>NW_027041058.1:0-1200000 GCF_037179485.1 Ochlerotatus camptorhynchus
TTATTAGATATTTTTCAAAATCGCCATTTTTATATGTTCAGAACTTTTGTACCACTGAGCCGATTTCAAAGATCAAACTATTAAATGAAAGGTAATTAAAAGTTATTTTAAGAAAACGTACAATAATATTAAAAAATCGGATTTTGTACTGTAAACATTGATTATACTTGTTTTTTATATGGTTATCAGGGTTTGTAGACAGAGGGAGTAATATGTTTTTATATTCTTCCTTGAAAAGTTAGGCTTTTTTACATAACATATAAAAAAATAAACGAGGTGTTTTATTTCGTTTTTGAGTTATATTTTATGAAGTTATCCAGTTTTGGCTTTTGGAGTATTGAATACTACTGCGACCAGGGAATCAAATCCACCGTTTCAGATAAAGATAATGTCATTCTCATTTTGGTTACACTCATGACCATTACAAACCCAAAATTCACAACGGACAGTTCTGGAGATATAATGCGATTATCATTTGTGTTACAGGTTATGATCATATGAAATAGCAATAACCTCCGTTCATCATTATCAACTGGCACTGAGAGCAAGAAAAACCAAATACTCTATAAAACGGGTAATTTCGAAACGGGATGACGTATATAGATCGAAAACCGAAGACCGCCATCATTTGGAAATCCAAGATGGTGGCTGTCAAAAAACTGTCAAACACCCTGCAATATGGGTATTTATAGATCAGGGATGACATACAAATGTAGAAAATTTGCTGCCATTTTGGAATCCTAGATAAAACAAAAGCAGTACCTTACAATATGGATAATTTTGAAACCGGGATGACACGTAGATGCCAGAAGTTGAAGTCCGCTGCCATTTTGAAATCAGCGATTGATTTATGAAAAACTGTCAAATAACCTACAATGTGGGTATTTTTTAAATCAGAATGATATGTATGTCGAAAATCAATGTCCGCCGCCATTTTGATCAATTTATTTTACAGTTTTATCTAAAACCAACAGTCGTCATTTTGGATTTCAAAATGTCAGTGGACATTGATTTTCGGCCTATACACTTTATCTCAGTTCCAAAATGCCCATATTGTAGGGTATTTGAAAGTTTTTCTGAAACCAACGGCTGCCATATTGGATTTCAAAATGGCAGTGGTCATCGATTTTCTACATCTACATGTCTTCCCGGTCCATATTGTTGAGTACTTGACATCCAAAACAAATTTGCCGAAGACAGCAAATGCCTAGATTTCGAGATACATTACACAGTGATTGTTATCATTTCAGTGGATTATCGTGGATTATCGGATTATCAGTGGATTATCGTATGATCATGATGTGTAACACAAATGATAATTCATGATCGCAGATGTACACTGATCATGATTCCGTAAATTATTATTATTATACCTTATTATTTCAAATGTTACGTAATACAGTGTATTGTTTTGTCTAACCAAAAGATGCCTGTACAGCGTTCTACAACTCTCTCTTTGACACCAACTTTCTATCTGGTTTAGTTTTGTTGCAATATTGTTCTAAACACATCATTTTGGGGTCGATAATTGACGGTTGCCTAGGCAGTATTTAAAAAATTGAGACAAAAACGTTTTTGCAAAGGTTTCCCTGCACATGAATGGTACGCCAAGATGGGCAAACATTTCTTCGGCATGTGAATATGTTTCACCGCTGGCTAGTGTGGCCCAGACACATGGTTTCCGGATCAGCTGCTTATTCTTCGGACTCTCTGTTGTGCCAGTGAAGGTAGCACCACACTGAGTGCATTCCACCGTGATCGTTGAAACCATGCATAACATTGTTTCTTTGATAGGCTTGAGATTTGGACTACGGCAAAACTAACCTGACTCGTATCATTTGTACAAATGATACTTGTAATAAGAATGATATCTTGTTATAAAAATATTATTAGTATTGGGTACCACAATCCTTGAAAAACTGAACTGACTTTCAATGCTAGAGGTACTACGATACAAACACAAAATCCCATTGATTAATAACAATACTACACTTTTACAATAAAATGTCAATACAATACTTTTATTTCAATGCTCTTGACAATCACACTAAGATTTACTAATCAGTATAATCGGCCTTCCAATGCGCAAGCTCGTTACTCTAGAAGACGCCCCTAGGTCTCACAGGCAATACTCAATAAATACATTTACACGTTTTAATATTATTAAAAACTTTAATTATATTGTAAAAATAATGCAATTTTTTTTGTGTATTGTTCCCTATTGATATAGCATAGTATATTATGTCCGGTACATACCTACAAGCTCTGAATACGCCTGTAGGTACGTGCAGAGCACTAAGCTGAATGCTCTCTTAAGTAAATTGATCATAACTTTTTGCTCAATAGTCGGATCGGTTTGCGATCCTCGACAAAGTTGTTGTTCATAGTTTGTACAATCTATATCCGGGATTTTATCAAATTTGACTGGTTTTTTAAATGTTGGTCGTTCCCCATACATTTTCCCATACAAATTTGAAAATTAGTTCGCAAATCGAGGGCACAACCAAATGCATTCCAATTTTGCACAGTTGTTGGAGACCTCAATGCTAATCGAAAAAACAGTGGTAATAAGGGGGTTGTGAAATTAACCCAACCTAATGTACCTAATAGAAACGGATAAGTCAGACAACCACTGCATCCGAGAATGATTCGTTTGTTCTGCCCAGCTCTAAATTGCACTTTTCTGGTTGGGTTTGGCTTAAAACTAATAAATCCGAAGTTTGGACCCTCCCAGTTTTGATAAGGGGAAGGCACGTTGATTTTAAATTTTGAAAAATAGTAAGAATATTTAAATTTTCGGGGTTTTGGTCAAAACAAAGGATGTACCACAAAGTTTTGAGTATTGAGCAGCTACCATGAAAATTTCACGACTTTGGACTTTTATTTTCAAATTATTCTAAATTATTCCAAACATGATAGAAACCATGCAGAATATCTTCGTTGAATATTGCAAATTGATTATAGATAGAAATAGAAAGATAGAAGATTTGGTATTCAGTGTATACCGGTCTTCCTTTTCATTTGTACTTCTACTTCTAACATTGTTAATCAGTCCAGTGGATTAGAAGTAGTGATATAACAGCAAAACAATTACATACA
This sequence comes from Ochlerotatus camptorhynchus, assembly GCF_037179485.1. Classification (NCBI taxonomy): domain Eukaryota; kingdom Metazoa; phylum Arthropoda; class Insecta; order Diptera; family Culicidae; genus Ochlerotatus; species Ochlerotatus camptorhynchus. Next base: position 3,100 of record NW_027041058.1, read on the forward strand.
GTCAAGATTCCTATAGTACGGATTCGTTCTTGCCGGATTCCTATAGCACGGTGGACACTGGATTCCTATAGTACGGTCGATCCAGCATTAACGAATGCACGTATCATATAGGATTTGAGCTAATTGGGACCAAACACTGATTGTACGGAAATTTGAAGAGATAATTTCCTGATGTCTTTGAAGAAGTTGTTAAGTAGATAGTAAGCCAAATTTTGGGAACATTCAGTTTCCGGTAGGTCACAAGTCTGGTCCTGTGAAAGATCCGGAACATCCCTAAAAGTGGTTAATTCATGAAACTGATCCTAGAGCTCCATGTTTTCTCAAAACCACTCATAGACATTGGTATAAACTATAAACGAGGTACCCGATTGTGGTATTTTGATTGGAGAAGTATCCTTATCTCTAGGTGGATATATCCAATGGATAGTTTAAATTTTGTTTCCCAAAACTTAATAATTGTTACCCACATTCATCAACGTTCCCCCGAGTAACTTGTTTTTGCGTTACTCGACAATCTTTGTTCCTTTTAAGAATATTATAATGTGCATTGGGAGTTTTTGTCAAACTCATAATTTATTTAAAATATTTTAAAGTTGGCCAGTTTTATTTTATTAGTACCGTACATATTTAAAATCAATGATCCATCAGGTACATTCATATAATATACTCAAAAAAAAATCCATTCCCATATTCGTGAACGGCGTAGAAGGAAATGTACACCGAGTAGTAAACGAAATAAATTCGACAGTTTTGAACTCGTTTAATGTAAACAAAACAAACAAAACAAAATGCATGCAATAACCTTTAAAATATTTTATTTTGGCAAATGAATTTAATTTCACGGAATAATTTCATGCCTCAAAGACATCCGTGTGTTTGATGCCACCAGAAAAAGTAATGAAGTAGATGTCTGTGTCTAATAAACTAAAGTCCAAATAGACAGGTTTATCATAAAAAGTATTTCAAAAGTGCATATTTTTTTCATAGCTTTGTATAAATAAAGTTTAGTCAAAGCTTACATTGAAAATACCCTATTTACAATTTTGATTATTTTTGAGTGAATATGTGCACCTTTTGGAGAGATGGGTAGTTTCCCATGGAACAAGCGGAATTGTTGGGTAACGTAAAACGAGGTTACTGTGGCAGTTTTTATAGAATATTATTAATATTTTTTACCACAGGTGCCAGCTTTTTTCAACTTTTTTCAACTTCTTTCAGCTCTTCAAAGGAGAAACATCTTTAGATTGGCAGTGTATTGATTTATTCTTTTTTAGCATTCTGTCAGGTTAATTCAAGAATATTCTAATGCATGATAACACTTAAAAATTTAAACTTTTTTTTATTCACGTTACCTAATTAAGTATTTTTTCAGTTTGTTCCAACTCTTTTAAACTTTTTTAAGTTCTTCAAAGGAAAAACATCTTTGTACTGTTCATATTTTTCAGCATTCTTCCAGGTTAATTCAAGAATAGTTTGATGATGATAAATCTTCCTAATATTCACACTACAGTTATGACCCGATCCTGTCTGCCTCTCCGCGCATCAGACTGTTATTTTTTACAATAACTCCACATAATTATAATTTCATGTCTTCCTCGTTCAAGATGGATTTTTCAGATACACATACTTTGCTAGCTGACAAAATGGGGTCATTGCTGTTATTCTCTTTTTTAAGCCTTCATTCAGACTGGATCTATTGATTTAAATTATTTAAGTTTTATTCCAGCTCTTCGATAACGGAACGTCATAAGATTTAAACTGTAATGATTCACTCTTACAGATTTCACCCTGCTTTTGTCTGCAAATTTGATTTGTTTAAATTGGTTTTCAGCTCTTTGGTGTTGGCAGTCGCGGGCGGTCAATTTTGCTCATGCTCATGCTCTAAGTTTATTTTCAGCTTTACGATGATGGAAAGTCTTCAGATTTATATTATAATGATCCACTATTTTGTTTAGGCATCAGGCAAATCCAAGTATAATGCATGATAACACTGATTCATTTAAAAACATGGTCGCATCATTTAGGTGAATCCTGATCCAACGAACCCAACTTACTAACAAAATTTCCATTCCTGTGTCTTTTGTTGGGGCGCAGAGGTAAACACGGCCCACAAACAACAAAGGTCACTCTAATATTCCTTCCCTACTCTGACCTGATTGCAAGGACGTGGCCGGCGCCGTTATTGATCTATAAAATATGGAGTCACTGAAACTTGTACAATGAGAATGAACGGTCACTCTCAGTCCCATTCAGTTGATTCATTGTACAATTTCACTGATTCTGATCAATCACGGAGTAGCAACCATTGATATGTGCAGTCAGTCTAAGCTAAGCTTAGCTAAGCTAATATTATAAATATTTTTTACCACAATTAATGTTTGCCAATAATTTTTTTTTTAAACAAGTACTGTGGATCGAGAAACGAAGTGCTCAATTTTCCACCTTATTTTTATATAACATAATATCCATTTAGCTAATGCGATCGTACAAATCATGGGGTAGCTATATTATGGTCAACCAATACATTTTGAAGATAATTTCAGATGTTACCGAGAAAAAGCACTTCGGGGCGATGATTTTTATTTATTTACTAATTCTTCACCAATCAAACGTCGACTATTTCAGTTATAATAAGTTTATAACGTCTGTTTTTTTATACCAACTTATCTGGCTCAACTCGAAAAATTTTAGCATACTTTTGTTCATTGTCACGTCAATTGTTTCGCAATAATCGTTATAACAAAACATCATTTTATTGAACGTCCCATTTCTAGCAAAGTTCCTTCTTTGATTGTTGACATGAAAGAAATGTATGCTTCTTAGAGGACGAGTAGGAGCATAAATCTCTGTGGTGTTCACCCTTTGCACAATAACATCGTTTATCAAAAGCTATCATTGTAAGCTCTCTTCGCCTCTATATTAATTAACATACATCGCGATGGATGTTCCAGATCTTCCGGAGTACTGTCCCCTGGATCCCAGGGACAATGTTCTGCTCACATCTCCAAATTCATATTGATAAGACTTCCATACATAGTTTCAAAAAAAAATCTAATTCTAGAATCAGTTTCTTGAATTGACCACTTATATGGATGTTCCAGATCATCCAGAGGTCCATTCTGTGATACCCAGGGTCCATATTCCAGTCACAACTCCAAAATAATTCTGAAAAGACGTCTATGAGTGGTTTTGAAAAAAACACAGAGTTCTAGAATCAATTTCATAAATTGATCACTTTTACGGATGCTCCGGAAATTTCGTAGCTGCTTATTGTGTCTATCGCTACCCATAACGAAAATGAATGCAAAGTAGATGAACATACGCTGTGGGTTGTTTTTATTTCTCGGCTTTCCACTTCACACTGCGTGCTGCTGCTATAGCGGGGAATGTTTGCGCATGATTTGGAAATCCAAAAAGTATGCTATGAACTTATTATTTGTGTTCTATAATTGGCATCATTGGATTGCTTTTACTCTTAGTAATTATTTGATATAAAAAAATATACATAGTTCCATATAAAAATTTCAAGCAATCGTGGGCGTAATATGATCATGTCCATTTAGCGCACCTATACAAGCATATTCACCGCACGGGATAAATGCGTGCACCAAGAAGCAGTTCATTTTTACAATGATTAGGGTGGGTCTGTGCAATTATGTTGGTTGAAACTATCGTTTCAAAGACAAATCAAACTGAATAGTAGGCATTGTTAGAAATTGAGGTAATAAGAAGTTATGCTAGGGTTCCAATGTTTAGCAATTATCCATGTTCTACCCCGTTTTATCATAGCACTATTATAACACAGTGCAGCTCTCTTTGATGTAGTAACATCAGTGCAGCTCTATTTGCGCGGTATGCCATATGGTGCTTTTGTTGTCAGGAACATGTAAACTAATAACTTTCAAACAATTCTTAAAAATTGAGGAATTTCAGGAAAATGCGAACAAATTCTGAGCATTCGATAAAATAAAATCGTCACCAGCCTGCAGTTCTAATTTTATGAAATGCCGCACAGTGGATTGCTCCGATGATTCATTTTGATCATTTTGGTCAATCTCGATAGGTTCATGAGTCGCCTCGTAAAGATGGTAGTATAGTGATGGCTAATTTTATGATAAATCTGGGATTTTTTGTATTGAATTAAAAGTACATTCACTAATCCTAGTGAAAGTAATTGGGCAATATTATATTACCAAATTGTTCTTTTGGGAGTTGGCTATCGATGGATTGACATAAATATCCAAAAAATTGCCCTGGCCCGGTGTTGAAACTAGAAAACCAAAGTAATGTCGAGTACTTTTGACCATTTTTTTCAGTAAAAACACATTCCTGTAAAAACAAATAGATTTATCAGTATAGTTTGTTCCCAAAAAATGATCTCTAATCAGTTCCGGACAGACAAGTGGAAGAAAATCCCAAGAAAACTTGCTCAATTTCATGAAATTAGTAAAACAGTTCTCCCGGGCGCCCCGCTTCCTTTGCCCTTAAAGTAACCAGTCGTTCATTATTTAAATCCGGTCGAAGAAACTTTCCGATAAGATGTGTGTGAAGTACATAACCTGTTGGACGAATCACTCTTTTATTTAAAATTAGACGTGAAAGTAGTCTTCTAATAGATTTCAATACTCATTAAAGTAGTACATTTTTGCGGAAAGAAGTACCTCATTTAATCCTTTGATAAAAAAACAGTCACGATAAAGCCAATTCAGTTGGGGAAAATACAGTTCTTGTATCATTAGAAAGGTTTCATTATTTTTATATATTATTCTCATTTTTAGGACCACCCTATTTGCAACATTCATCAAAATAAAGGCCTTATTATTAGCAACAATTCACAGAATGCACTATGCTGATAAAGTTGCAATTTCTGGGTCAAAATATTTGTTCCCTCCTAATTTTCATTTCTGGACCACTGTGCCATGTTAGCTCCATTATATAAAGCCATTAAATTGAACTATATTTCATAATATATCTGGAAAATAAGCACCAATGTACCAGAGACAAACAGGCATAACACATTGAATATTTCTCACGGTAAGCCATCGTCGCTAAAACATAACCACTATCTGTTGAGTACACTGTAGTGGGCACTACGCTGAACAGATGGCAGTACTACCAACTACGATACTTTTAAATTGTCCGTTAAATGCTTGTTCGATGAACAACTTGCGAGTGTTATGTATGTTTGTCTGTGAATGTACAATAAACATTGAGAAAAGACGGCTCAGCAAACAAATTAAGGGATTTGTTTTCAATTCATTAGGATGATTTAACAACGATTTGACTGATGACAAGAATGTAACTGCTGTAAACGAAAATGTCTTCACAAATAACAAACGTAAACAAAGGAACAAAACTGCCCAAATAGAAACGATCAAAGAAAATCGATTCTGACCATGAAATAGATCAAACACTTTAATCACGCAAAAATGTCGTTTCCATCCAAATAACAGCACCACATTTCCCTATAGCGTATCATCAATTTTCTTCCGCATTCCTCAACCTGGCTCGCACCAGTAGTAAATAATTACATACCGCAAGCAAATACCTACACCCTCATCGCCATCGTCGCACCTGTCTCAGAACATTCATCACACCTAAAATGCACCTTTCCACGCTTATGCATCGCAATATCATCCACCTACAGTAATTGGATATCTTTTGCCGCATCCTGCACTCTCTCTCTCTCTCTCACTCAAACAGTCTCCAACCACGATCCACCGCCATCGCCATCGTTGCAATAAGATAATTGCATTCCGATCCATTTACTTTATTGCCACTGTTTTAAAGTTCGATAGGTCAGTAAACCTGCCTTCTCCGGTCGGCCGTCAGCCCTGCATCAAAGCACGACCACCACCGATGGCGATGAAAATAAATTCTCCAAATTAGTCTCGCTGTTGAAACCCAACCCAGAAAATAGCACACCTTCCCAAAGCCTTGATTTGCGTCGCACCCCCGAAGGCCGGCACTACTCCCCCACTTCCTATCTACCTAATTATAAGACTGGTCGGTACTATTTTTCGTCTAGCGTCTCCTTGACATTGACGCTGGATTTACTCGGAAATTCTATCCGAGCGGCTAATTGCTAATACTAGCATCCAAATAGGTGTCTATGATGGCCATCGGAGGTGCAAAGGTTGAACTTGAATGCGTCAATAATAGCAATAGAGGACCCTCATCTTCTATATCTCATTATTGACAACTCCATTTCAAATGGCAATGCAGTGGATAATGCACAAATGCAATTAAATTTAGAACTCGCAAACACGCCTCTTACTCGCACTCGCGAACATGAGTGAAGGGTGGCTCATAGAAGGTCGTTATCGCACATACCCAACCATTCCACGAATGCCAGAATGCCAGGCTAGCAGACGGCCACGCAATGCACTCGCCCTCGAATGGAGGTGCCTGGTAACCGATAAGCGATTGAATTTTCTTTTTTTTTTTCACCTCTCTACACAGGTTCACACACGGAGGTGGCAATCTCCCTCTACATCAACCGGATATCGGGTGTGGACGAAAACAAGGAGGTATTAACGTTACACACCGCACGACAAGAGCAATATCGCTATTCACCGCGCCACACTACTTTCAGGAAATTTCAATCGATGCATTCCTGCAAGTCACCTGGGAGGATCCCCGGCTGGCGATTCCGGACAACGAGCTGGACAACATGACGAAGGAGTACGTGGAGCTGACACCGACCGAGCAGAAAACGGTGTGGGTTCCGGACCTCTACATCCGGCAGCTGCGCGAGATGAAGGTGATGACCCTGTTCGAGGAGATCAGCAAGTTGCGGTTGTACAAAAATAGCACCCTGGTGCTGACCAAGGGGTGAGTCTCTCTGCGAATGATCCCGGCAGTTGATTGATAATTTACAAGCAAGGTTCGAATTCCGCAGAGCAACAATAATCTTCAAGTGCGATATGGATTTCGTACTGTACCCGTTAGACGTACAAAGATGCCCAGTAGATTTTAGCAGCTGTAAGTAGCAGGGGGAACCTTATGAATGATTTATGGAGGCATGTAGAAGGGGAATAAGGGGAGAAATGGGATGCTTATCGAATTGAACTAAATGGGAGTGTGTGTGTGTATTTCTTTTAACCCCCACTGGCCGGCTGTGTTATGATGAAAGAACTTTCTCTCTACAATGCTGCATTTATGATCATTGTAGACAGCTTTAGTCCGGGAGCTAGAAGGTGATAGCTCTATTGCAGATCCAGCAACCCATTTCAGAATGTCTGAAGAGTCCCGCCCATTCCGAGGCTACTTTCACTTACAATAAGCACCGCATGTATGTAATACCTTTATCAATTGGATATTAGTATTACATACACACTTCCAGGTTCGAAAATATTCTTTTCAAACATAGCGCGAAGGGGAAATAGCTCTAATGTTAGCCTATGGATCTAAGATTAGGCCCATCGCTAAAAATCTGCTATTTATCAATTGTATCTAGATGAACGCGTCATTGGGACGGTACTAACTAATTTTTGGTTGCTATTGAAAATTTAGTCGATTTCTGAATTTATGTATGGGCCCAAATTAGGGACACTTAGGCCGACATTACATACATTTCCCCTATTTAGTTTAACTTCGATGTTTAATTTATAAATAATAATAGGCTCGGTCTCACCATGTTCCGCTGGTCTGCCGCCATTGATTGCTTCTTTTGGAATCCCATGTACTTTTTCTCTAACGCTTCGTATTTCATTCCGCACTTCACCGGCAATTTCCTTCCGTAGTTCGTCCTTGGTCGGTTCTGACATGATTCCGCCTTTTCCGGGTTTTTTTTTTGACGTAGGACTACGTCTTTGATTTCTATATGGGGGTACACTTTGTGAAAATTGAAAATGGAACATGTAACAAATTAAGAAAGATTTTGAACGTTAATAACTCAGCTGCCACTGGTCCAATTTCAATAATTTTATCACCAATCGATCAGAAATATGGCTACGCATTGATTTTTGTTTATTGTTTATTGTTCTCATACATCAACAGGCTGGCTGTAGCCCAAATGATGTTAATAATACTAATCATAATAGATTGCGGCCGGCGAAAACAGATGAGAATCTCCGACGAAGCGCATCACGTGTGAGGTGAAAGTCGAATACAGATGCGACTCTGTTGAACACACGCTGTAGTCCGCAAATCGCACCATATGCCCCGTAGTTCGTGCGACGCAGTGGCAGTCTCAGCATGAGGTTGTTACGGAGTGGTCGGGGTTGCACGTTTAGGTCAATTTGCCTCAGGATAGCCTCACAATCTATTCGTCCCTGTAGAGTGTCGGCGATAATCAAAGCTCTGTTGGTGTCCCTTCTAATCCGGAGAGGTTCAAGGTTTATCAGTTGGCAGCGACTCTCGTAGCTGGGCAGCCGAAGCGGATCTCTCCAGGGCAGTCTACGAAGCGCAAAACGAAGAAAGCGACGTTGAACAGATTCGATTCTCTCGGCACCATTGTTGTAATTCGGATTCCAAACCGCAGAACAATACTCAAGCGTCGATCGTACGAGGGAGCAGTAAAGAGATTTTAAGCAGTAGACATCGGTGAAATTCTTAGGTATCCTGAAGATGAATCCTAAAGTCCTAGACGACTTATCGACGACATAAGAACTGTGTTGCCTGAATGTTAGCTGTGAATCCAAAACCACACCCAGGTCTTTCACCTGATTCACGTGTTCGAGTGTCGTTCCAAGCAGGTCATAGCTGAATACAGTCGGTTGCTTTTTTCGTGAGAACGTTATGGCAGAGCACTTTGCTGGGTTCACTACCATTCGATTTAAAGTACACCAACTGGCGAAGACATTAAGCTGATGTTGAAGATTGTGGCAGTCAGCGATCGAGCAAATTCGTAAAAATATTTTGAGGTCGTCTGCATATGCTAATCGAGGTGCTTCGATAACCAGGTTCACGTCGTTGAAGTAGAGTAGAAAAATCAACGGTCCCAGATGGCTTCCCTGCGGTATACCTGATGTGGCAAAGAAGCTAGCTGATTTGCAATCTCCTATAGCAACCATAAGTTGGCGACCAGTAAGATACGAACGGAACCAACTCAAGAGATTACCGCTCACCCCAAGCCTGTCGAGTTTAGCAATCGCAATGTCATGATTCAACTTATCGAATGCCGCGGATAGATCGGTATATATAACGTCCGTCTGTACCCGTTCAGTCATACTATCGGTAATGTAGGATGTGAGGCATAGCAGATTGGTGGTTGTAGAGCGACCGCCAGTAAACCCGTGTTGATCAGCACTCAGATACTGCTTGCTGTGATTGATAACAATGCTTCCGAATGTTGATTTTCAACAAGAAACTATTGAAAAACTGGTAAATGTCCAGCATTGTCCAAAAGCGTCGAATTAACTAACAAATCCACCAATTGCCTACATGCATATGCTGCTTCCCCAGCACAGTCGTCAGAGAGTAGTAAGTAGACGAAACAAGTCGAAGTGGCATTCGCCTCCGATCCTCGGGTGCGTGCGAATAGGGAGGATGGAATTGCGTAATATTTTGCACACTCATCGCCACATTCAGAATCAAACGCAAATTCTTCGAGATAACCACCATCCGTCGTCTGGATCGCCGTGGCGGTGTCTGACGTATCTCCGGTCTGATTTACGAGGTGTGCTGAAGGTGTTCCTGAAAAATGAGATCCGTGATGCTGTCACCTACACTAAACACGCCAAGCGTAAGTGGCCATGGATGTCATCTACGTTTTGAAGTGACAGAGACGCACTCTGTTTGGTTTCGGAGGTTAAATCATCACCAACTTTGGCAACAAAATGGCTCTTTTCAGGGCCACCAAGCTTATTACAATAAAGAGTAGGAATAGAATTCATCTGCCTGTTTGTCCATACTCAGAACCAACGACCACACAAAACGCTCATGTAATCAAACTGGAAGCAGGGGTACAAATTATTTTGATCAACCTTGATCATCTTTGAATCGCCACGGCCGGATATTTTCGATGGAAGAAGATTGGACCCAGGCCTGCTGGGGTGAGAGTTAATCACGCTAACCACCGGCGCCGATATCTTTCAAGGTGATATCACGGCGAATGAGATCGACCCAAATTTGAGTTTAGTTATCTCAGAAATAAGAAATAAAGTGCAGGAACTCAGCGATGAGTAAATTTGCCTCATGTTTTCCCAGGTTTTTCCAGGATTTTCCAGGATTTTCCAGGATTTTCCAGGAAAAAATTCCCGAATTTGAGAAAAGTAAAGATTGGATTCACTCTATGGTGTAGTCTATTGGTACTACTCCGTGACTGAATAAAATTTTCATCAATTTCCTCATTTTCTGGCAGATTTTTTAGGTTTTCCACGCTGAGTTCCTGCACTTTTGGCGATTATGAGTGAACTAAACTCAAATTTGGGTCGTTCTCATTCGCCGTGTACGCAAAAAGAAAAGAGCCAGTGTCGCTACTTGATAGCAAACTACTCATAATGGGAGGAGTCTTTGTAGCTTTTATACCACTTGGTTGCGCATCATTCTGCTTTAACCTGAAAAGATATAAAAGAGCGCTGCTGTATATGGCATTAGCTCAAAATCATTCGCTGCCAGACTGTTGAGCAGTTCAGTCGATTTGAATTCTCTCTAGTTTCGTTCGTTCGTTCGCAAGTCGAATTAGCTCCGCGTTGTGTAGTGACGCTCTCGCTGACCCAGCCATGGGTAAGAAATCGCGCGGTAACGCGAGTGCCGGTTTACCGGAAAAACAGACTCTCCCAGGAGATGGCGCGACCACCGAGCCAGCCCAGAAGAAGCAGAAGAAAACCCCATTGCCCATCCCGACAGGCATTGCGGACCCGCAGCCGGGGCCTCCCGGAACTAAACGACCCAGACCTGAAGACAGCAGTGCCACCGCATCAGCAGCAAAAAAGCTGCTGAGCAACAATCCGTTCTCCGCCCTGCAGAACGGAGCCCAGCCGCAGTCGGACCCTGAGACGGTGCCGAAAAAAGTTAAGTTGCCACCCTTCTATGTGAAGGGCTTCCCTCCCGGGCTATGGGAGCAGCTGGATTTCTACATTAAGCAGGGCCTTCGCTGCACCATTCAACGGTGCACGGAAGGCTACAAACTGATGGTCCCGGCCGAAAAACACTTTAACGCAGTTCAGGCCCTCTTGGACAGAATGAAGCTGGAGTACTTCTCCCACGACATCGAGGCCACCAAGCCGCTGAAAGTGGTGCTGCGCGGGCTCCACGACATGGACACCACCACCTTAATGGACGAGATTAAGGCGAACGGCCTCAAGCCGGTCGAAGTCCACAAGATGACCCGCAGCAAGGCCATCAAGTATCGTGACCAGCTCTACCTGGTCCATCTGGAGAAGAACTCCACAACCGTGAAGGATCTCCAGACGACACGCACACTGTTCCACATCGTAGTGAAGTGGGAGCGGTATAAGCCCACCCACCGTGGCGTCACTCAGTGCTCGAACTGCCTATTGTTCGGGCACGGCACCAGGAATTGCCGCATGGCCAGCCGCTGCATCAAATGCGGCAAAAACCACAAGATCGACAACTGCGACAGCATCGAGGAAGCCACTCCCACATGCGCCAACTGCGGTGCCGCCCACAAGGCCACGAGTAAGGCCTGTCCGAAGCGGGCCGAATACGCCGAGATCCGGAAGAAGGCCTCGTCCAACAACCAGCCCGGTCGCAAGAAGGTTCCAGAAAACAACGCGCAGAACTTTCCTCCGTTATCACCGGTCCAATCACGGCCAATTCCAGTGTTGCCGCCGCTCCCGCTCAACCAACAGTTGGCTGCCGCTGCAGTACCCGGTCAAGCCTCCGGGCCATCGACGGATCCCCCTGCTCCGGGATTGGCCGGTACAACCGGCGAAGCTACAGACGATTCTCCGCTGTCAACGGATGAGATCGTCACACTGTTGGCCCAGGCCATCATCATCAAGCGCACCTGCGCAACAAGAACACAACAGCTCCAAGCTATCATCTCCTTCGTCGCTAATTATGGACCGTGAACCCATAAAGATCGCCAACTGGAACGCTCGCTCCGTAGGGGCGAAAAACATTGAGCTTGCAGACTTCCTCCGCAAGCACGACATCGACGTGGGCCTTCTCACCGAGACCCACCTCAAGACCGGTGACAGCTTCTGGCTGCCCGACCACAGCATTGTCCGGCTTGATCGCACCAGCTCCAGGGGGGGCGGTGTCGCGGTCATCATCAAGAAAGGCATCAAGTACTGCACCCTACCCCATTACCGCACTTCCATCATCGAGGCCGTCGGCGTTGAGGTGGAAACATCGACCGGAAACGTCCGGTTCATCGTTGTCTACTGCCCCCGGCAATGTACCGTTAGCAATGGTACAGCACAGCAGTTCAAGAACGACCTTGCCATCATAACCCACACCAATGCCCGCTTTGTAATCGGAGGGGACCTGAACGCCCGGCACGAGGCCTGGCGGAACTACCAGCAGAACCAGAACGGCCGCCTGCTATTCGACCATTCCCAGCATGGTCTCTATTCCGTCTGGTTTCCGGACGAACCAACCTTCACATCACCGACGGGCAACCCATCGACGCTGGACCTGTTCTTGGCAAACACCAGATTAGCCAAGCCGGTTGCCGTCAACGACCTGAGTTCGGACCACCAACCGGTGCTGACCGAGCTGGGCTACAACGTGGCCCCTGCACCGTGCCAGCGGAAGGACTACCATCGAGTCAACTGGGTCCAGTTTCGACGCGTGGTCGACCGCCACATCGACGACAACCCACCGCTCGACACAGTGGATGACATCGACCGGGCCCTGGAGGGTCTCCATCAAGCCATATCCGTGGCTGACGAAGAGTGCGTTCGACGAGTTCCTGTGAGGGGTAAGTTTCAAGCAATTGATTCCCACACCAAACTCTTGATTCGGCTCAGAAATGTTCGTAGACGCCAGTTTCAGCGGACTGGGGATCTGCAGCGTAAATACGAAATGGTCGATCTGAATCGGCAGATCGCTTCCAGAATGGTCTCAATCCGGAACGAGAGTTTCGGGCGGCTCGTTCAGAACCTGGACGACCGTTCCAGACCATTCTGGAAGGTTGCCAAGGTGCTGAAGTCTCACCCCAAGCCCATTCCACCACTTAGAGTCAATGACGAATGGCTTATCACCAACGAAGAGAAGGCCAATGCAATTGGGGAGCACATTGCCCAATCGCATTTGCTTGGCTCTACAATCCCAAGTCCACTCGAGAACCAGGTTGTGCAGTGCGTCCAGACGTTAGATACCTCCCCTTGTGCCGTCCCTCCAGAAGAACGGATTACAGAGGAACAAATTTGCTCAGCGCTGAAATATAGTAAAAACATGAAGGCTCCCGGGTTTGACGGAATATTCAACCTAGCGTTGAAAAATCTCAGCCCGAGGGTCCACTCGCTGCTGGCTGCCATCCTCAACAGATGCTTGGAGCTGCACTACTTTCCAAGCATCTGGAAGGTGGCAAAAATCATCCCGATCCGCAAACCTGGGAAAGACCCTTCACTACCGTCAAGCTACAGACCGATTAGCCTGCTCTCAGCGCTGAGCAAGCTGTTCGAAAAATTGATCCTCAGCCGACTAAACAAGTTTGTGGAGGAACATGACATTCTTCTTCCGGAACAGTTCGGGTTCCGCAAGGGGCATTCCACCAATCATCAGCTAGTGCGGGTGATGAATAACATCCGAAGTAACAAAGCTGTATCCAAGTCCACAGCCATGGCCTTGTTAGACGTCGAAAAGGCGTTTGACAATGTCTGGCACGACGGACTTATATACAAGCTTTGTAACTCCAACTTTCCACCATACCTTGTGAAAATCACCCGTAACTATCTCCAGCAAAGGTCGTTCAGGGTGTCGTTGAATAGTTCCCTTTCGGGACAATTTACGATCCCAGCAGGTGTTCCGCAAGGGAGTCTGCTGGGACCACTGCTTTACAGCATCTACACGTCGGACATCCCTCCTCTAGGAGACGGTTGCGTGTTCTTTCTGTTCGCAGATGACACCGCGATAGCCGTCAAGGGTAGGATGCCTCGTGAAATTACGAACAAGCTGCAACGATGCCTTGACACCTTTACTGATTATGCCACCTCGTGGAAAATCAAAATCAACGCCTCGAAAACCCAAGCGATCATGTTCCTTCACAGACAATCACCAAAACTTAAACCGTCTCCCTCCTGTACCGTAATAATGGATGATACAAGGGTCGAGTGGTCCACTGATGTTACTTATCTCGGGATGTTGTTCGATGAGAAGCTCCTGTTCCGCTCGCACATAGAGAAAACCCTAGTTAAGTGCTCCGCCTTGGTTAGGTGTTTGTATCCGCTCATTTGCCGCAGATCCCGCCTCTCAAGGCAAAACAAACTGGCTGTTTACAAACAGATCATAGCCCCCGCGATCTTCTATGCCACCCCGGTGTGGGAATCGTGCGCTCAGACCCACAGGAACAAAATCCAGGTTGCACAGAATAGAGTGTTGAGGATGATCCTAGATCGTCCATTCGACACAAGAATAGCAGACCTCCATCAAGAGGCAGAAATTCCCAAAGTAGATTCCAAAATTGATGATATGACAACTAAATTTATTCAAAAATGCAATCTTTCTGAACATGCTTTAATAAGCAATTTGTACATAGTAGGTTAAGTGTATATAGTAGAGTAGGTTAGTTTTAAGCTGTCAATAGTAGTATTAAGTAGTTTCTCTTCAAATTCTAAAAACAAAACTTACCAATCCCACCAAGGTGGTCAACCGTGTACTAAGTCTAGGACTAATTCTGTAAAACAAATTTTGAATTTTGCCCATACCTAAAGATGATGAAGAAATCACTCAGAAAAATGAATATGGTAATCATCCAAATTGAACTGAAATAAAGATCATTTAAACTAACTAACTAAATGGCATTAGCTCATTTTCGCTTCGGACGGCGTGTTGAACAGCAATAGCAGCAGTAGGAAGGTGGTGGCTAGTCCACTCCTTCACACCTAACAAGCAACAATTGATCATTTTGTCCATCAGATGTCACAGCTGTTGTTTGCGGTGACATCTATCGGTAACTAGACACAATCTGTTTTCCTATAATTGTTCACAGAGGACACTGCAGTGCAAAACATGTCTGGTACCTCTATATATGCATTTAGATTATTCCTTTTTTACACATTCTGCACACAAAATAGCTCACCCCTCACAGAATTTCCCGAATTTTTTTTTATGAATGGGGCGGGTCAGAAACTATCTTTTGCGGAGAATATTTAAAAAAGGAGGGACTTCAAATGTTAAAGTAAATACGTATATAGAGGTACCAGACTTGGATCAAAATTCATCATGCGATAACTACAGTGACTACACGCAAACCACAAATCTATTACATTGATTGCTTGTTGCATTTCCTAATATGAAAGTGGTAAGGGGCTGTTCATAAACTACGTAGACCGATTTTTATGGGTTTTAACCCCAACCCCTCACCCGCGTAGACAATCTTTTTTCTTTACCACCCCCCCCCCCCCCCCTAAAGAGTCTACGTAGTTATGAACAGCCCCTAAGCAGATGTGTAAACTAGACCTGTGCACCTATCAACATATTTTCGGCGGCGTCGTGATATGTTATTTTCTGCCGGTGGCGGCATGGCGGCGTCACGCCGTTTGCTTTCGGCGGCAGCGGCGTGGCGGCGTGGCGACGTGGCGTCGTGGGTCGGCGTGAGTTTATTTTTAATGATTTAGAAAAAAAATACTTTCCAAACCAAACGCACATGGACAAAAAATGCTACCCACATTTGAGTTCAGATTATTCTAAATCGCCAAAAAATAGGTCACTCATAGTTTGAGCAAATTTTTCACCACTTTCCCGGGGAAAACTTCTCGAATATGGGGAAAAATTAAGAAAATTGTACGCAGGTTAGAAGTGTATTAGTAGACAGACTAAAACCACAATCAGTTTTCCTCATATTCGAGAAGTTTTCCTCGGAAATGCGTCGGAAAATTTACTCATTATATGAGTGACCTACGTTTTCGCGAATTTGAGTAACCTGAACTCTAATATGAGTAACTCTTACTCAATTTTGAGTCGTTGAGTTTTTGCTTAGAAAAGTATGTCAAGTGCTTGTTAGTGGAGTCGTATGGCAAAGTGTTACAACTCTTTTATTAAGTATAAGAAAAGTTTGAATTTTGTGTTTGTTTTGCATGTACACGAATTGTAGTCGTATAGCTTTTTGTTTATGTATTTGAAGATGATGTATTTCGGATATACGTAGATTCCCGCACAACTTGGACCTGTGAGAGATTAAAGAAAGTGCTTTAACAACCTCCTGTAAACCGCTATATAGCCATGTCATGGCCAATTGGCCCAGTTTTAATGCAATCATTAAACTTGATATGCGAACTACCTTAGGAGCATAGGTTTTATGTTAGTTTTATGACACTCTACACGTGGTTGTTAAAAATGAAAGCATAAAACCTCCTACTAGTCTGAAAGTTTTAACAACCTTTTGATGATTACCATAAAACTATATTACAACCGCATAAATCGCTCCTGAAGAAGTAAGTAGGTAAAACATGATATGCAAAACATGTTGACAACCGTAAAGGTATTAAGTTGGGTTTATTTGGATGATAGCAGATAACATATGTGGAACTTCATGCAAAAAGCTGATTCAAAACTAACCCTTTTTTTGTTTTGCCTCAGTGGTATAACTGGCATAGTTGAACATCGATCTGTCAAAATAAAATTTTCGTGATATCGACACTGAGCGTTCATAAGGACCAATGTCGAAAACATAAATAATGGCTTCTTTTGTAAATATCTCGTAGGTCAAAGTCAATCCATGTAAGCCACTAATTTTATCGAATAGGACTCTTTCTCTACACGATCATAGTGTTGGTTTTCTTGAGTGAGTTTTCATTTTCGAGAAATTCACGCAAAAAGTAATTGTTTACGTTTACAGCATTGGCCCTTACGAATGTAAGCATTGACCCTGCAACTTTTTACTCCTGGTAAAATCCCATAAGCATCTGACAATATGTGCATGAAATCTAGCGGACTTTGTCTTTCTCTTCATTCCTCCAGCAAGCCACCGTTTCTTCACGCAAAGATTGACAGTATCATATGGGATTTTCAAAGGAGTGAAAGGGTAAGGAAATGTTGACCAAGTTTCACGCACAGACTGGTTTTTGCTTATAGGATTTAACTAAAGAGCCTAAATTTATAAAGAGGCGACATGTCGAAATTGTAACAATCGATTGCCTGTCAAAGTCATAGTAAAAGCCATTCCAATCGAACAGAAGACCTGTCAAATGGGTAAGATGTCGTCTCTTTATAAATTCAGGCTCTTTAGATTTAACCATAGGAGTGAAGAGTTACAGAGTGACCGAAGAGGCGAATTGTCAATAGTCACGGTAATGCGTAATGAGATGTGTGTAGCTCCTCCTTTGCCTTTTCGATCAACAAAGATCAACCTTACCACGTTTTTTTGGAGAAATTTTCAATTGACGGCAGTTGAGAAACATAGGGAGTGTTGAAATCTTGGATATTGCAGGTATTGATAAGCGCTCGATATCATTTGGGACTTCTGAATCTTGTTCCAAATTTTGCTGCTGCTCTCTGGACTTCAAAATGTAAGCACTTAATTCCTAATTCACGTGGTCGTGTTTTTCCTCCTACGAAACCTAATGAAATCAAAGTTTGATGCAATTGGTTTCAAAAAATTAGAAAATGTAAAGAAATGAATATTAAAATATACACACAAAGAAAATTTTACAGATTTCTGTAAAATTTTACCGAAATCTCAACAGCTGAATGTTCGGTAAATTTTTTTACAGTTTTCCTGTAATTATTTACAGATATCTGTGAAAAATTTGAGATTTCGGTAAAATTTTACAGATTTCTGTACAAATTTCTAGGTGTGTATGGATATTTTTAATTTTCTACATTAGCACCATAAATTAAAGAATCATTAAAAGCTTATCTATTTAGTACAAAACTGTTATTACTTATAATTATTATTATTACTTATTATGTAGCTTCCAAACGTACATGATTTAGAATTTCTCTGATTTTTAAAATTGGGATGAGCCACGCTTTTTAAGTGTCCTTATATTAATTTCCACTAGTGTATAGTCTCATTTTAACTAAGTCCAAGCAAAAATTTTGGTAATTGAAGGCTCATGCGTTTTGAAGCTTTTGTGGAGATTTCGATGAATTACTATGGAAAATTTTAAATTTCACTAAAATCGCTATAATTTTGGTTAAAATCCTACCAAAATTATTTATGGCAATAATCAACAATATTGTAATGAAGTTGATTATTGCAATTTATCGCATTTCTTTCTCCCATTAATTGCTACCAACCTAATCCTAACAAAGGCAGATTTATTTAGCATTATCATAGCAACAATACATTCAATTTTGACAGCATTTGAGCACATAGAATCAAGCTTAGAGCGATATAAGAACAATTTTAAAAATCTTCCATTGTAAACTCCATACAAGCTTTCAACCATTTGCGTGCCCCCAAACCTTCATCAATCTTTACATTTTTGCATAAACTCATATTTTGGGGTTATGAATCTGATTGGAGGGTGGCTGCCATGTTTGGCAGCAGTGACCATGCGTCTCCATGGATGGAACAGAAAGTCCTTAACTAGATGCGATTTGTTTCCCCATTTCAGACAAATATAGCGAAAATGAAATGCGCTTCCGTTGGAAAAACGACAATGGCCTCACGTTTCCCAAGGATTTCACCGACGGGTTCTTCCGGTTGCCAAAATACGTCGTCTCGTTCTACACCGAGCAGGACCCCCAAACGATCCATTACGGTGAAGGTGTCCCATTGTAGCGCACTTGATTCAATCAATGTTTGACTTAAATACGGTGTCCTCCCCGCAGATAACCACAGTTCCGCCCGGTTGGAGATAACCCTTTCGCGCGAAGTCAAGAGCTACCTGTTGGAGAACTACCTGCCCTCGACGTTGTTCGTGTCCATGTCCTGGGGTTCGTTCGTCGTCGTCCCGGAGATCGTCCCAGGCCGGATGGTCCTGCTGGTGACGACTCTCCTCTCGCTCATCACCATGTTCGACACGGTTCGGAACAACTCGCCGGATGCACTGGAGCTCAAGTGCCTGGAGGTAGCATCAATCATATTCACACATTCCAGTAGTTCGATGTCATTTGGTGGGTGGGGTGATTCATCCATCTTTTTCTTCTAGGTGTGGCTGATATCGTGCACGCTGTTTGTGTTTTTCGCGCTGATGGAGTATTTTATAGTGCTCTTCGGCATTCGGTACGATAAACACTGGCGGGTAGCAGCCAAGGTCCACCACGTTCATGTCGCGCCTCCGGTGCAGCTCCAATCGACGCTCAGCGTATCGCAGAACACCGTCGAGACGCCGGTGGGTCATTTTATTGCCTCTCCCAACGGGATTCCTTTTACAACATGGTTGCATCTAATTTTCCTTTTCCTTTTACGGTAGATGAACTCCAGTCACGCTCCGCAGCGTGAAAATGGACTGGAAAGCACCGGGCTCAAGGTGACGGGAACCAACAAGGTGCAACCGCAGGAGGCAGACGCATCCAAGGCCAGTTCCATAGGGAACCTGTCGGGAAATTTCCAAACCACTCAACACGTGACTTCCGTTATGACCCGAAGGCGGTAAGATGCTTAGGTTTAGTGTACGATCACAAGATCCAACCGATGATAACACGATCTTAGTGTTCACAGCTTCCGCAACGTGGCCGACGTGGCGCTGATGTATGCCGGCTCGCAACGTGGCCGGTTGGACCAAATCTCGCTGATAATCTTCCCGCTAAGCTTTCTCATCTTTACAATCGCCTACTGGACAATGTACATCAGCGAATCGAACGTTCGGAAGAAGATGTAATCACACATCAAGTCTTTCTTTTTTTTTATATAAATATAGAACAAACTCCAATCAGCTTTGTATCTACTAAATCTCGTTCGGTAGTTGACTAGTCGATAGGGTAGTAATAGAGAAACTGAGAGTTCTAAAGGATACATAAATCAAAGCAACAAAACAAAGTTATACAATCGACTTCGCCTTCAAAAAGTATTTTTCTCTAGTCAATTTACTTTTAAAAGTGACAATGTACACCAAACAAAAGATGAACCAAATGCCTTTAATCATTGTACAGCATTCATGTAGTTAAACTAAAGAGTATATTGTTTTAGTTAGATCAGTTATGTTACGCCTCATTATTCGAATTCAAATCGTTGATAAGAATTTTATTAATAAAGTACCATTGTAAGATACATTTCAAAGCAAGGTGTGTTTAGCTGAAAAGAAAGACCCTACTGGAGAGCTTTTTTTAACTTTAAATTAATTTGTATGGTTTACATGTATGATTTTTTTTTTTATGTGGCACAGATGCATCTTTTCAACTTTAGTCCATTTGAAATTTTTAATTATTATTTAAAGTTCCTACTGTGTTACCTGACTTATATCGAATATACGTTGTATACGAGTACCCCGAATACAACGTATAGTTCGTGTAATTTTACATTGCAAATGCTTTGCAAAATTAGACGAGCCATACGTTGTATTCGGGGTACTTTTACAACGTATATGCGTTATAAGAAGGGTAACACAGTAGAATGACCACGCAAAATAGTTTTAATTGCATGCTTTGTAAATGCTTTATAAACGACGTATTAGATTCATTATTCCACAACACTGGTTCAGTCTAACAACAAGACGGAATCAGTAGAGTAGTGGTTACCGGTTTACCGGCTTTCCAAGTAGAAGGTCGCGAATTCAATCCCAAGCTCAACCCTTTTTTATTTGTGTTCTAAATCGTAATTATCGATCACATCATTCACGACAACGAATTCATTGATTTAGTTTAATAAATAGCCCAGCATCCTTTCCTTGGAAATCGGAGAGGTGAAGAGGTAGAATTGGTCTCATGTAAAACAACGATGAATGAATTAATGATTCCCACACTGCACCTTGGGACGATCGGCAGTGCTGATAGGTATTCAGTTTCAAGCAAGCTTTTGTTGAATATTGAGCAGCTTTTATGATATATTCTAGGAGATGGCAAGGCAAGCGGCTGGTAATCGGAAGGTACATGGTTCGAAACCAGTGCTGCGATTTGTCATTGTCATTGACAGACTTTCGCGCGATATAGACAAAATTGTTTATCACGTAGTCACTGATATATGTGATCTTCAAAAAAAAAAACCATTGTCAAAATATCATTCATTTTTTCATCAAAGCAAAGATCCACTTGTCAACAAAACGTTTAGTTTTGTGCATTCTGTGTTACAAAATTGTTATCCACGCAGTTCAGGACGTAGATGCTTGTTCACTTAAAGGGCTCTACGTTAATGTTTTGCTCAAGTCATGTAATTTCGTTAGAAATTTAGCTAATAAAAAAATCTGCATGTCAGTGACGACAGCATTGTCAGGTACAGCATTGTCCCGTACAGCATTGTCACTGACAATAGACAAGTGCACGGGTGAACTTTTGTTCATCTACTGAAAAAAAAATTGACACAACAGCGGGGGCCTGTTTACCTGGGTACTGCGGACTCACTCAATGTGCTTGTCACTTGGGAGCCAGTCAGAACTATCAAATGGGAGCCAAACATTCAGAAGCAATAAACTCAGTTACCTTTCTTACCTCTCGTCAAGCATTCCCTAATAAAATAACCACAAAAAAGAGCTTAACGACGTGTTCGGGGTATCATCCAAACCTTTTGTGTGGATAGTGTACCCATCTGGGATACAGTTCGTTTATGGTATTGGTTTATTAGGGTTGCAATCGCATAAAAATGATTCATACTTTTTCATAACACATTATTAATTGTAAGCTCAAAGACAAAAACCAACAGGCTCAATGATGAAAGTATAAAAACCAGCATAGTTTTTATGACTCAGCTGTGTTTTCAATTGCAGTAAAACATACTTTGGCGAAACATGTATGTAAACAAACTCCGGGCTCAGAGCTTTTGGTGGGAATCAACTGAGAAAGAACAAAAAAAATTTAAACTTGAACAAATTTTCAAGCGGTTTTCCATTGGCTTGCAAAATGAAATCGATTTACTCCGCAGTACTCAGCTGTTTACTAAAAATGAACACATCGACAGTGAGCATGCATAAGCGCCTATACGCGATGATCGATTCTCTTCGTCGATTTTCTCTTTTGTTAATAACTCGCTAGATTTAACGTTTCTCGGTGCGTTTGGTGTTGCTTTTAATAGCCAATACAACCTGTTACTACTCTGCATTGAACAAATTCTAGAAAATTGTTTCGCTTAGCTGTAGCAATGCAAAGAGAAAATCGATGAAGAGAATCGATCATCGCGTATTCGCCCTTATGCATGCTCACTGTCGACATGCATAATGCTCGCGTAACATTTGAAAATGGCCTATAAACTTTTGTAAATAATTTGCTGTCCTTTTCACGAGAACCGAAGTACGCCCACGCAAACTAAGAGCACTATCGGGAAGGGGAGAATTTCCTCTACCCTACACTCAAAAAATTCTACACGTCATCATCATGCGTCTCACACTTAATTTTGCGCTTATTGTGAAACACATCCATTTCATGTGTGAATCTTATGCTATGAACCATGCCTGAACACTATGGATTTGAATTGTGATACACTTGGATTATATGTGGTGATATCAATAGCTTTACACATCATAGTTCAATATTCTACAATATTCTACTTTATCGACTTCTACTTTGCCGACCCTAAAAATGAATCGACAAATATATAAACAAAACTGCCAGAAGCAAAGAGCTTACACATATCTTTTTAATGGGTCTGATTTGGGATTCGATCATGGACTGTTGGGATGTGCTCCCAAGTAACAATTTTGGTTTTATAAGGTTTCTGAAGACCGTGATTTAGACTTGTAGCATGCTTTAAAACCTCGATAAAACTTTCAATGTTACTTGGGCTGCTGCCGGAGTCTTCGTTCGATCCCACTGTGCCACGGTTGTTCTCATATATATGAGGCGGGTTGATAGGATAAAGTCACAACTCTTGTTTTCGATGTTTACCTTTCTGAGCAAGCAATTCACATCGCATTGAAATGCAAAACACTTTAAATCCATCTCTTTTGAACAGTAGTGTGATTCAATGTACAATACACATTAATAGATAATGAAAGATTTTCAACATTTCAAAGTTTGAAACACTAGAAATTAACGTGTATAACACTTTGAACCAAGGTGTTGCGGTCGGGGTAACCTTTCGGAAATCTCTGTAGCAAATTCACCCTTTTGCCGGTAAGGATCAGCTCAAAGCTGCAAATTTATTGGTAAGAAAAGGTGCATGGTAGAATAACAAAGTTTACTTACATTTGGACTCGTAATTGGTTATTTAATTTCAAATTTAGGTTTATACTTATGTAATTTATAATTTAAGTAAAAATTCTTCAATTCACGTTGCTTTCAAAACAATAATATTCGTATCAATGCTTATCACCAACTTTGATAATTCGTATTCGCATTTATACGTCCTACTCACACTATCGTGTCCAAACGGTTGAAGCTTTCGGGGGGCGCGTCGATAGACGCATTCGTCGCAACACAAGGTGAAATACACTTAAAGTAAATGTGATTGTACATTTAAAAAATCAAGTGTTTAAACACTTCGATCAAACGTGTGGAATTTTTTGAGTGTATGATGTTGTTAGTTTGCGTGAGCGTATTCGGTTCGCGCGAAAAAGGGCCTAACAAGTTTTGTGTACAAAAGGTGATAGGCCCGTTTCAAATGTTACACGAGTATTATTCATGTCTTCATTTTTATTAAACAGGGCCCCGCTGTTGTGTCACTTTTGTCGAGTGAGTGTTCTCAAATCCATCTGTGCACTCGTCTATTGACTTTCTTGACGATGACTTTTAGCTCAAATGAGTGACCAAAGCAGAATTTTGAATGTCGCCGTGTATAGAGATTAGCGACATTTAACGCACGCACACTAGCGGGTGCACCGGCGTGTAAAGTTGTTTATTATTTTCCTCTGGTTAACCTAAAAAATGTATGAAATTAGATCTGCCGAAATGAGTTTGACAACGATTTGTTATGTATTTTCCTCGGATTTTCACTAACACGTTCTCACATATCGCACCAATACAACCGGACATGAAAATCTCTATCCAGCATTTTACGAGCGCTTATGGCCGCCACAATCTGACTGAGTTTTTGGAAGGGAACATATGATTTGACGTTTGGGTTGTATCGTTTGACGTGTAAACGTTCAAATTTGAACGTTTACACGTCAAACGACACAAGCCAAACTTCAAATCTTATGTTCCCTACCAGAAACTCAGCCAGATTGTGGCGGCCATAAGCGATCGTAAAATACTGGATTGTCGAGATTTTGCAGCACTGTTCTAAATATCGCTTAAGTTTGCTGCGTACCGAACATCTGCAACGTTGTCAGCGTTGTTGCTTTGATGTTGAGTACGTGTATTCAGCTATATGTCAAACCCCTGTTTTAAACCCATGCAACGGACATGTATATGTATGTAATAAATTTTCTAGTATCCGTGTGGTGTGTGCTTCGTCGGAAATAATGAAAACAATCTCTAAAGAAAAGACAACTCTGTCTGTCCCTACCGTTCTTTATTTTTCGGGTTAATTTTCCTGCAGTTGAATAATCGTCTAAAAATAAATGTTTAATAGTGTCTAATTTAAACGTTACTTCTCGGGGGCGACCCTGCGTAGTGGCTAACATCCATAATTCTCACGCCAAAGTCACGAATGACCCAATGGTGTTAAAGTGACTATTAGAATAATAAAAAAAAATAAATAAACGTTACTTCACATGATAATCAAGCGTATACATCATCGCTGTTTAAGGAAGCAAAGATGTCCAATAAACGCTGAATAATAAAACATTTGATCGAATAAGCTCTGTTACAACCCATGGAAGTCGAATAAAAGCTTCTCGACATACACATACTTTTACATACCTTAATTTTGTTTGAATAAATTCTTTAGATTTGTGTGAACAAAGCCTGAACAGAAGTTATTATTAACAATTGTACAAGTATTATTAAGCATGCAGTTGAATAAATCGCCAAGAAGTCGTTTTTTCAATAGGCGATTGTTTGTTGGGTATATACTCCTAACCGAGCACCTAACCTACTATATACAAATTGCTTATCAAAGCATGTTCTGATGTATTGCATTTCTGCACAAACCTAGTCTTAATGTCAGCAATTTTGAAATCTAATTTAGGAACGTTCGCCTCTAGATGGAGATCAGATAATCTTGTATCGAAAGGACGATCAAGTACCATCCTCAGAACTCTAATCTGAGCGACCTGGATTTTGTTCCTGTGAGTTAGACAGCCCTTGAGAGGCGGGATCTGCGGCAAATCAGCGGATAAAGACACCTAACCAAGGCAGAACACTTGACTACAGTTTGCTCTACATGCGAACGGAAGAGGAGCTTTTCATCGAACAACATCCCGAGATAGGTTACTTCGGCAGACCACTCAACCCTTGTGCCATCCATGATTACAGTACAAGATGGGGCCGGTTTCAATTTGGGCGATTGCCGATGGAGGAACATGATCGCTTGAGTTTTGGAGGCATTAATTTGCATTTTCCACGGAAGGATATAAATCGTCCTCTAATCTATGGGATCTCTTCGAAATCGCCGTGAAGTCATGGATTCCTTTACAACATATGGAGGTGAAATCTTTCCTTTATTGTTCTCTTAACATTCATTCCATTATTATATGAAACATTATATGCTGGGTATGGGACGGTCCAACCAGGGCACCCGATTGAAGCGATTTGGATGGGGAGAGTGAAATTGCCAACTTCCTGTCGTTAACAGATCGTGAATTGAAGGCGGGCTTTTCTTCCCTACTCATTGGGACATCCCCTAGTGCGATGGCTTGTACATTACCGGGTTGTAGGATTTTATTGTTGGAAGGAGATTCTCTTTGATCCCGCGGACTAAGCGTACGTGTCTCTGCTTACAGGTTCGCCCTGCGTTTTTGGCCCTTCATACAATGGTAAATTTAATACAATCAGGTGTTGTACTTGATCAAGTCGTACGAGGTGGAAAGTTCACTGTCTAATGGTTGTGCCTGCAACAATGAGTGGTTTCCTTTACACACATTAATTTTGATTTTCCACGTGGTGGCATAATCAGCAAAGGCGTTAAGACATCGTTGAAGTTTGTTCGTTATTTCGCGAGGCATCCTTCCTTTGCCGGCTATTGCCGTATCATCTGCGAACAGGAAAAACACGCAACCGTCACCGAGGGGAGGAATGTCGGAAGTGTAAATGCTGTAAAGCAAAGGGCCCAGCAGACTGCCTTGCGGGACTCCTGCTGGGATGGAAAACGTGTCTGAAACCATTTAACGATACTTTAAACGATCTTTGCTGGAGGTAGTTACGGGTGAGTTTAACCAGATGTAATGGGAAGTTGAAGTTACAAAGCTTGTACACAAGTCCGTCATGCCAAACATTGTCAAACGACTTTTCAACGTCTAGCAATGCCATGGCTGTGGACTTGGATACAGCCTTGTTACTTCGTATGTTATTTATCACCCATACTGCCTGAACCCAAACTGTTCCGGAAGGAGAATGTTGTTTTCCTCGACAAACTTGAGCAAACGATTGAGAATGAGTTTCTCGAACAATTTGCTCAACGCTGAAAGGAGGCTAATTGTTCTGTAGCTTGACGACAATGTTGGATCCTTACCGGGTTTGTGGATTGATATAATTTTTGCTACCTTCCAGATGTAGTAGTCAGTAAGTGCAGTTCCAAGCATCTGTTGAAGATAGCGATTAAAAGAGACTGCACTTTCATGCTGAGTCTCTTCAAGGTTAAGTTGAATATGCCGCCATGTTCGTGGTGAATTTCTGCGCTGAGCAAATCTGTTGTACTGTAATCTTATCCACGACACACGACTCAAGGGGAGGCATCTAGGTTTTGAACGCATTGCGCGACCTGATCTTCGAGCGGACTTTTGAGAGACGAGCCAAGCAAATGCGATGAAGCGACATGCTTGCCGATCGCATTTGCTTTAGGGTGATATTGAGCCCATCGTCATCATTTTCGTGGAACGAGTTTGGGAGTTTGGAATGAGTTTTCAAGACCTTGGCTACCTTCCAGAATGGTCTGGAGCGGTCTTCCATATTCTGGACAACACGCCCGAAACTTTCATTTCTAGGTGAGTCCATTCTGGAAGCCATTTCACTTTTTTTTTTGTCCAGATCTCCAGTCCTCTGAAACTGGCGCCTAAGCACATTTCTCAAGCGAATCGGTAATTGGTTGTGGGAATCAATAGCAACAAACTTACCCCTCACAGAAACTTGTCGAACACATGCCACGGATATAGCCTGTTGGAGCTCTTCAAACGCCCGGTCGAGGACATCTACGGTGTCAAACGGCGGATCTCCGTCGATGACTCTGTCAACCACACGTCCAAACTGAATCCAGGAGTGACGTTGATGCCGAGTTCAGCCACCACCGGTTAGTGATCGTAACTGAGATCGTTGTGCACCTCCGGCTTGGATAGTCTGATGTTGGACAGGAAAAAGTCCAGAGTGGGGGATTTCCCGCTGGAGGGATGAAAGTTAGTTCGTCCGGAGACTGCACAGTAGACTGATGCAAAATTTGACTTTTTCGTTCCACAGTGCTTACATGGTTTCAAATCGGGTCGTGATTAGCCTTCAAAATTTACAACTCATTTGGTTAGAAACAGACTTCGCACAAACCATTTGAAGTTTACATGTAAATTACTATGGGAAATCTCAACTTTTTGTTCATTGCCTTCTAGTCTTTTTCCATATTGAGCTGCAAAACAACTCGATAGCTATTCTTATAGAAAATTTTCTCAGCTACAACTTTGTTGAAGATTGTTTCTATGTAAAACGAGACAGGAAATAGTTATTAATTATTTAAGAGATTGGTAAACTTATGACATGATCAAGCAGCTGCTCTGTAGGCAACACTGCATTTTGCAGTGTGACATAGTAGCCATGATTTGTGTGTCCTATTCAACGCCCCAGAAACATCAATGTTGCCTGCTGAGCAGTTGATTGAGCATGATCATAAGACATCAGTGCATTGAACCATTAATAACTTTCGATCCTTTCATTTAATCAAAAAGTGGTCTTGAGCAAAGTTGTAGCTGAGAAAATTTCCTACAAGTACAGTTGAAAGCTTTTGAAGCAGACCGATATGGTGAATTATTAGATACACATGAACAAAAATCTTGGTTTTACCATAGTAATTCCCATCCAAACTTCAAATGGTTTGTGCCATCTCAGTTTCTCACCAAATGGGTTCAAATTTTGAGAGGTTAGTCAGGATCCGATTTGGAATCGTTTAAGTATTGTGGAGCGAAAATTTCAAATTTTGCATCACTCTACTGCACAGTGTACAGTCCATATTGTGCGTGGTCGAACAGTAGGCATCCGTTCCGGTTCCGGTGATAGTTTCGCCAAGCTTCATGGCGGGCATTCAGGTCGTCCCCAACGATGAATCGGGAGCTAATACTGGCGGTCAGGTTGTGTAGAACTTGATTCCTTTCTTGACGATGACCACAATACCCCCACTCCTGAAGCTGGTGCGATAAAACCGGATAATATTATGGTCAGGCAACCAGAAGTTGTCGCCGGATTTTAGGTGGGTCTCAGTTAGAAGGCCCACGTCGATGCTGTGCTTGCGGAGGAAGTCGGCAAGCTCAATCTTTTTTACTCTTACAGAACAAGCATTCCACGTGACGATAGTTAGCGGTTTAGACGCCATACTGGATGATGAACTTACCGAGGACTTGGATTTGCTCGGGCTTATTGCGGCACTTACGAAGAGCACCGGTCATGTTGACGAAAATTTCCATCAGTTCATCGGGTGAGAACAGTTCGGGGTTGTTGTTTTGCGCTGTTGGTTGTCTCCAGAATCCAGAGGGGAGTGGAGATCTTTGTCCAGCAGAATCAACGGAAGCTTCTTGAGGGGGGCTGGTTGCTCCCGCGAATTCGCTTGCCTTTGCAAATCCTCCGTCCCGAATACCGGGGTTTTGTCCTTCCTGCGTCCTGGTTGATTGTTGGTTGCCACCTGCTTTCGGATGCGTTTGAAGTCCTCGCGTTTGGAGCACTGTCTGTCGGAACCTTGATGCGCACAACCACAGTTGGCACATTTTAACGCCAAGGCTCCATCCGCAGGGCAGTCATAAGTGGCGTGTTCTTGAGCGCAGTTGCTGCAGCGTGGCTTGATGTTACAGTTGCGGGTACCGTGTCCAAAATTGAGGCATCGCTGGCACTGCGTTACGTCACGATGGCCGCCACGGTATGACTCCCACCGTACGATGATGGAGTAGATCGAGCGGATGGATTGCAGCGAATTGAGCGTCACTGTCCCTTTCTGGAAGTCCACCAGGAAAAGACAATCCGGGAACGTTCTCACGTTTTCGACTCTCCTCGTAATCCGGAAGACAGCAATTGTGGCTAGCTTGAACCGGTCCTTGATTTCAGCTTCGATCATCTTGCGGTCGAAGTTTGGTAGGCCTCTCATCGGGGATGTCATGCGTGAAATATTCCGCCTTGGAATCTTTCAGGTGTTTCACGCCCACCAAATTTGACTATGAGAAAAAAACATCGAATGTTGAAATACTCACTCATTTCCGATCCTATGTTTCATGGAGATTTTTTCATAACGTTGGAAGCCCTATCTACCCTAAAAATATATAAAACCCGGAACCAAACACCCTGTATATATGAGCAATAATAAAAATTCAAAATTCAAAACGATCTCATCAACTTTCGATGTTTGTTCATCCTTTTATCCAATTTTCGCGTCTATTTGTGAACTCGTTGTTCTTCTCTGCATCACTGCTAGGCGCTACTGATCTCCCGAAAGTCTCCCATATAATTTCTGATGTGTTCTACGGCATTCCGACGGCCATTATCTTTGAATGATGATCTTGAGTTCCTAGTTGCGTCTTATAAAACCTTATAAAAAGTTCCGACACATCGTATCTTCAAGTGATCTTCGCAAACGCCACATTTCATTCAGGCTCCAATAATTCCCAGTGTCATCACTTACTAACACATGATATCTGCCTCGATCAACCTGGCAGAACGCGCCCTAACCCTTACTGATGCAGAGGGCAGGGATTGTTTACAAAATCAGTCAGGTACTTATTCTAACCCTATCTAGAAGTATAAGAATAAAAGGTCGGGAAAGCAACATGCTGAGTGAAGCAAGTAAATCAAACTTAGACTTTGAGTAATCTAACTGAAATGTTGGAAAGTTGTTTTTCACTCTTGGATTTTTTTTTCCTTTATTAGAGAGATTTTTAGCCTAAGGCTAGTTCATCTCTTAGTTTCACTCTTGGAGCTAACTCCTTCTTAACATGAGCTAGCGCTAGAAAACACTCCAACTCCTTCATAAGCAGTTCTTTGGTAGACAAAAGCTGTTGCACGTTCCAGCTGTTATTTATCTAGTTATTTCTGGTTCACAGGTTGTTCTCACTCGTTTCGATAAGGGCATTCTTGATGACCGTGTCCACTACTCTACTACGCTGCCACCTTTCGGAACATCCGCTACTCGGGCCTCAAGTTCTTCATTGAAAAACCTTTTCACTACTGGTTTATTTCGGACATCAAGAAAGCTCCGTCTACATGTTCGGCTAATGCAGATGTGGTTGACTTGTGCACCGACAGGGGAAGAGCGAGCCCCTGTCGTTCCTGCCACAGAATTCTGAAGCCATTGAAGCCACCAGGGTAGATCTTGATTTCACTCTTTGAAAACTTATCCACGACGGCATTCAGTTGACTGTACAAGTTCCTTAGCAGCATCGATTTGCGCATAAAATTGGTGTTTTCATCTCGTATAGTAGAATATAACAGCGCCTGTCCCGACGGCAGGCTGTGTTCTCCAATGTCTCTAAAGTGACCGCTGGTTGGGGTGGAAAATATTCGCTTCAGCATGTTTGTGCCACAGCCGGAGAAAGAGAAAAGTAAGGTATTTCTTTCGGAATGTAAAATCTTCCAGCCATAGCTATCGCTTTAAAATAGATGAATGCATTTCTCACAATGGGCCAGGGACTAAAACTGGACTTTGGTATATGTACAGTTGCTAATTTTTAACGTTTAAACTCTTAGTTAAAACAGTACGGACTCGAGCTACCCATCACCACACTTCCTATTGCAAATTTGCTTGCGATAATACCCAAATATTCTAACCAAGTTATTCGGCATTTTATTTTGTTAATAATATTAAGTATTGACTCTCTCACTCTACCTCTGCTTCTAACTGCTCCTTCATCTAAAAAGTGGAATGCGTTTTGGGGGAATTTTTGGTTTATCTCAGATTGTTTCCTAGTGTTGGGAAATTGCACACCAAACAAGCTACTTTCCATTCCAGCTGATGATTTTACCATTTTCAAACGCAAGACTGATCCGCGGTTTCGGGACCAATTTACCCGGTTTGACCAGTTCCATACTTTCGTCCTCGTAGTACTGGTTGAGCAGATTTTGGATTTGAATGATGGTCTTAGGATATAAATAAATTGACTTACCAAGCATTGCGAAATGAATTTCAGGTAACGGTGCTCCATTTTGGCATTGATTTCCAGGATATGTGCAATGCTGTGAAAAAGTACAGTAATCAATCGCAAGTTTTCACTAGGCTCCATAAGAAACAACTAACTTTTCCTGCGAGCAAAGCTTCTTGATGACATGTTGACATATGCTGGTATTGCAATCGACGTCAAACAGCGGAATTCCGAAATGAACGTCCAGCAGGGTCCATTCCTAAAAGCGAAAATATGCATTTAAATCTGCTTGTTATTTGCAAACAACGCCCACCTCCATCCGATTTCCGGACGATCGATCCCTCGAGTCGGAGTCCGAATCCGCGTTCCGACTGGCGTCGGCCAGTTGCCGTACCAAGTCGTGGTCGGGGCTAGGTTCAGACGGGCCGCCGTTGGTGGGTTCATCGTCCTCCGGGAGGTCCGGTTCGACTGAAACCTTCCCATCGTAGATGTCCCGTATCCGCCGGATGTCCTCGATCAGACTGGCGTCATCACTTTCGATCGAAGTTATCGAACTGATCGTATCCGATCGAGTCTATGGAAGCAGATAAATAGCAAAACCACACCTAATATGGCAATGAGGATTTGATAAGCTTACCGCCTTGGGTTTGGGGTGATCCAGTTTTGCTCCATCGGAGGAATGTTTTCGTTCCTTGCTGCTTTTGGCATGATCCCTGGACAGATGCACGCTATCGTCATAGTTGTCACATCCTGCGAATTAGGTGGTAACTTCAGAAGAAACCTGATACACACACACACACACAATCAACTCACCATAATCCGGAACTCCGGTCCTGATGAACGTCATATAGCCGAAGCTATTCTCCAAGTCTAGCACCTTGGCCAGCTTTCGCACAGCCGAATGCCGGCTCCAGCCCGTGCCTCGTTCACCCGCATTGAACGGAAACACCTCGTAGTGCATCTCGGCCGGTTGCTTGATCCCGTAGCCCTGGATCAGTACACATCCGTTCTTCAGGTGCTCGTTCAACGAGGCATATTTTTCCGAATTGAGCACAAACGATTCCGTGTGGACGATTGTTATGAGCAGTTTCCCGTAGCCGAGGAAAAGCCGCGGGAGATGATTGAGGACGGTTCCTTTGGCAAGCAGGAGGCTCGGGGGGCCGTAGGCTCCCATGTGGTAGTAGAACAGTTTGGACCAAATGTGCGAATTGGTTGAGGTTCGGTAGAACTGACCGAAGAATGGAATGGTGAAGGGAGAGGATAGGATCCCCGAAAGAGGCGCGGCAGCAATGAGGAATTTGTACTTCTTTTCCAGCAGACGGTTGCGAGTTTTCTGATCCAGGGCTTCGAGGCTTTCCAGACGAAGTAGGTCCAGTTCCGTGTTGAGAACCGTTTTCAGGGCAACGATTGTGGACCGTAGGATTATGGCATGATGGAAGTAGCGACTGACTTCGCCTTCCCCGTCGGCATCCAGAATGGATACCTTCTCCAGCTCGCGGAGAAAGTCGTTCATTCCTTCGTCGCATAGTTTGCCGACCTCAAACAGAGTTACGGCGTGGGTTTTTAGGCCCGGAGAAAGGTTCCCCATCATGAGGAACGCCGTGAGAGTGGAATCGAAGATGAAACCGACTCGTTTGGTGTCCTGAGAGGAGCGAAACGTTTCCTCCGGTTTGGCATCGGATAGGTTACTGTAGTCACCGGGACTGTCTTCGGCTGGACTCGGACTATCCAGAGAACCGATGGTGAGATCTGCTGCGCGTTCACTCTGTTCACTTTCGACGGATTCCTGGCTGAGGAGGAGCGAATGGTAGTTGAAGATGGTTCGGCCGGTTTGCTGCTGTTGTTGTTCGCGTCGGGCGATCCTCCAGCTCTCATGCGGTTCGACGGTGTTCGTGAAGCTGGACGGTTTGCGACGGGCAAAGTTCAGGCGGCAAAAAAGGGACGTAGCTTGCTTGACGGTATCCAGCGGGACTTGGAGGATGTTAGATAACTGGAAAAGGGAAGTTTTCATTAGTTGGCTTAAGGCACTCTCATCGATTCTGTCAATTCGTCCATTCTGTAGATTCTGTCAATTATGTCGATTTAGTCGAATTTCTGCCGATTATTTGTCCATCCTGGCGAATCTTTGTCAATTCTATCAATTTTGTCGATTTTGTCGATTGTGACGATTCTACCGATTATATGTCAATTATGACGGCAATTCTGTTGATTATGTCAATTCTACCGATTTTGCCGATTCTGTCAATTTCATCGATTCAGTCGATTCCGTCGGTTTTTTTTTTTTTTTTTATTGATTTTCCGTCGATTTGTCGATTTTATGTCGATTCTGTCGATTCTGTTGATTCTCTCTCAATTCTGTCGGTTTTGTCGATTCTTATGATCTTTCGATCCGATTTTATGTCTGCCGATTCTCTATCAATTTTTTCGACCCTGCTAATTGTCTATTCTGTCGATTCTCTGTCAATTTTCTGTAAATTATTTCGATTTTGTCAAATCTGTAGATTCAGTCGTTTCTATTTCGTCGATTTTAGTCGATTTTCTGTCGATTCCGTCGATTCGGTAAATTTTGTCGATTTTAAGTCGATTTTGTCAATTATTTATCGGTGTCTGTTGATTTTGTCAATTCCGTCGATTTTGTCGATTATCCCTCAATTGAGTTGTTTAGGGGTATTGAGGTAAATACATATTCGTTATCTGCATTAAAAATGGAACCGAAATCCAAAATTTCATCAATTTTGGTACACTGGAACTATTTTAAATAAGTACGATTACATTAGCAAAAATCACCATCTTAGCGCCCCTTGGTGGGACTTTGTATGGGAGCGAGCTGTCAACGATTAGATTTAGATGTCAACGATCAAAATTTTAAATCTTGATTTAAAAATCGAGATGAATGTCTACGGGATCAGAAAACGAAGCTCTATCAGATGATGTATAAAAATCGGTGTATATTTTTCGAAATTAAACAACCCAATTCTGTCGATTGTTTCCTTCGATTCAATTATATGTCAATTCTGTCGATTTTCTATCGATTTTGTCGATTCTGTCGATTCTGTCGATTCTACCAGGTGTCTCTACATTCTGTCGATTATCTTTCAATTCAGTCGATTTTGTCAAATCTGTAGATTCGGTCGTTTCTATTGATTTCGTAGATTCTGTCAGTTTCGTCAATTCTGTAGATTTTAGTTGATTCTGCCGATTTTCTGTCGATTCCGCTTCTGTCGATTCTGCTGATTATCTGTCAGTTCTGTAGATTTTGTCGATTCTCTATCGATTTTGTCGATTCCGTTGATTATATAGATTCTCAGTCGGTTTTGTCAATTCCATCGATTCGATTGTCTGCCATTTTTCTGTCAATTCTGTCATTTTTTCGATTCTTTATAGATTTTGTCGATTCTCTGACGAATCTGCCGAATCTCTGTCAATTATGTCGAATATATAGCAATTCTGTTGATTTTGCCGATTCGCAGTCCATTTTTTAAATTCTTCCAATGTTGTCGATTTTGTCAATTTCCTCCATAGAGTCGATTTCGTCGATTTTATGTCGATTCCCTCGATTCTCTGTCACTGTCTGTCAATTCTGTCGATTCTCTGTCAATTCTGATGATTAGCTCGATTCCGTCAAATTCCGTCGATGTTATATCGATTTTGTGGTTTCTGTTGATTCCGTCAATTCTCTATCGATTCTGTCAATTCCATCAAATCGGCATCTCTGTCAATTCTGTCGATTTTGTCTATATTCTGTCAATTCTGTCGATTCTGATGAATCCTTCGATTTTATGTCTATTCTGTCGATTCTCAATCGATTTTGTCGATTCTGTCAATTCTGCTAGTTGCCTATTTCGTCGATTCTCTGTAAATTATGTCGATTATCTTTCAATTCTGTCAATTCTGAAGATTCGGTCGTTTCTATTGATTCCGTCGATCTTTAGATTATATCAGTTTCGTCGATTTTAATCGATTTCGTCGATTCTCTATCGATGTCTGTTGATTTCGTCGAGGATTTTGTCGATTCACAGTCGATTTTAGCAATTCTGCCGATTTCGTCGATTCTGTCAATTTCCTCGATTCAGTCGATTCCGTCGATTTTCTGTCGATTCTAAGTAGATTTAGTCGATACTG
Organism: Ochlerotatus camptorhynchus; assembly: GCF_037179485.1. NCBI lineage: Eukaryota > Metazoa > Arthropoda > Insecta > Diptera > Culicidae > Ochlerotatus > Ochlerotatus camptorhynchus. The sequence continues at coordinate 38,688 of NW_027041058.1, forward strand.
TAATTTCTGTTGATTCCGTCGATTCTGTCAATTCCGTCGATTTTGCAGATTATAATATAATCTAGATAAACATTTCAAAAGGTCCTATCTGCATTGATCGATTCTCATCATCGACTTTCTCTTTCGTTAATAACGGAGCTGCAAAACCTTTCCCTATTGTATTTGAAGTTTTGGACGCTAGATAAAAATCTCCGTTTTCAAACTTTGCGATAAAATTAACGCAAAATCTGTTTGCGTAGCAGTAGTTATCAAAAGAGAAAGTCGATGAAGAGAATCGATCAACGCAGATAGGACGATTTGAAATGTTCATCGAGAATGTAAATTAAATCAACATAATTTTTTTCAATTCTGTCGATTCTGATGATTCTTCGATTCTGATGATTCTTAGATTTTGTCAATTCAGTCAATTCAAGCTTGCATTAGGTCCTAAGTAACATTGATCGATTCTCTTCGTCAACTTTCTCTTTCGTTAATAACTTGAGCTCATAACCGTTTCTTGTTGTGTTTGTCGTATTAGATGCTAGATAAAAGCTTCTGTTATCGATCTGTGTGCTGAAAATACCTGGTAATGTATTTACATGGCCGTGGGGATACAAAGAGAAAGTCGACGAAGAGAATCTGTCAATGTTACTTAGGACCTAATGCAATGTTCAGCTTGAATTCTACTTGCTGTCTATTCTATGGATTCTCTGTAAATTCTATCGATTTTGTCAAATCTGTAGATTCGGTCGTTTCTTTTGATTTCGTTGATTTTGTCGATTATCTGTAGATTCTGTCAATGTCAATGTCGATTTTAAGTCGACTTGATCGATTCTATTGATTTTGTCAATTTAGTCGATTTTGTTGTCTGTTCTATGTCAATTCTGTCGATCCTGTCAATAACTAAAAGATAATCAAAGGAATTATTCTGTAGATTCTGTCGTTTCCATCGATTCTTTGTCGATTTTGCCAATTCTCTGTAGATTCTCACCCCTATTCTGTATTTCGTTTCGAACGAAATTCTCATACAAATCAATATTTTTTTGTATGAGAATTTCGTTCGAAACGGAATACAGAATAGGGGTGTCTGTCAATTTTGTCGATTCTGTCGATTTTCTATCAATTCTGCCAATTCTCTGTAGATTTTGTTAAAGCTCTCTTAGGCTGTGTTCCATTTGGTGAATTTTCACTTAAATTTGACACGTTGAAAATAAATTATAATGTTCGAAAATCCTGATTTTCGAGAAGGTGTTTGTCAAAATTGATTCCTAGTCTGTCAGAAATAAGTCTAGTATAATAGCAGGATTATTTGAAAATTGTCTGTCAGTCAAATTTAAGTGAAAAATTCGCCAAATGGAACACAGCCTTAGTAAAAGTATGGACGTCTGTCAAAGGTAGCTCCAATCGAGCCGTCAAAATGTACTGCTTTGCTCGATTGGAACGTCTTTTTTCAGTTTTGTGGTGACAGTACAGGACTTAAGATTTTTCCGATTCTCTCTCGATTCTGTAAGTCTGTCCGTATGTCTGCCCGTTCAAATACTTACATCCGCAATCGTCGACTGCTCATCCGCCGTGACGAACACATTGTACAGCAGATTCTCAAAGTGATCTCCGCTGACCCGGTTCATCACGAAATTCTGCAACGGCGGAATGGTGATCTTGTCCTCCCCGCTAATTGGCACGTCGAGATAGATTAGCCCCTTCCGGTACAGACTGTGCACCACCTCGTAGTCCAACGCACCAGCCGTTTGAGCACCGCAATCAATCAACTGATCCAGCACTGCCAGCTCCACCTGGTTCACAAACTGCACATCGCTCTCCAGAACATAGCCCACCTCAACCTTCCACCAGTGTTCGATCACGATCCGCCGGGGAAACTTTGGCAGCAGATAGTACGGATTTCGCTTGAAGAACAACTTCGGCGAGCTCGTCTTCAAATCACTCGATATCGAAAGATACTCATTGCGTCCAATTCCGACCACCCGGAGGCAATCCGCTGCCGTAAAATTCGGTAATGAATCATAGTTCTTGTCGTTGTTCAACAGGAAAACGAGCATATCTACAACGAGAGTTTCCAACTTGAGTCAATGTGCTTATCTCCCTCCCCACCAACACACAGCCCACTCACCTATGTAGTAGTTGAAGGGTGTCAACCGAAGCCCTTTCGTCACGATATCGGCCAGATGGTACGGAAACAGGTGCAGTGCCCTAATGTTTTCCTCGATCAATTTTTCATAATACAACTTTTCATGGCCAAACGTCGTATGCACTGCCGAACGGAACCAACATGAATTCATTATGATTACATACATATATTACCCAATCCGCTCAATGTCATCATGCACTTACCTAAATTGCCCCGATAGCGAAGTTGGTTCTTTAGACTGTACTCCAGGATGAGCTTCTCGTAACGTTTCTCATTATCATGCAATGCCTAGGGCAACAAAAAATCAAAGCAATTATTCAAAACATTTCCGCGAAGCAATTTCCACAACCCAATCCGTACCTTCCTTAGCTCCAGGGGTAGATTCCTCCAGCCGATTTTGCCTCGGATGTTTTCCTCCACGACGTGCAGTATGTTCCTTGGACTCATGATTCCTGCCTCTGGGGGGTCAGCAGCACATCGTTTCGGATCGTCTAAATTTCAACCGCAGATTCTGGGCCTCCCCCGGACTAGTGCCTAGTTGAAATCTTTTTCAACCACCTTGACGCAATTCGAATCAATGGAGAAAGCTGTCGACGTAGTACAAAAACTATCCAACACTGGCTAATACTGATTTTTGTACGCGGAAAAGTGACGGAATGTTTTTGTTTTCATTTTAAAATTCTCACGAATTTCGTCTTCTGGTGCCTGTCGTCGTGGGAATTGAAAGGAACGAATGAGCGGGTGGAGAAGAACTCAAAGTTGACGTTTCTCTCTTTGCGGCGAGCGGGGCGAGCGCGAGCATGCTTTTTGTGCCTTTATACACACGGCCGATCAGACGAACTCAAGTCGAGTTGACGCAATTTCGTTAAAAGTGAATTCTCGAAGGGACGTATCAGCTTTTGTAAACAATGCATTTGATCGTCGATTTGACGTAACTGGTAGCTCGCCCACTCATTATAACACTACCATCAGATAGGGGAAAATTTTCCTTACCTGATAGTGGTGTTTGTGTGCGTGGTCGAGCTACCAGTTACGTCAAATTGACGATCAAATGCATTGTTTACAAAAGATGATACGTCCGTTTCGAAAAAGTAATCGAGAATTTACTGGGGGCAAGACACCCACATACAGCGGGTGAGCCGCCCCCGAACCGCTCGGCGGACGGGGCGGATTTGGGCCACTCGAACCTCGCGCCGGCGCGCATATTTGTAACATTTGGGCACAAACGAAGTTACAGACGACTAACTGGCGAAGAAATCCATTAAAATAATGTGGTTCACTGTAATAGAATTTTCTTGAAAGCTTGTGCCATCATCCACCAGATGGGTTAGTTTTTTTGTTTTGATTTGAACAAAGTTGATTTTGTGTACAATGATTCTTTGACAGTGTGCAAAGAGTGCGTATCATTTTGTAATTTTTTTATGCATTTCAGTTTTGAGTAGAGTGAAAGAGATATAACCAAAACATTCTAGTACATTTGGTGAAAATGCTAGTTCAATCAACAATCAATACGAAACTAACGATTTTAAATTGGCTCACCACTTTAGTAGCCTATTGGTCCCAAGCAAACGATTAACGTACCCTATTCTAGTTGAAATTCTATTACTACACTATGTTTGTTTTGATTCGCTATGAAAGTTTGACAGATAACATCAGGGGTGCCCTAATAAAAAATAACCATAAACGAACGATAACCCAAATAATAGAACTATACAACAAATGGTTTGGATGATACCCGGAACACGTCGTTAAGCAAAATAACCATAATAATTTTATTAGGGTGTGTGGATTCATGCAGAACATGCAGGGGTGAGTGAAATAGCTTGGGACTGCTTGGGACCGTTGTTCTGGTACTGAGTGAGCCAAAAATAATAATGATTTTCTTCGGGACCCAGTGGTCTTAGAGTTACCTCTATGGTTCAATCTAGTAGTATTCTAGTCGAAATTCTAGTACTACGCAACGTTTGTTTTTATTCGCTATGAAAGTTTGACAGATAAAATGAGGGGTTATTGGTTTTTCCTATGTTTCGAGGGGTGATTCGACAAGCTTCCCGCATAAGCGCGAACCATAAATTGACCTTACCGATAATGGTTATAAATTGTTTATAATCCCTGCTAAACTTCAACTGAAATGGTTATGGAACTTTACATGAACGTTTAATGATAAAGTTTTAACCTTAAGTATTATAGTTTTTTGGAAGTGGACCTTACAAATAATGGGTTGTTAAGAACCATTACCATTCAAAATTCTTGTTTTCTCCATACATTTTCGGAAAGAAAACTATACTAAAACCTTTTAACTTATGGTTTGAGAACATTAATGGTAATGGTTATGGTAACCAGTAAGGTCCATGAATGGTTTTGTAACATCGATCAACTTTATGTGGAATATATCGTGAATTGGTTGCCTGTAAATTACTGATTACCAATTCACGATATATTTCACGTAAAGTTGAGCGATAATACAAAACCATTAATGGACCTTACTGACTACCATAACCATAACCATTAATGTTCTCAAACCATAAGTAAAAACGTTCTAATATAGTTCTCTTTCTGAAAATGTATGGAGAAAACAAGAATTTGGAATGGTAATGGTTCTTAACAACCCATTGTTTGTAAGGTCCGCTTCCAAAAAACCATAATACATAAGGTTAAAACTTTATCACACAAACGTTCATGTAAAGTTCCATAACCATTTCAGTTGAAGTTTAGCAGGGATTATAAACAATTTATAACCATTATCGGTAAGGTCATGTGATGGTTCGCGTTTATGCGGGTTGGGACCGAAGATAGTACCAGAGGTGAGCCAAAAAGTTGAGCACGTTTCTTTGGGACCTACTTGTCTTAGAGTTACCTCTATGGTACTATCAACAATCAATACGAAACTAACGATCTTAAATTGGATCACCACTTTAGTAGCCTATTGGTCCCAAGCAAACGATTAACGTACCCTATTCTAGTTGAAATTCTATTACTACACTATGTTTGTTTTGATTCGCTATGAAAGTTTGACAGATAACATCAGGGGTGTGTGGATTCATGCAGAACATGCAGGGGTGAGTGAAATAGCTTGGGACTGCTTGGGACCGTTGTTCTGGTACTGAGTGAGCCAAAAATAATAATGATTTTCTTCGGGACCCAGTGGTCTTAGAGTTACCTCTATGGTAGTAGTGTTGCCATGTGGTACAATCCAGTAGTAGTGGTGTTGCCATGTGGTACACTGAAAAATTGCAATAGCAGGTTAGTCACCAAAGTTTTCGAGCCGCTCCGTCTGTCACTTCGTTTGTGATTTGGGCGCCTGAGGCGAAAACGATACCTGTAAAAAAAACTGATCGTTTCGGCCATTTTGTCCACACACAAGCGCCCGGCGCGCTCACGGTTGTTCACCACCATTTTCTTTTTCAATGGGTTTAATTTAATAAAAATAAAAACAGTGATGTAGGTATAAACATGAGCTTTGTAAAAGCGTTTCAAAACAGTTTTTGACAATTCTTTCGACTGAAATTGTTAGAGCAGCTGGCAGCAAAAGATTGTAAACAAACCAATACTGCATATGTGTGCGTTCCTTAGAGAAAAAGGCTATAGAAAGAAGGTTGCTGCTTAGCTTGACGAGAATACGTAAATTCCCCTACTAGTTCAATGGAATTCAAATCTAGTTCCAACACAGAAAAGAAAAAAGTTGTTGAACATTACATCCAAACAGCTGCACAGAGGTCATTCCGCCCGTTGTGTAATATTACCATATTACGTTGTACGATGAACATCGATTTTGCGAACGAAATTACATCTATTTATGTAATATTGTATCTGCTTTTTGCTATTACATCATTATTTCATACATCAGCTTGAATTACTTTTGCTGTGAAGAATCACTTTGGCCACATCGAGACACATTCCGGGTGTCCCGGGGGATGCAGCCAGCATCTGATTAGGGCCAAACCCCATCATGTGACACATCAAATTACATGAGAATTCAAAGACTAGTTCAAAGGAACTCAAATTTAGTTCCTAGAACCAAAGTGGCCACATCCGGACATATTCCGGGTGTCCCGGGGGAAGAAGCCAGCATCTGATTAGGGTTAAACCTCGGGTTAAACCCACCATGCGACACATCAAATTACATGAGAATTCAAAGACTAGTTCAATGGAACGCAAATTTAGTTCCAAGAACCGTTTCGACCAGATCCGGACATATTACGGGTGACCCGGGGGAAGAAGCCAACATCTGATTAGGGTCAAACCCATGACGCGACACATCGAATTACATGAGAGGCGAGCGAGCTTTTCGCGCTGCTTTTCGTGCCTTTACACATGACCGATCAGACCAACTCAAAATTGAGTCGAGTTGACTCAATATCGTTAAAAGTGAATTTACCACCGACAAACCGACATGAAACCTAAACCTAAACTTAACTCTTGATCGAGAATCTATAACGGCCGATTCAAATGTGTAGCGATCCCAGCTGTTCAAAACCATAGAAATGTTTTATCTAGATAAAAATAATTTGTCCGTAATAGATTAGACACGAACCAACTCCCAGATATAGTACACCTTCTTCTCGCATGGAAGCTCCTTGTTTTAAATGGTTTACAATTTTTCGATCACGGTGCCATCATATTGCTTCGCCAAGGCACTTTCCATCCGTGTAGATCAACTCAGAACCGGAAGTAGCCCAACGAACGAGTGTTGTTTATGTTGATCTGGCGTTGAAATGACCCAGGGGGAATGACACTTCAGGATTATCCAAAACCTCTCAAAAAATTTTCAACGTGCCCAAAATTTCAATTCATCCTATCTATTCTTTCTATTTCCAACTTATCCCTTCTGCATGCACACAAATTGTTAAGCAAGCCATGCAGTTTCTCGAAGATTTCAGGTCGACCTCGAAGCACTCTGCCATACTCACTGTCATTTTTCAATAATCTCCACAACAAACACCATGTATGTCAGCTGACTATGCCGGTTGAAAATCGGAAAACTTAAAAAAGATGCCGGACCACTCGTCTAAAATCGTTCGCGGGACAACATCAAGTTGTCCATTTCCCGGACTTAAACCGATCGAATTTGACGGATAAGAGCCCAGGTGTCTGTGTGTTGTAGCATGGAAGTTACGACAAGCAGGTGGAGAAGGAATTCAGGTAATTTTTCCAACCGGCCCAAGTTTTACTAGTTGCTGGTCAAGGATCCGGAGAAGAAAGAGCTAATGGTGAAGGAAGACACCCACCGGCTGATGGAGTTTCTGTGCGAGAATATTGTGATTCAAATTCCCGTCCAAATATAGCTGGGAATATTAACCGGAACCTAGTGATCCATCGCCACCACTCGTTCCTCATACTGTGCAGTTTCGACCTATTTGGTACGGAACCGTTTTCTGCACTGTATGTCTTTTTTATTTCTAGTTAATTGTATTATTATCAAAATAAAAACAAAAGATCAGCGTAACATCGAGTACCTGATATTCAAAAGTTTAAGCAGAGCAAAAATCACAAGATATAAAATTAAAACATATCCATTTTGCAAGCAAGATTTAGTGATGGCATATTTTGACCTGTATTTTCAAACTTTACATCAAGAAACAACAAAAAAAAAACAATATGTTCTCGTGGTTACGTAACGGAAAGCTTTACTCCTCCTCTCCTATGTAATAATTCGTAACGATATAGGTGACCCCCCCCCCCCTCCCCCTATAAGCGTCAAGTTATTTATGGACGCTGCATTGCAGTAGATTTTTCTTCTTTTTACACCTATCCTCTTCGCGTTCGGACTTGTATTCCTCTGAAACTTTTTAACACCCCTCACATCACATCCATTCCCTGATCTATCCCATCTATTTTTCTATCCGTGCTCTATTTTCGTCAACAGGACACACTCAAAAAAATCCCATCAATTATGTTTTTCCCCGAAAATCCCAAGTAATTACTAGACTGAAAAAATACATCCAAATGAGTGTCGTTCCCCCTGAAATGACCAGAAGTTTTGACTATAGGAAGAACCTCAGAAGACTCGATCACCGAACGGAATAGGCCACAGTTCAAACATCAGCATCTAAAATTATGGTGCTGCATTTAAGTAATGTTTTATAGACACTTAGTGCAGTTTTTTTTCACTTGAAGCTCAGATAAAAATACTTGTTTGAGGCGGTTCATGTCGATTCATGACAAGAGCTAAGCCGAGAAACGAATTGTTATGCATAATCATGAACTTTGACATGTTATTCATACTGATGCATAAAAACAAAGCTGGAATAGATTACTTTTTAATCAAATCTATGAATAAACATAGCTAAATAAAATAAATATTAAATTTTAATCTATTTTCGATTAGTAATATTTTTGAGTGTTCATATCCTTGAAAAGAAATCGAAACAAAAACCCCCCGCAACTGAAAATATACACGGTAACCAGCGTAAACACATTAATGTGTAAAATTTCACACATTTCGTGAAAAAAGGGGCCTACTCATAAAATGTGTAAACTGCGTTTACACATTTATGTGTAAACCCAGCAAACGTCAAAAGAAGTGTATTTTTTACACATTTTTCAAGAACGGTTTTTATAGCAAAATGTGTAAAAAGTAATCATTTCTAGAACTTAAATATAATGAGTGCTCATGGTTTTTTATTAACTTCGGAATTTTCATATTTGTGTCAATGGTAAAATAAAGATTGCTCGATTATTGTATATATTTTATTAAAAACAGAAATATAATCAACAAAAATAAGTAGCGGCACCGGAGGTGTTGGTAAGCGTGATTTCGTCGTGATTTACTCTCAATCCCAGTCGACGCTGCCGGGATGTTCTGAGGCATACACAGCAAAAAAAGTTGTTGAATATTACATCGAAACTGCTGCAACCAGGTCAATCCATCGGTTGTGTAATATCACATTGTACGATGTACATCGATTTTGCGAACAAAATTACATCCATTGATGTAATATTGTATCTGCGTTTTGCTATTACATCATTATTTCATACATCAGCTTGAATTACGTTGATCGATATTACATTTTTTTTTGCTGTGTAACATCTCTGATCGCGCCGAGGATCACGCCTTCCTTCGGAAGGGAAGTGAAGCCATTGGTTTCCGGTTCATGAGTTGATGGGTCGATAGGTAGGGTCCAGGTATGGGAGATTCCTCCCTGGCGTCGGTAGCATTGATGCTCATCACGGGAAACAAATCAAGGGAAGAAAAACAAAAATCAGTATATGAAGTAGGTATATAAACTAAACTAAAACTAAAAGCTATGAAAAAAGTATAAATCACCTACCCTCTAGAATGTCCATCGTTGCGCACTGTCCAGTTTGGACCGTAGTTCCTCAATTTTCCTGCTGTTCTTCACTGAAATTTAGCAAATGGCGTGCGTCAACAAGTTTGAAGTTTTTTTTACCCATTAATGAGTATAAAAATACACATTTTTTGACTGGTACTACATTCTTAAAATGTGTATTTTTTTACACATTTTAGGATCTCTAAATTTACACATTTTTTGACAGCTGCATATAAATATAAAAAATGTGTATTTTTTTACTCATTTATGTGTTTACGCTGGTTACCGTGTAGCTGAGTGGATTGGAATTGTAAGAAAAAAGTACCCAACGGCCAGTTCACTTTTACCTACTTTTGACTAGTTTGTCTCCTTTTCTCCTACACACAAACAATAATCACTACTAAAATTAAAAAAATCATTGATAGAATTAAAAGTTTTCGTTGGTTCTTTTTGGTAGAAAGTCTGAAGCATTCTAAATAAAAATGTGTAACTTGTCCACACATGTGTTGTTTAATCACAAGTTTACCTCTTCGTTAGTTTTAAAAGTTGATGCTTTTGAATCAAATTGTAGAACTGTCAAAAGGAAAACCAATGCTTTCAAAATGAAGTGCAAACTGTTTCAGTTCGAAAAGAGTTGTTTTTATTATGACAATATATTTTTTACATCAAATTTTAAATATTATCATATTAATGATTTTCAAGATTAAGAAAAGTAGCCAAACTAATGTTTGTATCATATTTAAAACATGAATTTATTCATTTATTTTATAAACAAAAAACCAAGAAAATAAAACAAAGTTTATGTTACCAGCGCAGATTGTGTCCTAGCCCTATTATAATTTATAATAATATAATCGCTAATGAAATTAAAAAAAACCATTGGTAGAATTAAAAGTTTGCATTGGTTCTTTTTGGTAGAAAGTGTTTAGCTTTCAAAACAAAAGTGATCCAACTGTTAATTCAAAAGTTACCCACTCCCTGCTTTCAAAAGTTGACATTTTTAAAGTGAATTGTAGTACTGTCAAATGGAAAGCGAGGCAGTGCTCAAATTTAAAGGGGGTTATTTTCGTTTCAATACAAACTTTTGAAAGGAAAGCATAGTATAGTTGACATAAAATGTGCCATTCTCAAATGGAAAACAGTGTTTTTAATTAAAAAAATAAGCTTTTTTATCGTTTTTTTTCCAGGATTTTTCAAAATAAGTTCTAATAAATATTAATTAATTTCTTAATTTATTTGATAAAATTTCTAAAAATATATTTATTACTTCCTATATTACTCATGTTGTCTATCCGATTTCCGAAGCCGTCGCTGCTGTGGCCTCGGGGTCTTCCGACGATTTTCCCACTCCTTGCTGATGGGATGCTTCATCCTGCATCCTTACCACACGAATCTAAGCACGAATGTAGCCGATAGGGTAATGGAATCATGTTTATCAACGACGTGGGTGTGTGCACTGGAAAAGTAAGGTTCATACTGCAAAAAAGAAAAAGTCACTATTCACATTCACATTCGTTTTGATATCTTGATCTTACACTTTGAGACGTCACCGGAATGTTCTGAGGCATAACATCTCTGATCACGGGAAGTAAAGCCGTTGGTCCCCGGTTCATGAGTTGATGGGTTGATAGGTAGGGTCCAGGTGTGGGTTATTGCCTCCCTGGCGTCGGTAGCATTGGTGCTAAGCCTGAAAAACAAGATCGACGGAAAACAAATCAAGGGAAAAAAAAGTTCAATCCGTAGCAGCCATTAATGTTATTTGGTGAAATGAATCTGATTAGTACGGCTGGGATCTTGCAGTACAGCCGGAAGATACTGAGCCACCGAGAAGATGGGTCAATTGATCTAGGATTCCTCCTGCTGTTGGTTCACGTGGCAGCGCATTTCGTAATCCCTATCACTGGCGTAGACTGACTCCATCCACTGGAAGTGATGCTCAGACCCCGTTATTGCCATATCGACAACATCCTCCCTCCACTCCTGCAATGCTAAGTGCTGCCAAAAATGCCTCACGAAATCTTGTGGAAAGCAATTGCTGACTCTGCTGTATTGGCTGTTTCTGGAGTTGCTGCTGCTAAACAGGAAAAAATAAATTAAATTAAAACACTACAATTACTCAATTTACCGAATCTTCTGAAAAATAAAAATTGAATCGGTGGCGTCAGGTCCCCTTTGCTGGCCGTTCAAAGATGGGTGTTGACTTCCGGATGCCACTACCTCGGCCACTGCACAGTGTCGTATCGGTGTATCTGCTTCTCGATCTGCTTGTATGAGTCACGCTCAGCTTGAGAATGGATTCTCATTTTTCCTCAAAACCCAAAATACACTTGAGAACAACATCTTTTGAACGGGAATTAATTTTCTAAACTGAATCGAATTCAACATAGGTAAGTTAACAGTGATCTTTGATAAGAGCCCGTAAACGTAAACAATGACCTTTTTCACAAATTTCATGAGAATGAAAACTCTCCCAAGTTAATCACCAGCATTATCGTGTAAAGGAAGAGGCCCTCTATTCCAGGCTCTATCCGATAAATTGGGCGGCTTTCGTAGATAGATTTTAATTTATGCAAGAAGCCATTTACAAAATTTACGTTTGCAACCTAGGCCTTTATGAAAAACCACTATCGAAATGCATAATTTGAAACTTCACATTCAGTGTTTGTTTTCGCGCCTTTTGGATTCACGTGTCAATGAATATGGAAAAGCATTTATGACAGTTGTACAACTTTTCTTTTGAAAATTTCACTTTTAAAATTACAACTCGGATGTGAAAAAAACACTTTCAAACCAACAAAATCTATTTCTATTTGAATTTCCTCGTAGTTAAAACTACTAGACATTGGAAACTTTTAATATGAAAACGCATAATTTTTATTGATACAATATTTGTTGTTTGTGTGTACTAATGTTGTCAAAAACGGAGGAGCAAAACCACCCAACAGGGGTAGTAAAGTGTGGGAACCAACATTGAGTATAATCATATTTACCTACTGTTGGGTACAACTAACTTACTTTTGGTTAAAAAGCCAGTGGAAAATTCCATACGAACTGCACACAAGTAAATGAAAATTACTTTGACCCGCTTTACCTACTTTTGGGTTCCTGCACTATAGTGCCGAGATGAGTGAAAAGAACTTAATTTTGGGTACTTTTTTTCTAACCGTGTACGTTCGAACGTCGTTTACTCCATGGTGGGTATATAAATGGTGATACAGCTTTGTCACTACACAGCAAAAAAAAAATGTAATATCGATCAATGTAATTCAAGCTGATGTATGAAATAATGATGTAATAGCAAAAAGCAGATACAATATTACATCAATGGATGTCAAAACTGAACCTACCCAAAAATGGGTAAACTGTGTTGGCAGTTACAAGTTGACAAATGAACAACATCGACATGAATCCGATCGACGTTGTTAATTTGTCAACTTGTCACTCCCAGTATAGTTTACCCATTTTTGGGTAGGTTCAGTTTTGACAGATCTGGGTGTATTCTACCCAAATTTGGGTAGTTTTGAAATAGCGTTTGAGTACATTCGAATCAATTCTGAGCGACCAGAAAAGCGTGAAAAATGTTACTCACTTTAGAGTAATTTTTAACGAGCGTGTTGATTGACGCTTCAAAACATGTGAATAAATCTTGGTTTTACGCGGAAAAGTAAATAAAAGTTAACCGTTTTTACTCGCGTACACGGCCGTTCAATTCCCCTCAGAGAGAGATTAACTTCTACTCAGATTTAAAAGAATTGAATTTCTTAAAGCGTTGGTTATAACAGTATACGTTCAGACTACAGAGTTATAACATGTTTAAATAATAATCGTCAAGAAAAATATCATCAAGGTAGGCTTATAACATCTTATAATATAATTACTGCTCAATCGTGGCCAGCGTTTTCAGAGCTTTAAGTTTTTTTTTGCATCATCTGATATAAGCTACTCTCTCTCTCTCTCTGAGTTAGATTTTACGATCGTGTAGTGCAGTACAAGCGCAATAATAATTATTAAGCGATTAAGAAGTGCTCTGGTGCCCCACAATTATTATTAAAAAATGAGTGTTTTGGATATGGAACAAATATGCCGGCTATGCTGCACCATTAGGTGCCGTATGCGATCCCTGTTCGAGCAAAATGAAGAGCATCCTCTTTCGTTGAGCCAAGTGATCTACGCTGTTGCACAGCTAGAGGTAAGTACCTACCTACATATGTTATGAATAGTACGGCATCTGATGAATCCAGTTTCAAAATGTTACGTTTTTGTAGGTCGATCCCAACGACGGAATGCCTCAAAAGATTTGCTCACAGTGCGCCACCAACCTGATGAAGATTTACAAAACTATCGAGAGCTATTGGGAAAATGATATGAAGCTAAGGAAGCAACTCAACCAACCAAAGCCAGACGATATGGATAAGCCAGACAATAAGGACACGCCAGACAATAAGGACACGCCAGACGATAAGGATAAGGTGTAAGCAATGCATTCAGCGTAATGCAGATAATGTTGGGGTACTGATGTCGATAGTTTTACGTTTTAGGGAAGCCGAAGAAATCTACCTTAAACAGGAACTCGTGGTAGAGGATTGCAATGAATCGGAAGCTCTGAACCCGGAGCCAATGAATGACACTGCTGAAGAACAGATTGATGCGGCTGCTGATGTTGATGAAAGTGAACCAGCAGAACTAAATATTTGTATTAAGGTCGAGCCTCTGGATATACACAACGAGGAAAGACAAATAACTGCTCCAAACCAGATTGTAACCATTCCATATTGGAAGCCGACTGCTGTTCAAGAAACTGAGCCAATCCCGAAGAAGAAGCGAGGACGTCCGAGCAAAGTTGATAAAAGGAAACCGACAGAACTAAATATTGGTATAAAGAAGGAGCCTCTGGATGAACACGCCGAGGATAGTCATGTTACGGTTACAAAACAGAATGTGACTGCTGTTCAGGCAAGTGAACCAATCCCGAAGCGAAAACGAGGACGTCCGTGCAGCAAAGTTGTAGATCCAAAACGGCCTAAACTGCACGATCACAAATGTTACATCTGTAAAAGTGAGTCTTTCGGGACGGCTGTAGCCCTTTTGGCACACCTGACTAGTAGTCACGAAGATCAGCTGCCTTTTACTTGTCCGGAGTGTGTTATGGAGACGGTTGTACTGGACACCCTACTGACTCTGAACGTGCATATGCGACGGCATTTGAATCCGGAAAAATGTCAATATTGCGACAAGCGCTACCTTACTAAATATAAGGTTGCTATTCACGTACAGCAGCAGCATCCTTCATTTGCAGACGAAAGCGCTCAGTGTCCGGCAACATGCAATCAGTGTGACGAAGTGTTCCCTTCCAAGGTTTCTCTAAAGCAACACGTGAAACGCGTGCATACTGCTTCAACCACGGTGAGCTGTGCTGCTTGTGGCGAAGCATTCAACGGAAGGGCCAAACTAAACTCCCACATTCAAAAGCAACATGGTCAAAGCAGTAAACAGTTTGAGTGTAACATATGTCAGAAGAAACTTACTTCGTTGAAAATTTTACAAAGCCATATGAAAACGTTTCATTCGACTTTGAACCACGAATTCAAATGCAGTTACTGCCCGAAGGCGTACAGTACAAAGTTTTCGAGACAAGTTCACGAAAAGAGTCATTCAAAACACGAACAAAAAGCTCAAACAAAATCGTCCCCAGTAGTACAAGTCCGTGGTGGGAGAAGGTCTAAAATAGAATAAAATGCCACATCTGTAGTAAGATTATACGGTGAGTGTAGCGCGAAGAAAAGCCACCAGTGACAGGACATTCGCCAGCAACTGGTGCATCACGAAACATCCGGATCAACCGAGTTGCGGAACGTATAAAAGTAAGGTCAAATGAATAAAAAACCATAATTTATTAAAACAGCCATTCACGGTTTAGAGGCACCAGAGAAAATGACATGAATGGCCAGAGAAGTTACCATGAAGATTCAGCTCGACCTCGAAGCACACTTATTGTGGCATTAAATCATCTGGCATCTCTGTTCAGTAGTGCGCAAAAAAAAATTGAAAACCTGCGATGAAATTTGGAAATGTCTGGAAATGTTCAAAATGTTTGTGAAATTGAACCGACTCTTTCAGCAATTCAAATACAATAACCAGAAAAAATTACTCCTGTTAAAAGCTGTAAAATAGCCTGAAATAATAAAATAAAATATGACATTTTTGATATCAAGATTACTTCAAGCTGAACATTGCATTAGGTCCTAAGTAACATTGATCGATTCTCTTCGCCGATTTTCTTTTCCCATTAATATTTTGAAAACATAAACGTTTCTTGTTGTTTTTGTCATATTGGATGCTGGATAACAGCTTCTTTTATCGATCTGCGTGCTGAAAATACCTGAGAATGTCTTAACATGGCCGTTGAGAAGCAAAGAGGAAGTTGACGTAGCTATATAGAGAATCTGTTAATGTTACTTAGGACCTAATGCAATGTTCAGCTTGATTTGATTGATTTTTCATTGAGTTTCGAGCCTTATTTTTTGATCTTGATGTCCCGGGAATTCTTCACAGGAGTATTTGTAGAATTCGACAGTGAGCATGCATAAGGGCGTATACGAGATGATCGATCCTCTTTGCATTGCTATAAATAAAAAGCCTTTACCCTTTAGCCGTCTCTTCTGGATCAACAATAGAAAAGGGCCCATCAGCATTTGTAAACAAACCGTTCCAAAGCCCATTCCTCACAAATCGAATGCCTCCCACACAAACCAACACCACTGATGCATCATCGTGTAGGTAGAAGTTTCCCCTATCCGATGATGGTAAAGGGCTTTGGAACGGTTTGTTTACAAATGCTGATGGGCCCTTTTCTATTGTTGATCCAGTCTTTTAAAATTCAGCCTCTTTAGCTATAAAGATTGCTGACGTTATGTACCCATTAATGGGTAAAAAAGGACCCATTTTTGATGACTATATACACGGTGTTTCGCAAAAACCCATTAATGGGTAAAAAAAATACCCATTTTCAAACCATGTACACACTATTTCGATGCTACTCATTTTTGAGTCGAAAATCACTCAGTTCAGCCAAAAGGGAAGTTACTCAAAAATGAGTAATCACGCTTTTACTCAAATTTGAGTAAACGTGCTAATGGATGAAACTGGGTAACGGTTACTCAGATGATGACATTTGTCAACTGAGTAAACCTTACCCATTTCGATATAAACGAATAAACGCGAATGCTTTGCATATAAATTTTTTCGTCCGGGAAGAAAATTAAATTTGGTGTCGAATCCTTCAAACTGGTCCTCTCCAACTGCATACGGCGGTCTTATACTACGGCTAGGCATTTTATATCCTGGTCAACTTTGCTCAAGGGGACTGAGCTTCATCCGTTTGAAGTTCACCATCTCATCGCGAATCTTCTTGAGCTTGGCTTCCCGCTCCTTATCTTCTGGAAGCTGCTGCTGTTGGACAAGCTCGCGACCTCGAATAGTCGGCGCTGACAATCCAGGCCATACAATGTTGGCCTTACCGAAACCAGGCACCTACCTGTCCTCCGTCCGGATCCCTTGCCTCGTCTTCGTTTCTTGCCGGCACTACTAACCGAAATGATTTATATCAGAACCATTTACCCAGAATCTGGGTAGATCTCACTCATCAGACCAAAACCAGTTTACTCATTTTTTGACAACTCCATACAGCATGCAAAAATGAGTGCGATCCACCCAGTCACTGATTAGCCTCAAAATAGCGTGTATGCAGCTGTATGCAGCTGTCAAAAAATGGGGGAATTTTGAAATCATAAAATGGGTGAAAAAATACCCATTTAAAAAATCAGTTCACGGTTGAATAATGGGTATATTTTTTACCCATTAATGGGTGAAAAAACACTTCGAAATTTTATCGTCTCATTTCCGTCACCGGCTCATTGGGAATGCAAACCTCGATGCAAACAGTTACTGTCCGCAGCAACGATCTCCGGAAAATGTTAGAATCCAAAACGTTGGAGAGGCTAACGGATAAGTCAATACAATGGATAATTTGTATTATAATGTTTTGTGAAAAATTTGAGCGGAACACCTGCATTTATTTTCAATGTTTTAAAAACATTTTTACATCAACGAGTGCTTGCATCCTCCATTTGTAAAAATGGGTATTTTTTTCACCCATTTTACGGTAAACACAATATAATAAAATGGGTGAAAAAACACCCATTTATTGACAGACCACCCATTTACCCATTTATGAGTAAACCATAGTTTACCTATTAAATGTGGAGGGGCACTTTTAGCGGAAATGGGTATTTTTATACCCATTAATGGGTTTTTGCGAAACACCGTGTAGACCTTTTTGACGATTAATCATCTTTCTCTATCTAACACACATGGACGGTTTGTTTTCCCACTAATCTGTTTCCTTCTTGCTCACACTCGTTCGCTTTAAATGGTACAGTAGTGTGCGCCGATTAAACGTCAAAAAGCTCAATGAGACTGACTGGGTGAAGTTCAATTTCAAATAATGGGTACTCTTTTACCCATTTCTAAGAGCACTTCGGGCGAGAATAATGAGTACTTTTTTACTCATTAATGAATGAAAAGCAACTTACACACTTAAACAGAGACCCTGAGTTCGGTAAAAAAATTACCGTCTTAGATCGGTAATGCTAAAAATTACAGGTGTTTCGGTATTTTCTCGCTATATTGCTGAAAACTGTAAATGAAATGACCGAATTTCGGTAATTTCATTATAATTTACCGAAAACGGTAAACATTTTTACCGGCAGGTCTGTAAATCAGCTTCATCACTGACTTCGGTGAAATATTTTACTGAAGTTTCGGTAAACAAAGCGTTCCATAACTGAGTTCGGTAATGGTCTAGGTAAACGTCAAATCCACCATATTGTTATTTTCGATCAACTTTAAAAGCGTTCGTGCTTGTGGAAAATAAAAAGGTGAAATTATGGAGGCTGTTATACAACACCAAAATGAGTGAATCGTAGATATTTTCCGCAAATAATTAATTTTCGTTATCTAAATAAATACCGATTACAGATGGCCGATGTTGTTGCTTGTTTTTTCTGTCGGTTCAAGTTTCATTCCCGTTGGCGACGATCTGAAATCAGCATTTGGAATATTCTTCCAAAGCTTCCTTGTTTTCAGTGTAGCGCCGAATCCTTCCGTCAAAAACGGTTTTGTTCATTGGTGGTGCAATTTGCAACACTAACTTATTGATCACGACAGCAGCCAAATGTTTACATGGGTTGCAGTGACCGCCACCTTGAAACAATATTAAAGCAATCTCTCGGTAATTTTCGATTTGCATATCGTCCTCAAAATTACAGTTCTCCGGTAAAGTCGACTACAAATCAAGCAATGCACATCGGTAAACGTTACCGATCGTTCAGTAAATTTGACAGCTAATTTTGCTAATCCAGTTTACAGATTTTTCGGTAATGTTCTCGATTACCGAAAACATTACCGACCGTTCAGCTGTTGAGAATTCGGTAAATGAATTACCGAAGTCGGTGATTTTTTCTAAGTGTGTAGGCTCTTAACCATTTGGTGGATTATTTTAACTTTTTTTTTTAAATTTGACAGATGGAAAGTTATCGATTAACCCTGCTATCCGAGCGTGGTTATTTCTGACAGACAAGAAGCTAAATTTTGACGACCGTGGCTCGAAAACCGGTCGATCGACAGCACGGGGATTTTCGAACATAAAATATTACAAAACGAATGTAGATTAAACTTTATACAATTTTACGGTTATGGTTTTTCAAAATTTATACATTGGTTCGATTAAAATTTTCGTCAAAATTATACTAAGTCCGAATAACGGAGTGGAATTCGATCAGTGTTCACTAAAATGACAGGAAAAATAACATTTGGATTCTCTGCGCAGCTTCGCGCTTGTGAAGAGCTTTGTTCCGGCGGATTTCAACTGCGCCTGTGATCTGCTGGGCAGCTAGACTGCGTGAGCTCGTGAGCACGAGTTCATCTTAATGAACTTAGAAATAGTAAGTATTTTTTAAATAATATTCATAAAAAATAAAATAATTAAAAAACTTTCATGAGAACATTTTTATTTCTATTTGAAAACAATAATATTTACCATAAATAAAATAAAGAAGCGAAAAAGACATTCTCTCGATTATAGCAACAATCAATACGAAACTAACGATTTTAAATTGGCTCACCACTTTAGTAGCCTATTGGTCCTAAGCAAACGAATAACGTACCCTATTCTAGTCGAAATTCTAGTACTACGCAATGTTTGTTTTGATTCGCTATGAAAGTTTGACAGATAAAATGAGGGGTTATTGGTTTTTCCTATGTTTCGAGGGGTGAATCGATTAGCTTGGGACCGAAGAGAGTACCAGAGCTGTGCCAAAAAGTTGAGCACGTTTCTACGTGACCTTCTAGTCTTAGAGTTACCTCTATGATTATAGTACGTTCAGACTACAGAGTTATAACATGTTATAGCGCTATCTTGATGGTGGTTTCAGTGTTGCAATTATTTGACAACCGTTATAACATGTTATAACTCTCCAGTTTGTACAGCGTTTTAAACCGTATATATACATTGAAAGTAAATTTCGATTTTATACAATGGCACGCATACACCATTTTTATACTAAGGCTGTGTTCCATTTGGTGAATTTTAACTAAAATTTGACAGATGGAAAATTTTCAAATAAACCTGCTATTGTACCAGACTTATTTCTGACAGACAATGAATCAATTTTGACAAAAACCTTTTCGAAAATCGGATGATCAACAACAGAGGGATTTTCGAACATTATCATTTATTTTCGAAGTATCAAATTTAAGTAAAAATTCACCAAATGGAACACAGCCTAAGCAAAGATGAATAAAATTAATCCTCTCTTTCTAAAAAATAAGCATCTGTTATTAATCAAACTTTCTAAGGCTCTTTACACGTGAACCAAAGTACGCTCACGCAAACCAACAACATCATCGGATAGGGGCAACTATCACCTTTCCGAAAGTGGTATTGGTTTGCGTGGGCGTACTTTGGTTTGCGTGTAAAGGGCCTTAGAAAGTTTGTTTATAAATGCTTTTGTGCCGTTATCAAATGTTATGCCTGATATGGCTTAGCTATAATATAGATTAGTGACGTTAAACGCACGCACACTAACGGAGGTCTATCGCCGTGTAAAGTTGTTTATTGTTTTCCTCGGGTTAACCTCAAAATGTATGTAATTCGATCTGTCAAAATGAGTTTGACAGCAGTTTGTTATGTATTTTCCTCGGATTTTCGCTACCACAGTTTCACACAGCGCACCAATACAACCAGGCGTGAAAATCTCTATAGAGATTGCTAAAGTATGATTGTGTCAGTTTTTTCTCACGTCACTTTTCAAATTGACCAATGTAACAAATGTAAACAAATCGATTTAAGCGATACAAACTATTGCTCTTCTATCATTGTATGTGATACAAAAACATCCATCCAAATTTACTTTCATTTATTTAAGATAATCATAGGTCAAAAATTGTCCAATGTACAATTTGAAATGATGGGTACATGTTTGTTACTTCGGTCATTTGGACTGCCTAACACAGCCCAGTGGCAGGCGCGTAGGCAACATGTCATACCATGACAGCGGGCCCAGCACAGCAAAATAAACGATTTGAGCCCGGGACATGCTGCCTACTGTCAAACGCCGTTGAATCCTACTCAGTTGCTCATTAAATTGCATTGCTATCTCTTTTCTTACGCATATTTTACTCTGCTGTACAAACTGCGATTATTTGTAGCTCTGAGTAACTGCAGTTTTTACAACTGATTAAAATGTATGTGAGAAAAAAGATAACAAAGCAATTTAATCAGCCATGTATACCTATACATCGTTTCTTCTTTACATCGCATCACTATTACATCGCATCACTGTTACATCGCATCACTATTACATCGCATCACTATTACATCGCTTCGTTTACATCGCATCTGTGTACATCACATTTATTACATCAGAAAAATTACATCGGTTTTGTGTGTCACATCATTTGATTCTGTGTACATCGTACAATGTGATATTACACAACCGATGGATTGACCTGGTTGCAGCAGTTTCGATGTAATATTCAACAACTTTTTTTGCTGTGTACCTAACTTTAGATTGGCCCCGCCTTTAGAAAATGAGCACCAATCATGTTAAACGCTGTACAGACTGAAGAGTTATAACATGTTATAACGGTTGTCAAATAATTGCAACACATAAACCACCATCAAGATAGCGCTATAACATGTTATAACCTTTTAACTCTGTAGTCTGAACGTACTATTAGGCCAGGCCACCCTAATAAAAATGTTATGGTTAATTTGCTTAACGACGTGTTCAAGGTATCATCCAAACCATTTGTGGAATAGTTCAATGATTTGGGTTATCGTTCGTTTATGGTAATTTTTTATTAGGGCTAACACCTAAAGAAGGTTTAACATAAATGTCTTCTATTGCTATAGGGTAAGTGAGCCAGTTATGGCACTAGTGCTCAAGGGCATAACTTAAATTTGAAATAAATTTTCCTGGTATGATCCGCGTAGGCATAGGTATGACAAAATGTATGTTCTAACCTTGCATGTTAATAATTTTGGATAAGAATGATAAATACTGAAAATTTAAATACAGATGGATCTCGATTTTGGCAACACAACTGCTTCATCATCAAGCTTAAATCAATGCTGACTATTTAAAGCTGAATTTACAAACCAAAGAAGGATCGAAAAGTTGTGAATCACCTGTGCTACCATGTGAAGGAAAGGGTTAATTGCTTGCATGCGTAATCGATCCAGGTTGCGTGTAAAGGTCCTACAAAAGTTTGTTCATAAATGTTTATGTGCCGTTTTAAAATGTTAGGCCTCCGTTCTTTGATTCAAGTTCAGTGTAAAATTGGATAACGATAACGTAAATACGAGTAATTTTGTTGTTGTTGTGAGGCAGCACAAATTTCCCGGTGTTCCCATTGAACTCCCGGTGATTTCAAATTCCTGGGTTTTCCGGCTTTCCCGGAATACCCGGTGAGCCAATATTAATACAGTTTAATACGACTGATACCATACAATTAGATTTTTTTTTTCTTTTCAAAAAGCACTCACCTGTGTTTTGCAGGATCTTGTCGGTCAAGGGATATGATATTATTACGGCACACACGACGCATCTGTAATTTTCAAAATTTACATGTGATACAGCGCTACATAAACATAATTTTCGGTGTACCTAGTACCTGTGATTGGGTGTCGCGTATGGTGTGTGGGCGTATTGTACGAGTGCTGCTCAGCAATGCGGATGGAGCTGTTCCTGCCGTGGAGTCACTGAAAGGATAGAAGATACAAATGACATTCATGTGAGAGAAGCTAAAACGGCGAGGAAGACGAAATTGTTTTTTTTTCCTTTGCTTGTGTCAAAGACTTGGCTAAGACCGGGTTCGGTCCATCTCGCCTCTGTGGTCGTGCATCTTGTAGTTGTTAGTGTTTGGTTTATGTTATGTTGCCTTTTAGAGCTGGATTTTGCACATCTTAATAAATTGAACTAGTTGTTTTAGTTCGATTTCCAAATTTTCACCGAGTATCTTCTGTAGTGGTTTATAGTATTCTAGTATTGAAAATTCAGATCTTTCGTTGTTTAATTTCACACAGTCATACAGTAGATGCTGAATATCTTCTTTTACTTCACAGATTTCACATAGATCGTCTGTTTCCCAACCCCAGTTGAATCTTCTTTCCTTTGTTAGGGTGTGGCCCGATCTAAGGCGATTTAATGTGGTTATTTCCTGTTTGTTCAATGTGAGCCCTTTGCACCAGATTTTTCTGCCTGGCTCTTTCATCCAGTTGAAATGCCATTTACCTTTTTCTGCTGATGTTTGTTTGTATTCTGTTTTCCATTGATCCCATATTTCCTTTTCGGCTAGCAGCAGTGCATCTGCCATGACCAGATTGATGTTGTCTGATATTTTTCCTTTTGTGACTGACTGGGCTTCGTGGTCAGCCCTTTCGTTGCCATCTATTCCCATGTGGCTGGGTATCCACTGAATAACTATTTTGTTCTTCGGATTCTCTTTGATTTTTTTGACGATTTGCCATGATATGATGTTGCTGGTGATCTTCCGATCGTTCAACAGTGTTTGGCATGCTGAACTAGAGTCCGTGAATATGACCGCTTTGTTGAGGTTTTGGTCCACTATCCAATCTGTAGCCTTGCGTATAGCTAATAGCTCTGCGTTTGTTATTGAGTAATTGTCGTTGATCTTGTCCTTCCGTACTTCTTGTGTTGAGTCGTTGTAGATTGCCGTTCCTGTTCCGTATTGTGACTTCGAAGCGTCCGTATACAAATGATGATAGTTTCTGTATGATTGGTTCTTCACATTCAAAAACGTTTGCTTCCAGACTGCTGGGTTGCAGTTTTGTTTGGATGGTTGGTTGGTGTCTAGTTTTGGGTATACTTTTAGGTCCGGGCTTGCGTCGACCAGTCTTTTGCGCCTCAGAGAGACTATCGAGCTGTCCTTTGGGTGTACCTGGGCCACAATATCGTTGTGTTTGGATGCTATCTTTGTAAGGTAAGTGCCAGTTGGGGGATCTTCGTTGTTGGCTGCTTTGTGGATGAACCTTGCCAACTGATTTGAGTGATATTTACTTTTGATGATGTCCTTTAATGCCAAAAGTTCCGTCCGTGCTTGCACTGGCATTTGCCCGGATTCCCCCAACATCACATGGATTGGGGTCGATTTGAGGTACCGCATGGAATTTCTGATGAACGCATTTTGGAGGGTTTGGATTTTTTTCATGTTGGACTGTGCAGCTTCTCCGTAGATTTGGGCTCCGTATTCATATCTGCTTCGTATCAGGGCATTTCCTACTTTTATCAGCGTCTGAGGGTTTGCATTACTAGAACGTTTCCCTAGCATCTTGATTATGTTCAGCTTCTTAGCTCCTGCTTCCCTTACCGCTTCTATGTGTTTCCGGTGTGTGAGGGTTCGATCCAAGGTGTATCCTAAATATTTGTGGGTGTTGGTGATTTGAATCTTGTGGTTTCCTATCTTTATCCTGAGTTGTTCCGAGTTTTTCCTGGAGAAGGGTACCGCTGCAGTTTTCGTTGGGTTGAGTTTTAGGTTGAGCTCTTCAAGTGCTTTTTCCAGTTTAGGTAGGAAGCTGTTTGCCTTGACTGTGATTTCCTCCACATCTTTCCCGATGACTACTATCGTGAAATCATCTGCGAATTGAACAAGCACCACTCCGTCTTCCTTGATGTCGTGCAGCGTAGTGGTGTAGAGGTTGAAGAGCGTCGGAGATAGAGGACATCCTTGGGGTAGGCCTTCGGTGACATCAGCTATGACTTCTCCTTCAGATGTTTTTAATACCATCGTTCTTTGGGTTGTGTAGGTGTGGATCCAGGAAATAATTTTGGCAGGTATGTTTAGAGATGCTAGTCCTTTTAGGAGTAGCGTTGTGTCCACGGAGTCGAATGCCTGTGATAGGTCCAAGAAGATGCCCACTGCCTGTTTTCCTTCCATCTGCGCTTCTTTTACTGTGTTGACTAGGAAGTTTACACAAGATATTGCCGAGCTATTCTTCCTGAATCCAAATGACAGTTCCGGCAAAAGTCCCTCTAGGTCCGCTACCTGATTCAACCTGTCTTTTATTGCTGCATTTATGAGTTTCAGGCAGACATTCATTAATGCTATGGGACGTTTCGAATCCGGGGAAGTTGGGTTCCGATTTGGTTTTGGTATTGGTTTTACCACCGTTGTTTTCCACTTCTCCGGAATGATTTCCGTGACAAATACCTGGTTTAGCATCTCGCTGATCTTCTCTAGGATTTCCGGTTTCAGTTTCTTCAGGATACCATATGATACGCCGTCTATTCCTGGCGCCGAGTATTCCTTCTTTTTCCTTAAGGTTACCATGAACTCCTCGTGCTTTAAAGCTGATTCGTATCCTAATAGCTCCTGTTTCGAGGTGGCCTTTGGCATATAGACCTCCTTTAGCTTGCCTTCAAAGTAGTGCTCCATGAATTTCATGCCTTCTTCCGTGTTCATTTGAGGGTTACTGGTCGTCGACTTTGTTAACGCGTTGTCAATTCCTTTGATGATGTTCCACATTTGACGACTTGGTGTCGCCTCATCCACCATTTCTGCTAATTCCTGGCTGTACTTCCTTTTGGCTTTTCTAATAAGTCTTTTGAGTATTGCTCTTGCCTTTTGAAGCTTTATTAGGTTAGTTTCCGTTTTCTGCCGATTATAATTTCTGAGTTTTTCTCGTTTGAGGATGTAAGCCTCGTTGATTTCAGAAGTCCACCATCTTTTTAGATAGTTTGCTTTCTTGTTTTTGACTGTAAAACTGGCTTTTTCCAAGCATTCGTCGAAGATTTCTTGCATCTCATTGGGATCGTAGATGTACTGCGGCCGGATTTCATTTATTAATTTGATGGCTTTTTCCTTGTTGATGCACTTCCTTTTCCCTTGCGCTATTGGAATTGTGCTTCCGATTTCGACTGTGATGCTTAGGTGATTGCTTCCGAACTCGTGTTCTGTTGTCTTCCACGTTGACTTGCCAGCTGTTCCCGGAGTTGCTAGTGTCAAATCTACGGTGGAGCTACGTCTTGCGGTGGTGGTTAGGCAAGTTGTCGATCCGTCATTTAGCAGAACAAACGGGGAGTTTTCAATCAGCGTGTTTATCAGGCTTCCTTTCCTGCATGCATC
Source organism: Ochlerotatus camptorhynchus (assembly GCF_037179485.1). NCBI lineage: Eukaryota > Metazoa > Arthropoda > Insecta > Diptera > Culicidae > Ochlerotatus > Ochlerotatus camptorhynchus. Next base: position 64,788 of record NW_027041058.1, read on the forward strand.
TGCTTCCAAGTCCCATGAGGGGTGATGCCCGTTCCAGTCTCCTCCAACCAAGACTTCTCCTTCGATGTCTGCAAGTGCTTCAAATAGACTCCTTATTTTTGGCAAGATCTCTCCGATTAGCGAGTGATCCGGGGGTACGTATACCGAAATTAGTGTGATAGGGTGGAATCCTTGCACGATCTTTACTGCTACTACTTCTATCGGCAAGAAACTACCTAGATTTAGGACCTGGTATCCATAGCTGGAGTGGAGTAGGATCCCTACTCCTCCGTATCCGCTTGGCCTTCTAGCTGATTCCATGCAGAATCCCCTTAATCTGAAGTACTCCCCTTCCTTCAACCATATTTCCTGCAACAAACAAACATCGATGTTGTTTTCGTCCAGAAAGTGGGCGAGTTCGGCTCTTGTTTCCATGGGTCTAATGCTTTGGATGTTGTGTTGCAGGATTCTGAGGGTTTTACACTCCACTGTGATTGTTTTCGGCGGTTCTGATTTCGTGTACACATCCTTGGTCATTTTCTTCGATTATCTTCTGAATGTCCAGCCCAATTTCGACTAGCAGTTGGTCTCTTTCGATTTCCGACTGGGCCTCTTGTGAGCGGATGAAGATCTTCATTTGCAGATTTTTGAGCGATCCCAGCCATCTTTTCGTCCTTATTTCGAGTAGTAGCACCTGCCGAAGTTTAGAGATGAGGCGTTCGATGTCGGTCGTTCGTAGTGTGTTTTCTACGCATCTTCTGCATTCCTCCCTGTTGTAAGTTCTCCAGCAATTTCCCAAGGGGTTTGAATCTCTCCTTTCTTGATTCAATGTTGATGTTGATGATTCCCTACTCCTCGTTCTTCTTCTTCTTGGGCTTCGTACTCCCGATCCTCCTGCCTTTCCTCCCTGTTGGTTGCATGTTCCTGCCAGCTCTGGAAATTCCTCTTCCTCTAGACCATTGAACCTGTTCGAGAGCTTCGGATAGTGCTGCTCTGCTTGAGCGTATGATGATCCTTGCTTCTTCATGTCAGTTAGGATGGCTTGTCTTCTTTTTCTCTCCGGGCATGATCCGTCGTCCGCTCCGTGTCCTTGTTTGCAATTTAGACATTTGGGGTGAGATGAACAGCTCCCTTCGTGATTTTTGCCGCAGGTGTTGCACCGAGCCCTACCAGTGCAGAAATTCGCTCCGTGCCCGTACTTCCAGCAGTTCCTGCATTGTCGGATCGGGAAAACGTAAAGTTCGACTGAGAAATAGCATCCGAAGATTCTCACTCTCTGTGGCATGTTTTGTCCCTTCACAGTCATCTTGATGTTGTTGGTGTTAGTTAGTTCTCCTTCTCCGGTTTTCCTTCGGATTCTCTCGATCTTCAGTATCTCGTGCTCCGTTTCGATGTTGTCCAATATGTCCTGTTCTTCGAACTCTCTTGGTACACCTCTGATGAAGCATATGGTTTTTCTCCTTATCTTCGGATCGTATTGCCTGATATTTTGGTTTGCCAGATTTAACAGCCCTAGTTTGATTTTGGCTTCTGCTGAGTCGACCGTGATTTTGAACCGAAACTTCCCCACCTTTATTACTTCGCTGAATAATTTGAAACCATGATCTTTGAGGATTTTGCCGACCTGAATCGGGTGGCTCGGGTTTGCCTCACGAATGTTCCGTAATTCGAGGAATACTGTAGCTTTTTCACTGAGTGGGGTACTGGTTTCTGGGCATTGGTCTGGTGTATTCTCTGGTTCCACATTCGTGTTTTCGTTGATGCATGATTCCTCTCGAAGTAGTTCCTTCCTTCCTCTGGTTATCCTACCTTGGTATTGTTTCCTGCTTTCAACTATTCGCTGAATTCTTGTTTTCGGATCCATGTTTGGGAATCACTTTTGATGGACCCGTTTACACTATCCGGCTCTACCGAGGGCTTCCAACGCGGTTTTGGTGCACTACCGATTTACCACAGGTTTGTAATTTCTCGAAGGAGTAAATGGGGGCAGTCAGAGACAGAGAAAAACACCCACCGCGCGTGAATTTAACGACCAAACCGAAAACAAGATGTCTGACTCTTTTCACCGACGAATTTAGGTTAGACGGGCCAAAAAGGTATAACAGAATCGAAGATTTTCGAGCTAATTTCACTTTCTCCCTGAAAATAACACTTTCCCCGTTTGCACTGGGTATTTATCTACGCTTTTGAACCAAATTCGACGGAAACTTGTCGGATTTAACGGGGTTTTCGAGTAAAACCGCTGAACCGACGACACAAAAAACGCACTCTGTTGAAAACAACTTGGAAGACGAAATTGTTTCTTGTTGGAATACCTACAGTGGAGATTCGCTATTTGGGGGAGGCCTTTCGCGTTTTTGACGTATTCAATCAACCGGAATGAGTGATTGAACCATTAAAAAACAAAATTAAGCATAATTTTACTTACATGTAGATTTTAGCTCGACGCTCACGAAAAAAAACTTTCACTCCCGACAATAAACAAACGCATCAATCATCATGGATGATCATCCAGAACAAAGTCTGGCAGTGTTGCAAGATTTAATATAGCATCAACGTTATATGATATTACACAAATTTTGTGTAAAACGCTGGCCAGACTGAGCAGTTATAACATGTTATAACGGTTGTCAAATAATTGTACCACAGAAACCACCATCAAGATAGCGCTATAACATGTTATAACTCTGTAGTCTGAACGTACTATAATATTACACAACTATTTTGGAATGACTTGGTTGCATCTGATTCTGTGTAATAATTAAGTTATTAATATGTGAATATTACACAGATGCAACGTAATAGAGAATGGTAATTTTGTTTCGGTGTAATTTAAAGAGCGATGTAATATGACATCCAAATGGATGTTATTATAAATCTACTTTTCTTGATTACATCCTTTTTGTTGTACATCATGTGAATTACGTTGATGCATATTACTTTTTTTTTGCTGTGTACTCTACTATGACATCTGTGAAAGGGAATCTAGTATCATGTAGAACAATCGTCCAATGTACACTCAAAAATATTACTAATCTAAAATAGATTAAAATTTAATCTTTATTTCATTTAGCTTTGTTTATTCATAGCTTTGATTAAAAAGTAATCTATTCCAGGTTTGTTTTTATGCATGAGTATGAATAACATGTCATAGCTCATGATTATGCATAAAAATTCGTTTCCCTGTTTAGCTCTTGTCAATAATCGACATAAACCGCCTCAAACAAGTATTGTTTGCCATCTGAGCTTCAAGTGAAAAAAAAACTGCAGTAGGTGTTTATAAAACATTAATTAAATGCAGCACCATAATTTTAGATGCTGATGTTTGGCTATCCACAGCAAAAGATCATCGAAGGTATTAGGTACGAGTATTTTGCAGAACATTGGTCATTCATCATTGCTTTGGAGTGAATCACTGTCGCTGTGGGATTCCATGGTTTTGCAACTGATCATGGGGATATCAAGAACAAAAAAGAGTTCCGGTGAGGGAATCGAGAAAGGTGAGAATATTCTGTGGTACGGTGATGAGTCTGATTCAAAATGTTTAATTATTATCAGGTATTTTTGGACTTCTATCGACATCCGCCAGCTGCGATCATACTGGAGGGAACCGAACTGCCGTCGCCACAAAATCGATGAAGCGAAAAATACTGAACCGGATGATCTGTGTAAAATAAAAACGTATCTCCATACGGTTCACTCTCTCCAGCTTTTTGTTTATGTTTTTCAATCATAACAAACCACATGAAACTGAAAAATAATCGGATCTGGCGAATAATCGCATAATATACATATGAGGAATACCTCAATTTTATACTATCCAATGCATAAACCAGTTTTATACTAAGTTAGTATTCTCTCTCTTTATACCAAGCTATGCGTCGGTAAGGAGAGTTGCGATTTAGCATAACTTTTAATCTATTTAGATTTGAAAATCCTTTGAGTGTAACACTAATAATTGATTATGTCATTGAGAAAAATCGTCCTATGTAACATGTCCGATGTACAACTTGACTAGTCAAAACGTCCTATGTGGTTTTTGCTATATTGTAGCTTGAAATTCAAATCAAAATTGTGATTTTACCGTTTCTACTGAATTTTCAAATTCACTGCCAAAAAACCGTAATACATGGTAATACATTAGGTTCAAACTTTATCACATCATCTAAAGTTCCATAGCCATATCAGCTAAAGTTTAACAGGGATTATACACAGTTTTCAAACATTTTCGGTAAGGTTGGTTCGAGTTTATGCGGCCACATAAACGAATTTAATACTCAATAAGCTCGCAGCACAGTTCGACAGAAGATGATGTTATTTAGCTTGCGCATGAAACAACCAACACACTGAATGGGAAATTCATTTACAGTCGGGTTATTCACGAAACAGAAAATCGATGAAGATCGATCAACAATGATAGGCCCTTTTCTCGTGTTGCGCGAGAATGAGTGAGTTTCTAATCTGACGTTTTCCCATTCCCTGCTAATTTGCAGTTTAGAAGTCGTTCGTCCGTCCAAACTCGCTTATAGATCAGTGCACGGTCCCTAACCTCACTTTTTGCTCCCTATCATTTTGCTTCTGAGTAAAAGAGATAGCAACGAATGGGAGCCAAAACAAACCACCCAAAACTGTCAAAACTTACGGGTGAGAGAAGAGTGCGGCAAATCTTCGTGAACTGATCAATAGATCAGTGCACGGTCCCTAACCTCACTTTTTGCTCCCTATCATTTTGCTTCTGAGTAAAAGAGATAGCAACGAATGGGAGCCAAAACAAACCACCCAAAACTGTCAAAACTTACGGGTGAGAGAAGAGTGCGGCAAATCTTCGTGAACTGATCAATCTGTCCGCCGAGTGTTTCACCCGTCAGCTGCCTGAAAAATTTTGTTCACCATCTGCCCAAAGCAGGCAAGCAAACCGATCCGAAGCAGTTAGAAGTAAGGAAAAAAAACGCATCGCGCAGAGGTTTCCGAATAATTTTCGTTCGGTTGAAGTAGAAGAAACTTGAATTGATAGTGAGAGTGAGAGCGGATTGAAAATCGTCGTGTAGTGTTGGTGGTGCGGAAAAAACGCGAAGAAAATTCGAAATCGCGTGCAAATTAGGTGTGAAAATTTTCGTGGAGGCATTTTTTCCAACGTCACATCGAAGGAACGTAACGTACATTCCGGGAACGTAAGGGGAATCCGCGGATCATAGTCGTGTCGAGTGGAGGAAGCCCGATTTTTCGGGATTTCGGAAGAAGGAGAAACCAAAGGACGAAAACGAAGAACCAGAGCTTGTGAACATCTCTTCGCACACACACCCGAAAAAAAAGTCAAAAACTTTGTGATACCGAGCGGGTTGGCCGCTCTTGAGTACGCTTGTTAGAAGAAGGAGGAACGTTAGCACCTGGAATCGAAGGCAGCTACCGCAGGGACATCAAAAATGGATAAAAGGAAGCTATCGTAAGTACCCGTTGGGAAGTGGTGCAGTCCTAAAAGTGTTCACCTCGGATGATAGGTCAAGGTGCTGGCAGCAGTGAAGCCCCGCACCGTTTTCATGGCGGAGAAAAATCGATTTCCGAAGCAAGAGAAAACCTACCGATTGGATGGGGAATGATTCATTCATCGCAATGTTGACACGTTCGATTTTGTTGTGTTTTTACTCTGGCAGCTGTGTCAGTGGGTAAAATGCGATGTGAAAACAGAACAATACTCGTTCTTCCAGATGGATTGGGAACATGAGAACTATGACGGTGACTGGGGGGGAGAGAGAGGACTCTTGAGATGAGCCGAACTGCACTTCTGATGCTTCACGAAATCCTCCAGCTTCAGCTCCTTACATTTCCCTCCGCTGGCCTCTCGGGTGTTTACTATTATCTCATATAGTAACTCACACCTGGAAGCGGTTTGTAGTAGGGGATCGTGTCCATCTCACTAAAGAATTTCAATCACAAGATGATGGGGGCAATTAAATCAAATCAACAATGCACATTTCGATACGTGGAGCAGCCATTGAAATCCGGTTTATCCTTGGAATTACCGGAATTAGCGATTGGTTGGTTGTCTTTATTGAAGAGATTTTCAGCCGTAGGCTGGTTCATCTCTACCGAAAACTCGAAACTAGGTCGTATGACTTGACTTTGACATCCCTTTCCGTCTAGCATCCTTGTTTGGTATACGTGTTCCCCTTCTGCACACATGCTTAGCGCTTAGGTACAAGTTTCAAGAATGGTCGAGTAGAATTTTAATTGCCGCTTGTGAAAGTTCGTTCTACCCGTTTTCTTGGTTATTGATTTTGCTGGCTCTCCGTTCGTGCGTTGGAATTTGTCCAAAGCTATGCTCTAATTTCCTAGAAATGCGGAGCGATGCCGACCTTTCCGCATCGTCAGGTTGCTGGTGCTGCTGATAAGAAGCAAGTAACGTTACATCACTGTGAAACCACCCTGGGCCCTGATGTATCCATTCATGCTTGACTTGTTGTTGTGGTTGATTTCTTATCGTGAGAATTATTCTGCTCGATTTCAAAAAGGTTGCGCTTGGGTGATTCATTCGGGTGATTTATTTTTATTCGAAAAATTACTGGAACTATCTCGCCTGAAGCTTACAGTCCTCGTGGAGATTGTTTGTCAATTTGTTTGAAAACATGTAGCAAAGGTCAGTGTGCAGTGGCTGGGAGGTGATTGAAATTGAAAAAAACATACAACACCACACTGAGGCAAAATAACGTAAGAATTTCATAAGAACCACTTACGAATTTTAGCCACAAAGAAATCGATGCGTTATGCAATGATTTGCCTTATGAAAAATAATGTTGACCAAATGTGTTGAGATTTCGGGACCCTTGTATTGACCACTCGTCTTTCAACGCTTGGATAAATTAAATGATTAAAGGCGTATAAGAGCTACCTCATGTTGTACGAAAATCATTCATAAGACAAGCTTATGAAACTCATATGTGTCGTTCATAGGTCAAACCTTATGAAATTCTTAAGTTTATTTGCCTCAGTGTAAGAAGAATCGATTAGGTTGTATTGTTTTGATCTTGACCATTGAATCACTTAATAATTCCGGCTAATCCTATTTAGAAATATTTGAAAAAAAAAATTGTTTCAATGACAGTCGACAGTGATTTTTAGGAGTGCGGCGACCCAAATTTGAGTTTAGTTAACTCATAATTCACATAAAGTGCAGGAACTCAACGATGAGGAAATTTGCCCCATATATTTCCAGGTTTGTCCAGGAACAAATTCTCGAATATGAGAAAAGTAAAGATTGGATCTTTTAATTTTGTCGAACCTCTTAACGGAATCTGCAAGTAGTAGACGAAATACGCGAATCTGTCAAAAGATAAGCAATTATAACGGAATTAAAAGGAAATAAAGGAGCGTACATAATCGTAATTAATGGAAGTACGTGCAATCAGCAAAACTAAAAATACTAATATTTTGGGTATACAATTTTTAGTTTCACGGTATATTTATATAAGATGATGATGATGATGATGATGGTCCCACCTCTTACCCCTACAAAGGTTTGAGCTGGACGATTTATCTTTAAGATAATTAAATATGACATTTTAACCAGGTTGGCAAACAAAATCGAACTGGTTTCAGTTACAGATATAAATTCCCTCTAGAGTTTACAGTTGCTTCACAGCGATATAAATGTTGAAAAGCTCAGGCGTCCACCTCTTAGTTCGCCTTTTTGTAAAATATTCGCCACCTAAAATATTCATAAGTATGACAAGCAATCAAGAGTTAATGAACAATGAACAAAGCATCCTATTACACTAGTAACCCCGCAATCTGATGCTATCATAATTTTCAGCAATGTCAGGAATGCTCACGAACCCCCAACATTTGCCAGAAAACTTACTACTAACTCAATAGTGCTTCAAAATTGCATTTTTTTTTTTATCAAATGTTAAATTCAGTCCTCTATATCCGTAATACGCGCGCGAGGCTCAAACCTTTGTAGACTACTATTTTTTTTACTACTACTATTAAATCATATATCAAAAATCCATCATCACCATCGTGGCGAACAAAATAGTTTTTGCAGTGCTACAATAATTATTAAAAAGTCGTTATAACAGCTATCCATACAAAGTAATCCGTTAAAAATAACTTCGTCAAGATACATAATTTGTCAATTCATAAAAAAAAATCACTGGATAACCGTTCAAAAGACAGTTTTAACGTGTGAAATGCAATGTCTCTTAAATTCTGCTAATGTTGTTGAACGTTTAATGTGTCTAGGCATCGAATTGAAAACATTTATTCCTTTAAAAAATAATGAATTCTGTGAAGCACAAGTCAAGAAATGTGGTGTTCTTATTTCATCCGCGTTTCTAGTATTATATCTATGATAGTCACTTCCTCTTTCAATTCGATCACACAAATATCGAGGCAGCAAACCGTTAACTACTTTAAAAATGAACACCATAGTCAAATATACAATTCTTTGCTTCACCGACAACCATTGTAAGGCGTCTAACATCAAAGTTGAGGAAGTGAATCTATTACATCTCAAAATCAAACGCATTATTTTATTCTGCAAGCGCTGTAATCTCGATATTTGTGTTGCATTGGACAGAAATAAAATGGAAGGGCAAAAGTCTAGATGAGAAGAGATGATTGATTTGTATAGCTGTATTTTACTGGCAATAGTTAAATCGTTTTTCAATCGACATAGAATTCCATACTTCTTGGCAATTTTCTTGATGACATTGTCAATGTGAGAGTTGAACTTAAGTTTGTCATCAATAATCACGCCAAGATATTTAATCTCCTGAACGCGATCAAAAGTCTCATCATCAATTACAACAGAGACGTTCTCATTTAATCGATTCCGCGAAATTACCATAAATTTAGTTTTACTTGTATTCAATTTTAACTGCTTACACTTCAACCATCTACTTAGATACTGCAAATCTTCATTCAAGTGTGAGACGGCAACTTCTAAATCCTTAGCTGCAATGAATAACACAGTATCATCTGCAAAAAGGTTAATGTCGCAAAACCGTAAAACACGTCGCAAGTCATTAATATACATAATAAATAAAAGGGGCCCTAATACACTTCCCTGGGGCACTCCAAGGGTATTCCCCACGGGACTGGAAACATAATCATTAAAAACAGTCCGTTGAGTTCTGTCAGACAAATAGCTTTCAAACCATTTATATGCAGTACTCGTAATTCCAAAGCGCTTGATTGTACTTAACAGTAAGGGCCTAGAAATTGTTTCAAAAGCGCGTTTCAGATCCAAAAAACAGCAACAATCGTATCTTTACGCTCCAAGTTGTCTTTCCACTTTGCTAACACCAAATTCAATGCAGTTTCACAAGAATGACCTTCCCGATATCCCGATTGTTCTGGTATCAACAAAGAGTTGCTATTCAAATACTCCAACAGCTGGCCTTTAACAACAAGTTCTAAGATTTTCTCTAATGTGTGCAACATGTTGATGGGACGAAACTCTTCGGCTTTAATCGTTCCAGCAACTTTTTGAATAGGAATCACTAAGGATTCCTTCCAAATTTGTGGCACATGTCCATTCTGCAATGATTCATTAATAAGGTCCAGAAAGATGTGGCCAATGACATGAAAGCAATCTTGAATAACTCTAGCATTAACATTATCTACTCCAGTCGATTTTCCTAATGAAAAACAAATAACTCTAAGTTCATCTAATGTGTGGGTGGAAAACTTCAAATCTACGACTACTATTAACTGGCTGTTTTATTTCGTCAGGTTCATCGACCAATTCAATGGATTGATTAATCAATGAAACACTGTCTACAAAATAATCATTAAACTTATCTGCAATTACTTGTTCTGACTGTTCTAATGTGCCATTAAAAGTTATGGACCGCGGTTTGCAATTACTAGGTTTTAATAAAGATTTCAAAATTTTCCATAACTCTTTGCTGTTGTTTTGATGCTGATCAATCTTCCTTTGAACATATTCACAACGAGTTTTCTTTATCGATTGTGAATACTTATTACGCGCGATTGTGTACCTAGTCCAATGATTGTCATTATTAGATCTACAAAACTTTTTGTACCATTTGTCCCTTTTCCGTTTAAGACGCAAAAGATCCAAATTGTACCAGCTGTTCGAGTTTTTCAAAGAAACAAACTTTTGCTCAACTAGTTGATTGGTACACGTTTTCAAAGCGTTATTAAGAACAGCTGTAGATTCATCTAAGTTACCGGCCGCGAATGGAAAATCCAGGCTTCTCTCAACAAGATTTGAAACAGCTTGCTTCGAATATTTCCTCCAGCACTTCAATTTTACAAAATTATCGTTATCGTTAACATGGTCTAAGACATTAATCACTAAAGTCTCATGATCGGTTATTTTCAAATCAGTATCCGTAACTGAACAAATGGAATCAAAATTGGAATAAACGTGGTCAATTAAAGTTCTACTGTGCCTGGAAATACGCGTATATTCATTTACCGTTTGCTTTAAATTAAAAAAACTCAGCTAAACGCTTCAAATGATTCGAATTATGGTTATCACGCCAATTAATATTAAAATCACCAGCCAATATATTTAATTTACTAGAATCAAGGAATGTCTCGAGCCAGTTCTCTAAAACTTCAACAAAACGCTGGTCACTAGAACTGGGAGAATGATACAAAACACCATAATTACCCATCTTCATGCCACGTACAACTGTAATGCCCAAGAACCAGTTGCCATCAATAACTTCGTTGGTACGAAGGTTGAATTGAACTGATTCTTTGACATAAATAGCAACACCGCCAGTGTGTCTAGAATGTGATAAACAAGCAGCAACAATATATCCCGGAATACTATACTGATCAAAAGCTTCAGTTTCTACAATATGAGTTTCAGATAATAAAACTAAAAGAGGACGTTTTTCCTCAACAATCTGACGTAATGCTACGTAGTTTGTTGACAACCCCGCAATATTCAAATATAAAAAATCGAATTGATTCACATTCCTGGAACTTGGCTGCTATTTATTGAAACGCAAGCTGCTTTTCTTCTGATCAAAAAGTCTTTTATAGAGCAAACATTCCGAGCTAAATGCGGCATGGTTGACGTCCAAGTTCATTTTTCGTTCTTTATTCATTTTCAAACAATTAATACATTTCAATACAGTTGACGTACACTCCGACGTTTTGTGTTGTTGGCTGCACCTAGAGCATCTATCACAATTTTTGCAATCCATGCTCTTGTGCCCAAATTCTCCACATTTGAAGCATCTCAACACATTAATCGCGGGAACTATCGAGCACCGATCAAACCCTACATTTACTTTTTTCGCACATAACAAACATTTATAAGTATCGACATCGACTTCAATTACAACACTAAACTTGTTATAAGTGAAGCGTGGATTTTCAAACATGTTCACTACTTTTACATCATTAATAGCGATGTCTTCATTTTGACTTTTCAAGTAGTCAATAAAGACATCGGAGGAAAACTGATCGCTCATGCCCACTATTTTCAATCTTGGCACCGAAGTGGGAACAACAGCACTATATTTTTCACCCAGATTGCTTTCAATACCATTTTTCACATCACTTACGTTTGCCCCTGTTGCACACTCAACAATAATGGAGCCATCTTTACCATTCCTAAAATTACTGATTTTGTGTGTTTTTGGATCCAACTGAGTTTTTAAAAACTTACGAGTATCTTCGCAAGGTTGTTTGGACTCTTTCGGTTTAATCACAATGACTGGACGAGTCTTACGATTTTCTGGTTTGTTACTTTTACTATTACTGTTACTATTAGTTTTACTTTGACTAATACGACTATGTCTTTTTACAACATCCGCAAAACTCGCATTTTCTTGAAAAACAACATCATCATCATGATCACTATTACTAATTACTAATTTACGTTTTTTGCGTCTGGTATTTTTGTCCGATTCCGACTGAATCGTCCTAGATGAACTACACGGATCACTCTTTACAGCTAATTGGTTTTCCGCATCAATTTTAAAAAATGAACTTTTCATATTATCCAATTTCTCACAAATCAAATTTTCAAGACCATTTACATTTATTCTAATATCTGCCATCCCGCTTTTAACCGCGATGTCCACCTGAGCAGCAATGTGATCTCGCATGCCAGTGATCGAGTCCGAGAGTTGAAAAACCTTCTTCATCTCTTCCTCTATCCTTTTGACGCGCGAGATCAGATCATTCTGCTCGTCACAACTCTGATCTGATAGACAACTATCACACTTGAACAGAATATTTGCATTATCTGCTATAAGCCTGGCCGCAGTCTTAGTGAGTGCCGCACAAGCGAAATGGAACGTTCCATTGCACGGACCTACATACGTAACTGGGAGCCCACTCATAGCAATAGACTGCTCGCATACATTACACACATCCATTCTACCAAATTAAACGCTAACACTGTTAGCAGCAGACATATACAGGGGAGGAGAACACAAAATAAAATTTTACCGCCACAGCTCACTATACAAATCAATAGCGCGCCGGGGGGAAAATACAAAATTAAACAAAAACTAGTTGCTAGGCAACCTTTCCTCTACTTATCCTGTTAGAAAAACACCACGGGCACGCGTTGGAATAATTGTCAACCAATAATCCTTTCGCGGCACACGCCACTATTTCACACGAAATTATTAATTTATTTTCACAGCACAACTCAACAAAAACACTACTTTGTACGCCATACTACCATACTATGATAGGTAACTGGATCAACGAGATTTAAACATGCGTATTCAATCTCGACGGCTTCTACCTCCGCATGTCAACACCTTTGACTCTCCTTTCTCTTATCCTTCACCTATGCATCTACGCTTCTATGTTAAGAATCAACTTAGCCCTCATTTATTTTCGGCAGATTTCAATCGACTCGCATATTTTTGTCATTTTTGTAGACGTAATGCTTCTGATTATCTGATTATTATATTGCATATTACTATATATAAAAATCCGGGATGAGAAGGGACCATCAGGGCACCCCATTTCGTGGACAAAGGGCGGGTTCTTCTCCCCATTCATTGTGTCATCATCCTACTGAATGACTCGTTTTCTGACCAATTGACTGATCAAGTTGTTGGAAGGAGATTCTTAACTGTCCCAAGGAAACGAATAGGCGAATTGCCTATCAATCCATCCCTTCGTTTTTGGCACTTCATACACGATTTTCTGATGACAATCAGAGGTTATTGACCAAGTTCAACAGTGAGGAGACCCCAATCAGTGGTAGATCACTATCATCATATGAATTTTCATCATAAAAATTTTCAGTTTAACAGTGGATCAAAGCGCTACGATGATTTATGTCCGACATTTCAAACTTCGGACGTGACCTTCTTCATGCGATATAAAGGTCTACCATCTTCCGTTCAGAACAAACAAGGTTTACGATCTACAGGACTGGTAGCAGGTAACTTTTTAGTGATTAGGTCACTATTTTCAAGCCAGTCACTTTTTTCACCAAAATGTCACCAAAGCCACTTTTTTTTTTTAATTTAGTCACTAAAGTCGCTTTTTTACTACCAATGGGTATAGAAATCATATCAAATCATAGCTTGATTTGGTAACAAATATGTGTTAGGAAGATTAATTAAAAATCAGCGTGTAAATTCTGACAAGAAGAGTTGCGAACAGACGCGATCATTTTAACCACCGACATGACGACCATAGCAAAAACAATAAAATTTCTTACCAAAGCACACTACTGACATCTGGCTCCGTGTTCGTGGGAAATATTTAGCTAAGCCATGAACCCGCATGCAAAAGTTATGAATTGGCTTGTGTCTGATCTATTCTGGAAAGAATATTTTTATCTAGATCATAAAATCCTATGGTTTTGACAGTTCGGATCACTGCATATTTAAATCGGCCGTTCACGATTTTCGGGCATAAGTCAGAATTGAGTTTCATGTCGGTTTGTAGGTGTTTTAACCAATAAAATTTCTGACCAAACCACACTACTGACATCTGGCTCCGTGTTTGCGGGAAATATTTAGCTAAGCCATGAACCCGCATGTAAAAGTTATGAATTGGTTCGTGTCTGATCTATTCTGGACAAATTATTTTTATCTAGATCAAAAAATCCTGCGGTTTTGACAGTTCGGATCACTGCACCTTTAAATCGGCCGTTTACGATTTTCGGGCATAAGTCAGAATTAATTGTCATGTCGGTTTGTCGGTGTTTTAACTGCCCAATTGGTGTTAACGGAATCACTAATATTTCAAATACTCTGACTGAACATTCCAAAAAATAATGAAAGTGTCTAAAAATTTAAAAACTTCTCTAAAGTTCCCTAATAAAAACAACTATAAAAGAAACTTTCCTGAAGTTATTGGGACTGCCCTTAAGAGCTCTAAGCTGGTCTGAAGATCTTAAGAATTAGCTTGTCGGCGGTTTTTAGAATTTCTATAAAGTATCAATAAGTTCTTGATTTTTGACTTCCCTGACGATGTTGGAACGTCTTAAAAGTTCCTGCAGTTCCCATGAAGCTGATGAAAACACCTTGAAGTTCTTAAATCTTCTCTGAAGTGCCCAAAATGTTGTAGAAGTTCTCAGATTTTACCTTATTGTCCCGCAGTCTGTCCATGAAATTTTCCCGAAATCCCAAGTGTTTCCTTTCATTCCTCGGATCTTCTTCAACGTTCTTAATAACAAGTCAGTTAATTGGTTCTTGCTTGCAATCGGTTCTACCCAAGGGGGGGAGGTGGCTGTCAAATACGAACAATCGTCGCCTACCACGCATAACTGGTTCCAAACATAAACAAGCCATAAGAAACCTACAGCGTTTGTTTACGTTTGGAACCAGTTTCATACAAGATGATCAGTAGGCTGATTTGACAGCACGTCCCCCCCCCAGGTTCTACCAACAGCTTCCCAGCGGTGACAAGATCTCGAAGAAAATGATGCTTGATGTCAATATGCTTCACTCTCTTGCTCTCCACATTCTTAGCCATGCCGATGCAACCAAACACCAGTCAGCCATATAGCTTCCGATGCTGCAGCGCTCAATGCCACACACTCTGCTTCACTTGATGAAGTGGCCACCGTCGTTTGTTTTTTACTGGACCAGGGAATAGTCGATCTAAACACCGATCTTCCTGTCCTCAGTATCGATAACCCAGTCTGCATCCGCGAATCCAACTAGTGGTTTTGCTTGGATGTCTCGAATTATAGTCAACGTTCAATTAACGCACTACTCGGTTGAGTGTTATCCAGTGCTGCTGTCCGTGTTGGAATCTTCCCAGATATCCGAAGGTAGTGGCGTCGTGTAACCTCGCTTTTTACCTGTTCAACAACTATGAAAACGATATTTAGGGTCATGTTTACATTCAATTCAGTTTCAAAAGGCATAGGGTCTTCTAGTTTAACTGATTTGTATCCATTGGAACCAATATTGTTTTATTTGTTTACGTTTTCAAAATTGCTGAACAGGTAGATTGAGGTTAAGGCAACGCCACTGCCGACAGGATAGCATCGTATACATCAGGCTTCCCAGTACACTCAAAAAATTCCACACGTTTGATCGAAGTGTTTAAACACTTGATTTTTTAAATGCACAATCACATTTACTTTAAGTGTATTTCACCTTGGTTCAATGTGTTTTACACGTTAATTTATAATGTTTCAAATTTTGAAATATTGAAAATCTTTCACTATCTATTCAAGTGTATTGCACATTGAATCACACTACTGTTCAAAACAGATGGATTTAAAGTGTTTTGCATTTCAATGTGATGTGAATTGTTTGCTCAGAAAGGTAAACATCGAAAATAAGAGCTGTGACTTTATCCTATCAACCCGCCTCATATATGAGAACAACCGTGGCACAGTGAGATCGAACGAAGACTCCGGCAGCACACCCCAACAGTCCATGATCAAATCCCAAATCAGACCCATTAAGAAGATATATGAAAGCTCTGGCCTCTGGCAGTTTCGTTTATATATTTGTCGATTCATTTTAAGAATCGGTAAAGTAGAAGTCTAAAAGGAGAATATAGAACTATTATGTGTTAAGCTATTGATATCACCAAATGAGGCACATAGAATCCAAGTGTGTCACAATTCAAATCCATAGTGTTCAGGCATGATTCATAGCATAAGATTCACACATGAAATGGATGTGTTTCACAATAAGCGCAAAATTAAGTGTGAGACACATGATGATGACGTGTGGAATTTTTTGAGTGTAGTTCTTTTTTCCTTCATTTAACTTCGGTCTCTGTTCCGGATTTTTTGAGTGTAGTTCTTTTTTCCTTCATTTAACTTCGGTCTCTGTTCCGGAATCTAGTGCCAATCACCGACGGACATCGATTGCCATCCATTGACAGCAATCGAATGTGTAGGAAGGCAGCTTCCTCACCTGCGTAGGATATCGCACCAATTCAACATACATGGGCCGGGAACGACGGCTTTAGTTCCCTTCCGAAGGAAGACGTGCCCAGAGATTTTGAGGCCTCGGAAAAATCCCACCAACCTCGGCTGGGATTGAACCCAGACCTATTGGGGTGAGAAAGCAGTCACGCTTACCACTACACCACCGGCGCCGGCTTTCTCAGTTGTTCACGATACGGCTTCGAAAAATTGACGATCAAGCTGCAATCCTTTCTCCATTGGGGTCCAACATGCCAAATTTCTGGAAGATCTTCTCTACAGGTCATGGTCATGGCGAACATTCGCAACAGTTCGTTTTTCAATTTCATGATTAGCTTTATTCCCGCTATGAGAAGATCATCCAACGTATAGTACGATGAAAATAGGATCTCCCCCCTCTCGTCGGTACGGGTGTATAGGCAATAATCGTGCTTGGAACGAATAAAACCTATCTTCAGCAGCGCTTGATTGAACTTCTCGTTCCAGCAGCGGATTGCTTCAGACCATATAGACTTTTCTTCAATTCGCACACCGTGCCAGCTCTCGCCTTGACGCCGTCCGGAACCGTCATGAATATTTACTCTTGTAGCTCACCGTGAAGAAACGCCGTCTTCACATCCATTTGGTGGAAATGGAACCCTTTTTGAACACCGACAGCCAGCACAGTTCGGATTGTCGTTAGCTTCGCAACAGGTGCATAAGTTTCGTTGTAGTCCAAACCGGCTTTCTGCAAGAAACCTTTGATGACCAATCTTATAACGCACATCATCATCTGCATCCAACCACAATTGTCGGTCATTCTGCGCACTGATTTCACCATAGGACTCCGGAGAACCTAGAAATTTTGAAATTTTTCCCAGCAGACGTTGCTCTGAACCCAGTTAAAAAGTCGAAAAACTTACCTGGGAGTCTGCACTCCCGACCGCGAATAGTGTTTGACTCTGAATAATCGTAACCTCTTGAATGTGAAGGGAGTGCCCCAGGATTGATTCTCAAGTTGTTCCTCAGGTGTTTCTTCCAGTTCAACGTCTTCGAATTCATCTTGCTGGCCGTCTTGTTGTTCTTCCAGTTCAACCTTATCTGCGCCATTACTTGAAACTGACATCGCGTCCACCAAGTCAGTTTGCTGGCCATCTTCGACGTCCGGATATATCATCGGAATCACCAACCACAGACCACCTTCGAGTCTTGACTGTCTTCAATTGCGTATGGTGATGAATTCTCGTCAAATTTGATGTCACGGGCTACGAGATTTTTTCATGACGATCGATCCCAAAGGCGGTATCCATTGGGAGCATAGCCTGCCATCACCGCCTTGCGACTCTTACAATCCAGCTGCTTCCGGAGTTGATGTAAATGCTTTGCATCCGAAAATTATCAGCTTCGAAAGAACAGGTTTCACACCGGTCCAATACTTAGCAGGTGTACGGTTGTCCGCTAGAGCAGCAGTAGGGCAACGATTCAATATATACACCCAACCGGTGGATGTAAGATTCGCTTACAATTATGTGGGATTCATCATCAGAAGATGTAAGTGGAGACCGCATGAACCGAGGATGCGATATACCTAGCTGCGGTCCGATGTAAGAAAATTGGAGACCGAAAAATGTGGAGTTGTATTAGTGAGTGAAATTAATTATGTCGAAAAAAAGAGAAAAAAGGTTGCCGACTGGACTCGAACCACGGACGTTGCGACTATCAGACCTGTGCTTTCTCCACTGCTCTCTCCATCCTTCTGATTATGGTCAGCCTAAAAGCAAACATGAAGCGCTCATTTTCTCGCATGCTCGACTTCGTATGCTTTTTCTGCTGGAGATTCGAGTTAAGTGTGTGCGTCGTTCTACAATGTTCTACAATGTGCGTCGTTCTACAAGCTTACTGGTACCTTGTATAGTCGAAAGCGTAGATGCAACACGAAATAAAAATGCTCGACTTCGTATGCTTTTTCTGCTGGAGAGATTCGAGACAAGTGTGTGCGTAAATCTACAATGTTCTACAATGTGCGTCGTTCTACAAGCTTACTGGTATAGTCGAAAGCGTAGATGGAACACGAAATAAAAAAAGACAAAAAACCATTACATCGCCTGCATGGTCAATTGCTAACATTCGTTGCGATGTTCATGAACAGAGGATGATAGGAACTGGAACTAACATTCATTGTAATAGATTTTTGGTTTGCGTGTACGTACCAGTAAGCACTGCTTCTGACCACATGTACTTGGGCATATTGGAGTCAATCAGCATTGTTCTTACCTTCTCGATTAGCGTTCGATTGAACCTTTCGGCAACCTCGTTCTGTTGCGAAGAATAGGTTATGGTTGGTTGGCGCTTGTAGTATGCTTCTCGTTCCTTAGAGCAGTACTCACGTCCTTGATCAACTGTAAGCTTGCTGATTCGTTTTTCAAACTGGGCAGTTACCATCGCTTCATATTTTTGAAAACGACCTAAAACAGGATCACGTAGACACACGCAAAGTGACTATAATCGTCGATAAATGACACAGAAGGATCGATTGATCCACACACATCCGAGTGGATTCGCTCAAGTAGGCAACTAGCTCTTTCACGAGTTCCATCGAAGGGTTCTCTACACTGCTTGCCAAGTACGCAAGTGTCACATAATCCGACAGCGTTCACCTTCAGACCGAATCATTCTGCTATATTGTACCGGCCGATGCCAGAAGTTTGCGGTAGCTCCTTTCATGTCCAAATCTAAATCCAGTTTATACAAATTACCTCGTAGATGCGCTACTCCAATAACCGCGTCATCCTTCTTTATCATCATTTGATGCTTTCCAACACGACTTGTGAACAGTACGTCGATTCCTGCTTTGGACATCTTCTTCACGGACAACAGATTTCCTCTCAGCTCTGGCACGAGTATTACATTCTTCATTTCAAACCGCACACCTTCTCTTAATAGTCCAGTAACTTTAAGTTCGTAGTTTCCAATAATCGAAACCACCATCTTTGGCCACTTCGATCACGAACGGTTGTTTGAGCTTTGAGCGTTTGCTTTCCAATTTAAGATGATAATAAGTAAATTCGACAGTGAGCATGCATAAAGGCGTAAACGCGATGATCGATTCTCTTCGTCGATCTTCTCGTTTGTTAATAACTCGCTAAAATTAACGTTTCTTGGTGCGTTTGCTGTTGCTTTTGATAGGCAATACAACCTGTTACAACTCTGCATTGAACAAATTCTAGATTTTTTTTCGCTTGGCTGTAGCAATGCAAATAGAAAACCGATGAAGAGAATCGATCATCGCGTTTACGCCCTTATGCATGCTCACTGTCGAAATTGGGATTACATTTTTAAACTATTGAACTGCTCACTTTACGCAGCAAGGTTCATCCAGTAATCAAAAGTAAATCATCTGATTTTGAAAGCATCACCTTCCAACGGAGCCGTCATTCGGAATGATGATTTCGGTGTTTCGGTTATGAATGGTCGGAGGATTCATACGAATAGAGGTTGATGTGTTTTTACAGTGCAGTTACGCCAAACCGACGAATGCATTGTTTACAAAAGCAAATACGTCCCTTCGAAAAAGTAATCGAGAATTTGTCTAAAATGGGCGGCACCGTTGGTTGAGTGGTAACCCGAGCAAAGCTGAGATCAAATAGAAATTAAAATTTGTTGTTATGATGTAACTTATTTTGAAATAGGTACCTAGGTACTCCAGTTGATCTCATTTTGGTTGACTTAACGGTGAGCACAATAAAAATGAGAGCAAAATGTTACACTGTTGAATCAAACGGAAAACTTATCCTGCTTTCAATGACATCAATTTGATAACTGCATTTGAATTCATAATATTTTTTTATAATATCTTTATGTTTTATTGTCAGTTATATTAAAGTTACATACATTCTATAAAAATTCTAAAGTTTTCGACGCTAACATCTGCAAAATTTGTATTAGCTTAATAAAGGAACATTTTGCCTAACTGTTTAATCAAAGATTGTTTTGTTGCTCTTGTAAATGTTGAGAAGACTGGATACATAAACTTTTCTGGTTCCATGCGACGAAGCCTAGGGTCTAGATGAGCTAATAAAGGCTTCTGATAGAACCAGACATTACGACTCCTTGTGCACTTGAAGATGCGATGAACGATAGTGTCAATTTCTCCTGGACATAAGGCACATAATGGGTCGATTGTTGGATGTTGGCGATGAAGAAGCTGGTTGTGGGGAATCCTCTCATGTATCATGAGATACCACGCTGACCGTTGCTCAGCTGGAAGCAGGCTGGAGTGAATGTTTTTAAAGACCGCTTTTCAGTTTATCTGCGAGTCGATGAAGGTCGGTGGACATTTCCTGCAATGCCAACCTAGCGTGCTGAAATTCTGCAGGGATACTTGGGACGTTCGGTGGATTACCAGATCCTTCCAGAAAATCGGCTAGCAGTGTAAGTTGATCAAATGACTTTACCAATCGATTCAGTAGAAGAGCTTTTGATTTCAACGCTGGTTTAAGTGTGTAGGTTTAAACCACCACGGGTTTTGGGAAGCGGAAGATTTTGAAAGGAGATCTTGAACTGTTGAGGGTGCCCCATCCACAGGAACTTTCTCAGCTCAGTTATAATGCGAACTTCGTAGTTTTTTGGCAAGTACACGATAGAGGCCACGTACCACATTTTTGAGCACACATACGTGTTTAGTAGTGTCACTCTTAGAGTAAGTGACAAGTTTCTGGTACTTTGTTCCCAAATCCGCTGTTTCATACCCGATAAGATCGAATTCCAGTTGAGATCTCTGGCAGTTCGGGTATTCTCGCAATAAAAGATACTTAGGATCTTGGCGTGGTTCTCAATTGAGAGCCACTCGGTAGCTTCAGTTAAGTTGATGTTGCCTATCATTAAACCCACAGTTTTGCTTCGGTTGAGAATTGCTCCTGCTTCTTCACCAAAGTTTGTGA
The DNA here is from genome assembly GCF_037179485.1 of Ochlerotatus camptorhynchus. NCBI lineage: Eukaryota > Metazoa > Arthropoda > Insecta > Diptera > Culicidae > Ochlerotatus > Ochlerotatus camptorhynchus. The sequence continues at coordinate 86,043 of NW_027041058.1, forward strand.
ACAGCTCAGAGACTTGCACTAACATTCCTTCGTTTTCCAGGAACATCGAGATGTCATCTGCGTAAGCATTAATTATCACACCAGGAAAAGCTCGCCTTAATACGTCCAATAGAGTAGAGGTTGCATATACAGTACAAAAAGTAACATTGACAAGGGATCTCCTTGACGGACCGAACCCGGGATGTGGATTTCGGGAGTTAGATGACCATTCACTAATATCCTCGAAAAAGAATTCTCCATGAACTTTTTGATGAGTTCTACTAGTGCCGGATTGAAATTCATTCTTAACATTGTTTGCTGAAGAAATGAATGATCAACGCGATCAAACGCGGGGTCCAGATCAAACGAAACTAGCAGCGCGTTGTGATGCCGGTGCTTCAATTCAGATATCCTATCCCAGATTTTTGTCGTTGCTTCGAAGATAGTTTTGGAGCCATTCGAACACTTCTGATCAGCGGATAGCACCAGTGGAACAAGTTTTTCCATGCGCTGCTTCAGGATCCGCGAGACGGTTTTGAAGTCAAAATTTAACAAAGAAATGGGACGAAAGGCGGACATATCTTTTTTGTTACCCCTTTCCGTACAAGAACTGATATACCTTCAAGAAAGTTTTTGTGAGCGTTACCTGACAAGGCGTCGTTTATGACAAGTGTGAATTACCTCGAAATTATCCTCCAGCCTTTCAGGTAAAATTCCTTGGGTAATCCGTCAATGCCTGGGGATTTTTTTGAGCAGCTCGATTTAATTGCAGCGAAGACCTCCTCCTCCTCCTCAGCATTCCTCATGATCGATATGTTTTCCTCGATATCATTTGGGATACTTCTAGTCGGCAAGAACCTCGCAGTATTAGAGGTTTCACCAGCAGCATACAGTTGATTGAAGAAACGGGAGACTTCAGCATGAATTTCATTTATATCCATGGTAACGTTGCCATCTCGAAGTTCGAGCAAGTTGATGCTCACCACCTATATAAGATGAATTGTTCCTTCGGAGCTTTGATGAGAAATTTCGCTGTAGTTGGAGAATTTGTCCCTTGATGCGATTGATGTTAGAACGTTCGTGCGGATTTCCAGGTAATCGATTAACCACGTGCGAAAGCTGAGTTTGATAAATTTCCATGGTTCCACGAAAATCGTTGAAGAGCAGCGATGTTTTCCATTTGAGAAAAGAAATCAGTTTCGACTTACAAAAAGTGATCCACCAATCCATCCATGTTGCATAATGCCTTCTGTTTCGTACCCAGTATATCCATTTTCGTTCAAGTTCGGTGAATGCTTCAGGTTCGTCCAAAACTTTCGTAAAAAGACTCCACACACCTCTACCAGCTGATGTGCCAAGGTCCGGTAAAACTATCCGTACGATGTAAGCCTTGTGATCGGTGAAAGCAGTAGTGCAGAAGTAAGCATTCCTTAGCCATCCCCGCATGGTTGCGCCTACCAAAATCCTGTCCAATCGTGACGCAGAATCGTGTCGCAGTAATGAATATTCTACTCGAGTTCCATTCAGATGTGTCCACGTATCGGTGAGTTTCATTGAAGTCATCAATCGTTTCAACGTTGGACTCTGGTTACCGGAGCCGATTGCATCCCTTTCGTTCACCACGCAATTGAAGTCACCTCCAAATATTATATAATTAGATGCCCGTTGCAAGTAAAATGGCACGATGGAACTAAAGAAGCTTTCGCGGTTACTTCTGTTTTGTGAACCAGATGGAGCATAAACATTCACAAAGGTGACCTGCCCTATCTGGAGAGAGATCAAACGGGAATCTAGACTACGATGCACCGATGCACTTCATGGTGTAGTGCACCCTTCGGTTGCAGTGACGGCAAGTGGGGATCTGGTTTTTGTGTGCGACGAGGGTCATATATCTGAGATATCTGCGGATATTGTCACATACGACAGAATAGGTTTACAAATGCGCATTCGAACTATTCTCACTCCATTAGGAACCTTGTTGAAAAGGTTCCTCCAGTGGTCATCTTTTATCGACAACACCTCACCAAACTGCGTCATCTGTTCCGCGATAATATGGTTTGGCATATCAAACGGCAAATCATGCAGCTTAACATCCGTTGCTCCATCGACAATGAAGAACGGAATACAGTAGGTGATGTCTTTGTACTCCATCGTGTGCTTGAGGTTGTGCTCTTCAGCGAATTGTTCTGCAGATTCTATTGTATCCATCTTGATGAATACGTACGATGTGATGTTGTTGAGCTGCAATCCTCGCACTTTGCTCCAATCAAGCTGAACATCTTTCGCGATGAAATCGTCCACTCAGGACGGTTTGGGTTTTGCTGGCATGACACTGAAGTCAATCACGCATAGTTGGCGGTTGGCCATGTTTGTGTTGTGTGCTGGTTCCTTTCGGAAAAGAGTAGCCAAACTCATCGGACGGGTGTCCGGAAATAGTAAAAAAAAAACACAACAGTTACTTTTTTCTCTGCCGTAGTATTACTCGTCCGTACACAGTAAGGGCTAAGTGTCAACTGATAATATTGAATTTGAATATGGGCATGACGTAGGGGAGGAGGGGTATAGTGAGCATCCCGCAGTTTGGCTCTGGATCTCCAGCTGCATGAAACAAATCAACTGGTAGTAGGTTCAAGATCATTATGATATTGACCTACTACCAACCAATTTGTTCCGAACGGCCGGAAGTCCAAGCTGGTGCACGGGATGCTCACTATGCCCCATCTGTTCACTATGCCCCTCTTACCCCTAAATAGTTAGTATTCATGCTTGACTTGAGTTGAACTTGAATGTGCTAAACAAAACAAAAAAATAATAATCGTTAGTTCAACGACATATGAACTTAAATTACATTTTCAACAAGACGTTATTAGCAGAACTTGAAGTTACGTTTCTTTCAATTCAAAACTCTTGACTGCATAATGAAAGCACAATATGATATCAAACTTATGTCGCGACAATTGACCACTTTGTCAAGCAGTTTTGGCGTGACTTTCTACGAGCGATTTCATAAAACTGGACCAACTAATTTCCTTTTTTTCTGAAACGTACAAAAGTTGGCTACTTCGCTCGGGAAGCGTGACTGCTTTCTCACCCAGTGTGTCTGGGTTCAATCCCAACCAAGATCGTTGGAATTTTTCTGAGGCGAAAACTCTCTGATAACGTCTTCTTTCGAAAGGGAAGTAAAGCCGTTGGTCCATGTGTCGATAGGTTCCAGATGTGCAGTCACCTCTCCAGGACTCGACTGCCGTTGGTGATTCATTGCGCAACAGGATTGCGGAACAGAGACCGACGTAAAATAAAGGAAATAATTAGTCTAAAATTCTACTATTCTTCAGTTTTTGAAGAGGTATCGTAAAAGTGCTGTTGAATTTACTTGAAATTCTGTACAGTTCCCTAGAAGTCCTGTGACCCAATATAAAAGTGATATAAATTTTCTCTAGCAACTATGTGAACTTCCCGTCGATCCTGGGAATTCTTGTATTCTCTTTCTTTGTAAGTAAGATTTTTTTTAATATAGACGTCCACGCTTTTCATAGAGTGCAAAGCTCAAGTAACTCATTGCCTAAAAATACAAGCAAATCCACATTCACCATCTTCTTCCTTTCCCTGATTTTCCAGCACGGCCGGCGACACATTGTACCAAACTCTAGGTTTGCCAAAGACCGCCACAGCAGACGACATCAAGAAGACATACAGGAAGCTTGCCCTCAAATATCACCCCGATAAGAACCCCAACAATCCCGATGCAGCCGATAAGGTTCGCCGCGCAATACGTAATAGTTTCAAAATGTTACCCAAAATTAATCCCCCTCAAACAATTGTCCGCAGTTCAAAGAGGTAAACCGAGCGCATTCCATTCTCAGTGACCTGTCGAAGCGGAACATCTACGACAACTACGGTTCCCTCGGGCTGTACATTGCCGAGCAGTTCGGCGAAGAGAATGTCAACGCATACTTCATGGTCACGTCACCGACGTGTAAGGTAAGGGTCCAGATAAGCGTTATCGGTTTTTTAAGCATTTAATCCTTTCTCGAAAAAAATATATATATTGTAGGCACTCTTCCTGATTTGCGGTATCATTACCGGGTGCTATTGTTGTTGCTGTTGCTGCTGTTGCTGTAACTTCTGCTGCGGCAAGTACAAACCGCCGCACCCGGCGGACCAGTCCGGAGACTATCATCACCTTCATGTGAGTACCTTCTGTAATGCTGGATTTACTGTATCTATTTTTTTTTTCGTTTCGTGTTTGCGTGTGTGTGACACCTACAAAAATGCCACCGAACCTGCTGCTTGATTTGTAACGCGCTCGATTGGATTTCGAGTTTGATCAATGCACATAGTTGTGAACCGAAATCATTGGAAGGTTACTGATAATCGTTTTGATTAGGATTTCCAGTTCTATCCGTTCGATGATTCCCCTCAATATAATCTGTTGTGCTGCTTGATGAGTATTGCTAGATATTATGTTTTTTATTATGTATATGATTTACAGTAATAACCCAATGTGCTTTTTCAGTGGCTTTATTGTACAAAGGTGTACCTTAAACATCCATCTTGAAGATGAATGATAACAATTTGGAAATCCGGTTATGTGAAATTATTGAAAGTTAAAAGTCTGATGCTCGGACGGGCTGACAAAATCGGGTCATTGCTGTATTTGGTTCTGTTTTGCTCTTATTTCTACGTACGTTATGAGATAAGAAATTGGACTAGTTAGGGAAAGCTAAATTATCAGATGAATGAAAGTAATATTTCTTCAGTTTGTCGGTATTATTTATTTTTGTGTCTTTCTTCGAGTACAACAAAACGTGTTCTTATGCGGTATCTATTAAGAGGGTTTAACAGTACCTACGGTAAGGTATAGGACCTTTCGGACAAGTTCGGGACAATATGAAATGAGTTCACCAAACCTTAATTCAATTTAATTGATTGAAATTCCTGGAATTTATATGAGCTTTATCCTAGGTCTTTGAAGTTACTACTTGGACATCTCTAGAGCTGCTAAAACGTAGGGTTAGCTATTACAGGTTCAGAAAAAGTTTTAGAGAAATTCAAAAATTTCAGGAAACTTCAGAAAAGTTTTTGTGATCTTCATAGAATTTTTAGTAAACTTCCGATAATGACCTGGACATTCAGTTTACTCTAGGTTTAACCACCTATGTAGGTAGCGGAATTTATAATAATTTCGTGGAACTTGAAACAAGTTTGAATGTCAAGGAACTACTGCAGGATACTTCAGGTAAGTTCAGAATATTCGGAGATGAACTAGCCTTCGGCCAACAAATGCCTAATAAAGACTTGAAATAAAAGTTTCGAATAGTTTTAAGGTAATTCGGTGATTTTAAGGATGTTCAGAAACGTTTAGGGAATTTTTGAGCAATTAAGGAAACCTCCGAAAGTGTCAAAACATTATAGGGTGCTATAGGAGGCTTCAGCAAAGTTACAAGGAACTTAATATAAAAACATCACGACACTACTTCAGAAGAAGAGTTGTAAGGGAAAACTACAGGAAATTTATGGACATACTGAGTCCAATAAAATCAAATGTTTCGACTCCAAATCTCGACCACAGCACAGGGTAAAGCAATTTCATCATTTTATGTTATATATAATCTGCTTCCATCGCCTTAAAATGTAGATGGATTTAAAAAAGTTCAGCAACTTAAGAATAGTTCTGGGAACTTGGAACTCTTTCAAGTATTTCTCCTGGATGTTCCCCGTAAATCTCAACAAATATATACTAAACATGCACTCTAGGTTCACATAACATCTCTTGGAAAGTGTTCCCAGACTTAACAAATCATCCTCATTAATTTTACTGAGCTACTGTAGCTGTAACTGTAACAGTCAAACAATAGGAACTGAGCCAAATTAGTATGTCTTACTTACCTTACCTCAGACTATGGACTTGTTGTCCTCTGCTGTCCGAAGAAGTCGTCTCCACTCTACTCGATCCATGGCCACACGTCACCAGCGTCGTAGTCTACGATGGGCCCGCAGGTCGCCTTCTACTTGGACGATTCACCTTGCTCGCTGCGCACCTCGTCTTCTTGTTCCAGTTGGCTCACTTTCGAGAACCGTTTTCACTGGGTCGTCGTCCGGCATTCTTACGACGTGCCCAGCCCACCATAGTCGCCCAATTTCTGCAATTAGGACGATGGATGGTTCTCCCAGCAGCTGGTGCAATTTGTGGTTCATTCGTCTCCTCCACGTTCCATCATCCATCTTCACTCCATCGTAGACAGTACGCAACACCTTCCGTTCGAAAACACCAAGGGCGCGTTGGTCCTCCACGAGCATAGTACAGGTATTGTGGCCGTAGAGGACCACCTGTCTAATCAGCGTCTTGTAGACACTCGTGTCTATCCCTGCTCTTCTGATCACACCTTCTAACGCGATGTTAAATAGCAGACACGACAGTTCATCACCTTGCCGTAACCCCCTTCGCGATTCAAAGGGACTCGAGAGTGTCCCCGATACTCGACCAACGCACATCACTCGATCCATCGTCGCCTTGACCAATCGCGTCAGTTTATGACTTACCAGTTTCAGGAAAATCATGTGAACAACTGTGATGACCGACGACGGTCAGGAAATCTCTCCGAACCTTCAGTGAAGTTCTACAAATTTCAGATCTTTGGGGAATAACTACGAATTTTACAGAATTTGCTACATATTTAATGTAACTTCTATGACATTTAGGCATTGCTTACTTAAGGATAATCCTATGACACTTATGGATTTTTCCGAACTTCAGAGAAGTCTTCAATACTCTTGCGATGTCCTCTGAACTTAACATAGTTCTCCAAGCTCAAAAAAGTTCCTAGAACTTCCGAGACGTCGATTGAACTACAGGTAGTCCTACGAAATTCATGGGAGCTCTCCAAACTTCAGGGAATTTCCAAGAAATTAAGGAAAGACCCACAAACTTGTGGAAAACCCTTCGATATTTAAAGACTTATGAACTTCAGGGAAGCTCTTCTAAATTTAGGGTCCTCATATATTCAGTTAAGTCCTTCAAACTTCAGGGAAGTCCTCAGATCTTCGAGAAAGCTCTTCGAACTTGAAGGAAGTCTTACGAACTTCTGAGAATTTCTACGAACTTCGTGGTACTTCTACGATATTTAAGAAATTCCTATGAATTTCAAAAAACTTCGAACTTCAGGGAAGTCTTAAGATCTTAAAAAAAGTCCTTAGAACTTCGGGGAAGTCCCATGAAATTCAGGCAATACAAACTTCAATGAACCCTTCAGGAAAGACCTTAACGCTTCAGGGAAGTTCTACGAACTTTAGGGAGTTTCTATGAACTTCAGCAGTCAGTCTTTTTAATAATAAGAGTTATTAAACCAGCGTTGTTTATAAAATCTTTTAATCATATGATTTTGAAATCATGTTTTAATCAAAATTCCGCTAAATAAGATCCTTAATCGTTGACAATTTGCGGAAAATTTAAACAAACTGGAAATTCGTAAAATTGTTCGAAGCAAAGGTTTGTTTAAAGAGTCCTCATTCATATCATACTTCGCAATTTCACCTTGAGATAAACTAGCCCGTTGGTTAAAGATCTCAATAATAAAGTTAAAAAAAATCGCAGTTTCAAAAACAGAAATTTCAAGATTTAGGGGCTTATAGATCTCTAAATTTCAGACATTAGATAGGGCTCCGCGCTAGTCCGTCGTATCTCAGCTATTCTTCGTCATACACCCCTAAAATCGCTCATTTTACGGGTTATCGCAAATGTTTCAGTGTCAATCGTAAATAATCTTGTAAGCAAATATGTTTTTGCAAAAACATGAGTGAAAACGCTTTGCTATTATAGTTTTAGCACATAGAACGGAAATAGGCGCCATGATACGACGAAGTAGCGTGGCACTGATGAAGTCTGCAAGTAGTAGACGAAATACGCGTATCTGTCAAAAGATAAGCAATTATAACGGAATTTAAAGGAAATAAACCAACCCACTCAAAGCTCTTCATAAAAGGATTCCGTTAAGAGGTTCGACAAATTTAAAGGATTCGCTGAAAATTCAAGGATTCAAAAAGCAGACAGATCCGGTACCAGAACATGAAACCACCGGATAGTAATCCTCGAAGGGCGTAGTCAGGTTTCGAGCTAGGGAGGGGCGAAAACAAAATAACTATGGAAATTTGGCCGAATGCCATTTCACCACATGCCATTTCACCACATGCCATTTCACCGAAAGCCTTTGTGTTGCTGAGTTTAGGTGGGAGGGCAGCTGCCCCCCTCTGGCTACGCCTATGTAATCCACTGTATGGTTTAACAATTCTTGGAATTGACTGACCCCTTCCAGAAAATGATAACAACAGTGTCGGATTGGCCAGTGACATTCAACTGGTCAGCGAGTACTGTGCCAAGTTGCCGAGTGTCACAACTTAAACCCCCCTCACTGTGGCCAGGTGCCAAAGCCGAGCGAAACGGGCATGCATTTTACTAATGCACTTTACGAATGCCCATAAATACATCACTATAGGGCTTAGGAAAAGTGGAAGATAATTCTGGGATATCAAATTAATGATCGAGGAAGGTCCCACCATCATTGTGAATGGCATCATTGCCATAGTTTTAATTTTCAATACAAATTTATTAACGCATCAGTTCAATTTCAGCTGGAGTTTTACTCGTTGTCAGCATAAAGCAAAGAAACCAATAATTGACAGTTATTAATTTATACCTACACGCAGAGAAAATATTTATGAACATAGCAATATTCAGTATAGTTTCAACAAAAAAGTTGTATTATCTCCCGGCTTATAAAGCAATATCTTTGGTTCAACAATAATCATGCTTTCGTTTCAACAATATTTATTGTTGAATTCAAAAGTGGGATGATACGATCACGTAACAATATTTTTTTTTAAAAGCAAAAATGATTTTTTGAGAAACAACAATATCTGGTGTTTAAAAGGAACAGAGTTAATTTTTGGACCCAAAATGTTTTTTTTTTCTTGGTTTAAATAAAAAATTATTTAGCTCAATAAATAAATATGGTTGTTTTCATAATTTCTGGTATTTTGTATTTTATTTTTTTTAAATAAGTGAGAAATTGTTTTGATGCGTATATTATGCCATAATTGCTTCAGCTCACAAGCTCTATCCAGAAGTTTCGACGATGACAGCTTAGAGAAACGGGTTTTGAACTCGTCAACAACGATGTGGGTGACAGTTTTTTTGTCAGCTCTGGAGAGGAACGCGGTTTTGCTGTACTTCCTTAGGATGGCTTGCCCTTTCGATGACGCGTTCAATAAGAAGGTGGGAGTACAGGCTTCTCGAGTCACTTGAGTCTCTTCAGAGGGCCGCGCGTTGTTGTCTCGGGTCACAAATGAATTGCAAGTAACGGGTTGTTCGCTGACTTTTGCAAGCCCCTGTAATGAAAGGGAATAACTAGTTAGTTGCAATAAACAAGAATGATTTGATAATAATTTACCTGTGCCTCCCTCCAAGAGTCCAATTCATGAATGAATCTGGTTCGATCAGCAAGAAACGGCGAAGGAAGGAGTTCCTCAATTTCCTTCCTCTGTATGATTTTCAATGTTTTTATGGTGTAACAATTAACTGCAATAATAATGTTAGGATATCGTAACTGAATGAAAAAGGATACTACCTACCGAGAAACGCTTCAATAACTCGTTCGGACATTCCATAACTATTCAATAAATTTATCAACTCGATTTCTTCAACCGACATCTTTTCTATATATATAATTCAATCAACAATCATGGTATCTGAATTAATTTTATGTTGCCCTTGAAATAAACCATGCGTTTTGTTAAATCAACAATTTTGATGCTTTGGAAATTTGAGCAAGAGAACAAAAAATACTATTGTTATTTAAAAAAAAATAAAGATGTTAGAACAAAAATACCCCATTGAAACAATAATAAAGAGATAGTTGACCACTACAATATTATTTTTTGTTTTAAACCATCAAAAATTCTCTGCGTGTATGTGTGAATTAATACCTACCTCGTGGGCAGAGTTGCCAGTCTTCTTGATTTATAGTCTTCGCTATTACAAAGCTGCTCCATTTTGACTGCTTCACCTCTAAAAACTCATTTTAAACTCACAGCGCAAAAATCGCCTGTTTACATCTTCAAAGTTCGCCATTTTGAACTTAGTAGAAATCGATTTCAGAACCATTTACCCAGAATCTGAGTAGATCCCACTCATCAGAGTAAAATAATAATGACATATTGCTTGCCGCTTTGTTGCAATATATATGGTTGAGTACATAGCTTGATCGAAAGAGAGAAAAGACATAACAAACAAATTCCCACTAACACACGTATATCATCTTCGGCTTTGCTTCGCGAAGCAGCTTGCCAACAATTTGGTCGTTTCCTTCTATATTTCAAAGGCAGTTTGTCGTGATAAAAGTGGAAGAATCATTATTGCTTTCCATTTCTAACAAAGCATTATCGTTCAATAATGTGTTTACAGGTGAGGAAACCACCGACAAACCGACATGAAACCTAAACTTAACTCTTGATCGAGAATCTATAACGGCCGATTCAAATGTGCAGCGATCCCATCTGTCAGAACCATAGACATGTTTTATCTACATCAAAATAATTTTTCCTAAACAGATTTTACACGAACCAACTAATAAATTTTGTACGCGTGTTCGTGGCTAAAGGGTGATACGGTCAAAATTTGGTCAAGGGAAAACGCGTGTAAATCGGTGAAATCGTTTATTTAAAAAATCAAATTAAATTTATTTTTCAAGTTCAATTAGTATAAAATTCAGGAAAAATATTCAGTTAGGCTTCCGCTTTTCCAAATCCGAATTGCCGGACCTTACGCTTGACCCCTGACATCAGATTTTGTACAGCCACCTTGTCCACCTTCTTCGCCGCAGAAAGCCAGTTTGCCTTGAACTGCTGCTCGCCCTTAGCAGTTTTTTTTGGTCTTCTTTAGGTTCCGCTTGACAATAGCCCAGTATTTCTCAATTGGGCGGAGCTCTGGCGTGTTGGGAGGGTTCTTGTCCTTGGGAACCACCTGCACGTTGTTGGCGGCGTACCACTCCATGGCCTTTTTACCGTAATGGCAAGATGCCAAATCCGGCCAAAACAGTACGGAACAACCGTGTTTCTTCAGGAAAGGCAGCAGACGTTTATTCAAACACTCTTTCACGTAAATTTCTTGGTTGACAGTCCCGGAAGCTATGAAAATGCTGCTTTTCAAGCCACAGGTACAGATGGCTTGCCAAACCAGATATTTCTTTGCGAACTTTGACAGTTTCATGTGCTTGAAAACATCTGCTACCTTTCCCCTTCCTTTTGCCGTATGAAACTCCTGTCCCGGAAGCTGCTTGTAGTCGGCTTTGACGTAGGTTTCGTCGTCCATTACCACGCAGTCAGCATCGTCGTGTACAGCCTCCGGGATCGCGCTTTGGCCGTCGTATTTTGTTTATCATCGCGATTTGGAGTCACTACCTTCTTGTAAGTCGATAGTCCGGCTCGTTTTTTGGCTCTTTGCACGGTTGTAGACGATACACCCAGCTTATTTGCGGCATCTCGGAGAGAGAGGTTAGGGTTTCGCTTGAAACTACCGGCAACTCTCTTTGTCGTCTCAGCGGCTTCCGGTTTTCGATTTCCCCCCGATCCAGACTTCCTGGCTGTCGACAAACGTTCCCCAAACACTTTAATTACATTTGTAACGGTTGATTTGGCAACTTTTAGCGATTTTGCCAACTTTGCGTGCGAGTAGCTCGGATTTTCGCGATGCGCGAGCAAAATTTTGATACGCTGCTCTTCTTGCTTGGACGGCATTTTGACAACTGAAGAGTGAATTCCAAAATCAAAATAGGAGCAACATTCTACACACACACACCTTCAAAATGAGGGGTGTTCAGGTTTTTTAAATGCAAAATTGAAAGAAATACGTTAAGTTGATATTGACCAAATTTTGACCGTATCACCCTTTAGGATAAAAAATTTCCGCGAACAATTCGGTTTTTGTCGTGCTTTGATCAGAAATTTCTTTGAAATTTGTATGATCATTCATGCCGGTTTTTCGGTGAGGAAACGATCGTAAAATGGTATTCGTGTAGTGCAAAGCATGTCATAGTGTTTGGTGAAATATACTTTCAGTGACGTCAAACTCCACTTTTTGACGTAGGACTACGTCTGTGATTTCTATATGGGGGTACATTTGTGAAAACCAAAAATGGAACATGTAACAAAATTATGAAAGATTTTGAACGTTAATAAGTCAGCTGCCCCTGGACATACTTCAATAATTTTATCATCAATCGATCAGAAATATTTCTACGCATCTGTTAAGTTTAACACTTTATTATTTTTCAAAATGCCACTGTTGAAAATTGCACGAATGTGCATCTGTTGCTATGATAATTAAAATTATCGCCGATTGCCTGCGAAAAGCGATTTCCCTAACACAGATTTCAATGTTGAATTCCATCCGGTCTCACCAATGGGTGTTTATTCAATCACCACGTGGTGAGTGGTGGAGTTCTCCAGTACACAACGAAAGGTTGCCTGCAAGCACCGAGCTTCCATAGCAGGAGGAAGCAGCCGCTTCGCTATTGATCTGAATCAGTAGCTCTTCGTGAGTCGCTGTGAGCAATCTATGTCAAGCGCGTCATACTAAAGAGTATAAACAGAGAGAACCCCGCTCAAATTCCTATTCCTACACAAAACACAAGCTCCTGCTGCAGTTAACAAATAAGATTTATTATATAAAACCACGTAGTCCTACGTCACCATTGCGTACAACCCCTTAGGGCTGTCCCTTGTAGTTTTTCATGGCAATTTTTTAGGAGTTTTTTGTCATCACCGATTGTTTACATCTTTTTCCAATCTAATCTAACACCAACTCAGCCAGTTCTTGAAAGCATCCTGGAAAATGATATATATACCTACACCATTTTTCTTGTGTATTTGATATATGTTTCACATCAAAGATGCGTCACACATATCAAAACGGCCAGGCCTACTGTGCAGAATTTAATGGGCAAGATGATGCGGAAAACACCGGACCTGTTTAAATCGAAGCACGATGCTTTAGAATCCAATAAATGGATGAAACGTGGACATCTCGTACCGTACGTTCCGATTTTGGTAATTATATGATTGGTCGGTCGTTGGAAGCATCAAAGCTAGAAAGGTTAAGTGATGCTCCATTTTCTTCTGACGGTTGGGGCATGAGCGCTAACTCTTGTCCTAGCCTTTTATGACTTATGACTATGGCGCCATTACTCTCTTTCTGATAAGAAAAGAGGGAAAGGAAAAGGAGAAGGACAAAGGGAAAAGGATTATGTGAAATCTATGGACATAAACAATATTTTTGAATTGAAATATACATTATAGAAATGCATAACGGCGGTGGTCACTACCGGAGTCTTGTCACTATTATCAAATCATTAAAAGTAACAAGGACTAAAATGTAATCCTTTGATTACTGGAAAATCCTGATTCCCTAGTTTGAAGTTGTCACGACTAGGCTTCGGTGGTAGATCTTATATCAGTAACGCACCACAAAAAAGTGATCTCCCAACTGGTTTGAAAACATAAAAATTTATAAAATGGAACGAACTCACCAAGTTTAGCCAATTGAACCTGAAGGCTGCCTGACATGTGTTGATGTAGAAGTCCAACTTGTAGACGAAGCTTGACGAAGATCAACATGAACTAGTCCGGTTTATGGTAGTTGCGCGGAATGTCTTCCTACACATCCCGTAACCCTATTAGTTTTTTTAAACCCAGAAATTCGAATAAGTTGAAGTCTCAGAATCGTTCTAAAAGCTAAAAAAAATCGTTGCGTTACGTTTGCAACGGAGTGATTCGTAGATTGCATACTGGTAACTGTCATGTATCTACTTTAATGTCCTTATTCTAATTTCTTAAGGAAAACTATTTGGGACTGAATAGCCTTCCATTCAGAATTCAGAACAGGAAAAGCATGACAATAGCCATTGCCGGCCAGTCCCATCTTGTCCGTTACGGGGAAAGCATGGATATTGTTGGTATACCATCTACCTCACGAGAGGCCAGCGACTCACCGACGCCCCTATATATGCTACGGAGTTGGGTCATGATTCGCTTAAGCAGGCGATGCGACCTTAGGAATTGTTTGATTTTGGAGGAGCTTGGGAGTAAACCCACGATCTTCTACTCAGTAAGCAAAAGCTGCAGCCACCAAGCTAGCCGAGCTCCTCAATTTATACACTGGAAAATAATTTGGTAAAGTTTGTATAAATACAATAGGAAGGATCTCACCCGAATGATCTGTAGCTAGCCCGCCTCTTCGTGATTCTTAAGATCAATTGTTCTCGCAAATGGAGCTCCATCTCCTTGATCCTGATTAGAGCTTCCATTTCCCGGTGGTTTCCACCATCCCGGGATTCGGGAAATATTTATTTGATATCCCGGGATCCCGGGAAGTCAATAAAGATAGTAAATTGTTTTAATATTCGTATGTTTCTAATTTCTTTTAACGATGTTCTGAAATATAAATTCATCTCTTTAGAAGAATAATTAAAAAAGAAGGTTTTTTCAATACTAGGGACACCAGATTTAACGACATATCTTCATTTTAAAGACATTTAAAATCCTGTGAATGTATTTTGAAGACATTTCATGGTACGTGAAGTTGTTTCAAGACATGCGGAAGCTGAAGCAGACTTGCCATGGATTTTTTTTTTTAAATTGTAAGCTGGCATATGATGATTTTTGTTAAATAAATTAAGTTTTGATTTCATATTGTAAGCTTCTTCCTGAATATGTTGAATATGAATAATGTAGCCAAAATCGGATATTGCAGAATAAAACTTGATCCAATTGAATAATCACAGGACTTTACGGAAATATTCGATTAGCTGGAGATCTTTTGAATACTTCCTGATCAACGTTCAGTTTTGGGAGAATATCTTCACAATAATACTTGATCAACCTGAAGCCTTGAAAAATATCCAGAGGACTTTATTAAAATCTTCGATCAGCTGGAGATCTTTTAAGTACTGCCTTACCGATCTGCCATCATGAGAGAGCCAATTGAATGTTTGACCAGTTTAAGATCTTCAGATTTTCTGATCAATCTGAATTTACTAATATCTGACCAACCAGTAATCTTGAGAGACTATCTAGAAACGTTATTTGAATTTTACGAACAGTTGAAAATCTTAAGAATAATAATTGATCGACCTGGAGTCTTGAAAAATATCCAGAGGCCTTTAAATCTCCGACCAGCTGTATGTCCTTTAAATACTCTCTAATCAAACTTCCGTCTGGGAAGGATGTCTAAAAGACGTCTTTTGAATTTTTGAACACTTGCATATCTTCAGAACATTACTTGATTAAGTTGGAAAGTCTTGAATACTATCCTGAGATATCATCACAAATCCGTGAATATCAGTTATACGAAGATTCGTGTACTTTCAAGAAGTTTCTTGAACTTAAACTCAGTTCCATGTACTCAAAGCCTTTATAAAGTTCCCTGAATATGTAGAATATTCTACGAAATCCTGGGATTTTTCGTCAACTTCTTCGAAGTTCCCAGTACTTCAAAGATTTTTTCATAGCTTACATTTTTTTTAATTTTTCGATAGGTACAACTAACTGTTTGCCCAGCTTGCTGAACTTGAACGAATTTCAAATAATTCATGCGATGTTCCGTAATCATCGTCCACGAAGTTGTTTATCATTCTACGAAGTATCCTGAAAATCAATGATGGTCCCTGAACTTTTACGAAGTTCCACGAACTTCTATGAAGTTATCTGAAATCAAATAAGTGTCTCTTGGCATCTAAGAAGTTCCCTAATGGGACGTGATGTTATGTTTGTCAGCCAAATTTCACAATTTAGTCCGTGCAGATCATGATGATTATGGTGGATAATTTCTCTCATGAATGTATTTGTAAAACAAAAATTGCCGTGCTTTAGGATTACATAGATTACTAACTAAAGGGTAAAGGTAATGCATTAGACTGGCCCACAAAAATAAAAGTTCTAATTTTCCACGGGCCAACCTCTAGATTTGTGCCTTTGGGTGAGAAAACCATTATCGGAAAGTATCAGTACATTTGGTTTTAAGATTAGCTGGCGCTTTTAGTTTGAAGTTTGTATGGGGAATTTGGTTAAAATACATGGAAAAATGCCTCTCCTACACTCTATCGACCATAAAAAAAGTTTGCTTATTCTCAATTTGATTCAGATTTTCAAAACTTGTAGTTCAAACAATGAGTAACAACCTTGCTGAAGATTGCATCACTAATCCAGTTAGTTTTATTGAGATATTCGCTTTTGAATGTATATGAGCATTTTGTATATGAAAATTTCAAAAGAGCTGAAACATTCAGAGTGTGGTTATCTCACTTACTGACACGAGACAGGATGTTGGCCTGTTGAAAATATTAACTTTTATTGTTTTAGTTGTAATCTAGTTGATACGTTTTATAAGCTGCCTGTATTTTGTCGCAATATACGAACAAAATGCACACATAAATTCAAGAATGAATATATCGATAATACTGATATTTTTCACGAGTGCTTCTTGTACAACGATCATATATAAAAAGTGATGTCTGTGTGCAATTTTTTCGAAAAATCAGAATGTATGGCAAACGAAGGGAGAAGATATATATTCCATAAGATGTGAATGTTCTGGATTCAAATTCTGCTACAGATATTCCAAGAAAGATTTAAAATGGTAAAAGGGTCTCAAATTAAAAAATCCCGGGGAACACGCGATCCCGGGATTTTCAAATTAATTTCCAGGGATTCGGGAATCCCGGGAAATGTAACAATCCCGGGATTTTCATCCCAGGACATCCCGGAATGGAAGCTCTAATCCTGATAATAACAAAATCAGTTTCCCCTTGCTCTGGTCCCGGGAAGAAGTGCATCGGAATAAACGCACCGTCATTGCAGCATTGTCGATGAACCTCCAGATGTTTGCTCACAATCCCCGTTCCGATCGGATCTAACTGTTCCACTCTCAGATTCAAACATTCCAATACGCAAAAACACAATGTTCGCAAGAAACTTCACAATTTGTTAAAAACGGAAGCAAAATTCAAACACATCACCGATTGTTTACATCTTTTTTGCAACTAATACCAACAAATACCCTCTTCTGCCACACCTGTATGGACCTCATTGGTTATCGTTCAGTTCGTTGATCGCTTGTCATTTAGTCATTTGGAGATATTGTTGATGCCTTGCTCAATACTAATCAAAACATTATATTAAAGAGCTCGTGAACATGTTTTACTGTACCCTCATTCGATCATCGCATTAAACCAAATCTACCATACAAACAATAAATCATAAGGTTAAAAAGCGTAACTTATAAGTTTCTCACAAGCACGTATTGCAGTTGATCCTTTCACTGACCTCCCAAGGTTCTGCATCACTGACATCCCGACACCGCTCAAGCGCGCAACAATTTCCGTAGAAAATAAAGAAATGAGAACCGCCGTGCATTTGCAGTTTCCAGTTAGCTCCTATTTCTCTATCACTTGTTTTTTTTTCTGCATCTTTTTTTTTTTCTTTCACATATACGTATACTCGAATTGTTTAGAGAGACGCTGCCAACGCCGGTGAAGGAGGAACAGTTACCGATCAGCCCACGCGAAGAGTATGTATTATTGGTTTTTAATTCATGTCTTATTATTTCCACCATCCACCACCACCACCCACAGCACACACCCACCTTTTCCAGGTTGACAAACAATTCTGAGTTTTTTTTCTCCTGTCCACATGCACCATACTTTTTTCCATATAAATCATGTATAAGTGTAATGGAGTAAACGAACGGGTCTAAATAATGTTTTAAATACGATCATATCATAGTGACATCTAGTGGCCGATTTTGGTTGTAGGTTGTATACAATTTTGCATACAAGAGCAAACGAAAAAAATCTGACACCAGATGTCACCGGCATTAATCCATTGGTTCATTAACATACTTCATTCTACAGCACTAGCGAGCACTCATATATACCTTTAATTTTCCATTACCATCGAATCGCAACGCCTATAACTCATGGTATATTTATTCTCTTATTTTTGTATCTTTTTCCTTAGTTGGAAACGTTTTGATTTGACCAGTATTAGAAAAGGGATTGTGACGCGTGAGATGAGGAAGATGAAGAAGAGCAAGTCAATTTTTGTTAAACCAAAGCCGTGTAGTAGTAGATGGAAAGACACAAAAATGGATGCCAAAACTGCGAACTGATTTTCCAACGTTTAAGATAAAGCCGGTGTAGTTGAAGATGCAGGAAACCTATTTGTAATTTTGCTTAGTTTCTGTATATCAGACGTTTCATTCTGTTGTTTTAGTTTTCTTTTACGACTTGACAGCTCCAGATGGCAAAGTAATAAAGTTGTTTGATGGTAACAAGTAGATGGTTTAGTTTTATTTCTACATCGAAAATGATGAAAATGTGGAACTTTGTGTTTGAAAAGGGAGGTATTTTTCGTTTTGTTTTGATGTAGTTGATGGCTAGATGTTGCTTAACAGAACCAAAGTGGTGATGCATACTAGCTCACGCGTGCGCTCGGTAAAAAGGCTACTTGACGTACACGTACTGAAGGTGCTGGTGGGAAGCTAATAACTCGTTTTTGGATTGGTGCTTTGGACACAGACAATCGGACATGGCACTTGTTGTTGTTGCTGTCGTTGTTGAACGTGTTGAACGAATAATTAATTTGATTACAGGAGGTTGATACCCGTTTAGTACAGTGTCCAGGAAGGGTTCTTATCGTCAAGAACGATGGTTTACAATGAATGATATTCAAAGTGCTATGTCTGTTTGTCTGTGCTTATAATTTTAATTCCATAAATGTGCTACGTGTTGATGCTTTGGGTTTGATTTATTCGCTCGTGGTGTAATGGAACTGATAACGTCACAACTGTACAAAATCAAGACAAAAGTCGTTATTCAAATATGTCTTACACCATCTGCGAGTACTTCAAGTATCCCCCATATGTTAGTTTATTTTGCATAGTTCATGTTCAATCGACTAACTGAAGTTCCGTTTTTCCAGGAGGACATTATCGATGTGGATGACAATGGCGGTGGTCCGGTGACGTCACAGCCAATGGCTGGCCAGGGGCAAGGCGCCGGAATGCCAGTGTTCGCAATGCCACCGCCGTCTTCGAATCCGACCAACCCATTCACGGGATCGGCGGCAACCGAGAGCACAGGCCTCAACAGCGGCAACCAACCGGTCTACACGCCAGGTAACTAAGTTCGTTTGGATCGTATGCATATCTAGCTTCGAAGCAGTCCGATTGAAAGTTTGGAATTGATCGTGAACACTAGAAATACCGAGGTGGAAAAATGGGGACCTGAGTGAGTGAGAGTGGTCGAGAAATCGCCTTGGAATTCTTCTGAAAATTTCTTCAGAAGTTTTTTCAGAGTTTCTTTGTTTCATAGCTTAGCTTCAAGTTTTGGCGACGTAACGCATGATATTCTGTTCAATAAGCAAATCCGGTCGCTACTAGTCCACCCAGCTTCTTACATAACAACAAACAATTTAATTTTTTAATTTTTGTTATTTTTACGGTTTAAAATTTAGTTCATTTAGTTGATTTTGTGTAAAACTAATTACATTTCAAATGAAAATCCAGTTCGCCTACGTCTACTGCGTTATCCTAATCTATGATAAAGGTGACATAATTAATAAAATGTTAAAGGATTTCAGATATTTGTCTTCTGCCTATTCTCTCCAAAACTGGATGTATTAGGTCCTCGAAAGAGAGAGGCCGCCGTCACTCGCTCAGTTTATGCTTCAGTGTTTCCGTTGCTGTATTGCAGTGTAAGCACTGCTCGCTGTCCAAATGTGCTCAACTTCCTTGTTGACGAGCAAATACCAGCTGCTACGTTGGGTTGATGAAAATTTGCTGCTTCCAATGTTGAGCCATACGCGCCTCCAGTTCACTGTAGGTTGGCGCAATTCCACTCGCGGTTGGTCAGTTTGTTCGAGGTAAAAATGATGGATTTGATCGGAGGAAGGACTTTGTTGGATTTGGAAAGGCAAACGAGGATATGTTGGCCGGATTGTTTTTAGGCAGGGAAGACAATTGTTGCATTGACGCAATACGGATGACAGATACCATACCTTGGCCGTGATGAAGGTGTTGAGAAGAAACACCTTTTGATGAAGGGTTAGCGTGCGCATCGAATACAGCCACACCTGTTGAGCTACCCTGCCTACCAGTACATCTCAGTTGAGAGTGATCATGAGCCGTATAGAATTGGCAAAAATCACACCCAATATTTTGAAATGGTTTGCAGCCCTCATCCAATCCACTTGTATCGGGTTACCGTTGACGAAGCCGACATCAATGGACGTCGTCTTTTTCAGGTTGAGCACAGCTCCGGATACTCTTCCGAAACGATAAAATTCCTCGAGGAAGTCTACCAATGGGGTAGATGCAATACAAATAAATGCAATACAAATAAATGAGCAAATCCACAAGTCGACCGTTGATGCCGAGAGAGCACATGTTCTCAAAGGGAAATGAGTGTCTTACTCGATTCAAGGCGTGATCCATATCGAAGGAGACTAGTTGCCGACCTGTTTACGTACCTTCAAATGAGCGCGTCTATCCTTCAGTGTCTAGTGTGGCTTGGAAGATATTGTTGTGTGCATTCGAGCATTTTTGAGCGTTGCTGAGAATGTGGTGGGGTCTCATTATATTTTCTAGGCGCGCTTTTAGTATGTGAGATAGCAGTTTGTAGGCGAAATTGAGAAGAATGATAGGCCTGCCCGATCCTGCAGTGTCATCAGCTCCTTTATTCTTCACTAAGACGATAACACCGTCAACAAATTCCGATGGAAAATTAGACGCTCGTTCAGAAGAAAATTTAGTTCACGATGGATGACGTCAAATGCTCGGAAATAAAATTCCTTCGGAATTCCGTCTGACCCCGATGACTTTTTAGAAGCGCTTGATTTTATAGTGGCCGATATATCTACCGATTATATACCGATCATCTTGTGATCGCGTCCATGCATGCCTCGTTTCCTGGGATGACCTTGTCGCACTGAAATTCCTCGGTTTGAACTGTTTCTCCAGCTGGATCCGAATACAACTCCGGGAAACACCGATGAACGTGCTTCTGAATGGTTTGCGAGTCGTCCATGACTTCCCCTCGATCTCCATCCAGTCGTGCAATTATTGTCCTTTCTCTTCTGCTGCTACGAAATGCTCGTGAAGCGTCTCTGGCAGAGCGAACATCTCTCCCTTGAGGCGGTTTATTGTTGTTAACGTTGCCGGATTTTGGTAGTAGCAGCTGGTCATTAAGGGATTGCTGCGCACGACGTAACTGTAACATCGTCGACTTCCAACGAAATATTTTTTGTGGCTTACCACACGCCAGTCACCAGTCCATCCAGCTCCGGTAGTTGCGTCTTTGGCGACGTGTCTGCAACTCTGCCATATTTTTGTTGGTGAGGAGATGGGGACAAAGCGACCAGAACCCGCGCCCTCGTGTGTGACCAGGGTCTCCAGGGCTTAATTTTAGCCACGCCACAATTAAAGTCGCCTGCGAGAATTACGTGCTCGGTGCGATGACGAAGGTAATAGGCGATGGTGGTTTTAAAGAACCGCTCTCTTTGGGCGCGGCATACTGTTCCTGACGGGGCATAAACACAACAAAATGTGGTATTGTGAACAAGCACAGCGACCAGGCGACCATCTTTCGACATGTGAGAATGGTATTTGGTCTTTTAAAGCGATAGCGGTACCTCTCCTCACTTGGTCGACGTTGGCTATTGGCGTTGACGGCACCGTCAAAATTTCGCCTCTTCGAGCAAGGATTGACAGTTTCTTATGGGAATTTTCGATGGAGTGAAAGGATAGTACGAAGTTCGCCATGTTTCACACACAGTCTGACGTTTACTTATGGATTTTACCATAGGAGTAAAGAGCTACGGAGTCACCGTCAACGCCAATTTTTAACCTCTTAAAGAAATCTAGACTAACATTTGAAAAGAGCGGATTTCCAAAATCTCCATATCGAGAAAATTGCTTCCGAATTGGGATGACCTAAAAATTAATCCTATTTCACGGCTTTCCATTTTCTGGATGATTTTATTAGCTTTACATATAGTCAATAGTGTAATCTATCGTCATGTTTTTGTTTATCCTGGTCCGACATCCCTCAGGATTGCACCTGCATCACAATGTTACGCCAATCCACTCGGTCCGTGGCTGATTGTCTCCAATTTCTTGACCGTCCCACACTTCCAAGATCCTGCTCCACTTGGTCCAACCACCTTGCTCGCTGTGCTCCTCTTCGTCTTGTAGCGGCCGGATTCGAGGCAAACACCATTTTTGCGGGATTGTTGTCCGGAAACCTTAAAACGTGTCCCGCCCATCGTACCCGTCCAGCTTTCGCAACTTTCTGGATTCAGGGTTCGTCATAGAGTTGCGCCAGCTCGTGGTTCCTCCTTCGCCTCCATACACCGTTCTCACATACCCCGCCAAAGATGGTCCTAAGCACTCGTCGTTCGAAAACACCAAATGCTTGCAGGTCCTCCTCGAGCATCGTCCACGTCTCATGCCAGTAGAGAACTACCAGTCTTATCAGCGTCTTGTACATGGTACATTTATTACGGAGGTGAAGTTTACCCGACCTCAGGGTCTTGTGGAGTCCGTAGTAAGCACGACTTCCGGCAATAATACGCCGACGCATTTCTCTGCTGCAGTTGTTATCCGACGGCACCAATGATCCGAGGTACACAAATTCATCCACCACCTCGAACTCATCTCCGTCGATTGTCACGCTACTGCCTATGCGAGCCCTATCCCGGTCGGTTCCTCCAGCTAACAGATACTTTGTCTTCGACGTATTCACCTTTAATCCAACGTTCTCTGCTTCACATTTCAGCCTGGTGTACTACTCCGCCACGGCCTGAAACGTTCTTCCTACAATGTCCACGTCGTCAGCGAAGCAGATGAACTGGCTGGACTTATTGCAGATCGTGCCCCGCAGTACTGTACACCATCCATCGTAGCCCTGATCAGTCTGGTGTCAGCTTTCCGGGAAAACCGTTCTCGTCCATGATCTTCCATAGCTCTTCACGGTCAATCGTAGGGACTTGATATTCACGACACTTTTGGAGGATCTGCTGCAACGTAAAGATTTGGTGCGTTGTCGATCGCCCGTCCACAAAACCGGCTTGATAACTTCCCACAAATCTGCTTGCTAGCGGCGATACACGGCGAAAGATGATCTGGGAAAGCACTTTGTAGGCCGCGTTAAGAATGGTGATCGCTCGATAGTTCTCACATTCTAGTTTGTCGCCTTTTTTATATACTGGGCATATTACTCCCTCTTTCCACCCCTCCAGTAGCTGTTCTGTATCCCAGATCCTGACTATCAGTCGGTGCAGACAAGTGGCCAACTTATCCGGGCCGCTCCGATACCATCTTTCCCAGCTGCTTTGTTGTTCTTAAGCTATCGGATAGCATCCTTAACTTCACCTATCGTGGGAGCTGGCATGTCCCCCTCATCCGCTGTACCGACGAAGTCATTCCTCCTGCCGCCTTGGTCCTTCCGCCCCTTTTAACGGCAAAGAACTCACCAACACTGGGAGACCGTGAGCTCCTGCCCACCTGTGATATTACCTGTCTAGGGAGGCTGCATTTCTCGATTACTTTTTCAAAGGGACGTATCAGCTTTTGTAAACAATGCATGTAATTGTCGTTTTGGCGGAACTGGTAGCTCGACCACGCAAAAATTTCCCCTATCTGATGGTAGTGCTAGCATGCGTGGACGAGCTACCAGTTACGCCAAATCGACGATCAAATGCATTGTTTACAAAAGCTGATACGTCCCTTCGAAAAAGTAGTCGAGATTTATTGATGTTGAATTCTGTGTCTGTAACTGCTTTTAAGCTCCCGGTTTCGGTGTGACGGGTAGAGTTTGGGGCGTCGGCTCGATTGGACGCTGAGGGTTTGGTCGTAGCGGATTCGGTCGTTGAGGGTTTGAAAGTGGCGAGTTCGGGTTTTTTGTGAAGTCAGCTTACGAAGAGCTGTGCGTCGCAAGTTTTTTATTCTGCGCACACGAGATGCCACTGTGTATGTACTCGCCACTAAAGCACACCCCACATGCATCAATATATTGACGCGAAGGGGAATTATTGACAATAATATTGATGATGTGAATACAGAAATATTGTCAATCTCGATGTATTGACGTCAATATAGAATGTATTGACAATACGATTATTGTCAATGAAAGCAATTGTGTAGGGTCCACTTAAAGAGTCTAAATTTATCAAGAGACGACTTGTCAACATTGGAACAATCGACTATCTGTCAAAGTCAAAGGAAAAGTTATTCCAATCGAGCAGAAGACCTGTCAAATGGATAAGATGTCGTATCTTTATAAATTCAGGCTCTTTACTCGCCACAGTATCGGCAGGTTTGCGTGACGTCTTCGGACTGATTGAAGAGACAACTTTTTGCGTAATTTCAAGACCCGCGGCTTTGACGAACTGGTGGACCACCTCGAAGATAACTTCTTCGGCACATTCGCATAGTCTATACAAAAAAATGTGTTTTCGTAACTCACGAAACTCACTTAAAGGGTGATACGGTCAAAATTTGGTCAAGGGAAAACGCGTGTAAATCGGTGAAATCGTTTATTTAAAAAATCAAATTAAATTTCTTTTTCAAGTTCAATTAGTATAAAATTCAGGAAAAATATTCAGTTAGGCTTCCGCTTTTCCAAATCCGAATTGCCGGGCCTTACGCTTGACCCCTGCCATCAGATTTTGTACAGCCACCTTGTCCACCTTCTTCGCCGCAGAAAGCCAGTTTGCCTTGAACTGCTGCTCGCCCTTAGCAGTTTTTTAGTCTTCTTTAGGTTCCGCTTGACAATAGCCCAGTATTTCTCAATTGGGCGGAGCTCTGGCGTGTTGGGAGGGTTCTTGTCCTTGGGAACCACCTGCACGTTGTTGGCGGCGTACCACTCCATGGCCTTTTTACCGTAATGGCAAGATGCCAAATCCGGCCAAAACAGTACGGAACAACCGTGTTTCTTCAGGAAAGGCAGCAGACGTTTATTCAAACACTCTTTCACGTAAATTTCTTGGTTGACAGTCCCGGAAGCTGTGAAAATGCTGCTTTTCAAGCCACATGGCTTGCCAAACCAGATATTTCTTTGCGAACTTTGACAGTTTCATGTGCTTGAAAACATCTGCTACCTTTCCCCTTCCTTTTGCCGTATAAAACTCCTGTCCCGGAAGCTGCTTGTAGTCGGCTTTGACGTAGGTTTCGTCGTCCATTACCACGCAGTCAAACTTCGTCAGCATCGTCGTGTACAGCCTCCGGGATCGCGCTTTGGCCGTCGTATTTTGTTTATCATCGCGATTTGGAGTCACTACCTTCTTGTAAGTCGATAGTCCGGCTCGTTTTTTGGCTCTTTGCACGGTTGTAGACGATACACCCAGCTTATTTGCGGCATCTCGGAGAGAGAGGTTAGGGTTTCGCTTGAAACTACCGGCAACTCTCTTTGTCGTCTCAGCGGCTTCCGGTTTTCGATTTCCCCCCGATCCAGACTTCCTGGCTGTCGACAAACGTTCCCCAAACACTTTAATTACATTTGTAACGGTTGATTTGGCAACTTTTAGCGATTTTGCCAACTTTGCGTGCGAGTAGCTCGGATTTTCGCGATGCGCGAGCAAAATTTTGATACGCTGCTCTTCTTGCTTGGACGGCATTTTGACAACTGAAGAGTGTATTCCAAAATCAAAATAGGAGCAACATTCTACACACACACATCTTCAAAATGAGGGATGTTCAGGTTTTTTAAATGCAAAATTGAAAGAAATACGTCAAGTTGATATTGACCAAATTTTGACCGTATCACCCTTTACATTGAAAGTTCATCAGTAAATAGCCGGCAAATGGCTTCCGCAGACGAAATCGATACACACATCTATTCTGCTCGGAAGTTAAGAGCTTGAGAGAGGATGATAAATTCTCGGAAATAGAGCACCCTGATGAGAGATTCGTTCTCATTCGAGTTTCTACGGGCAGCACTGATGAGAAAATAGGAACGGAGCGTGAAACCGTGAGAGTTGGGATCTCTCGGTTAGTAAATTTTCACTCTCTTCGCGCTGAAAAGAAGGACAGTGCAAACGGCTACCATATCACCGAAGAACAGTACACGTTTATTAGGGCAGTACCGGGTAAAAAAAAACCTACCAAAATTTTGATTTTTCACATGGTAAAATTAAAAAAAAAAATGAATTTTAATGCCAATTGTAATTATAGCATGCTATGGTCCATATAGACAAATGTTTTGATTCTTCGTGGTTTGAATCGGATAATGTGGTTCGGAATTCCCTTGGAATGCTTGTCAGTGTTCCTGGACTTTTCATTATATTGGCAAAACATTTACATTTATTTATTATAGCTAATATCAAAATCTACAAAAGCTTCATACATCATTTTACGGCATTCTGTTGATGGAAAAAGTTAGAGGCAAATTAATGTAAATGAATGCACGAAATGAATGTAAATGATTTGCTGATTTGATTATAAATTCTACTTATAACGTTTCTCAGCATTCACCTGGAGTTGTTCTCGGAGGATGCCTATTTAACAGTCGTTTGGCATATTGTCAATATTTTTTTTTTAAATAAATAAATACTGGGGTTGGTTGGAAATGCTATCTAAAATGAAGCTTTAGTGTGATAATTTATTATCCAGAGAATGATCTTAGAAAAGGGTAGGTGGATAGTTCCGTTAGAGTACGGCAGTATGAAAATTGAATAGTAGTTGAAAATTAGCGAAGGGCCATTAAAGCGACAGTACAAAGTCAAACGCACACCTTTTGCCTAACCCGTACAACGTACGCAGAGATTTGAAGTATGTCTTCAAATCTACAGGCAAAAAGTGTGCGCCCGCCTTTGCTCATTTTCAACTTCTATTCAATTTTCATACTGCCGTACTCTAACGCAACTATCCACCTACCCTCTTCTAAAGATCATTCTCTAGCTAATAAATTATCACACTAAAGGTTCATTCTAGATAGCATTTCCAACCAACTCTGAAAATCTCAAACTTCGCGTATGAAGTAACATAAAAACACTTTGAAAATAAATACTGCCTCATTTGGCTGCAGCAAACAATTTGATCCGTGGATTTCCCCTCGCTTCACTCCCAATAAGGTATTTCTAGTGTCAATGTCTTTCCAAACTAGATTGAATGGTTACATTATTTCCAAATAATAAATTGAAAATTCTTCCCCAATATCAACTATCGAAAAAGGCCATTAAAAGTTCAACCCGGATAATATCATCTTATGATGCGAAACTAAAATAATGGTAAATTCAATGATACTCCTTCAAAAATGTTTGTTTCAATGCATCCATGATTTAAACCACATTAGTTCTGAACTGATTATAGAGTAAATATTAATTTTCCATTTTACCTAAGTTCCTTGGTTCATTTATTTTAAACCTGTCATCCTTCATATTTGAATGTTTGTAACTTTTGAATACATACAAATTACATAAACTCTACTTGCAGGTATGAAGTAAGTGTTATCGCCATTGTTTGAAGTATATCTTTACCTTTAGTGAGAAGAAAGAAATACCACAAAAGCAAACAAACAAACAATAACCAAACGCTGCTGGATTTTGTGAAGCTGCGAGCGTCAGCGGCGATACCAGCGTGCTCAGAAGAAAAAAAAGAAACACATAACCATAAAACTAGTTGTGTTTCGGGACTTTGTGTGCGAACAGTTAGAGAATCAGCGGGGCGACAGAAATCAAAAACCAATACCATAAACTTTAAAAATTCAAAATACAAACTTTGCAGCAGAGCAAACAAAAACTTCGAAGCAACACAGCCCAATTATAAATAGTAAAAAAAAAACTATATATATATAGATATATAGTTCAAATATCGCCTACGATACACCAATACAAAAACACGATCACTCTCTCACCCTCACGGAATCAAACGGTGGTGCACGGTCACACACACATACACATACATAAACACTCACGCAAGGACGTGAGGAGCAGTATCATAATCGACAGGTATTAGAAAAACCAGAAAGTAACGTTTTCCTCATTACAAATAAATACACATATATATCTATATTACGTGTTACTATTTCGATTTGCAACGGAAACTGATTACGCAAAGCATAAAAATCCTATCACTGAAATTTCCAAAGTATGTCTGTTATGTTTTTGTCCTGCAATTGTGTGGTAATTTCTTTTTCGTCGTACACAAAAAAAAAATCAATTGGAAAAAAAAGTAATCAAAAAACAATCTAATACTAATTAAAGTAAAACATATTCACACACGAATAAGAAAAAAAAACAAGTTCTTCTATTTAATAAAACCATGTGTATTATGGTAAGGTGTTAGCAGTGCAAATGGAAACTCGAAAACAGATCGGAAGGCAACAAAGCAAAGCAAAAAAGAAAGGATTTAACAATAATCGACGAAATGGAAAAGAAATAGAGCGCGATTATATAATGTACACAAATACATAGCAAAACAGAGGAATAAATAATAGGAAAAGAGAAAGAAGATGCTACATGATGCAATTGTAATCATATTCGAGAAAAAAAGAGTCAAAGAGAAATAAGCAAACAAGAGAGGAGGAAACAGAGAATACCTACGATAATAAATTTTTCATTGCGCCAGTTATACTCAACCTGAAAGTCTAAAACCGGCATCTGCTGTATAGTGTTTGGTTTTCTTCTATCAACATATCCCAACAACGTTCCTGATGTCTTTCTCTTTCTGTTACAGGTCTCTCAACTTACTGGCTATTTGACGAAAAGTGATATGATTTTTAGTGCGTGTATCACCAATTCCAAGAGAAAAGTGGCGGTGCAAGGTCAAGGGTAAGTGCAGATATGTTCAACTGTTCATTAAATAAATTTGCTTGTATTGATTGTTTTACAATATTTTCTGTGTAATAGTAACGTTTATTTGAACAATGTCACGCTTAATAACCCTTTCCTTCCCAAATTATAGTTTAGTGCTTGCGATGATTTGATATGAAACTTACTTTTACTTATTAGTCGGGCGAAGGGCCAATGTGAAAGACTTCCATCCTGGGCGGTTTACTTTGGTTAATATTGAGGATTATACGTTATGCGTTAGTTACGATTATACGTTATGCTCATTTGTTAATAACTTTTCACTCAGTTGTTGAAATTTAGTTTTCTTTAAAGTAATTGATAGATTAGGATCATAGTTTACTGTAGACATGCAAAGAGTAGGTAAATCGTATCATTTGAATCAACACCAATGAATGTTTACACCGAGATGTGCAGCGAGCATTGCTCACTTCATTTTTGCAACGCAAAATCAAATACAGGTTATTACTAGAATTAAAATCTCCCTTTTTTACATATCTATAAAAAGCTTAAACTCTATTCTATCGACTGCTTCAAACAGAACTATGTTTTGTCTACTTTGTGCAAAGTTATTAGCAAATGAGCAGTTCGTGAGCAAAACTGTGTATGCCAAGCATGCGTTAGACCTTGAATAAAGAAACATCTTTAGTATTTATTGTTTATTGTTTATTTGTTCTTCGTCTTCGACAGTGTCGTACAGACTAGTTTAACTTATGCTATGTTTTTAATCCTATTTTTAAAACAATTTTTGGACACATTAAAATCAAACAAATCACTAACATTGTTGAAAGCTCTGAGGCAAGAACTGAGCGGGTTGTTATGACCATAACATGTTCTATGTGCGGGAACTGCGATAAGTGCTGAGTACCGCAGCTGACGCTGTGGAACGTTCAGTGATACTTGCAGGAGAAGATCCGAACAGTCGACGTTATTCTGGACGATATCGAATATAACCAGCCGCTGCAATTTCAGCCGTCTTGCCGATAGCAGTTCCAGATCAATTAGTTGACATCGTTCTGGATATGCAGGTAGATGGACAGGATCATTCCACGGTAGGTGCCGAAGAGCAAAGCGAATGAATGATTTCTGCACACGTTCGATGCGGATCACCTGAGATGTATGGTACGGTGCCCAAATGGGAGCAGCATATTCCAGGATACTTCGCACTAAACCACAGAACAAGGCTTTTAATGTGTGCACGTCGGTGAATTGAGATGCATTGCGGCGAATGAACCCAAGAACGGAGAAGGCTTTGGCAGTAACGGTGGATATATGTTCGTTGAATCGAAGCTTACAATCCATGATAACTCCTAAATCACGGATAGACTGCACACGTTCCAGCGGAGCAGTGTCAATATTGTAAAGATGATTGATGGGAATCCAACAACGGCTAAAAGTGATCACCTTGCACTTATTGATGTTCACGCACATTCCATTTTCCTTGCACCATCGTGAAAGGGCATCGATGTCAATCTGCAGAGCAACACAGTCCAAAACAGACTTGATGAGTCTGAAGATTTTGAGGTCGTCGGCAAAAAACAACTTTCCAGAAGATATTTGCAGGCACAAGTCATTGATGAAGAGCACAAAGATCAATGGACCTAACACACTCCCTTGTGGAACTCCAGATGGAATGTAGAAGGTCCTGGATCGTGCTGAGTTCACCTGGACGAATGCTTTCCTACCAGTCAGGTAAGACATTAGCCAGTCGGCTATCCAATCGGGAAAACCCATATGTCTCAGCTTTTCCACGGCATAGCTATGCGGAACAGTATCAAATGCTTTCGAAAAATCAATGTATACAGAGTCCACTTGATTCCGGCTTTCAATCTCACGAAACAAAACGTTGGTGTAGCATAATAAGTTGGTTGTTGCAGAGCGATGGGGAACGAATCCATGCTGGTATTCCGAAATTATCGGTTTTGCTGCAGACAGTAAGACCTCGTGGACCAAGGATTCAAAGAGCTTTCTTCAACGTGCCGCACGCTACCCGATTTGTGGATGGGAATCATTTTGGCAGTTTTCCATAAACCTGGGAATGTTTTTTCATTTAACGATCGATTGAACAGTATCGTCAAAGGTTTAACTATAGACTCGGCGCAATTCTTCAGCAGTGTTGGAGTTAAACCGTCGACTCCGGCTCCTTTCGACGCATCTAGTTTGGCTAACGCTCTCAACACTTCCTCACGAGAAAAATTGAAAAAAGGAAGGTGGATATCATGGGATGGCACATTTTGAAAACAACCCGGGTGAGGTTGGGGCGACTCCGCATTAAACACACTTTGAAAGAAGGTCGAAAAAAGATTAGCTGCCTCTTCAGAAGAGCAGGCCAAAGCGTCACCATACTTCACATTATCAAGCTATCTTTCTCAATCTCGTTATCCATACCGGGCCAGTATACAAAGCTTCTTGCAATTGCCTTCATACGAACCGTTCCTGGATGACCACGGTGGAATTGTTGCAGGATCCTTCGTCGAAACATGTTGGGAATGACGACTCTATCGCCGAACATCACGCAGCCGTCGATTACACTGAGCGATTCTCGTCTGTTGTAGTAGGGTTGAACTTCAACATCGAAGAGAGTTTTGTTGGGACAACCATCATGGATATGGATATGCTTTGCCGCGGTTTGAAGAGTGCTGTTTGTTGCTGTAGCCTTTCGAAGTGCTGCAATCACAAATTCTTCCTCTGGTGGATTGGGGTTCGGTCGATGAGCCGGGATAACAAATCTGCTCATCCGAAGTCGTTGGTGGACACATGTTGAATTTCGAAGTCATAATTGAGCATCGTGAGTGCCCAGCGTTGCAGTCTGTTCGCAGTGTTCAGTGGAATGCTCTTTTTCGAACCGAAAATAGACAGCAATGGCTTGTGGTCGGTCAACCAACAATGTGAAATGTCGTCCGAGCAAATACTTATGGAACTTCGTCAATGCGTAGACTAACGCAAGTCCTTCCTTTTTAGGTTGTCCATAATTACGTTCTGCGGGTGCAAGGGTCCTCGAAGCGTGTTGCACAACCTTCATTTCATGATGCCATCGGGAAACTGGGGAAAGATTACTGCCCCGATGTCAGTGCTTGATGCGTCTGCTGCCACGATGATAGGCAGCTTGGGGTCGTAGTGTGTCAACAACAAGTTTGATTGAAGAACTATCTTGAACTTTTCGAAAGCTTGCTGATACTCGGATATCCATTTCCACTTTGTTTCTTTCAAGCTTCTCAATTGTCCATGATATCACAGAGAACAGACATGGAGGCTCGAACAAAATTTCTCTAAAAACTTGTGTAAAGATTCCTATTCGACTTAAGTGCCACTAACGGCGACTTCCCCACTTAAAAACCCTCTTTGACAACATGATGGCGCTGGCGTTGCACAAATTACACTAGATACTAAGTGCTAGTAGCGCCAAGTGGCAATTTTCAACAGAAAATTTATTGATACTAGCGCCAAATTGGTCGAAAGGGGGGAGGTAGCTCATCGATTCTTCCGGTTCGCCTCCTAGCATCGTGCTATAAGGTACCAGGCGATAACCAGGGTAGTTGATCGATAGCTCGATGACATCATTTCGTTGGCGTCTGCAATGGGAAATTCTCATAGCAGGCGTTGACGATGGGACGTTGCGAGTTGTTGAATAGCGACTATCGTGGTAACTCACCGATTACCTGTCGATCTGCCAAATTTGGAAAGACGTCTGCATTGAATTGTCTCATATAATAATATTCCGCCCACAAGAAATTGCGAGTAGCTGAGTGGAATGGAGATAAGTTAAGCATTGGGTACAGGACCAAGTCTCCCCTGGGTGGTGCCAAAAGATGAGCGCAATAGAATCATCAAGTTGCCATAAGGCAGGGAATGAGACTATTGCATGGCTGGGTAGTCAAAGTCTTCCATTCGTTAGTCATTTCAGGTGGATTAGAACAGGTTTAGGTGGGCGTTGGCCAGATTTGGATTTTTCAGATGTAATCCTGGATAGGACCCTGTCATTGAACGTCGCGTGAAAGTGGAACTTAATGAAGGCCTAAGTACTTTTTCGTAGTTTTTAGTTTTCGGATTTGAAAGATCGTCGGTTACAGTGGCCTGCTTACTGAGCAGAAAAACGCGGTCCCAGGTCCTTACATATCAAAGAGATTTATGGTAAAATCGCTTGTGTATCGTGTATTTTGCAACTCGTTGTTGTCGTTGGTTCCGGGTTTGAATGGATACACAAATTTGAGCAACGGTATTATGTGATATGAGGGGCTCGGTGGCCTTAGAGCAACCGTTTTTTGCTTACTGAGCAGAACATCATGAGTCTAATCTCAAGCCCATCCACATTCAAGATTCGTCAATCGTTTTATTTGTTAATATGACTACATGGTAATAACAGCAACTCGGTGATTAAAAAGGTGCTCGTCTGCCTAGTGGCAAACGTTTTTGCTTACTGAGCAGAAGACCGTGGGTTTAGTCCCAAGCTCCTTCGCGTTATATGATCGCTAGGAAATCAATTCAGCTTATCGTTTACCAAAACGAACCCTGCTGCAAACCCAACCCTCTTATCCAACATCCCAGTGATTCCTCGTGGAAGTGCAGAGGTGTTCTCGGCTTCCATCAAAGCGAGTGTCATGTCAACACAATCCTTCCCATTCCTTTCTTGACCTGTGTTCGGGCGCGGCCGGCGCTGGTATTGCCTAATTTAAGATCACCAGTTTTTACACATTGAGGATGATTGCTAGTCCCAAGCATCGTCTATTGGTTCTCTGTGTAATTACAGCTGATCTGGCAATAACAGAGTAGCAACCGTGGGCGGTCAATCAAGCTCAAGCTCAAGCTTAACTAGCGCCAAATTGGTCGAAAGTGGAAAATTTATAGAGAAAATCAGGAGATGCTAACACCACGTAACGGCGACGTTCCCACTTATTTTACACAAGTTTCTGACCGAACTTGAACGTCTGTTCTCTGTGATGATATAGCGCAATTCTTCTAGGTTGCGCACGAATCTTCCGTAGAAGTTGACCGCGCCCAGAAACGATCGCAGCTCAGTGACGTTGGTTGGAGGTGGCATTGCAATGATGGTTTTGATTTTCTCGGGGTCTGGACGGATGTGTCCCAAGTAGCGGATTTGCGACTGGAAGAAGCTACACTTCTCAAACTTGATGTGGAATCCATACTCCTTGAGACGTAGGAAAAACTGGTTGAGTGATGCTGCATACGACTCCAAGTCCCGGCCGAATACTATGGCATCGTCAATGGAAGAGCGGACGCCAGGTATTCCCGCAATCATTCCATCAACCAGTCGTTGGAATGCTCCCGGTGCAGACTTCACCCCTGGAGCGAGGCAATTGAGCTAAAGGAATAAACCCCGATGCGTATTGGCGTTGATGGCACCGTCGAAAAATTTGCTCTTCCAGTAAATATAGACAGTTTCTTATGGGAATTTTCGGTGGAGTGAAAGGATAGTACAAAGTCCGCCATGTTTCACGTACAGTCTGACGTTTGCTTATGGATTTTCTCATAGGAGTAAAGAGCTACAGAGTTGCCGTCAACGCCAATTAATGGTGAGCAGCTTTTTTGAATCGTCATCCACCTCGAGCTGCAAGTATGCATCGGAGAGGTGAATACGGAACTGCCACTGAGTTGGGCGAAAATTTTCTCCGGAGTGGGAAGCGGGTAGTGATTAGCTTCTAAAGCCGCGTTGAGTCCTGTTGAATAGTCCGCACAGATACGAACCCGACCGTTTGGTTTACGTACATCCACGATTGGAGCAGCGCACTCAGAGAAATCGATAGGCTCGATAATACTCAATGACTCCAACCGTATAATTTCAGCATCGACCAATGGAATTTGTTGAAAGGAACTGGCCGCTTGGGTCAGAAAACAGGTTGAGCATTAGGTTTGAGGAAAAGCTATACCACAGACAAACAGACGTAACTATTTGAAAAAGTTTTTCTTGAAAACATAGTATCTCAAATCATAGGACCTCAGTAACGACATCTCTTGGGTTTCTCGCGGAAAACAAGCTTGCTCGCTAACTCGCAAACAATATTGCATTAAAGTTCTGTAGAATGTATAGAAACGTCAAAGTGATCCGATGCCAGCGCTGCGGCGAGTAGTTCGCGGAACTGATAATATTCAAATCAACCGTTAAATGCGTGAATGAAGATACACAATGAAGTGTTACGTCTGTTTGTCTGTGGCTATACCTTTAGTCTCTTTCAATGTCCTAGTGAATAGTTGAACACATCTGCGTGCTTGGCCTGGAATTCACGTACTTGCTGATCGATTGGTTTTGTCTTCAAAACCAAATCGCAACCGAATCAATGGGAACTGACCACAGCTCGAAGAGTTCGATCCAGTCGATGCCTAGCAGATTCAGATTAGCAGTCGTTGTGACGAAGCATCTTCCTTGTGCAGTTTTGCCGTTGATTCTCACTTCGCACTCGAACTCACCCATCAAATGGAGCGGCTTGCCTGAATGTTGGCACGAACCTTCGCATGCTTGAGTGTTGAGCGATGTGATTGACGAGTTATACGCCTCGGGATTTTGCCTTGTAGGGTTTGCTTGATTTGTTCGATGACTTCTTTTCCTCCCCTGCTTGAACCGATTTTGGTTTGGAGAAGCAGCCACAGTAGCCTTCCTTGTGGCCGATACGGTTGCACTGCTTGCACTGAAGACTCGAGAATGGACAATCCCGAACATAGTGCATCTGGCCGCATTGCCAACAAGGTATACGAGGCGATTTACCTTCCGTCTTCGAAGACTGTTGTGGTCGCGAGGTTCCCTTCTTCTCCTGAACTCAGCTCGATCATGGATGTGTCCGCCTTGAGATTGACAAGCCGTTGATAGTCGTCGATCAAGTTTAGGAGTGTTACGGGAGCTTCTGGTGTTTCAGCTTCGATCCGGGAGAGTAGCCTGGCTCGTATTTCTGCATAGCAATGGCTTTTGAGACCGCAGACAAATGATCAGTAGGCTGTTTCGAACCATTTGGCGGTTAAAATTTGACAGATGGAAAGTTATCGATTAACCCTGCCTGGTTATTTCTGACCGACAAGAAGTTAAATTTTGACAACCGTGGCTGAGTTCTGCTCGATAACCGGTCGATCGGTAACACAGGGATTTTCAAGGGGTAATCAACTCTGCACACCTCAATCTGTGCCGAATGCTGTGCCGAAGTCTGTCAATCAAGTATCCCATGAGTTTGGCAACACTGAAGTTTCAATGACTTTTGTGATTGTTTGTTTGTGATTAAAGAAAAAGAAGCGTGATGAATTGATGTATTCAACAATCACTGCTGCAGTATGGAAATTCTATCCGAATAAGAAAACTGGAAAAAGTAAATGAAATCTGTTTCAAGATTCGTACCGTTCATCACCAACAAAACACTGATTGTAGCGGAAGCCGGTTCCGAAGCCCAACTCCGGCGGATCCTCATAAATCCGGAAACGCTCATCAACAACGAGTACATCATGACATAGTTCGAGATTCTGGTTGATTTCGGCAAGCTGGACGCGGTTCTTCGTTCGTGGCTTTGATTATGAAGCAGTACGACAACGATAGCAACTGCGAAGCGGCGGTGGAACCATAGAGGTAACTCTAAGACCAGAAGGTTCCGAAGAAACGCGCTCAACTTTTTGGCTCAGCTCTGGTACTCTCTTCGGTCCCAAGCTAATCGATGCACCCCTCGAAACATAGGAAAATCCACGAACCCCTCATTGTATCTGTCAAACTTTCATAGTGAATCAAAACAAACATACTGTAGAACTAGAATTTCAACTAGAATGGGATACGTTGATCGATGTACTTGGGGCCAATAGGCTAGTCAAGTAGTGAGCCAATTTAAAATCGTTAGTTTCCACCGGTTGGTGGAACTGTTCAATCGGCTGCAAGCTGCAATGTGGTTCTGTTGTATGCCAAGGGAAAAGTTTGAAGGGTTTAAGGATCGGGTTCAGGTTGTCAAAATGCACTTAATTTATTTTACAGAAAGTCTATCTAATAAATTGTCTAAGAATGTACAATTGGGTATATATATTTATTGAAATAATCCCGATTATTTAAACAAGGTGAGTGACTAGTGGTGCCGTAGATCAGTCATCCGGGAGGAAGGTGCCTGATTTGTATGACGCTATGTATCTGGCCACCCTGTGGCATTGACCCATGTGAACCGTGATTACCGATATTAGAAACTATACCGAAAACGCCAAGCAAGTGTTCGTTGCTAAAGTGGATAAACCTGAGAGTGACCTAGTTATTGCTGTTGCTGGTGATGATCTTGGCGCTGGTATTTATTTATCACTCAAACTTTGACAACTCTTGCAGGGAATTGGACGAAGTATTGGCTGCAAGAGAGATCCGAGCAAAGTATATGTTTGTCTTCCAATCCGGAATCCGATCGTCTAGTCCGACTGATGTATCAATTTCATCCTGAAGTGAAGATCGACGACTGTCAGCAAAGTGCGAAACCTTAGCAACTATTGGAATAACGATAGGAAACAACAATGATGCCGTTGCATATTATATTTTGTGTCATACTTGTCAAAGTGAGCCCTAACCATGTGCCGTGATGTGTTTCGGCACAGTGTGCAACATAATGTCGAAATGTCACTTTTAACCACGAGTTAATTTCAAGGGGGGGGGGAGGTGTTATAGTCGCTATATTCATAGTCTGGCGGATAGAATCTCGGGAACCAATTGAGCTGTCAAATAGCGGAACCAATCGAGCAAATCACGACCAACAACAGAAAAGAGCACATCAGCTATTGCGAACAAAATGTCGGAAACCGTTTTCTCGTGACCGCCTACACAAACTAACACCATCTTTGGGTTGTGGAAAGTTTTCCCTATCAGATGATGCTGGTAATTTAGCTTCGATTGGCGAGGAAAGAATGATCAACGTTTTGTTTATAAAAGTTTATAGTACCTTTTCAATTGTTGGTCTACAATATATGGAATTGGTTCCGCTTTTTGATATATCGAAATTCTATCCGCCAGACTATGAATTTAGCGACTATAGGGGAGGTGGCTGTCAAATAGGAACAATCGTCGCCTACCCTCGCATCGAGGGGGGCGACACATCTAAATCTTAATTCTAGATGCTCGAAAAATCTCACACTAGCGAATGAATCTTCGAAAAATCTTCTATCATTTTTCAGTTCTACTTAATCAAATTGGATTTGACAATCGAAAATAAATTCTTTCAAGGGGTGATCTTATGCGCTTTAGACTGCGCATTTAATGTGATGATTGCATTTGATATTTCGACACTGAGCATGCATAAGGGCGTAAACGCGATGATCGATTCTCTTTGTCGATTTTCTGTTTTGTTAATAACGAATTGACGTTTCTCGGTGCGTTTGCTGTTGCTTTTGATAGCCAATACAACCTGTTACAACTCTGCATTGAACAAATTCTAGAAAATTGTTTCGCTTAGCTGTAGCAATGCAAAGAGAAAATCGATGAAGAGAATCGATCATCGCGTTTACGCCCTTATGCATGTTCACTGTTGATTTGCTCAAAACATTTCGACAGTGAGCATGCATGGATGCGGACACCCCCACAAAGGATGCGCACACCCCCAACAAATTATAGCCTTCTGTCAGATGACCCAACTAAAGAATCGAGTCTATTCAAAAGATTGAAAGCTGTAATGACAAAAATAAATAATTGTCCAGGTTGCTGCGTTGTACTGATTTGTGCGTGGCTCACGCATTTCAGGCTATTTTTGGCAGGCCACTGACAAGGCCTATACCAACAGCAGTGTTTGACAGTATGCAGCATGTCCCGGGCTCAAATCATTTATTTTGCTATGCTGGGCCCGCTGTCACGGTTTGACATGTTGCCTACGCGCCTGCCACTGGGCTGATTTTTGGTTACTAAAAAAAATCTTTTCCCGTGCATACTGTCTACAAGATAACATGAAAGTATCCATTAATGGGTAAAAAAGACTCATTTTGAAGAAAAGTGGCTTAGCGTGTAAAAAATGATTGCTTCACTATACCCTACCCATCAGTCATAGTACATAATATGTCAGTCTCTTCGTTGCTTGAATCCGTATTCATATAGGACAGTTGTGCGATTATAGGCAGTTATTACCTCCCCATACATACAACCAATCAATTCAACGGTGAGTGAACCTCCCTTCAAGCGACTACCAGTCTGTTATCAACCGTTCGTTTTCTTATCTTCTGACGGTGGTTTATTTGTATTGGTATTTAAATTTCGAACTGCAATCAGCGAGCGATATATCCTGTCATTCAAACGCAAGCCGGTCAGTCGTCAGCAGATCGTGGATCGGACAACTAACTAGGCACAGAAGAACCGGTTTCTCTCTTGTCTCGCTGCATTTTTGTGTTTGTTTCTTATTCGTTCCTCCCGTTATCAGGAAAAAAAATAGTGATAAAACAATGGCCAGCGAAGCTGCCCTGCCTTCGGTTTTAAAAACCCTCTTCAGGTTGGTTTAATCATTTGAATTAATCCAATTATGTAGGCAATCAAATAATATTTTTTTTTCATCCACGCAGCCACATCGATGCCAACAAGGCCAAGTACATCGCCGCCCTGGCCGAAACGGTGGCAATCAAATCGGTTTCGGCTTGGCCGGATTCGCGACCGGAAATCTTCCGCATGGTCAACTGGGTCGCGGACCGCTTGAAAGCCCTGGGAGCCACGGTGGAGCTGGCCGACGTCGGGAAGCAAACCTTCCCGGACGGACGGGTTCTGGACCTGCCGAATGTGATCTTGGGAACGCTGGGCAATGTAAGTACCTACCTACCTGTAATGTAGACAATTGAACGGTGATTGTGGCACGCTTGATTGATGCGAATCCCAAGTGGCAGATCGATCATACTAAATTCCTACGGCAATTCAAGTGGTCGCATAGTTGGGTGAGGAGATATTTCCGAAAGAAGTGGAATTGTGATAAGCACGGAAATCTCACATTATTATCATAGAAATGACTGCGAATTGTATGCGGTTTTAAGCCGCAAAGCTAACAAATTCGCACACAGTGATGAGGAATATTGTGGGTGATTTTTCTGACACCGTTTTCAGTCACTGGAGAAACATGAGACGATGAAATAACATATTTTGAATAGATTAAGTGCAGGGTCACACAATACCGCGGCAATTTGATGCCTCCTTTGTATAGTAAGCGTAATAACAAAGACTGAGTAGACAAAACATAGTACCTATATCGTGTTGCTGAAAATGAAGAGACATGAAGAATTCCAGAGATTGTAGAACAAAATGTTTTGCTGCTGGTGATGTCATATTTTGTTCAAGAGAAATGCAACTATTCTGCTCATGAACAATGCAATATGTGTCCGACGCTGCTTATATATCTTTTCGATGAGACAGACGCGTCCGTTGACCTCCTTATTTGTTTTGGTAAAGTCGAGACTTGCACCGGCTCAGTTGGAGTGTGTATGAGTAGGGGCTTGGATTGGCGACAAATGTGAGATATATAAAAAAGTATTATTATCACCATGCTAAAATTTGCGACCGATCTGATCGTACGAATTTGGGAAAACTTGTTTTTTGATTCGTAATTTTTGTGTCGTATGTTTTTGCTTTGATGTTCGTGAGATTGATGGGAAATCTGTTTCAAATTTGACTTGTGATAGAAGCTGTTTTAAACAACTCCAACTTCAACCAGGCGTCTCCATATTAGGTAACTATTTTGAAAAGAGACATGTTAATTATTTTAAATTTTATTCGACACACTCATGTATTCGTTATGCCTTTTAAGCTGAAATAACTCCTGTAGTTATAACTGTGTGGGAATTTTTGTATTATCCAGATCAAAATAAGCCTTAGGCGTCCTTTGTTGTACACATAAGTCTTCTTTTTCTTCTTCCTCGCATTTCAAGCTTATTGCTTATCGCATATTAGCTTATTGCGTGCTCTCAACTTAGTGTTCTAGATGCACTTCCACAGTTATTAATTGAGAGCTTTCGATGCCTGTACCATTTTTGCATTAGTATAATCTACAATCATACTCTTTGGCTCAGGGAGGTCGAGAAATTTTCCAACAAAATCAGGGAATATTAGGGAATTCATTTTTGGACACCAGGGAATCTCAAGGAATTCCATTCAAATTCTTAATCACAGAAACTTATTATTAACTGACTTACTTCGCTAGTTTCAAACAACATAATTACTAGGTGTAGTTTGAGGATGGTTGTTCGTTTCAACTTTTAAATGGAGATGGGAACTTGTAGTTGCTCAATGCTTGATGTTGCATTTTTCCAAGTTGAGCAAACATTACTCAAACGAAAGGGTATTTCGATGATTTAGGGCCTAATGTAAATTCCGCTCCCACTGGGTGTTGGCACATTCCTGAGTTGAACTGAGATCCTGAGGGTTGATAAAAATCCATTTCCGTAGACGCTATAGACGTTGTTAGTTATGGCAAAATTTAATCTCCAAATAGGAATATGCGTCTCTTAATAGATGTTATACCTAATTGCTTCTTAAAAACAATTTAACCTTTGAGTGGAGTGGTGCGTTTGCTCGATCCAGCAGTGTTCAACAAAAATCAATTCTTTGAGCGCATTGAAGTGCCTTTGAGTAAATGCAATAATGGAAAAGATTTAAGAGAAGAGGATGATTTTTCTTCTGAATACTTGTAGTTATTGTTCCTTATTGTGTTTTAACCAGGAAAGTGGCACCCCTATCTCTAATAATAACAAGTAGCCATAGCGAGCATAACCGTGGGCCCACGTTCGGGCCTAGCTTTGATTGCTTTGATTTAACTTTTTTATGCTGCCTACGAAAAGATGGCTGCGTGCCAGTCCCTTGGTTTTAACAGCCTGAATTAGCTCAGAGAATCAACTAAATGAGAATTTTGCATAATGATCTTGCCTGGATGGCATGGCATGGCTAAATCTCGTACTGAATGATGGTCATCGTTATTTTTTTTATTTCAGAGGTTGTTGACTACTCTGAAATTCACGGATATCGCTTATCTAGAGATGATTCTATAGGCCCACGCACATTAGATCCGGATCGGACGCGTTGCGGCAAAGTGACAGCTAAATCTATTGTCTAACTGTCAAATTTACGTCAACGCTACGCAAACGGATCTAATGTGGGTGGCCCTTATTACATGCGATTGATCCTTAAA
The DNA here is from genome assembly GCF_037179485.1 of Ochlerotatus camptorhynchus. NCBI lineage: Eukaryota > Metazoa > Arthropoda > Insecta > Diptera > Culicidae > Ochlerotatus > Ochlerotatus camptorhynchus. Next base: position 128,009 of record NW_027041058.1, read on the forward strand.
AGCAAAATAAAAAAAAAACTTCAAAAAGTAAATTTTCACACACAATGTTTTTTTTTTTTGATTTTAGGAGTAACTTATTTTCGGAATTCTATGCTTGAACAAAACTAATGGTGTTATTGTTTCTGCCCGAAATCCTTATCTGAAACACCCACCCAACTTTTATCTGTAGTTATCGGTAGGCCGTCTTAAGAAGGCTTTCCCAAAATTTGTAACGTTTGTGAGCGGAGGTTGATGAAAACAAATTACGTGCAATTTTGGGCTTTCTAACCGATGTTTTTTTAATACCTATACGATTTTCTAGATGTCCGACAATATATTAGTTTTAAATACATGGTAAACATATAGAGATCCGTCCTACAGTCATCGGTTCAATGATATGAGTACCCCTCAAGAATATGCGAATATTAAGAATAACAAGTAAGTGCGAGTAGGACGAACGGAACATGAAATCAAAAAAGGGAGAAACAGAAAATAGCATCAGGCAGAGAAAGTCGATTAAACGTTAAAAAAAAATCATTCGCACACGATAAGAAAAAAGTACCCAGTGTGAACTGGCCACTTTTAACTACTTTTGACTAGTTTATCTTCTTTTCTTCTTCTAATCACAGAGAACAGACGTCCAACTTCCACCAGAAACTTGTGTAAAGATAAGTGGGAACGTCACCGTTACGTGGCGCTATCATCTCCTGATTTCCTCTATTAATTTTCAACTTTCAGCCAATTTGGCGCTAGTATCAATAAATTTTCGGATTAAAATTACAACTTGGCGCTACCGGCACTTAGTGTCTAGTGTAAGTTGTGCAACGCCAGCGCCATCATTTTGACAAAGAGGGGTTTTAAGTGGGGAAGTCGGCGTTGTAGGCGCTTAAATCGAATAGGAATCTTTACACAGGTTTTTACAGAAATTCTGTTCGAGCCTCAACGTCTGTTCTCTGTGTTCTAATGTTGTCAAAAACGGAGGAGCAAAACCATCAATCTTAACAAACACCTTCTCAAAAATCGGACGATCAACAACAGAAAGATTTATGAACACTATAATTTATTTTCGAAAAGTTAAGTTTAAGTGAAAATTTACCATATGGAACACAGCCGTAAAATCTGTGATTATCGTTATCAAAAGTGAAACATCTGTAGTTTTGAACCTTTCGTCTGTGAATCGGTAGGCATACCAAAAATCGGTAGGACTACCGATAAATCGGTAGGTCTGGCCACCCTGTTAGAATGCGAGCGATTATATGACATATAGGGCTTTTGATCTAATTTCCGTCCTACTAAGCACAACCCGCACTTTACCTCTCTGTTCTGAACGAGTTTGAACGAAAAATGGAATATTTCTGTCAAAGATGACTTCTAAATTTATTCACCTTTGATTTGATAAAGAGTCACAAATTGTTGAGAAATTGTTTAAAATCTAATACTGCTTCTTGATTCTAAATTCGTTCTACGAGTTTCAATTCCGTCCTAACGCATTAAAACGCCATTAGATTTTCTTCGTCCTACGGATAAACGTAGAAAAAGGGGATTCGCTAGGAGCGCTTCTTTTGTTTTGAGAACAATAGAGACTTTAGTGAGAGCGTGTTAGTGAATATCCTAGGAAAATACGTAACAAATAGATGTCAAACTCATTTTGACAGGTATACTTTCATACATTTTTTAGGTTAGCCAGAGGAAAATAATAAACAACTTTACACGGCGTTGCTCCCGCTAGTGTGCGGGCGTTAAACGTCACTAATCTCTATGAGCGTAAATATTATTACAATGCGCTCTAACAGGGTTTATCTTGTAGCTAATGAACTAACGCATCGGAACAAACCTATAATTGATTTGTGCATTGTGAAATCATTGATATTATTATTCTTTTCTGATCGATAGAACGGAAATGGGCGATTACGATGAAGTAGCGCTCTACCCTATCGAATAATTTTAGTCATGGTGCAAGAAATTCTTTTTGTGTTGAGCTGAAAACTATCCATTATACCTAGCATATGCTCTGTAAATGGTTCACATACGAAACATATATTCATTCGTAAGTCGAAAGTAATACACACGTTTTTGTGCAGAAATTCATCCAAATGGTTTTGTCATTCAAAATTTGGAAACATAGAAACTGTAGTCTGTATGACTGTAGTCATACTTGTAGGCTAAGGCCTTGTTGTCCTATGCTATCCGAAGAAGTCGTCTCCACTCTACTCGATCCATGGCCACACTTCGCTAGCCTCTTAGTCTGCGAAGGGTCCGCAGGTCGCCTGCTGCTTGGTCGATCCATCTTGCGCGCTGCGCGCCTCTTCTTCTTGTTCCTGTTTGGTCGCTTTCTAGAACCACTCTCACTGGGTCGTAGTCCGGCATTCTTACGACGTGCCCAGCCCACCGTAGTCGCTCAATTTTTGCAATGTGGACGATAGATGGTTCTCCCAGCAGCTGATGCAATTCGTGATTCATTTGCCTCCTCCACCGTAGATGGTACGCAACACCTTCCGTTCGAAAACACCAACATAGTCCAGCATAGTCCAGGTCTCGTGGCAGCGTCTTGTAGATAGTCAACTTCGTGCGGCGGCGAATTTTATTCAACCGGAGCGTCCTCCGGAGTCCAAAGTAGGCACGATTCCCTGCAATAATGCGACTTTGAATTTCTCTGCTGGTATCATTTTCGGCGGTCACCATTGAGCCCAAATACACGAACTCATCGACCACCTCGATTTCGTCACCGTCAATCTGAACTCGGGGTGGGAGGCTAACATTCCCCCTTATTCTGCGAGTCACGTGACTCTCTCTCTCACCGGTGAGGTGACAATAGTCACCTCGTGTGAGGTAACTTTCCATTTGATTTGCATTTGATTACTCGCAGAATAGGGGGGATTGTCTTCCCTAGAACCTCTTCCTTTCATGTATTTTGCCCAATCCGCCTAGCTTCAGCCTTCAGTCTGATGAACGTTTCCGCCATCGTCTCAAAGTTCCGTGCCATGATGTCAATGTCATCGGCGAAGCCAAGAAGCTGGATGGACTTCCTGAAGATTGTGCCACTCGTGTCTATCCCAGCTCTTCTGATCGGTGTGATCAGAAAAGCTGGGATAGACACGAGTGGCACGATCTTCAGGAAGTCCATCCAGCTTCTTGGCTTCGCCGACGTGATGTTGAATAGCACACATGAAAGTCCATCACCTTGCCGTAACCCCCTACGAGATTCAAAGGGACTCGAGAGTGTCCCCGATACTCGAACAACGCACATCACTCGATCCATCGTCGCCTTGACCAATCGCGTCAGTTTATCCGGAAATCCGTACTCGTGCATAATCGGCCATAGCTGATCTCGATTGTGTTTGAAATCGATGAACAAATTATGTGTGGGCACGTTGTATTCGCGGCATTTCTGCAGAACCTGCCGAATCGCGAAAATTTGGTCCGTGGTAGCGGGCGCACCCATGAATCCCGCCTAGTATCGCCCCACGAACTCTCTTGCAAATGGTGACAGGCGGCATAGAATTTGGGAAAGTTCCTTGTATGCGGCGCTCAGCAGTGTGATCGCGCGGTAGTTGTAGCAATCCAACTTGTCGCCCTTTTTTGTAGATTTAACATACGACACCTTCCATCCACTCCTCCGGTAATATCTCCCCTCCCAAATCTTGGCAATTACCCAGTGCCGCGCTCTAGCCAGTGCTTCACCACCGTATTTTAATAGCTCACTTGGTAGTTGATCTACACCAGTTGCTTTGATGTTCTTCAGCCGATCGATCTTTTCATCAACTTCTTGAAGATCAGAGGCCGGTAGCATGTCGTCTTTTGCGCGTGCTGCAAGGTCTGTTGCCTTGCCACCTTCGCTTTTTGCTGCATCTCCGTTGAGGTGCTCGTCAGGGTACTGCTTCCACCTCTCAATCACCTCACAAGCGTTCGTGAGAAGGTTACCGTCCAAGTCCTTGCACATATCGGCTTGCGGCACGTAGCCTTTGCGCGAACTATTTAGCTTCTCGTAGAACTTCCACGTGTCGTTTACGTGGTACAAATTTACCATCGTCTCGCGATCTCGGTCTTCCTGCTGACGCTTTTTCCTTCGGAAAACCGAGTTTTGTCTGTTCCGCGCTTGTCTGTATCGCTCCACATTCAATCTCGTGCGGTGTTGCAGCATTCTCGCCCGTGCTGCATTCTTCTCCTCTACTAACAGTTTGCATTCGCCGTCAAACCAGTCATTTCTTCGGTCCGGGATTGCAGTACCTAGTGCCGCTGTAGCAGTACTACCTATGGCTGAACGGATTTCCCTCCAGCCATCTTCAAGAGAAGCTGCGCCAAGCTGCTCTTCCGTGGGTAGTGCAACTTCCAGCTGCTGCACGTAGTCCTGGGCAACTCCGGCGTCCCGTAGTTGCTCAATGTTGGGTCGCGGCGTTCGACTTGGACGTGTGTTATGCACCGTCGAGAGTTTTGAGCGCATGCATACTGCAACTAGGTAGTGGTCCGAATCTATGTTCGCGCTGCGGTACGTGCGGACGTTGATAATGTCGGAGAAGAATTTCCCGTCGATTAGAACGTGATCGATTTGGTTTTCTGTGTGTTGGGCAGTTGATCTGCAGGTGGCTTTGTGGATATCCTTGCGGGGTGGGGGGAAAAAGGTACTTCGAACAACCATACCCCGATAGGCTGCAAAGTTCACGTAGCGTTGGCCGTTGACGTTCGATGCGGCATGCAGGCTGTTTGGCCCGATTGCCGGTCTATACATTGCCTCCCGTCCTACCTGAGCGTTCATGGTTGGTTGTCTTTATTAAGGAGATTTTCAGCCAGACGTTGGTTCATCTCCGGATGCTGAGCGTTCATGTCGTTGATGACGATTTTGACGTCCCGTTACGAACAGCCGTCGTACACCTGCTCCATCCATCACATAGAACGCTTCTTTCTCGTTGTCGGGTCTCCCTTCGTGTGGGCAGTGCAAGTTGATGATGCAAAGCCGGTTCCCAGCTCTGGTAGAAAGTAGCCGCTCGATGCCCGCTTTTCCATACCTTTTCTTCTTCTTCTTCTTCTTCGCATTTCAAGCTTATTGCATATCTCATATTAGCTTATTGCGTGCTCTCAACTTAGTGTTCTAGATGCACTTCCACAGTTATTAATTGAGAGCTTTCGATGCCTGTACCATTTTTGCATTGGTATGATTGTGTGGCAAGTCCAATCATACTTCTATGCCCAGGGAAGTCGAGAAAAATTCCAACCCGAAAAATTTCTAGACCGGACCGGGAATCGAACCCAGCCACCTCCAGCATGGTCTTGCTTTGTAGCTGTGCCTTTACCGACTGAGCTAAGGGAGGCCCCACGTCCATACCTTTTGTCCCGTTCAGCAAAGTTCCTGCAGTGCTACGACTTCGAAGTTGCGTGGTTGAAGTTCGTCATAGATTAACCTATCACAACCCGGGAAGCCGAGCGATTTGCAGTTCCATGTTCTGAGTTTCCAATCGTAGTCCTTATTTCGTCGCGTAAGTCTGTGCGGCTTGTTGGGCCTGCCCCAACCCTCTGTCTCGCCGGGGGACCATCGTGCACAGCTCTGTTTAGAGTCCCACGCTGGCACTAGGACGGTGATCAGCCGCTCCTAACATGGAGAACAGACGCCATTTTGAGCCGCACCTCCATGGTGAACAGACGCTCGGGTTTGGTGAAGCATTTCCTCTATCACCGTACTATGGTTATAGCGCTAGTGTTCGCGTCGCACCTCTTCACTTTGCTATTGCCGGACTGGCAACATTGCCCGGGCTACGCCACCCAGCTGTGTCCATGTTTCCGCTGGTAGTCTTTTGTTATCATATGACTCGAGGAGGCGTGAAGTAGGAACTTGTGAGGACCAGGGCTAGGTATTCCGCTCCTTCCAGGTTGTCAACTCACCATTTTGTTAGCGTTAGCGTTATCGTTGTTATGATATACTTCGTAGATTGGATACTAGCGACACTCACGTCTCTTCTGAAATTCTCAGTTAGACCGCTTTCAGGAATAATGCTGGGGAATAAACATTGGTTCCAATCTAAACAAGAGTAACAGAAGCATGACTGTCGCTATAACCCGGCCACGCCCATCTTTACCATAACTAGGGATAGGGAAGGAAATGTTGATGTAGTACCTACTTAACGAGAGGCCAACTCACCATTTTGTAGCCCCAGAAACTGTAGTCAACTGAATGTGAATTCATTCTACTACAGGAGGATGATTTCTTTCAGTGTACTCTGTTTGTTAGCTGAGACCTCGACAGAATTCCCGTTTGTTTGCTGAATCTCGGCAAGTTTTTCACTGAATAAAAAATAAAATGCCGAGCTGCTCGGTGGTGCCCATCTCGGCAAAATGATCGAAGTGTGTAGTTTGATGGCGGAAAATAGATTTTCCAATCTTAAGATAACTCGACCTCCCTTTTCTGTGATAAAAATAATAGATTTTTTTCAATAATGTATTTTTTTAAAGTCTCCCATCACTGTTTCTTAACTATCCTCAACTTATCGAAGGCATTGCTTGTACAGAGAATGGCATATCCATTATTTCAACTTGCCCCCTTGTACTCATTTCGATTTGCCCCCTAGGGTGTTAAAATGTGGGGCAAGTTGAAGATATTTTTTCTAACTTCATTTGACTTCAGCTTACTCACTGGGTGAGTCGATCGTACTCACTTTCATCCGATGTATCGAGTTGTGAAAAACTGAGTAAACCAGAAATGTCAAACTGAGTAAAAGTCATTCAGTCAGTAAAATCCTGGACTTAGAAAAAAAAAATCCAGCCATGTCGGAGTAAACGTCATTTAAAACGGGCGAATATTCTACTCAAAACCGGCGGAAATGTCGTTAGGTAAGTAGGAATTGCTTAGGGAAACGGTGTTGAACCATTTTCTGCTCCGGTACAATGAATCCGGGCAGGAAATTTTCATTTTCTTGAATAAAAATCAAAACAAAATCCCCTCCGCAAAAATGGAGTGGATTTGAATCAGTTTACGTGAGAACGTCGTTTAATCAAAAGTGAGTCAACATAAGGCTACTCAATTTTGAGTAGCCTACTTGCCGCAGAGATGAGTACATTCGACTCAATTTTGAGTTGACCAGAATAAGCGTGTATACCATCACTCCAACTAGCCTCGATATGCTTCCTTAGCGTATACAAATGTGTAAAATACAGAACATTCTACTACATTGAGAAGATTGAAGCAATGCAGAAAAAATGTGTGTTGTATAGTTCATATAAAATTAAAATAAACAAAGCTGAGGAGCACGCTAAGCTATTTGTAACTACATGATTTGACAGTCAATCTGAGTGATAACTCCGCATATAGCTACGGGTTCCGTTTCAACTTACCCCGCTTTTCAATTTGCCCCGGTGTACCTTATTGAAGTGAACGAATGAGTCATAGAGTTTGCATTACTTTTCCCAGAAGAACCAGTTCCAACCCGTGCGAACCCGAGCTTATTGTCAGTACGAACCTTAACCCGATCCAGGATACAAATTCAAACGTTCAAACTGACGTTTGACAGACAACAAGCAGACGCAATATTGATACCCGATCCAGGTTGGAACTGAATCAAAAACAAATTCGCTATTAGCACAAGTCAAGAGCAAATTTTCATTATGTCGAAAGTAACATTCGCACCGATCCGAGAAAAATAAAGTTTTGAATTGATGACCGAAAAGTTATTCCTATTTCCAATTAAACACATATAATCTCATACTGATAGCAATGTTTAACATATTAAGCAGGGTTTTAATCATACGAAGCAGATCGCTAGCTTTCATGCTAAAAAAATACTGGTTTTAGAGTCAAAAGTTGCCGTCGTTTGGTGGCTCCCTAATCTTACTTAAGCCAAAGTGCAATCCATACATCATTTCAGGACCACCGAAATCATCTTAGCTACAATCAGCTCGATTTATTCACTTTAATAATGAGAAAGCGAAACGACGAACGTACACTTTTCACGGGTTTCTCTACGCTGTTACTTAAGACAAACGGAGTCTCCATAGAAATCGGGTGACGTCAAAAAGCAATTTGACTGGCGAATAAATTTAAAAATATGATGTGATCCTAGCTCGACTTAGTTACTTTCGACATAATGCAAATTTGCTCTTGAAGTCATTCCAATCGTGCAAGCAGATAACCAATCAAATAGATTAGGTGTCGTCTCTTTGATCCATATTCACCCTCTGTAATAATGCATGATGTACTCGACACAAACATTTAAATCATTCCGTCCCAGAGACAACCGAACAGCTGAGGTGTTCCCCAAATCTCTAAGCCAACACGGTCACATCGTAACAACAACTTGCTCAAATATTATCCAAGCAAGTGGAATCTGCCCTCTCCCCACGTCGTCGCTTTATCAACTCGAGTGCCACAATCAATGTCATATCAGTAATCGATTACCTCATTGTAAGACTTAATCCCCCCCTAGGGAAAAAATGTCTCACTCAATTGTTATACGTTTTGTTTCTCTATCTCTATCCCTATATCAATCACCCCCATGCGACGTAGGATCCCGCCAAAAAGACCGTCGTGCTGTACGGTCACCTGGACGTTCAGCCAGCGATTCGCGAAGACGGTTGGGACACGGAACCGTTCGTTCTGACCGAGAAGGATGGAAAGCTGTACGGCCGGGGTGCCAGTGACGACAAGGGTCCAGTGTTGGGGTGGATCCATGCCATCGAAGCGTACCAGGCGATTGGAGAGCCTCTGCCGGTGAATTTGAAGTTCGTTTTCGAAGGGATGGAGGAATCCGGCAGTGAGGGTTTGGATGATCTGTTGTTCAAGCGGCAGAATGACTTCCTATCCAATGTGGACTTTGTGTGCATTTCTGACAATTATTGGTTGGGTACGACCAAGCCGTGCATCACCTATGGTTTGAGAGGTATCTGCTACTTTGACGTTGAGGTCGGATGCGCTGGAAAGGATCTGCACAGTGGAGTTTTCGGCGGTACGGTTTACGAGGCCATGAACGATTTGGTGTACTTGCTGGGAACGCTTGCCGATAAGGAGGGAAAGATTCTCATTCCGAATCTCTACAAGGAGGTTGCTCCACTGCTTCCCAACGAGCAGCAGATTTACGATGCGATCGATTTCGATGTGACGGAATACCGTGAGCAGTTGGGTGCAGATCGCCTGATGCATAATGAAGATAAGACCAAGATTCTGATGCACCGTTGGCGTCAACCGAGCCTTTCGATTCACGGTGTTGAGGGTGCCTTTTACGAACCTGGCCAGAAGACGGTCATCCCGAAAAAGGTTATTGGAAAATTCTCGATCCGTATCGTTCCGGATCAGACGCCGGAGCTGGTGGAGAAGTACGTTACCGAGTACCTGACGACCAAGTGGGCGGAACGTGGCTCTCCGAACAAGTTTGCCGTTCGAATGGCTCACGGTGGAAATCCATGGACCGAAGATCCGAATCATCCGCATTATAACGCGGCCAGCGTTGCCACGAAGCATGTCTATAAGGTAGAACCGGATATGACCCGCGAAGGAGGATCCATTCCGGTGACACTGACTCTGCAGCAAACCACCGGCAAGAATGTACTTCTGCTGCCGATGGGTGCTTCCGACGATGGGGCTCACTCGCAGAATGAAAAGATCGATGTTCGCAACTACATCGAGGGGGTAAGTTGGTTGATGATTGCAACTCGTTTTTGAACTGAGTATTCATTGTTTTTTTTTTCTATTCCAGACTAAACTGCTGGGAGCGTACTTGTACGAGGTGGCCAAAATCAAGTGAGGTGACCTGCTCGATTGTTAAACGATAAACATCACAAAATACATCACAGTTTAACCATAAAGCCAGTTTGGTTCTTTCAAGACAAAGAAAGCACGTCCTCATTCCATGATACTCACTAATTTATTCGTCTCGTCTCTGTTCGATAAAACATTGAATCAGAATCTACATGATAAATAGGTAGTACATTTTAAAACTTAATTCTAGCGGTGCCTCTTACTCTTCTATCTAATAACGCATGCAGCAATAGTGTGTATTTCCGCGATTACCGATCACTTCGGGACCAACAATTATTCTGTGTCGCAAAACTCAATAGCAAAAACATCAACAAAATTAAACAGTTTCACCTCGTCCTAAAGCTTCCCCGCCGGCCCATCGGCACTGGACACCTGGCTGTGATAGTGCAGTGCCTCCTGGTAGGCCTTGTTGACCGCTTTCCTCTCGGTGGGCTTCCTCGATTCTACCAGCTTGCTCTGGTCCAGTTCCTTGTTGACGCCCAGCAATTCCAGCTTGTTCGCCGGAAGCCACTGCCAGGTACGTTTGACGTCAAAGAACAGAACCAGGAACACGTGTTCATCGTAGTTGGCCTTCAGGGCGAGGACGTCTGTCGGAGGAGCCGGTAGGGGAACTCCGTTGTGCACGAAACCACTCTGAATTTCCGGATCGATGATCAATGCGGGATACCACGGATAGCCCCGGCATTTGGCCCACACTAGTTTGAGCGGCTCGAGCAAGGGTTTCTCCGGAAACGCCTCCGTTTCGCTGGTGGACATTTCCGAGTCGCAGAACGATTCGTTATCATCCATGCTGGAACTTCTGCAAATCATGGATGTTTGTTACAGCCCTAACTCGGTTCAGCAGCAGAATTTCAAACTCACCCGAACTCCGACTCGGTTCCGCTGCCGCTGAATCCGCTACAGCTGCTGCAGGTACTGCCGGTGAAGCTGAGATTGCTGTCGTCCGAGTCGGAAATCTCCCGATCCTGACCGCCGCGGTACACCCGGAAACTGTCCGGTATGGCTTCGAAGGACTTCTTCTCCGACGTGTCCAGCGACTTTCGCCCCGTTCCGGATGGTCCCGGCAGGTTGAGGAAGCCACCATCCCCCGGACCACCGATGCCACCCGCCGCCCCCGCTGCGGTGCTCTGTTTGCCTTTGTTCGATCCGCCTCGCTTTCCCCGGGTAGCCTTTTTGGCCGTTTTCTGCAGTAGTTCCGTCGTTGCTGCGATGGCCGCTTCCTCCTTGGATGGGGTTTCCGGCTTCTTGAGGGCGGCCTGGGCTTTGCGGGTAAACAGGACGGCCGTTCTGCAATGGATGGAAATGTGTTTTAAATGCTTTTGTTATACATATTGAAAGAGTGGATATTTTTTGTGATTTAGCTATTGCAGCTATTCCTGATGTATGGGGAAAGTGGGGCAGTGTGGCCACCTTAGGAAAGTCATCACTAACGATACCAAGTTCAGTGGAAAAGTCGAATGATTTTTTAAGCAAATTGATAGTTTCAATCCCTATTTACATCATGAATACAAATTGTATATAAATAGTAAACTTTTGAATGGTATGAAAAATGTTCGTTGAGAAGGGTCAATAATGAACAGTTTTAGTGTAAAAAGATTTAAAAGAAACAATTATTTTCTGTAGAATAAATTAAATTTAACACGCAGAGAAAATTGACCTTATTGAACCAAAAAAAAATATTATTGAAATATTTTGCAATGTCAAATATAACTTTTTTTGAATTCAATATTTATATTTTGTAGCTTCAAAAATGTTTTTTTGTTGTTTTCATTGCAAATTCTGAAAACAAATATATTGTAGATTCAATAAAATATATTTTTGTCTTCAAACATTATTTTAACTACTTTTTAAAAATATATTGTAAATTTAAAAGCAACACTTTTCCAAAACATACACAGGCTCATTTTGTCAATGTATGTGTGTGTTTTTAATGCCTGTGCATGCTCGGCTTCCCAGTCTCGTCGGAAGAAGTTCTTTTTGGACAAGTTGCTTTCTTTGTAAGGAATTCAGTATTTGCATTTTAATACGTGTTTTAACGATTTTTTTCCCCAATTCCAGCAAATCAATACACCGTGGAAACGTTGCCCGTTTCGAAACGCAAACTATTAATTTACATACCGTTAATGAGAGGTCATAATTTCGGTATTTTTTGTATAATTGATAAACCTATTGAATCACTATTTGTACCGTTTGTTAATAAATAGAAAATGAAACCAACAACAATTTTTAAATTTATTGAAAATTATTTCTCGAATTTAAAAACTGCGAAAATTAAAAATTAAAATATTTATGCCAAACCAATTTTATTTTTAAATTATTAAAAACAATTTGTTATTTGCAGCAATTTTTTTTTTTGAATAAAAAAAAGTTATTGTTGGTAGCAACTTATTTTTTTTTATCAAAAAAAGATTTTGTCTGTTTGAAAATAAATATTGTAAATTCAACAAAATATATTTTTAATTGCGTTTTTGACAGATTTTGAAAACAACAATATTTTATGTCCGAACAATAAAGATTTATTGTTGAATTCAATAAAAAAAGTTATTAGCCGGGGAATGATAATTTTTGTTGTTGTTTTTAATACATAATATCATTGAAATTAAAAAACTTTTTTCTGCGTGAAGAAAAGCACTGTCTGTGGCTATACTTTTTCATTCTTGTGAATGAATGATTTTTTTACCAAAGCAGCTGCTTTGGTTCGTTCCACTCATCTCGGCACTATAGTTCAGGAACCCAAAAGTAGGTAAAGCGGGTCAAAGTAGTTTTCAGTTAATTGTGTGCAATTCGTATGGAGTTTTCCAGTAGCTTTCTACGCAAAAGTAAGTTAGTTGTACCCAAAAGTAGGTAAATATGATTATATTCAACGTTGGATTCCCACACTTTACTACCCCTGTTGGGTGATTTTGCTCCTCCGTTTTTGACAACATTAGAAGGAGAAAAACTAGTCAAAAGTAGGTCAAATTGAACTGGCCGTTGGGTATGTTTTAGCTACGGTGCCCACTGTCTGCTAGTTCGTCATCCGGACATTGTTATTAAGTTGATGTTACTGGTGGTTTCCGTTGCATGCATGTATTTTTAAAAATTGTGTCCAGAGATTCAGGATGGTCCAATAAATTGACAAATAGGCCCCTATTACCGATGTCACTTCACGGTGAAGTGACAACTTATCACTCGCGGTGAAGTGTTTTCCATTTGATTTACAAGGCAATCACTTCACCGTGAGTGACAAGTGGTCACTTCACTTCGTTTTCACCATGAAGTGACACTTGTAATAAGGGCCATATACTCAGTTTTCATGAACATCTTATGTTTCGATATTAACAGTTTGAAGATCACCATGATTGCGTTAAAGAGTACATAGGTCGAGATCTGATGGGCTAAATGGATTTAATACGTATCAACATCCCCAACACTACTGAGACTTTCGAAATTCTATGTAATATCCGAGACAAACGCTGCGGAAATGAATAAAAATCCATTCCGAAAGATCTTGGCCAAGACCGGGATTTGAATCTGGCACCCCCTCTATGTTAACCTTTTATTATTTATTGTTTATTATGCATAACAACGACATTGTAAGATCCTGTTCTGATTGTTCATTGTACGCTTCGAGATTGGATGCCCACGACCCCATCCTAACTTTCGATCGGATAACATTTTCTCGGTATATAGTTTCATTCCGGCAATTAGGATCCATTTCCTTGAGGTTGTTTGCGTGGCCTTCCGGATTATCATCAAAGGCAACCGGTAGGCACTTTTTACAACGATTCCATTCACAATCCACAACGTGTTGGTCGGTTTGAACAGCATATAATTTCCATAGCCATAGCATTACCATAGAGTTAACTCTAAGACCAGAAGGTCTCGATTAAATGTGCTCAAATTTTTGGCTCAGCTCTGGTACTATCTTCGGTCCCAAGCTAATCGATGCACCCCTCGAAAATTCACGAACCCCTCTTTGTATCTGTCAAACTGTTATAGCAAATCAAAACAAACATAGTGTAGTACCTCGATATAACGTAACTCATTTTTGACTTCCATCGTCCATATATCATGTAACAATTGAATCATACAAATTAATACTACCAATAAATGTAGGATTATATCACAGACAAACAGACATAACAAATTGAATAATTTACACTGTAAAACATCGTCGCTTAAATATTACCGCCATCTGTTGAGTAAACTGTGGTGGGCACTACGCTGAACAGATGGCGGTAGTGTGTAAACGTCAAACTCAAGGGAACAGACTATGAGCGCCACAGGTGGCGGCACTACCAACTACCTACTTTTAAATTGTCCGTTAAATACTTGTTCGATCAGCACCTTGCGAGAGTTATGTCTTCGGGATCAGGGCAGACTTTGCGATTATGGAGGGGCCCTGGAAATGCGGATTACCGAACAGGTCTTCGATAAGTGTTGTTTGGATTCTCTGCGGGAATCGATATTGAAGAAAAGCTGATGATTGTGCAGGAAATAGCAGATGAAGGTCGGATTTTGGAAACGGTAATGAGGAATAGAGAGTAAATGAAAAAGTCTGTCGAAGAGGAATCTGTCAATTTGGTAACGAAAGTTGCTCGCCACCTGGATCGCCACGAAACATGTTTCCGATGCGGAAACCCAGGACATTTCGTAAACGACAAAAACTGTCCGGCCAAAAGTAAAGTATGCGACAAATGTGGAATCGTGGGTCATTTAAAAAAATGTGCAAGACCAAAACTGTGAAGGCAACAACTAGCAAATCTCGAGTACGTCAAGTCCGTGCAGACTATGATTCTGTATCGGATTCATCGGAGAACGAAAGCGGTGAAGCAGCTCAGAACGATGTGCAGCACGTATATGCAACCAGCACTGATGCAGACAAGGTAACATGTTACGTTGGTGGCGTGGAACTACATTTGAGTGTGGACTCCGGAGCTCACGTAAATGTAATTACTCGTGGAACCTGGAAATGGCTAAAAGGACAAGAATGTGTAGTGAGCAAGGTAGAAAAGTCGGATAAGGTATTGAGGGCGTATGGTGATGGGAAGCTGAAAGTGGAGAAGATAATTAAAGCTGATATTGCAACGAAGAATGCTACAGTGTATCATGAAATCTATGTCGTCGAAGGAAACAAAGGAGGAAACCTTTTGACCAAGAAAACGTCGATGGACTTGGGCATCCTCGAAATCTACAGCGAATTGTGCAATGTTAGTGATGTGGAGAAACTCTCGATCGGAAAGCTGAAGCATGGTCAGGTTGACATCAAGATTGACCATTCCGTACCAACTTGTTGCCGGTCCCGTTAAAGAAGCTAGTCGATGAACGAATCGAAAATTTGAAACAGAATATCATCGAACTCGCGCCCCTGAATATCACTTGGGCGTGTCTGTTAGTAGTAACCATCAAAGACCACGGCAAGAATGTGCGACTTTGTGTGGATATGAGAAAAGCGAACAAGGCTATTCTTCCGGAGAAACATCCTTTACCAACCTTCCAGGAAATAATGCCGCACCTGGAACGTTTGAAAGATGTTAAAGTCTTCATAGATGATATGCTGGTCTATGGGTCTTACCAAGAAGAACACGATAAAAGGCTCAAAGCTGTCCTTGATCGTCAACGTGAACATGGCCTCACTATCAATGAATCGAAATGCGAGTTCGGTAAATCTACGGTTTGCTTCATGAGACATCAACTTTCTTCTGATGGAATTCTGCCTACAAATGACAAGGTGATCGCGATCCAGAACTTTCGTCGTCCTCAGAGCGTGACCGAAATGCGTAGCTTCCTGGGTCTAGTAAACTACGTAGGGAAGTGTATTCCTAAGCTATCTACTGCGACTGCCCCCCCCCCCCCCCCCAGGGGAAATTATCGTAAAAGGGAATAAATTTTATTGGTCCAAATCTAGCTTTCTATAATCCTAGTTATTCAACCATGCTGGTAACGGATGCTAGTGAGAAAGGCCTTGGGGCTGTCTTGTTGCAAACCGCTAAATCTAAATCAAGACCCGTATGCTACGCCAGTAAAAGTCTAACCAAAATGGAGCAGAAGTATTCAACGCTGGATAAAGAGGCTCTTGCCATAGTCTGGGCTACTGAACGCTTTGAAATGTATCTGAGAAGTTTTTGAGTTCACTGTCTTCACGGATCACAAGCCGCTGGTACACATCTTTAGCGAATCATCACACCCAAATCAGCGTCAAGAAAGATGGATATTGCGTATGCAATCTTTTCGTTTTTCTGTTCATGTTCCGGGTCAAATCAATATTGCAGATCCGTTATCGACAACGTTTGACAAGACGACGAAGGATTCAATGGGATAAATTGTTGAGATTAACAAACCTGCTGCTCTCACGATGAACGAGATAATACTAAAATACTGAGTTCGCAAGCTGACGAAGAGATCCAAAAAGTGAAACAAGCTCTTCTAGATGATCGCTGAGAGGAAAGCATGAAGAAATTTGTGCCGTTCAAGACCGATTTCTGTTTCGTCATGGAAATTCTGCTGAGGAAGAATAAAATAGTGATTCCTGAGGGCCTGCACACATTGGACACCCAGGGAAGGAGAAAATGAAACGTCGTTTGCGCTCGGCTGTTTGGTGTCCAGAACTAGATGCCGATGTTGAAAGGTCCTGCAGAAACTGTGTGGAGTGCCAAATGGTTGGACCATTGAACAAACCGGAACCGCTGCGTTTACGTGAAATACCCGAAATTCCGGGTGCATTTGAGTGCAGATTTTCTGGGTCAAGAGCTCAAGGACTTCTGTGTTGACTACGGAATAAAACTCACTCACACGACACCTTACTGGTCTGCTGCGAACGGAGAAGTGGAACGGCAGAACCGTTCACTCACGAAGGTGCTTAAGATCAGTCAACACCAAAGGACCAATATGGAACACGCGCTACAAGAATATTTGTATATGTATTTGGTTACACCTCTTAGTGTTGCTGGAGTTGCCCCAGCGATTTTGATGTTTGGACGTCGATTTCGAGACCTATTTCCACACATGCAGGATGAAGTCATCTTCGATGAAGAACTGCGAGATCATGATGCCATAGTAAAACACAGAACCAAGGAGAACCGAGACAAGAGAGTTGGAGCTAAGCAAACTGCGATCAAGGTTAGTGACGAAGTTTTGATGAGGAATATGCAACCGCATAATAAGCTAACTCGGCTAACTCCTACATTTTTGTCCACGTCTGCAACGGTCGGTAATATGGCGACCGTTGAAACTCTTAGTGGACAAAGTTACAAGCTTACACCTGAAAAACTTGAACTCATCCGACAACGGAGTCCCGGAGAATCCAAAGGTAACTGAATTCCGAAATGCCGTGTTACCAATAGTGAGTGCATCGTCGGATGCAAGGCCCCGCCGGGAGATTGTACGTCCTAAGCGTTACGAAGATTACTCAATGGAATAATCTCCTTCCGATATTTTATCCTTTTATAAATGAAATAAAGAGGGATAATGTTGTGATGACTGGCAACCTTGTAACCTATGAGAGAATTAATAAAGTGACGCTTGTAAAGTTAACACGTTTGTATTTTCTCTTCGTTGATATTCCAACAACTGTTTCACCAGTTTGAAGTATGGAATCTAATTTTCTAACACTAGATTCACTTCGAGGTAAACAAAACAGTCAACCCTAGCAACGATTGACAAAACGTCAACACTCAACAAGGATGCCGTTTTATATTATATTGTTTGTGTTCTACTTGTCAACGTGTGCCTTAAAGTGCCGATCAATCCAAATTTGAAAAAAATACATTAGTTAAGGCCCAACCCTAATAAAATATTACCATAAACGAACGATAATCCAAATGATTGAACTATTCCACAAATGGTTTGGATGATACCCCGAACACGTCGTTAAGCAAGTTAACCATAACATTTTTATTGGGGAAGCGCAATGACAGCGGAAAGCCCGATCTGAGTAATAGTACGCTCAGACTACAGAGTTATAACATGTTATAGCGCTATCTTGATGGTGGTTTCTGTGTTGCAATTATTTGACAACCGTTATAACATGTTATAACCATAGAGGTAACTCTAAGACCACTGGGTCCCGAAGAAAATCATTATTATTTTTGGCTCACTCAGTACCAGAACAACGGTCCCAAGCAGTCCCAAGCTATTTCACTCACCTCTGCATGTTCTGCATGAATCCACACACCCCTGATGTTATCTGTCAAACTTTCATAGCGAATCAAAACAAACATAGTGTAGTAATAGAATTTCAACTAGAATGGGGTACGCCATAGAAGTACTTGGGACCAATAGGCTACTCAAGCAGTGAATCAATTTAAAATCGTTAGTTTCCACCCCCTGTTATAACTCTCCAGTCTGTACAGCGTTTAAGCCTACTTGTCGGATTGAACACTAGTTAGAACAAGGGGTAATCAACTCTGTACATTGTGCCGAAACACATCGTGGCACACTGATCGGCGCGTCATGACACATGATGACAAGTACGACACAAAATATAATATAAAATGGCATCACTGTTTTGTGTTGACATTTTGCCAATCGTTCCTAAGGTTTACTTCTTCGTTTATTTCAAAGGGATTTTTTTGTCAGCGCTATTTTCCAGCGAAATTGTCGCCAATCATAATAAGAGATTGTATAATTGACGAGACTCTCTTTGTCCTTATGCCTTCTACAGAAAGTCCACACGGCTTTTGAGAGATATCCATAGTTTCAGGGAAGTCCAAACAAACTAGTCAGAGTCACCACGCCCCGCAGAATAGACCAGAATTAACTAGAATTAAGTATTAACTCGATGGCCATAGGATCCGCACCGAGAGTCAACTGTATGGGTAAGGGGCATTGCAGCGATAATGTACGGTGGCAACAACACCCCGGTGCCGAACGATCCTACCATTCTTCAGATGTATCTGCAATCGCAGAACACACCGGTACGATTGATGGTTCACCAATCAGTCAGCCGTACAGCTCATTCTATGGACTGAACTCGGATTCGATTGACTGTGGAGGTCTCTTTGCGCTTTTTCGCAACTGTTAGCATAACCGATGGCAACAGCAACATTAAGAAAGATGCTGCTAACAGAATTGTGAAGGTAACCACACCGGAGGTAACAGAGCCAATCTCAATCGCGGTCATAATGAACGCAATCGGAACCGGTACCAGTTTTTAGGGAGATTAATATGCGATTCCGCCATGACCAAGGATAACAAATATGAAGGAACAACAGGCAGATACAAGGAGGTAATCATCAAACGACTGCAACCAGTATCGAGATTCTGGCCCGACATTTGGATAAACCATGGACGAAGTAGTTTGACCCCCCATAAAAGGGGGGAGGGGGCAGTCAGACGAATTTAGTACCTAACCACGAGTGTTGACACTGGGAAGCTACTGCAGGTCTATTGCTGCTACAACTACCGCCGGTGGGCATTTTAGGTCGAGTCCTTCCTATTTTTCAGATTGTAGTATTGCCCTAGTAGCATGATGATATTGCAGACAAGATTTATCTTCCACTTGCCGGTTGGGTACTTGGTTTTGGCAAACGTCTGCCAGAATGACGCACGGTAGAGAACTGTCTTCTCTATGATGGACAGCTTCTGCCATCAGTCATCCTTCTCCGTCTCGCGGAGGGGCTACTCCTTGAAGCGGATGACAGGCAACTAGCTCGTTGAATATTATCACGACTTTTTTTCCATCCTTGACTTGAAAATGTAAACACACATCTCAAAAGTCATAAGTGTAGGGTTGCCAAACTCATTGGTTACTGAGACTGATAGCTTGATTGTCACACTTCGGCACGTTCAGCAAAACGCTTCACCTAGCTTTCGGCACAGATTGGGATGTTGAATACCCCTTGAGTTAGAATCAAATCGACTTTGGTTAGGCATCTTGATATCATTTATGACAACTCAAGCTTTTGGCCCTTTTTCCAGCTCTATCTAGAACGGTCAAACTTCCGTTCCCGTTCCGCTTCCGCTCACATTGCGTTTGGGCCTTTATTAACCATTGGCGTACACTGAAAAAAGTTATCACTTAGCTTCTATTAGGAACGCACTTAATATTTTTCCAATAACAAAAATAATGATTGTTATCTGAATATCACATAGCAAAAAAATTCTATATGAGAAATCATATAGATTTCATTGGACACATAACGTTCATGTGATTTAGTGGTGCAGTTTCCAATTATTGGATCACATGAAAGTTATGTGAAATTCACATGGATATTTTCCACTGTTTATGTGATTTATTTTATGACTGTAGGGGTAAAAGGGGCATAGTGAACAGATGAGGCATAGTGAGCATCCCGTGCACCAACTTGGACTTCCAGTCGTTCGGAACAAATTGGTTGGTGGTAGGATCAATATCATAATGATATTGAACCTACTGCCAGTTGATTTGTTTCATGCAGTTAGAGATCCAGGGCCAAACTACGGGATACTCACTATGCCCCACCTGTTCGATATGCCCCTCCTCCCCCTAACTAAAATTTTAAGATTTCTTTATTAAAGAGAGTTTTAGCCGTGGGCTGGTTCGGCTCTGATTGGCGTAACTAAGGAAAAATCCTAGGGGGGCTAAATTTGTTTTTCGTTGAGGTCAACAACAACTGTGCCACATTTGATCGAATTTGGTTACGATCTGGAACTGCGGAAGAAATTTAAAATGTATATGGGAAAATGTATGGGGAACGTCATGCTTGTCAAAAATTCAAAAATTAATAAGTTTTTACCAAACTTGCGACTAAGATTGAGAAAACAATGCAAAACAACTAACAACTACAGTATTTCTCAGAAAGTATTTGAGTATTTGAAACCTTTCATAGCTCTGAAATCTCTAAATAATTATCTCACACGGCCTCGATCGACTCAAAATTGAATGGATTTTCACTTTAAGACGCAAAATGTAAGTCACCCATAGACTGAGTAAAAATTTACTCAGTCTATGAGTAACCTGCGTTTTTACGAATTTGAGTGACCGAAGCTCAAATTTGAGTTGGTTTAATCGACAGTGCAGAACTTCCACGACTTTTTCAGTTCCCAGAACACCAATTAAAGGCCACCAATTCGTCTTCGAAATCTTCTCAACAGGTCTAAAGTTTGCTGATCCTCTCACAAGCACTTTTATGATCTTCGAGGTGCACTGAACCTGTCTCTTAAACAAATCAGAAGTTCTTCAAGCTTCGCAGGTTCTCTTTCAACTAGCTCCCTGATTACTTAGATTGTTTTCAGATAATTTCAGAGAGCTTCATAGCTAAGAGAAAGAGGAGACAACTGGCTTCTTACTCTTTTACCTCTATCTCTATCTCTATCGATATATATCTCGATCTCTATCTTATGCTCTTCAAATCGGTCCATCACGAGATGGTTCGCGTTTGACAGAAAAGTGGTTCGTTTTCGCCCCCGTATTGTCTCCTCTTCCTCTTAGCTTTGTAGAAGTCAAGCTCGCGAGCATCGTGATTTTTTTGCATCACTGGTTGGGCGTACAAATAGCAATAAAAGTGGTATTCCATAAAGTTTAAGAAGTCACTATTGTCCCATTATGAATGAATATATACCTCTATATTATAAGGTGCTTTAATTACAAAAAATTATAACAGATTTTACAGATAAGTTTGTCTTTTAAGTTTAATAAATAATATGGCATCTTCCGAATTCAACAACCCTTTTTTTTGGGTACAAAGTAGTTAAGTACCATTATACACTTTTCAAAATTAATCTTCAAAGAATACAGAATGGAAAATGGATTTTCAAAACTGCAAGTGAATGAATGACCCGGCATGTTAATTGCTTAAAATTCTAATAATTAAACTGATATTCTATATCATTATCAATACTTTGTCCAATAAACTGAGTAGCATTTTTCATTTTACTAAAATGCTGTTCAGCAAATAAATTTCTTAATTTTGAAATTTGATTGATCACAATATGCAGTTACTATTCCAGTGATACCTAACAGTTAGGCAGAAACATTTCAAATTCAAACGTTAAATGATTCTTTTAAATATTTAAATTAAGTATTAAATTTATAGCGAATTTGTTTATTATCGGGGTTGGAACCAGTTCCAACCCAGTGCGAAACCGAACTTTTTGTCAGTGCGAACCGTAACCTGAGGTAGGTTTTAAAAACAAACGATCAAACTGACGGTTGTCAGGAAGCAAGCAGAGTCGATCTTGATACCCGATCCAGGTTGGAACTGAATAATAAACAAAATCGCCATTAGTTATTCAATACACGGTCGATGAGATCGACTAAAAATTGATTAGGTTTTCACTCAAAATGGCAAAAACGTAGTCAAATTTTACTCGCCTTTCCTAAAAAATCTGCTCAGTCTAGGAGTATACCAATAGACTGAGGGAAATCTCTCTCAACTTTTCTCATATAGGAAAAGTTTTTCCTGAAATTTCTAGGAACATTTTACTCAGTCTATGAGTAAACTATGTTTTTTTTTAACGAATTTGAGTGAACGAAACTCAAATTTAAGGCGGTGTAACTTCTTCTTCAATTTAAGGTGAACAATGTTTTAAATAATCTTTCAAAAATCAATTTTCAGTATTGCCAATGCATCAAATGATTTGTAAGATTGGATTTCGGCTGATCTGCGACCAACAAAATCCATTTTCGGCCATCAAAATCAAAAACTTACCTTCGATTAACTCCCGACGGCGACGGACTGTTGTTCAGAATCTTCAGCGGACTGGCCGGGGGCGTCTGCAGCTTGGGAGATTTCGTTGCGATGGCCGCTTCGGCTGCCAACTTTTTCACCGGTAGCTCCTTCTGCGGGGGCTGCGGCAGCTGCGGTTCCGGCGGAGGCTTCTCGACGGGCTGTTATGGAAAAGAGTGGATGAACTAAAGGAAGCGAATTTGAAGCATTATTGAACTACTTACGGGAGTCGGTTTCTCCGGTTCCTTCGAGAGTGCCCGCTTGATCTTGGCAATCTCCGTTCGGATGTGTTTGATTTTCTTGGACCGCGTCAGGGCGTGTTTGATGCCGCCGGCCTTGGTGACCTGTTGCTGCAGCTTTTCGATCAGTTCCTGACTGGGTGGATCCTGCGCCAGGAGGTTCAGTTCCGCTTCGATGTCAATGGCAAGTGAATCTTCGGTTCCCTGGATAGCCGGTAGCGGTTGGGGTTTCTCCAAAAGACCGGCTCGTTCCAGTTCCTTGCGAATCGTGCGGAAGGTGATGGTTCCGGCGTCTTTCATTTTGACTCCGGCGCGGTAGAACATGGTGTCCTTGTTGTTGTAGGTCAAGCAATTGTTTGCCATCAGCATGAAGTCGGCTTCCAGGTCTTCGATGCGGGTGTAGTAGCCGGTTTTGAGCTTCTGTCGCATCGTTCCCAGATCCATTGGGTGCTTGACGATGGTCAAATAGTCAGCGACTTCCTCGGTGTCGACGGGTTCGCGGAAAATTTCTTGGACATCCTTCGCTTCCAGTTGATCGAGGATCCGGTGAAGGACGGCCTCGATCGGATTTAATTGAGCCATGACGCACTGCTCGTTGGTTTTGATCAGGATCAACTTGAGCTTCTCTCGCTTCCGGACCAATTCGCAGAGGAGACGTGCTCGTTCCAGATCCTGGCGGAGACATTGCCAGTATTTCAGTTGCTGGTAGAGTTCTCGGGCATCCGGGGAACCATCGCTCTTGTCGCGTCCTCCCGGAGCGCCTTGAGTTTGTCCCTGGCTCTGCAGTCGTCGAAGCAACGGGACTCCATTCCTGTGCTGACGCTTGAGAGTCCAATAAGCGATCAGACGTTGGATGAATTGTGGCTTCTTGGCAATGTTGACAAGCGTTGAAATTTCCTCGATTCGATTCGGAGGAATAGTCGGGATCAGAATCACCGGAGCTGAGGTTCGCTTGATGGCCAACATTTTACGGGCCTTCTTCATTTTTTCGTGGCAAACTTCTCTCGGATCGGTTTCTCCTCCGGAATCCCCTGGAGAAGAAAGCGCATTGATCGGAGTATGGGCGTCGCAGTAGGCGGTCTTCTGGACCACTATTGGGTGGGTATCGTTTCCGCGGACTTGATCCATTCGCATGCATAGCCCAGCCTGTTGGGCGCAGGTTACATGGAATGCAGCGTAACAGGAGCTTCGGTTGCACTGGATACAAGCTCCCATGCCCTTCTGTTTGCAAATGTAGCAAACCAATCGCCATCGAGCCGGAGGAATCGTTTCAATCGAATCGATCGGTTCCAAAAATACTGTATTGGCAAAACGAACCTCCGGGATCCAGAGAGCACAAACGACATGCGCCCACTGGTTCCGATCCGTCTGTTTGAATGCTCCACCCGTGTTGGGACACAGGACGCAATCTACCGAGCGGCTGGGACTCTGCAGGCATCGTCTACAGAGCCATTGACCCTCAGGGATGTACGGAACTCCGTAGCAATCTTGATGTACCGCCAAATTACACATATCGCAAAATAGGATGACGTTCGTGTTCTGACATTCGCCATCCATGCAAATGCAACAGACGGCATCGTCGTCCACGATGGCACCGTTTTGACCGGTCACCGCCGCTTGGAAGTAGGATTCCTTCTCCAGGCGATCCATCAGCAGTTCCAGCGAATCTACCGGCACCGGACAGAGATTCTGCTGCGTTCTGCGCTCGTTCATTATGGCCAACCAAGTCGTGTCCTCCTCGTCCACGTCGTACTCGACTTCTCCATCCAGCTCTTCGGTGCTCTTCTCGATGAACCGAATGTAGGCGTTCGGCCGGGCAGGAGCGTCATGGATAGTGTATTCTTCAATTTCTTTGAATTTGCCTGAAAAAATTATATATTTTTTTAAATCCATTGCCCAACTTCACCGATCTTCAGAGTACTTACCTTGCGGAAGTTTAACTTCCGGCTCCGTCGGTGGTGGAACCACGAATACCTCCCCATCCGGATCGTTCCACTTTTTCTTCAATTCATCCAATCCTACCAATTCAAACTCTTCGTCTATGGAAAGATTGATATTCTTCCCGCCAAACTCGATCTTAATCAATCCTTCCGGTTCGAGATAGGTCAACGATTCCCTCGCCGATGCCGCAGGGGTCTTGTTCTTCGGTGTCACCGCTACCTTCTTCTTCTGACTCCTCTGTTTGTTATTGTTCGACGGACGACTGGGTGTCTCCTTGGCCACCGCGCCTTTCCCAGCTTTCGTCTTCCCACTCGATCCGGGCTTCTCATTGTCCACTGCTTTCGGCTCACTCTCTGCCACACCATCACCCTTTCCATCCTCACCAGCACTGGGAACCGTTGCAGTCTTTGTCGTCACTTCCGCTACTGGCTGTACTGGAGTTTGCACTTCCGCAGCATTCTTCGACGGTCCCGCTACTGTCGCCGCCGCCGCCGCAGTCGACGGAGACGGATTGTCGTGATCGTAGTTGTTCAGATGGTACTGCAACCCGATGACGGATTTGTACTTTTTGTCACACTTGGGGCACCGGAACGGGGGGCTGTTTTTGTTCAGGGTTTTAATGTAGTCCTGCACGTCGAAATCGAGACCCATTTTCACGGGGAATCTGATCGGAAACCAAGCAAAACAGCGCTTCTTTTTCCGCAAAGTTTACTTGTTTGTGTTTACACTTTTCGCTTCGTTTTTCGGTGTGATTCGCGCGATGACTGATGACGGTAGAAACGTCAAAAACTGTCAGCGAGAGAGAGTGAGGGGTGATGCGTTAAATAACCGACATTTTGCTCTCACCTTGCTGCTGGACATCTTGATACCGGTTTACTGTCAAAATCAGCTGCGATTGTGTTTTTGTGATTATGTGAAGATTTTGAGTTGCATTTCATAACGAAAATATTAAATTACAAAGTATGGATAGAGCAGAGCAAGCACCCCACCACGAACATGAACAGCGCAATGCGTTGGTAAGTTTGTATTTCATCGTTGTTAGTAAATTAATTCTAAAAACCAAACGTCCATCCCCTGTATAGAACTTTCAATTCTCGCCGGAGGAGCTGAAGGTGCTTCAGGAATGCAACCGGGAGGCATTTTTCCAGCGTTCGATGCCGTTAGGAACGGTTTTTGGCCTGGGGACGTACTACGCCATTCAAAGGGGGTTTCTGAAGGTAACTCTTCCGTGGTAGTTTGTTATTCGTAATCAAAATGACCATCAGTTGTTTTCCTTATTTTTAGCCTAGTCTCCGCTTCGGTGCCGGTCCGAAAGTGTTCGTTGGCATCACGCTGGGCTACTTCATTGGTAAGCTGAGCTACCAGAGCAAATGTGCAGAGAAGATCATGCGCATTCCAAACTCCCGTCTGGCCGACGTGATCCGCCAGCGACGTCAGGGATCCAGCGCCGGCGAACGACTGTAAGACTGAAGTCCGTCATCTAAATCACTATAAGTTTCAACATTCATTTCCCCCCACAGGCTGCCCGACCAAGGCTTCGGTGCCGGCAGCATGTTGTCCCCATTCGGTCCGACTAGTCCGAGCGATGGTGTTACGGACCAACACTTCCGCAATCGCGATTCGATCAACATCGACGTCACTACTCCAAGCTTTTCCGGGCTGGACGACAATGCTCGGCCATCGATTGATTGTACTATCAGAGGCAGTAAATTCTTACCTAGATCTCAAACCTTAGCCCATTCTTTACTTTCAGCCAACCGAGCATTTGATGAGGACCTGCAGCTTCCGGCCGTTCCACCACCGGTGACGAAATCCTACGAAGAGCTGCGACGCCAGAATCGGGAGGAATACATGCACCGGCAGCAGGCACCGTATCGGCCACCGACCATGTTGGAAGATGCGCCCCCGATCAGACGGGAGTCACTGCCGGGCCCGAGGATGGACGATCATCAGCCGCAGCAGCCAGCGCAACCACATCAACCGGGGCAACCGCAGATGAAGAACAAATATGGCGATCCTTGGGCCCAGTAGGGAGGAATATGTCTATTATTCTGCAATTGTATCCTTAATTGGCGCGCAATAAAAAACTACTAGTGTTTGTGAAATTGTATGACAAAAGTGGCGTTGCCTTTATAAATACCATAAATACCAAGAACAGTGGTTCAAGAGCAAATTTCCGATGAAAACCAAAAGAGTAATGTTTTTTTTTTCTGTTCGGGACATAAAACCACTGCTGTTCAACGAAGGCACCAGCAGCACTTTTCGCAGAGATGCCCGGGAATCCATTATCGACGTCACTTTCTGCAGTCCGTCGCTGGTGACAAACATGAATTAGAGAGTGTGTGAAGGATATATTAATCCATAGCGACCATCAGGCGATACGATATGGCATCGGCCAACGGAATACTAGGGCAGTACGGAGGACGAGAAAATGCAACCGGAAGTGGAAGACGAAGGCTTTTGATAAGGAGCTTTTCGTTGAAGCACTCCGTGAGGACAGGGACCCCGTGGATTTGAACGTGGGCGAGCTGACAGAAACGTTAGTGAGAGCATGTGACATGACCATGCCGAGGAAACTGGAGCCAAATAACAGCCGGCGTCCAGCTTACTGGTGGAACGAGGTACTTAGCACCCTCCGCGCTAGTTGTCTCAGAGCCAGAAGACGTGTTCAGAGAGCAAGAACAGAAGCAGACAGAGAGGAACGAAGAGGAGTGTTTCGAGCGGCCAGGGCCGCACTTATATTGGGCTGAGCTAGCAGGTTAAATAATAACACCGGAATTAATTGGTTTGATAATAGAAGTAAACTGATTTATTAAACACATGTAAGTTCGAGAGAAGAAACGATAATCAGCAAAATGGGCGATCGCAGTAGAAAAGCGTCTCTCATTTTAAGTTGTGCTTTCGCTATGACAGCACGCAAACAAGCTTTGCGCGTCCTCAACAATTGCCAGCATCAAAACCAAGCATCGAAGAAAATTTCAATAACTAGATCCGGCCCAACGGTTTGGTAAGTACGTCCGCTACCATCTCTTCGGTCGGACAGTAGACCAACTCAAGAATCTTTCCATCACAAAGTTCTTTGACGTAGCATTCCCTAGTCTCGATGTGCGTCGATCGACAACTGCTTCTTTCCGATCCGACAAACTTAATGCAACTTTGGTTGTCTTCCATTATTTTCACCGGTTCCATCACAGGTTCGCCGAATTCCTCCATCAGTTTTCGAAGCCATACTGCCTCCTGACTTCCTTCACTTAGAGCAACGTACTCGGACTCCATCGATGACAAAGTCACGCAGCCCTGTAAACGACTTGCCCAAGACACTGCAGTGCACTGCTGCACCAGCATACAGAAAAACGATGCCTGTCGTTGACTTCCGAGTTTTAAAATCACCGGCCCAGTCTGCGTCGGAATACCCCATCAATTTTTCTTCCGGATCTCCGTACTGCGGACGCCAATGTTTCGTTGCCTTCAAGTATCGGACCACACGCTTGGCCGCTAGCCAATCCTCATCCCGTGGTGCACTAACACTTCTTCTTAATACTAAAGCACTTACTGCAATGTCCGGCCTTGCACAGACTGCAATATACAGTAGAGCTCCAACTAGGCTTCTGTATTTCGTCACATCCTCCAGAAGCGGACTCTTGTTGTCAGCCTTCGTGAATCCTTCTTGCATTGGAGTCTTCGCAACCTTTGCGTCACGAAGTCCAAATCGCTCAACCACACGGTTGATGTAGTCTTCAAGAGAGATGCTGTACTTCCCTTCCGATCTGGTAACCTCCACACAGAAAAAAAAGTTGTTGAATATTACATCCAAACTGCTGCAACCAGGTCAATCCATCGGTTGTGTAATATAACGTTGTACGATGTACATCGATTTTGCGAACAAAATTACATCCATTGATGTAAATTTGTATCTGCTTTTTGCTATTACATCATTATTTCATACATCAGCTTGAATTACGTTGATCGATATTACATTTTTTTTTGCTGTGCAGACTCAGAAAGTAGTTCAAATCACCGAGATCAGTCATCTCAAATTCCTGTCTCAGTGCATTATCGATTTACTCTATTTCAGCATCGCTTTCACTGCCAACCAGAATATCGTCCACATAAACCAGCAAGTAGACGCGCTTTCTGTTGACGATCTTCGTGTAGAAGCATGGATCAGCCGTACCTTGCTCGAAGCCTAGTCCTAGGAGAACGGAATGTAACCGTGGTTCCAACAGCGGGCCGACTGCTTCAACCCGTAGATGCTCCTCCTCAAGCGACAGACCAACGTCTCCTTGCCTTGGACTTCGAACCCAGTTGGCTGCTTCATGTACAGCTCCTCTTCAAGTTCTCCGTACAGATAGGCCGTCTTTACGTCGAAATGCTTCAGGGTCAGGTTTCGCTTACTCGCAACGGCCAGCAAAGTCCTCAGCGTAGTTTGCTTTGTCACAGGGGCAAACACCTCATCGTAGTCCTGTCCGAACGTTTGACTGAACCCCTGAGCTACCAACAGCGCCTTATACTTCATCAACTCGCCAGTTGCATTCCGCTTTAGCTTAAATACCCATCGGCATCCGACAGGCTTACGACCTTCAGGTAACTTCACAAGATCCCACGTTCTATTAACAGCATGTGATTCGATTTCAGCTTCCATAGCACTTTTCCACTCGATCCGTTGCTTGCAGCTGACCGCTTCCTTAAAAGTGCTTGGTTCCTTCAGCTCCTTGGACGTAAGATCACCGACTGCAAAGATCTCTTCGATTTAGTCTTTTCGGTGCAACTCCTTTGCTCGACCTCGTTGAACGCCTAGCAATCTCGTCCAAAGGAAAACCTCTAAATGACGATTACCCTTCAGATGCATTCTCGTACAACGTGGTATCCAAGCTCGTATCCAAGTTCGAATCCGCTACTTCATCATCGCCAGGATCTGAATCCGTTTCGGTGTGTGTATCCACTGGTGGATTCTGATCGCCACTCGATCCCAGTGATACTAACACCATTCGATCGTCCGTACCTTCTGCAGACGATTTCTTCTTGAGCGACTCCGATTTCTTTCCTGACGGCTACAGGATCACTGGTTGTTCACCTGAACATTCTTCGACCCGCGTTGAATAAAGGGTGATACGGTCAAAATTTGGTCAAGGGAAAACGCGTGTAAATCGGTGAAATCGTTTATTTAAAAAATCAAATTAAATTTCTTTTTCAAGTTCAATTAGTATAAAATTCAGGAAAAATATCCAGTTAGGCTTCCGCTTTTCCAAATCCGAATTGCCGGGCCTTACGCTTGACCCCTGCCATCAGATTTTGTACAGCCACCTTGTCCACCTTCTTCGCCGCAGAAAGCCAGTTTGGCTTGAACTGCTGCTCGCCCTTAGCAGTTTTTTTGGTCTTCTTTAGGTTCCGCTTGACAATAGCCCAGTATTTCTCAATTGGGCGGAGCTCTGGCGTGTTGGGAGGGTTCTTGTCCTTGGGAACCACCTGCACGTTGTTGGCGGCGTACCACTCCATGGCCTTTTTACCGTAATGGCAAGATGCCAAATCCGGCCAAAACAGTACGGAACAACCGTGTTTCTTCAGGAAAGGCAGCAGACGTTTATTCAAACACTCTTTCACGTAAATTTCTTGGTTGACAGTCCCGGAAGCTATGAAAATGCTGCTTTTCAAGCCACAGGTACAGATGGCTTGCCAAACCAGATATTTCTTTGCGAACTTTGACAGTTTCATGTGCTTGAAAACATCTGCTACCTTTCCCCTTCCTTTTGCCGTATAAAACTCCTGTCCCGGAAGCTGCTTGTAGTCGGCTTTGACGTAGGTTTCGTCGTCCATTACCACGCAGTCAAACTTCGTCAGCATCGTCGTGTACAGCCTCCGGGATCGCGCTTTGGCCGTCGTATTTTGTTTATCATCGCGATTTGGAGTCACTACCTTCTTGTAAGTCGATAGTCCGGCTCGTTTTTTGGCTCGATGCACGGTTGTAGACGATACACCCAGCTTATTTGCGGCATCTCGGAGAGAGAGGTTAGGGTTTCGCTTGAAACTACCGGCAACTCTCTTTGTCGTCTCAGCGGCTTCCGGTTTTCGATTTCCCCCCGATCCAGACGTCCTGGCTGTCGACAAACGTTCCCCAAACACTTTAATTACATTTGTAACGGTTGATTTGGCAACTTTTAGCGATTTTGCCAACTTTGCGTGCGAGTAGCTCGGATTTTCGCGATGCGCGAGCAAAATTTTGATACGCTGCTCTTCTTGCTTGGACGGCATTTTGACAACTGAAGAGTGAATTCCAAAATCAAAATAGGAGCAACATTCTACACACACACACCTTCAAAATGAGGGGTGTTCAGGTTTTTTAAATGCAAAATTGAAAGAAATACGTCAAGTTGATATTGACCAAATTTTGACCGTATCACCCTTTAGCACAAGCTACCAAACTCCAAAAATTTGGCATCCCTGCTGATAGCGATCCAGTCATTTTCCGTATCCAGGAAACGGTATGCTTTTCGCCCTTCCGTGTATCCAACGAAGACCATCTTCGTTGCCTTCTTGTCCAGCTTCCACCGCTTCTCCTTGGGCACATGAACGTAGGCTTCCGATCTGAATGTTCTCAAATGTGCGTAAGATGGCTTCTTTCCATGCCACAGTTCATACGGCGTCTTTTCAACAGTTGACGTTGGCAAACGATTCTGCAGATAGTTTGCAGTACAAATCGCTTCGCCCCAGTATTTCTTGTCGAGACCCGACTCCGCCAACAAACAACTCACCATCTCCACTTCATACCGGTTCTTACGTTCCGCCTTCCCATTCTGCTGCGGTGAATAGCGTGCCGTTTGCTGCAGAATAATACCGTTCTCAGCCAGGTAGCTCCTTAAAGATACACTACACAGCAAAAAAAAAAAAAACAAAAAAATGTAATATCGATCAATGTAATTTAAGCTGATGTATGAAATAATGATGTAATAGCAAAAAGCAGATACAATATTACATCAATGGATGTAATTTTGTTCGCAAAATCGATGTACATCGTACAACGTTATATTACAAAACCGATGGATTGACCTGGTTGCAGCAGTTTGGATGTAATATTCAACAACTTTTTTTTCTGTGTAGAATACTCTCCGCCTCCGTCTGTTCGAATAACTTTCGGAGTACGCCCAAACTGGTTCTTCACCAACGCACAGTATTCCCGGATCTTCTGTTCAGTGTCCGACTTTGCTTTCAACAAATAAACTACCGTGTAGCAACTATAGTCGTCCACCATCGTCATGTAGTACCTGTACCCACTGGGTGTTGCCTTCTCCATTGGACCCCCAAGATCTGAATGCACTAAATCGCCCACAGCCTCAGAATTGCTGCTGGATTCTTTTGGAAATGGTATACGGCTCATCTTTCCTTCACAGCACACTCCACAAACGGACTGAATGTCACGTTTCTGCAATTTCAGCCCGAAGCCCAATCCTTCACGCACTATCTTCGATACCACCTCAGGATCACGATGCCCGAACCTTCGATGCCACAGGTGCTGACACTGGTCCGGATGCGCAGCCTTGGTCACAAGTGCTTGGTGAGAAAATTGCTTCAAGCGGTATAAGCCACCACACCGTTGCACTCGAAGCGACGACGCCATTCGTCGCGCAGCTTGCTCTTCACGAAATCCACCGTTAGTTCGTTCTCCGGCGAGTTCTCCGGCTTGTTTTCGATCACGTTAATCAAGCTGCCATACGATAGCGGAACAGGGGGTAACCAACAATCAATACGAAACTAACGATTTTAAATTGGCTCACCACTTTAGTAGCCTATTGGTCCCAAGCAAACGATTAACGTACCCTATTCTAGTTGAAATTCTATTACTACACTATGTTTGTTTTGATTCGCTATGAAAGTTTGACAGATAACATCAGGGGTGTGTGGATTCATGCAGAACATGCAGGGGTGAGTAAAATAGCTTGGGACTGCTTGGGACCGTTGTTCTGGTACTGAGTGAGCCAAAAATAATAATGATTTTCTTCGGGACCCAGTGGTCTTAGAGTTACCTCTATGGGGTAACTCACTCTGCCACCTTGTCACTGTGCTGATTGTGTTTCTTGTGTTTTTTTTTTTTTTAACTCTTTATTTGTTCCAAATTCAAAATAAATTACATTTCATTTTTAACCTAGGTGCTCCAGTTACTACAGTAACTTACCAGCCTTAATTGTTATGATATATATCTAAGTGTTTTTACATTGTTCCTGTCTTGGCAATTCAGTATTTTAAACAGGTTTTTCAAACCTGCATGTCAGTATAACAATTGATAGCTTAAAACTAAATAACTAAAACTAAATCTTATCTAAGTATAAAGGGAATTAATCGTTGCAATTGAGGATTGTAACGATTTTTGCCGGAAATTATTAATTATTTTGTTGGACATTTGTGCTAAAGTCTCAACATTCGAAATTCTATGTACTTCGGTAGTACTGTACCAGGGAGGCAACTTCAAAATCATCTTCAGAATTTTGTTCTGAATCCTTTGAAGTGCTTTTTTTCCTGGTAGTGCAACAACTAGACCATATTGGCACAGCGTAAAGCATGGCCGGTCTAAAAACTTGTTTAAATATTAGAAGTTTATTCGTCAGGCAAAGTTTGGATTTCCTGTTAATAAGAGGATACAAACATTTTATATATTTGTTACATTTGGCTTGAATGCCCTCAATGTGATCTTTAAAAGTTAATTTATGGTCAAGTATTAATCCAAGATATTTCACTTGGTTTGACCAGGAAATTGGAACTCCGTTCATAGTGACTATGTGACTACTACTAGGTTTCAAAAACGAAGCTCTAGGCTTATGTGGAAATATTATAAGTTGAGTTTTGGAAGCGTTGGGAGAAATCTTCCATTTTTGTAAATAAGAAGAGAACATATCTAAACTTTTCTGCAGTCTGCTGCAAATAACACGCAGACTTCTTCCTTTAGCGGAAATGCCTGTGTCATCAGCGAACAAAGATTTGTGGCAACCCTGAGGCAAATCGGGGAGGTCCGAAGTGAAAATGTTATACAATATAGGCCCAAGAATGCTACCCCGAGGAACTCCTGCTCTAACAGGTAGTCGATTAGATTTGGAATTTTGATAATTTACCTGCAGAGTTCTGTCAGTTAAATAATTTTGAACTAATTTCATAATGTAAAGTGGAAAATTAAACTTTTTCAATTTAGCAATCAAACCTTCATGCCAAACACTGTCGAATGCTTTTTCTATGTCTAGAAGAGCAACTCCAGTTGAGTGGCCTTCAGATTTGTTTGAACGAATTAAATTGGTAACTCTCAAGAGTTGATGAGTAGTTGAATGCCCATGGCGAAATCCAAACTGCTCATCTGCAAAAATTGAGTTCGTATTGATGTGAAGCATCATTCTATTCAAAATTATTTTTTCAAAAAGTTTACTTATTGAAGAAAGCAAACTTATTGGACGGTAGCTAGAAGCTTCAGCTGGATTTTTATCCGGCTTCAAAATTGGAACAACTTTTGCATTTTTCCATTTATCAGGAAAGTATGCCAAATGGAAACATCTGTTAAATAATTTTACCAGGAAAGACAAGGTACTCTCTGGGAGTTTTTTGATGAGGATATAGAAAATTCCATCATCACCTGGAGCTTTCATATTTTGAAATTTTTTAGTTATAGACCTTACTTCGTCCAAATCAGTTTGGCTTTTGAGGTTTTTTCAAAATTTTTGTGAGTTTCCAAAAGTGTTTGGAACTCGGGTCTAATTTAGAAACATTATTTTCAAAAGTTTTGTTCCTCAGGGCAGAGAATCGCTTTTTAATTTGTTTTTGCAAATCCCGCCAGATAACTTTCATGGCAGGATCGCGTGTTCTTTGAAATTGTCTCCTACGGACATTTTTAAGACGGATCAAGAGCTGAAGATCATCGTCTATTATAATTGAATCGAATTTAACCTCGCATTTTGGTACTGAGGCAGCTCTTGCTTCAACTATAGAAGTAGTCAGAGATTCAAGAGCATAATTAATTTCATCTTTGGTTTGCAAAGGAATGTTTGGATCGAAGTTATATTCCATAAATGTTCGATACTGCTCCCAATCAGCTCTATGGTAATTGAAAGTAGAGCTGTTGGGATTAGAAATTATTTCTTGGGATATTTCAAAAGTTACTGGAAGGTGATCAGAACCGAAGTCAGCATGGGTAACCAGTTGGCTACAAAGTTGACATGAATCAGTTAAGACCAAATCAATAGTTGAGGGATTTCTTGCAGAAGAAAAGCATGTTGGGCTGTTTGGATATTGAATAGTGTAATAACCTGCAGAACAATCATCAAACAGAATATTACCATTGGAATTGCTTTGAGCATTATTCCATGAGCGGTGTTTTGCATTAAAATCACCAATAATGAAGAATTTAGACCTATGACGGGTAAGTTTCTGGAGGTCACCCTTTAGAAAATTCTTTTGCTGGCCTACGCATTGGAATGGCAAATAGGCAGCTATAAACGTAAGTTGTCCAAATTTTGTTTCAACAGAAACTCCCAAAGTTTCAAAAACTTTGGTTTCAAATGAAGAAAGAATTTTATGTTTGATTCGTCTATGAATAATGATGGCAACGCCACCACAGGGTCCATCAAGACGATCATTTCTTTAATTTATAGAGTTTGAGTCTTTCTTAACCTTATGGTCAGGTTTAAGGAACGTTTCAGTTATAACGGCAATATGCACGTTACGAACTCTCAAAAAGTTAAATAGCTCGTCTTCATTATCTTTAAGAGATCGAGCATTCCAATTTAAAATGTTTAATGCTTTAAAATCCATTACTGAATTTTAAAGTCATGACAATATTATTAGCAAATTTTACTCCAGTTTGAATAGCATCAAACATGGAGTTAGATTTAAGCATATCAGAAATCATGTCAATTAATGAATTCTGTAAAAATTCCATTTTAGGGGCAGTAATGCTTCCTAAGTCAAAATTGTCAAAATTTCCGTTAGAACGTTGGTTAATATTTTGATTTCTACCCGCTGCAATAGCAGCATAGGTAGCTCCATTAACTCGCTGAACATTGTTAGCAGCGAGGGGAGTAGGTACAGATGAAACATTTGAAGCAGGGGTGATATTTGTACCTACGGCTACGAATGTAGAATTTGTTCCTCGCTGACCGTTGTTAACAGCAGAGGAATTTGTACCTAGTCGGAAACGTGGAGCGTTTCCTACCTGTCGGTTAGAACGAGATTGTAGGATCGCTTTGCGAGTCTTACATTCCCAAAAATTGGATTTGTGGTTTTCACCACAATTTGAACATTTAAATTTCTTAGGATCTTCCTTCACAGGACAGTCGTCCTTTGCGTGAGAGGAATCACCACAATTCATGCATTTAGCTGGCATGTAGCAAATTTTAGTTCCGTGACCCCATCCCTGGCACTTACGGCACTGAGTGAGGTTTTGGAAATTTCCTCCAGTCTTCCTGAAGTGTTCCCACTTCACTCGGACATGGAGCATAAGGCTAGCTTTTTCTAAGGCCTTAAGGTTGTTTAGTTCACTAGACTTGAAGTGAACTAAATAAAAATCATTAGAAATCCCGTTGCGCGAATCGCCAGGACGGGATTTCATTTTCATTTTGATTACTTGGAGTGGCACAACTCCAAGTAATTTTGCCAGTTCATCTTTGATCTGATCCAGGGATTCACCACTGGGCAGTCCTTTCATGACAACCTTGAACACACGTTCAGTTTTGGTGTCGTAAGTAAAAAATTTGTGCTTCTTCTCAGTAAGATACTTGAGAAGACATTTAAATCCGTCCAAGGTTTCAGCCAATACACGGCATTCACCCCGACGTCCAATTTGTAGTGAAAACTTAACTTTCACGAAATTCAAAAGTTCCATGCGAAGAGCATGGAAATCGGTAGTGGTTATCACAATAGGGGGAATTTTTTCCTTCTTGGCATTAAGCCGGGAAAGTTTACTAGAATTTTTCTTGGATGATGGATCATTCTCATCATCCGTAAGCAAATCAAATTGATTACTCAAATTAATTTCTTCAGAAGGGGGGTCAAGAGTTTGCCCCTTTCTTTTGCGTTTAGGCGCCATGGCGGCAGTAAATTTTTTATCCAAATCGACTTCCAAGCAGATTACTATAAGAATCTGAAGGATCAAAGAGGAATTTTCCAAATCGATATCCAAGAAGGATTACCTCGGGTAGGGTCCAAACAAGGATCGAAGAGGAATAAGAGGAGTTGAACAAGGTAGAAAATTTTTACAGGTTGAGCACTGAAAAGTGCTGTTTAAATTTGTTGTAGCTTTAGGTAGTAGTACCACTTCCTTAAGCAAAAAGCAAATAGATCCGCACGGCAAGAGAGCACGATGCGGACTGTGTTTCTTGTGTGTTTTTGGGTTTTTCAGGGTGTTTCTGTGTCAAACAAGCTGTCAAAACGTCAAGTGCAACATACAATGTTTACTGGCAATCATGATTTCCACAACGCTGAAAATGACAGATCCCCCTGTGATCGTAGTTGTTCTTTGGCGATGAATTAATATATTTCTTATCCCAGCTCCCGGTTGTCCAAGACCGTTCCCGATTGTTATAGTTAAGTTATATTACCAACATACGAAACTAACGATTTTAAATTGGCTCACCACTTTAGTAGCCTATTGGTCCCAAGCAAACGATTAACGTACCCTATTCTAGTCGAAATTCTAGTACTACGCAATGTTTGTTTTGATTCGCTATGAAAGTTTGACAGATAAAATGAGGGGTTATTGGTTTTTCCTATGTTTCGAGGGGTGATTCGACAAGCTTGGGACCGAAGATAGTACCAGAGGTGAGCCAAAAAGTTGAGCACGTTTCTTCGGGACCTACTTGTCTTAGAGTTATCTCTATGATATTACCATAGAGGTAACTCTAAGACCACTGGGTCCCGAAGAAAATCATTATTATTTTTGGCTCACTCAGTACCAGAACAACGGTCCCAAGCAGTCCCAAGCTATTTTACTCACCCCTGCATGTTCTGCATGAATCCACACACCCCTGATGTTATCTGTCAAACTTTCATAGCGAATCAAAACAAACATAGTGTAGTAATAGAATTTCAACTAGAATAGGGTACGTTAATCGTTTGCTTGGGACCAATAGGCTACTAAAGTGGTGAGCCAATTTAAAATCGTTAGTTTCGTATTGATTGTTGATATTACCATAGAGGTAACTCTAAGACCACTGGGTCCCGAAGAAAATCATTATTATTTTTGGCTCACTCAGTACCAGAACAACGGTCCCAAGCAGTCCCAAGCTATTTCACTCACCCCTGCATGTTCTGCATGAATCCACACACCCCTGATGTTATCTGTCAAACTTTCATAGCGAATCAAAACAAACATAGTGTAGTAATAGAATTTCAACTAGAATAATAGCAACAATCAATACGAAACTAACGATTTTAAATTGGCTCACCACTTTAGTAGCCTATTGGTCCCAAGCAAACGATTAACGTACCCTATTCTAGTTGAAATTCTATTACTACACTATGTTTGTTTTGATTCGCTATGAAAGTTTGACAGATAACATCAGGGATGTGTGGATTCATGCAGAACATGCAGGGGTGAGTGAAATAGCTTGGGACT
Source organism: Ochlerotatus camptorhynchus (assembly GCF_037179485.1). NCBI lineage: Eukaryota > Metazoa > Arthropoda > Insecta > Diptera > Culicidae > Ochlerotatus > Ochlerotatus camptorhynchus. Next base: position 166,115 of record NW_027041058.1, read on the forward strand.
GCTTGGGACCGTTGTTCTGGTACTGAGTGAGCCAAAAATAATAATGATTTTCTTCGGGACCCAGTGGTCTTAGAGTTACCTCTATGATAATAGGGTACGTTAATCGTTTGCTTGGGACCAATAGGCTACTAAAGTGGTGAGCCAATTTAAAATCGTTAGTTTCGTATTGATTGTTGATATTACTGCCTTTTAAGAAGCAGTGATTAATGTCACTATGCGGGATTCTCGGAAGTAATTCTAGACCGACAATAAAAAAAAGAAATAGGCGGAACAACCAAACGTAAACAATGACTTTAAACACGTTTTTTTTCGAGAATAGAAACACATCCATCTAACATCAGCATCTGATAGAGAAAACCTCTTTTATAGAATGGCATTGTTAGTTTGCGTGGGTGTGTTTTGATTCTTTGTACTTATATAAATTTTAATAATGTTATTAAACGGTTTAATTATCAATGAAGATTGTAACAAATCAAAATCATAAACTAAACGAAAGATATTAAAAACTGACCGTATCCAGATAGCTTATGGTTTCCTGCGCTAAATACCCATTACTATCTGGAGCCATAACGTGCGTGACATAATTGTCGATGTTTTGCTTGTCTATTTGGGAATGACATAAATAGTTTAGCTAATATTTTCTAATACTTTCTAAATATCTTTGATTCCCGTCTAATATTTTCAAACCGACCTAATATTTCTCATCGACTTTGTAGTATCCTTTTCTTCAGTGTGCTATCTCTGCTGTCATGTCTGCCGTCATTTTGTCATTTGTTGTTTTTGAACGCGTGTGCAAATAAATCTGTGGAACGGTGGAAACATTATTTTGCAACTTTTGCGGTAAATAAGCTCAGGTTAGTAAAATATTTTAAATCCGGGTGCCGGGTTAAATTTTCGAAATGAAATTTTAAATATTCAGAACAAAAAGTGCATAATGCATTTTGGTTATCTATCGGAAGAAATGCAGCCACAAGGTCCCAAATTTGTTTTTAACCTCCAAATTTTAGAAGAAAAGAATTGGTCAATAGGGAAGAGCACTACTTCGGCGTAAGACCCATTTCCGTCACCCACCGCTATTTCTCGGCCGTCCCTCAACCAATTGTGCTGATGTTCCGTAGATAATTAGATTATGATGGACATTAACCACATATAAGAAATCAGCGCAACTGATTGAAGGGCAGCCGAGAAACGGCGGTTGGCGACGGAAATAGGTTCTATACCGAAGTAATGCTCTTCCCTACTCTGTAACCAAAATTTTAGATTTTTTTAATAACCTGGTAGCCAACGGGTTGTGTATTATCTGTTTTAGCATGAGAAGGAGCGAGTTAAATAAATACCTCATTAACTGAGTACGTTTCTTTAACAGATACCTGGAAACTATAGATGGAGAATTTTGCATCAACAGTAAGTACAAATTTGAGTTCCATGGTTTTTGTAATTTTTAAAAAAAGAAACTCGAAAAATTTATTTATTGCAGTAATGAACGCATGTCTTATGCTAAAAACAACAACTCTAACTAACTTCCTGTTCTAGCACAGGATATTATATTTATAGATCAGCATGTTTTTTCTTCTATCGTATCTTAACAGAAATTTGTTATGCAGATTTTTTTTTCAATTTCATAGAAATAACCCATGGAGTTTCCTGAACATCTTATTTTCAAATATCGTTTGAATAATTCTTAATTTACTCTTGGGAAAAAATCGTTTTTGTTGAAGGTCAAAACGGCTTCGGCGTTACTGGGCTAAGACCGAGGCTAAGACATTGAAGTGTCGTTATACTGTTCACCTTCATTTTGAAGACTTCCTCAAAAATACGGGAAGACCCTTAACCTTTTCTACTTATAGGTTTGAACATCTGGATAGGTTCATGAAATTAAACAAAATTCTCTAAACTTCTAGGAGGTTCTTTTGAAGTAAGATCTTTTGGAGTAAGATCTCTGATTCATTGATGTTAAATAGAAATCCTTGATATTCAACGAAAAGGTTGCTATTTTACAGCAAGGTTTGATTAAATTCTGCAAATATCACTGAATATTTACAAAATTCACTTAACTTCTATACAGTTCTCACCACTTCTACGGAGTTCGCTGGATTTCTATTTTTTTTTTTATCTATACTTCTTCCGAATTTACAATTTAAGAAAGTTTCCTGAAGCGATATTTTCTGAATTTCTACGAGCTTACTTGATGTTGCGAAATGATCTATGAAGTTCCTTGGTATGGTATGGTCGATGCGGGTCAGATGAAGAACGTCACATGAAACCGGTCGAGGGTTACAGAACTTCTTTAATGTCGATGCAGCCCCCACTTATTCCTTTTTAACCTTCCTAGTGCATAGCTGAAACTTTGTAACCTTAAATTACCTACCTTTTCCTAACTTTCGGAAACGAACATTTTTCTGCCAAAGGAAGCTTCCAGCGACCTCTAGGAGTGGGCCTACAAAAAAGTAAAAAAAAAAACCAGAATGCAACTCGCTCCCAAAAATTCATTTTTGAACCAATTTTTCCAATTTGGCCATTTAGGATACCTGTCACCGGTTCCGATAGAGCACTTCGAACACTTCCAAAACCTCCTGGTTGAAACTTCGGTTGAAACATCATAAATTTTGAGCCAGTACATGATGTTTAGGAAATGTCGTTTTTGAGCCCTACCGAAACTGGTTCCGGGTATCCGGATGTGGCCATGCTTTAGGAACATTAAGCAAGCAATAAGTGCACCAAAGATACCAAAACTGCTCGACGGAAATGTGCACTTTTATCACACTTATTAGATTATTTTAGCAGTCCAGTTTCAGTTGCAATTAGCAATGCAAGGACCCGTTTTTCGATCAGCCGCTTGTAGAAATCCTTCCTTTAAAATATTTACTGAGCCGAGATAATATTTTCAACATTCGGCCACCATTTTTTTCTGCGATGACAAGAAACAAACACTGAATTAAAAACTCATCAGTCTCTTGACAGCGGGGAAATATATAGCGAAATATCGCTAATATTTTTAAACCCGTCTAATCTTCTAAATATATGAAATATATATTACAATGTCTTCCCCTTTGGTGGTGACTCATCAGCTCTGCGGCTTTCTTCTCTGCTGAATGCGCCATCCACATTTTCGACCGTAGTAAACTGATATTATTCAACGGAAGACCTTCGCGGCTCGAAATAAAAGACTCGAAGTACTAAGAGAGGACGATTTCAAAAACGCGTGCTTATTCATGGAACTTTGTTCGTACCGAGGGGGACGACTCTATCTACGATGCAGGAAATATTGTGTTTTGCTGTGGCTAGCTGCGTGTACGCTGAGTGGATAGAAAGAAAATTTATCACGATTTTGAAGATTTCCTGCAAAAAGATGATTTGCGATGCAAGTAGATGCGAGAAATGCAAGAAGATTTTTCGAAGATTTATTCACTAGTGTGATATTTTTTGAGCATCTAGAATTGAGATTTAGATGTGTCGCCCCCTCGGTTCGTACAGTAATAGGTAGGTAAAATGAAAAACGGAAATAGTCGGACAGCAGTAGCGTCGCCAAATGGGGCACACAGGGTTGTGCAATGGATTGAGCATAGGCGTAGGGTTTGCATACTTAACATAAACTCTGCGTTCGTTTCCGCAGGTCTACACATATGTACAGACGTGCAGTAACATTTGTGTTCAAGGTTATCTAAAATGTAATATTAAAAGCATACTGCTGAATGTTTTTTTTTAAATGTCTTTCAATCTTGTACCTTCAGTGTTGTCGGCTTCATCAGCATAATCGGAATCGTTAAAAGAGTGAAGTGTCACAAATTCAAACTTTGTGATTTTTTGCTTTCCATTGATGCTGTTAGAAAAATCAATGGTTTCCTCGCTACATCCCATCGAAATTAACCATTCTCTGGCTTTCTCTTCGGCTTGCCGGATTGCAGATAATATCTCAAGGTTGGTTGGCAGCTTTACTGAAGTCGCTTTAGTAGCTTTGGCATCTTGTTTTCTTTGTGTAGGGAACGTCAGCTGAGATTTTTTCCTATGAGAGATGAGCAGCTTCATATTGACTTTCCTCATTCTCTCTTCAACTTCTTTCACAGTTGGAGGCGAACCAGCCCAAGGCTGAAAGCCTCCCTAATAAAGATAAATAATAATAATTCTTTCACAGTGAAGTTAACAGCCGTATGGTTAACGGAGGTCATGGACCGAAGTTCCCGGAACGCACTCTCGCATGGTTGACTTGACAGGTGGTTGACGATGAAGTGCTCCGGACTCTCGCGCATATTGACAATGAACTGTATTAGGCCATGAGCATTGAGCTCCAGTGAAATGTAGGCGTTGGTGGTTGGACAGTGCTGGAATGTTTGAGTTTCTTTCATGCTCTGCCAACGCCAGGCGCGCAATAGCAGTAACGAAGTCCTGGAAAGTGTAAAAGCGAAGACAACAAATCAAGAAGACTGGCAACTCTTTCATTTTCTCATACGAAAGCTATGAGACAGGTACAATCGCGTCATCTGCCGCTCAAAGGTAAATGTTTCGAACGAATTTGATAGCAAAGATTACATCCTCAGACGAACGGTTTGTGTATTTGCTCATTTTTCTATGCGTTGCTTCCATCTTCACTCAAGCACAGCGCTGTTGTATCTGTCGCTTGAATTTTGGCAAAGTTACCAGTCTTCTTGTTTTGTTGTCTTCGGTAAAAGTAAGGGTTTGCGTTTGCATAGGTACATACCACACCGAAACAACCCGGTCGACTGGCACCATATCCTCGTCATCGGTAAAAGAAACGTATACGTTCCTCATCATCTCCAAATAGATGGCGGTCCCTCTACTTCCAACAACGGTTTCCTTTAAATGTTGGATTAAATCCGATGCCATCAGCTTCAGCGAGGGATTGAACTTCATCTTGTCATTTGGGTTCAAATCAGAGGGATTCAATTTATGAACCCCTTTGCACCCTCGCTGAACCATTTCGTTCACTACGGCGACCGACACGACGAATTGCCCTACAATTAATGGTGATGTGATGTCATACATATTCTAGTACTTTTCATATGCATTAAACTTTTTATCTAAACGCATATGCCGCTTCGGGTCCAGCAAAGCATGGCGTAGCTTGTTGACCAGGTGCACCGTATCCTGGATGCACACTGGTCCACTGGTGAGATCAGCATCAAAATATGGCCCATACACTATGTTAGAAAAAGAGCTAGGTACTGCTGATCTTTCCTTCATTGCCTTCAGCAGTCGAGGGTCGCCATCCGATGAGAGCTTAGTATTTTTTCCGGCAAAAGTACACAACGGACAAGTAATTTCCGCTAGGTATTGTTTCTGGCAACGGTACACAGCATTCATCAAGTTTGACATGAAGTATTGCTGATCAAAGTGATATTTCCTACGAAACAGAAAATTAAAATTTTAATTCAAAGGTTGCAACCTGTTGCAACTACATTAGCTTGGATTTTAGGATGATCAGGACCGAATGTCACATTACTGAAGTCGGTCAAAATACCTTTTTGGTACAAGCTTGGTACAAGTAGTGCATTCTAAATTCGCTAATTTCATTTTAATTCCACCCTTCTGTATACTTACGGATTGGCGAAATGGGCTTCAATCTTCATTCGGAGTTTTTCCTTGTGGCCATCAAATTCGTCGTCTTGTTCCTCGGCGGACCCAAGATGCATTCGCGCCCTGATTCGCGCTTTTTTACGTGCTTTCAAAAACGGCTTGATGCCATTTGTTCGCACAATATCCGCAAGATCCAGAATGCAAAGGATCTCTCCCTCCATGAAACTAAACTCATGTGGTCGATCCGCGTACCTCCCATACAAGCTTTCGAGAGATGATCTACCAATGGCTGCCTTCTCTGCCACGTTCTGTGCCATCTCTCGCATATCTCTCTGAATGAGCAATATTTCTTCCCTGGTCAGCCTTGCTAATGACATGCTGACCAGGTTCGATAGCTGCAGTATAGACTTGATGTGAAGACTTAAGCAAACCCCACACGCATCAATATATTGACGCGAAGGGGAATTATTGACAATAATATTGATGGTGTGAATTCAGAAATATTGTCAATCTCGATATATTGACGTCAATATAGTATGTATTGACAATACGATTATTGTCAATAAAAGCAATCGTGTAGGGTTCACTTTACGTTACCATACACTGCTTCGATTTTCATCCAGAAATAATCCTGGAAATTTTTTGTGTGTTTAATTTAATTTCAAAAAAGCTGAATAAAAGCTTACCTCATCCATTTCTAAAAAAATCAAGACGGATGGACGGATGGGTTTTGTTCTGCTGGTGTAAAATAATTCAGTCTCAGGTTCAGCTTGCTAGTTTTATAATTTTATTGTAAATAATTAAGTCTGGAGCAGAAAAAAACAGTTTTAGGCTTTTTCAGTGGAGTGAAAAGGTAAGGAAAAATCCATCATGTTTTACGCATTCAGTTGCTGTTTGCCAATAAGAGTAAAGAGTAACACCAACCGGTGAACACTCGTGTTTATTTCAGTTACCATGGAGACGTAATTTGTGATTAGCCCCGGTCCCTTTCAAATTGTATCATTATTTATGAACGGCCTTATATTTGAAATGACGTTTCACATTCATCTAGTGATGTCCGATTTTCATTCGAATAATCGTTTATCGATTAACGAACCGAAAAGTAAACTATTAATAATCGGTTAGATCATGCCGATATAAGCATTAACATCTCCACAGGATCATCACCGATCGTTTCAAACATGTGCTGCACTCTCATTGGTGGAAAAATGGCAGCACAGCGAACAAAAAATAATCGATTAGTTGTTAATCGAGTAATTAAAAAATGGGACATCTCTGATTTTGGTGATTGTTTTGATAAAAATGAGCGCAAAATTTCATCTCTTCCGAGGGGGCAGCAAAACCACAAAATTACCTTGAATACGGGGGGTTCTCATTGGATGAAAGGGACCGTGAAAGAAGACACTAAAATAGAAAGTTTTTCTTTCGACAATTTCATCTTAGTATTCATCTTTGGTAACACATTCGTCATAGATGCAAAGCTACTGTTTATAAACATAACAATCGAATACTTGATCGAATGTAAACAGTCATGGAAGTGGTGCCAGAATTAATAGAACATTCTGGTGGAAGTGTGTTTGGAGTGTGTCGAACTGTGTTTTTGGAGTGTTAAACACTAGGTGGCAGAGTGAGTTACCCCCTGGATTGGAACAATTTTCTAAGGTTTATGAAACATTTAATCGTTTTAATCAAGGTTGCAAATACTCATTTCAGTTAAAGTAAGGTTTTTTTGAATTATTGAATAATTAGATGCTATGATCAAATTATGTATTGGTAAGATACAAGACGAGATTTGAAAGAATGCGTTTGACACATTGCACCTGTTTATTTAACTTCATGAGAGTCACAATCAACGATTTTTCACTCACTCACTCACTCAGCGATCAGCAAATCGCCGATTTTGACTCATAAAAAGCAAAAGTGACAGGTTGTATGTGTCAAACGCATACTTTGTAACCTCTTCTTGTAACTTACAAGTAAAACATAAGCCGGCAGCGTGACTACTTTCTATCGTGCTTTCTTACCCAAATGGGTCAAACCCAGCCGAGGTTGGTGGGATTTTTCTGAGGCATAAAAATCTCTGGTCACGTCTTCCAACGGCTTGGTCCCGGCCCATGTGTGCAATATCCTACGCAGGTGTGGAAGCTGCCATAGATTGCGGAACAGAGACCGACGTTAAATAAAGGAAAGAAGAAGAAAAGGTTCGCACTGACAATAAGCTCGGGTTCGCATGGGTTGAAACTGGTTCCAACCTGGATAATAAACAAATTCGCTATTAGTGAGATTCGGTATGTTCCTCATTGAAGCAAAACACAGTATGTACTTTATGAACACGTCTCTTATACATTTACTCTTTTATTAATACTTTTACCAATAACTTGATCTTCTCAATATTCTAAGAAAAAGCACGTTCACTTCTAGTAATAAGATCTAGAACTAGAGATTTTTTGTTCACTTCTAGATTGTCTATTTTGCTGTTTTTGCTGTTATCACTCTTAATTTCGTCTTAACTCAAGTAAAGTCACTTCTTCGGAACTAAAATTATCTGCTTCAACTTCACTCTTCGGTCTTCGGTTGCACGATTTTTATACACAGGGCCTTTTATTGTTTGTCTCTATTAATGTTAGGAATTTTAGTGATTATACAAAGCTAACGTATAAAAACTAAAACATTCTGCTTGACTCTTCTTTGTCTTGTTTGACGGCGGAAAAGAAATCAATCTCCTTTTGCTGTTCCACCTATTCGTAGAGATTCTTAATAAATATCAGTTTTTGCGGTCTCTTCTAACGTCGTCTTATTGAACACTGGTCGAGAATTCACTGGGATTCATACGCGCACACACACACACACATACACTCACGCACACGCACACTCTTCTATAAACAAGTCACCGTTTGGCAGGAAACTTATTTGTAGTACGAAGTCTGCACCGGTCGACTGCCGGAGGTGTACGTGCTCATTGGTATATTACTCTGGGCCTTCGAGGTTGGAATCGGTGTCGTGCCACCACCGAGCGTGCTGGTGATGCCGTACAGATGTTCCGTTCCCGTTGGGGCGTAGTCCACGTCGTAGTAGATGCCGGACTGTTGAAAGAATTATGAAACAATTTGGAAGCTCAACCAGAATTTTGAGTACGAATTACACTTACTGTCACGCTAGCGTTGCTTCTGCTCTTCGGTCGTGGAACGTTGTGGAAGTTCCGCCCGAGCAGATCGGCCCGGTCCTCCTCCTCGCTGGAGCTCGAGTTTTCCAACGTTCGCATGCCGTTGCGGTTGAGTCCCAGACTCCTGTTAAGAATACTGGAATATTTTAGATTTTTAATGTTTCGCAAAATATTGATCCCAGGTTTACCTTGGCAACGGAACGGGTGGAAGGGTGCCACCGTGCATCGGTGGTAGGGTACCGTGCATGCTCATCGTTGTCATGTTTCCGATCGACTGCAGATTCGGGTAACCGTACATGGCCGATCCTGGCCGGGGTGGTGCCACGGGTTCAGCCTGCAAAGTCGGGAAAGTCTGATCATAGTGAGTTAATAATCGGTTTTCCTGGCATGACAGTCAACGTACCGCATAGTGGTTGGCCTGAGCCATGACGTCCGCTATCTGTGCCCAACGCATGCGATCCTCGAGCGTCACCTGGTAGGGGGCCTGTCCCATGACCGGGGTCTTCACCTGACCACCGCCCATGTAGCCAAACACCGGGCTGCCCATGGCATTCTTGTGCTCACGTTGCCATTTGCGGCTGTCGGGGAGGGACAATGTTGCAAGTGGAAGAGAGTGATTAGTAGGTTTATTGATTTAATGCAACACGGAGTCTACGATCCAGAACTGTGAGTATAAAAGTGAAAGCTGCGTAGGTTTACTGAACCGTCCAATGTCCAACTGGGTGGTGCATCATGAGATTATTGGTGCTATTGAGACTATAAAACGATTTATTTTATTGGTGATGTGTTGTAAAAAAGATGTGAAGGACAGTTTCTTCAACTTTTGCGCTCAGCACTTCGTTGACTAAACCTATATAGAGTCATGTTATTTAACTTTGTTGAAGTGAAAGTCTATAAAGTGAATCTATCAAAGCTGATTGGACTTTTTGACGTAGGACTACGTCTGTGATTTCTACATGGCGGTACACTTTGTGAAAACCGAAAATGGAACATGTAACAAAATTATGAAAGATTTTGAACGTTAATAACTCAGCTGCCCCTGGACCAATTCCAATAATTTTATCACCAATCGATCAGAAATATTTCTACGCATCTGCATCAAAACGTGACTATTGAAAATTGCACGAATGTGCAACTGTTGCTATGATAATTAAAATTATCACCGATTGCCTGCGAAAAGCGATTTCCCTAACACAGATTTCAAAGTTGAATTTCAGTACACACCGAAGGGTCCCTGCAAGCAGCTAGCTAGCTATCAAGGCTGGCCTCAACCGCTGATTGGGTTCAGTTCCAATCACCGTGTGTGGTGGTGTCCGGTCGTCGGCGCGTAGCGTCGAACATTGCTCTCCAGTACACAACGAACGAGACAACGAAAGGCTGCCTTCAAGCAGCGAGCTTCAGCCCACATGAACATCCATAGAAAGAGGCACTGCTATTTATCGGAATCAGTAGCTCTTCGTGAGTCACTGTGGGCCATCTATGCCAAGCGCATCACCCTCATTCCAAACAACATTCAGCCCACCAGCCTCATCTGTGTTTAACACCCTAATAGCTCAGCATTACTCAACCATCACGACAAAACGGTCCATACCATACATTTGTAAAAGAGTATTTTTTTTGGATATTTGTCAAGGTCATCAATCGGATGTCAGCTCCCATATCAAGATAGAGCTGGAATTAGGGCGTAACAGATTTTGTAAATAATGACTTCTTTCGATGATGTCTTGAAAGTCAAGGCTCTCCCACGCAATGGCGGTAAGACTTCCCCTACCCGAGGGTATTGTTGGTTTGCGTGGGCGCCTTAAATTCCTAAAAATCTTCAAGAGAAGTGATTGTTTACAAAAGCAGTCACGCCTAATTCCAGCTCTATCTAGATATGTTTAAATATAACATACCATGTTCTTGAAGGCAACATTGGGGGTGCAATTTCAAAAACCAAAGTCGGTCGCGGCATGAAAGTGGTCTGATTTTGATCCAGAGATGATGGAGTTTAATTCCAATCGATAGGAATTTTTCCTACGAATCTGTTAAAGTTAAGACTTTATCATTTTTAAAAACGTCACTATTGAAAATTGCACGAATGTGGAACTGTTGCTATGATAATTAACATGAGAAAAGCGATTTCCCTAACACAGATTTCAAAGTTGAAATTCCATCCGGCCTCATCAAACGGTGTTTATTCAATCACCGCGTGGTGAGTGGTGGTGTTCTCCACTAAACAACGAAAGGCTGCTTGCAAGCAGCGAGCTGCAGCCCACATGAGCATCCATAGAAGGAGGAAGAAATTGCACCGCTATTGATCGGAATCAGTAGCTTTTCGTGAGTCGCTGTGAGCAATCTATGTCAATCGCGTCATATATCGTCATATATATCGAGTATAAACAGAGAGAACCCCGCTCAAATTCCTATTCCTACACAAAACACAAGCTCCTGCTGCAGTTCAAATACGATTTATTATATAAGACCACGTAGTCTTACGTCACTGTTGCGTACAACCCCTTAGGGTTGTCCCTTGTAGTTTTATCTTTATTAAGGAGACTTTCAGCCCTGCAGCTGGTTCGTCTCCGGTGAGCGTATTTTTTACAATGTTCGTGTTGACGGCTGTTTTCCTCGTGAAAAGGAGCCCAACTTCTGCGTTATCAACTAGTGACACGCCAGCTGAACTGGTACAGGAAGAAACCTCAAAAGAAGGTACGTGTTTCTGGATGTCAAGCCTATGCGTGGGTGCCGAACCAGCATCGAAAGAAGCTGGACGCTAAGAGCCGTGAGCTGCTGATAGTCGGATACGCACCAAATGGTTACCGTTTATGGGACAAGAACAACAGATGTCAAGTTACCAAGAATGCTTTCCGTGGACTAACGATACCAAAAACCTTTCTGAAGAGCGTTTGGTGGTTCCTCAACTCTACGAGCAAGAGGGGGAAGAGAATAAGCTGACCGAGCAGATCGTCGACGATACCGTTCCGGACGATCCATTAGACGATGATGATCAAGTCCTGACCGATGATGAAGATCCAGCGGAACCAGACAACTCCGCGCACCCGTCGCATTCAGATCTGGACGTGAATTTCGGCCTACCTGGTGAACCGTTCAAGACGCATAGCGAACGGGAGCGCAAATTTCCGGGTAAGTTACTAGACTATCTTACCGGCTTTGGAGAAACTGCTGTTGATTGTCTCTCCACGTCAGATGTTCCCAAAACGTACACTGAAATTGCGACCTGTGGTACCAGGCGATAAACGAAGAGCTCAACTCCATGACAACTAACAACCCAAGTGACAATTTGGGTTTTATGAAGGTTCTGCAGACCATTAATTAGACTTGTAGAAACCTATAAAACCTCGATAAAGCATGAAATGTTACTTGGGAATGTATGGAAGCTGACGTGCTCTGTAGGTGTGAAGCCTCTCAGAACGAAGTGGGTGTTCCGGTCATGTCTGAATCGATGCAATCCCAGTTACAGCAGCGTTGAGTTGAAACGTTCGCTCCAGCACCGTGGGATTTGTTTCAAATCGTACAGTACCCGAGACAGTACCTGTAGCTTACATACGCTGCCAGATTTCGCTTTCACGCCTTCTAGTACATCCAAATAGAGATTTTCTTTTAGTTCTCCGTGTAGTAAAGTTGTCTTGACATCTATCTGGTGGACACGAAAACCAGGATGGACAGCAACAGCGAGTACCACGCAAACTGTGGATAGTCTTGCCACTGGTGCGAATGTATCTTCAAAGTCGATTCCAGGACGTTGAAGGAAGCCCTTCACTGGCCACGTCCCGAATCGAAAGGTTCGGATTGCGCTTGATGTAATCCCTCACCTTCCTTGCGTTCACGGGGTCGGTCGTTTTCGCTTTTCTCCCGCTGCCAGCTCGCCGCTGGGTCGTCTGGGTCTCCTTGAACGATTTTACCACCCGGGACACGGTCGAATTGTCGATTCCAAACTGTTTCGCGATCCAGCTGTGGGACTGGCCTGGATTTTCAACGACCGCTCCCATAGTTTTTTGTCGAAGTACTTCTTGCTTGGAAGCCATCTCGATAACCACTTGACAGATTGTGATGAGTTTTTGCACATGTAAACATTACACTCTAAACTAGTTTTACTCAAAATTTCATCAATTTTTACCTATGCAATCAAAAGTTATGAAAGTGTTGTATTATTTTCGAATACAATCTTTTGTTGGAAGAAACCTTAGAACAATTGAAACACTGAAGCACCGTCTTTCCGAAGAGTTCAGCAAAGTTTTTCTTAGGAATACGACTCAACCAACAATCAATACGAAACTAACGATTTTAAATTGGCTCACTACTTGACTAGCCTATTGGTCCCAAGCAAATCGATTAACGTACCCCATTCTAGTATAAATTCCAGTACTAAAGGGTGATACGGTCAAAATTTGGTCAAGGGAAAACGCGTGTAAATCGGTGAAATCGTTTATTTAAAAAATCAAATTAAATTTCTTTTTCAAGTTCAATTAGTATAAAATTCAGGAAAAATATTCAGTTAGGCTTCCGCTTTTCCAAATCCGAATTGCCGGGCCTTACGCTTGACCCCTGCCATCAGATTTTGTACAGCCACCTTGTCCACCTTCTTCGCCGCAGAAAGCCAGTTTGCCTTGAACTGCTGCTCGCCCTTAGCAGTTTTTTTGGTCTTCTTTAGGTTCCGCTTGACAATAGCCCAGTATTTCTCAATTGGGCGGAGCTCTGGCGTGTTGGGAGGGTTCTTGTCCTTGGGAACCACCTGTACGTTGTTGGTGGCGTACCACTCCATGGCCTTTTTACCGTAATGGCAAGATGCCAAATCCGGCCAAAACAGTACGGAACAACCGTGTTTCTTCAGGAAAGGCAACAGACGTTTATTCAAACACTCTTTCACGTAAATTTCTTGGTTGACAGTCCCGGAAGCTATGAAAATGCTGCTTTTCAAGCCACAGGTACAGATGGCTTGCCAAACCAGATATTTCTTTGCGAACTTTGACAGTTTCATGTGCTTGAAAACATCTGCTACCTTTCCCCTTCCTTTTGCCGTATAAAACTCCTGTCCCGGAAGCTGCTTGTAGTCGGCTTTGACGTAGGTTTCGTCGTCCATTACTACGCAGTCAAACTTCGTCAGCATCGTCGTGTACAGCCTCCGGGATCGCGCTTTGGCCGTCGTATTTTGTTTATCATCGCGATTTAGAGTCACTACCTTCTTGTAAGTCGATAGTCCGGCTCGTTTTTTGGCTCGATGCACGGTTGTAGACGATACACCCAGCTTATTTGCGGCATCTCGGAGAGAGAGGTTAGGGTTTCGCTTGAAACTACCGGCAACTCTCTTTGTCGTCTCAGCGGCTTCCGGTTTTCGATTTCCCCCCGATCCAGACTTCCTGGCTGTCGACAAACGTTCCCCAAACACTTTAATTACATTTGTAACGGTTGATTTGGCAACTTTTAGCGATTTTGCCAACTTTGCGTGCGAGTAGCTCGGATTTTCGCGATGCGCGAGCAAAATTTTGATACGCTGCTCTTCTTGCTCGGACGGCATTTTGACAACTGAAGAGTGAATTCCAAAATCAAAATAGGAGCAACATTCTACACACACACACCTTCAAAATGAGGGGTGTTCAGGTTTTTTAAATGCAAAATTGAAAGAAATACGTCAAGTTGATATTGACCAAATTTTGACCGTATCACCCTTTACACTACGTTTGTTTTGATTCGCTATGAAAATTTGACGGATAAAATGAGGGGTTCGTGGATTTTCCTATGTTTCGATTGGTGCATCGATTAGCTTGGGACCGAAGATAGTACCAGAGCTGAGCCAAAAAGTTGAGCTCGTTTCTTCGGGACCTTCTGGTCTTAGAGTTACCTCTATGAATCAACTACGACCCGGAGCAAAGTGTACTGACGCTGTCACAAGAAGTTACTGCCATCAAGATTCTGGAGAAATTCGGAATGTTGGACTGCAATTCCACCAACAGCTCAATGGAGAAAGGACTTCAGCTGAGCCGCGAGGGAGACCGTACCACCAAGCCATATCGGGAGCTACTGGGTAGTTTGATGTATCAAATGCTATGTGTTCGATCAGACTTGTGCTATATGGAACGGTTTCAGCAAACACCAATGGAGAATTACTGGCAAACACTGAAGCGGATATGCAGATACCTGAAGGGATCAAGCGCCATGGGTCTACGCTTCAGAGGAATGAAGATAGCAGAACACTTGTCGGATTCGTAGATGCTGACCGGGCAACTGATATAGAAGACCGCAAGTCAGTAACGGGTTCCCTGTTTAAGGTGTATGGGTGTATGGCTCAATGGTGGCTTGGACCAGCCGCAAACAGCCAACTGTTTCTACGACTTCAAGCGAAGCAGAATACGTTGCTTTAAGTGCAGCTGTTTCAGAAGCAGTTTGGTTAGCCGGAGTTCTAGAAGACCTCAACGCCAAGACATCAACAGATCCTGTCACACTATACGAAGATAACCGAGGCTGCATAGGACTAGCCAAGAATTCTGAATCGAAGCGCACATCGACATCAAGCACCATTTCATCTGGTGGCTGCTGGGACCATCTCAGTTGGTAGTACTGCCACCTGTGGCGCGCATAGTCAATGGATCAATGAAAAAGCAGAGCTTTTGACAGAACTGCGCTGTGGCTACCACAGTATTTTACATTTGATCGTAGCGCCAAAATCATGCTGTGATGGGTTCAAATCTTGACCATCTAAAATGATCAATTCCCTTTCGTTTGCCGTTTACACACTACTGTTATGTCTGTTTATCTGTGCAAACACCATGATCAGGTAGGGGAATAGCTGGTGTTGTTAGTTTCTGTGAGTGAGCTAGCAGTGGCCACAAATCGTCGATTGAAGTGATTGTTTACAAAATCAGATACGTGTTACGCTTGATTTGTTAGTTTATGAATGCATATGTAGTAGAGTGGTTCAAAATATCGATTTGCTCCTACAATCTTAATCGATCACAAATCAAGTCTTGGCAATTCTCCCAAAATATGAGCTCATTTGGATGCGAACTCATACCACATTGTCCCTTTGAAATTTATATGGGAACCAAGCAAACTTTATGTTCGCAACATCTTAGCACTGTGGGGCGACCCCGGCGTAGTGGTTAGCATCCATACCTCTCACGCCAAGGTCGGTTAATGCTGGGTAATGCGCAATACAGATCCCATTGAGATCACTAGTCTCTTCCCAGCAAGCCCTACCTCCCCGTGGTACCGGGAACTGTGAGCAACTTTAGGAAAGATCGGGTAACCAACCCCGGTGGGAACTTTGGTCATAGGCTGACAGGGAAGGGGGGGGGGGTTTGCTTCGGCGCTCAGGCTTGTCTGTTCTCCAGGAGGAGCGGCTCACAACAGCGTCTGTTCTCATGTTAGGGGCGGCTGATCTACGTCCGAGTGCCAGTGAAGGACTCTAAGCACAACTGTGCACCCTGGTCCACCGGAAAGTTAGGGGGTTGGTTTCAGGTCCTGCGAGCCAGCCGTAAAAAATGCATTGCAACGGAAAATCAGCAACAGAGGAATACGAACCGAGACCAACGGTAACGACCCCAGCGACGAAATAGGACTTGCGATTGGAAACTCGGCACGTGGAACTGTCGATCTCTCAATTTCATCGGGAGCACCCGAATACTCGCCAATCTACTGAAGGACCGCGGATTCGGCATCGTAGCGCTGCAGGAGGTGTGTTGGACAAGATCCATGGTGCGAACGTTCAGAGGTAATCATACCATCTACCAGAGTTGCGGCAACACACGCGAGCTGGGCACAGCTTTCATCGTGGTGGGCGAAATGCAGAAGCGCGTGATCGGTTGGTGGCCGATCGACGAAATAATGTGCAGGTTGAGGATCAAGGGCCGATTCTTCAACTTTAGCATAATCAACGTGCACAGCCCTCACTCCGGAAGCACTGATGATGACAAGGACGCATTTTACGCGCAGCTCGATCGCGAGTACGATCGCTGCCCAAGCCACGACGTCAAGATCATCATAGGAGACCTAAACGCTCAGGTAGGCCAGGAGGAGGAATTCAGACCGACGATTGGAAAGTTCAGCGCCCACCAGCTGACGAACGGGAACGGCCTACGACTCATCGATTTCGCCGCCTCCAAGAACATGGCCATACGTAGCACCTTCTTCCAACACAACCTTCCCTATCGTTACACCTGGAGATCACCACAGCAGACGGAATCGCAAATCGACCACGTTCTGATTGATGGACGGCACTTCTCCGACATTATCGACGTCAGGACCTATCGTGGCGCTAACATCGACTCTGACCACTACCTGGTGATGGTCAAACTGCGCCCAAAACTTTCCGTCATCAACAATGTACGGTACCGACGCCCGCCACGGTACCACCTAGAGCGACTGAAGCAACCGGATGTCGCCTTAGCATACGCGCAGAATCTCGAGGCAGCGTTGCCAGAGGAGGGCGAGCTTGATGTGCCCCCTCTAGAGGACTGCTGGAGTACAGTAAAAGCAGTCATCACCGACGCAGCCGAGAGCACCATCCGGTACGTGGAAAGAAGTCGACGGAATGAATGGTTCGACGAGAAGTGCAGAGCGATTTTGGAGGAGAAGAACGCAGTGTGGGCGGTAATGCTGCAGCATGGAACCCGACAGAACGTGGAACGGTATAAACAGAAGCGGAAACAGCAGACCCGCATCTTTCGGGAGAAAAAAACGCCGCCTGGAAGAAGCGGAGTGCGAGGAAATGGAACTGCTGTGCCGTTCCCAAGAAACACGGAAGTTCTACCAGAAGCTCAACCCATCCCGCAACGGCTTCGTGCCGCGAGCCGAAATGTGCAAGGATAAGGACGGGAGCCTCTTGACGGACGGACGTGAGGCGATTGAAAGGTGGAAGCAGCACTTCGATGCGCACCTGAATGGCGAGGAGAACGTAGGCACGGGAGACCAGCGCAATGGAGGAAACGACTACGTCAGTGCAGCAGAGGACAGAACTGACTCATCAAGATGGGCCCAGAAAAGTTGGCCACCTGCCTGCACCGGATGATGGTCAGGATCTGGGAAACAGAATAGCTACCGGAGGAGTGGAAGGAAGGGGTAATCTGCCCCATTCACAAGAATTTGGAATGTGAGAACTTCAGAGCGATCACCATTTTGAATGCCGCCTACAAAGTGCTATCCCAGATCATCTTCCGTCGTCTATCTAAAATGACCGAGTTCGTGGGAAGTTATCAAGCCGGCTTCATTGACGGCCGATCGACAACGGACCAGATCTTCACCGTACGGCAAATCCTCCAGAAATGCCGTGAATACCAGGTCCCAACGCATCATTTGTTCATCGACTTTAAGGCGGCATACGACAGTATCGACCGCACAGAGCTATGGAAAATCATGGACGCTGATCAGACTGATCAAAGCAACGATGGACAGTGTGCAAAACTGCGTAAAGGTTTCGGGTGAACTATCCAGTTCATTCGAATCTCGCCGGGGACTGCGACAAGGTGACGGACTCTCATGCCTACTCTTCAACATTGCTCTAGAAGGTGTAATGCGACGAGCCGGGCTCAACAGCCGGGGTACGATTTTCACGAAATCCGGTCAATTTGTGTGCTTTGCGGACGACATGGACATTATCGCAAGAACATTTGGAACGGTGGCAGAACTATACACCCGCCTGAAACACGAAGCAGCAAAGGTCGGACTGGTGGTGAGTGCGTCAAAAACAAAGTACATGCTAGTAGGCGGAACCGAACATGACAGGATTCGTCTAGGAAGTAATGTCACGATAGACGGGGATACTTTCGAGGTAGTGGAGGAATTCGTTTACCTTGGATCCTTAATGACGGCTGACAACAATGTGAGTCGTGAAATACGAAGGCGCATCATCAGTGGAAGTCGTGCCTGCTACGGGCTTCAGAAGAAACTACGGTCAAAAAAGATTCACCCTCGCACCAAATGTACAGAACGCTAATAAGACCGGTGGTCCTCTATGGACACGAGACATGGACTATGCTCGAGGAGGACCTGCAAGCACTCGGAGTTTTCGACGTGTGTTAAGGACGATTTTCGGCGGTGTGCAGGAGAACGGTGAGTGGCGGCGAAGAATGAACCACGAGCTTGCTGCACTCTATGGCGAACCCAGCATCCAGAAGGTAGCCAAAGCCGGAAGGATGCGGTGGGCAGGGCATGTTGCAAGAATGCCGGACAACAACCCTGCAAAGTTGGTGCTCACTACTGATCCGGTTGGCACAAGAAGGCGTGGAGCGCAGAGAGCACGATGGGCGGACCAGGTAGAGCGTGATCTAGCGAGCATTGGGCATGACCGAGGATGGAGAGCGGCAGCCGCAAACCGATTATTGTGGCGTACTATTGTTGATTATGTCTTATCTTGAATGTATATGTATGCAAAAGTCGCGAGTTCAAATCTCACCTCCGGACAAGTCACGAATGACCCAAGAGTGTTAAAGTGACTATAATAAAAGAAAAAAAATCTTAGCACTTCGCCATAACAAATTTCGGAAAAGTTAGCTATCTGCTCATATGTGAAATTTTATCAGCTAAGGCTTTGTCCAAGACCATCTTTTGCTTGGACTTCAAGGTTATTAGTTATTAATTGATTTCGAAGCCGATAACATTCTGATTTGATTAGTTGACTGCTTTCAGGGCAACACTGCATCTTGCACTTATGATATATTCGTCGCGTCAAGCACACCATTGTTGCCTGCTCAGCAGTTTATGGAGCATGTCAGAAGAATGTCATCTTCCTAATTAATAAATAACTAATTATCCTGAAGTTCAATCCGAAGGTGGTCTTCAGCAAAGTTGCAACTTGATTTCCGCAAATTATTACGGCGATGAGAACAAAAAGTTCGCTTTTCCCACACGGTAAAAAGTTGTTACATCTAATCCAAATGCCCTTGCACTTGACTCAGTCTTTCATGCGACACTACACTGAACCAAAACATCCGCAATACTTCGAATGATTATTGCATTGCTCGAGCCCTTTAACAATATGCATTCGAATTTCGGATGATTTTCTTATGGTTGAATTCGTCGTCAAATGATGAACAGCCATATGATTATCATCCAAATACAGGATGATTTTCGTTTGAAAATTAGCTATAAAACATACGGCACTCAGAGGACAAACATTTAAGAATAGTGTGACATGCAAGTGCTTTTAAATAGATTTATAATTTGATTATCTACATTTCTATACTGAATAGCCATAATAAGCCATTCCATTATTGATACAAAATTTTTCCGTGGTGGAGGAAACCTCCTCCACAACGAATAAGCCAAACATTGGTTGTCATGCTTTACCTATGTTCGACACAGCTCTGATAGCGATACATATGCTTCCACCTCGTTTGTCAGCTCAGATCAGCAAATGACATTCGATAGAATTATTTACATCATCGTTTTGAATGATTTGCGTTATGGGGCTGAACCAATACCATATGCATTTCCATTTAGTATGACAGTCATTCTGCAGAGAGCATTACGCATTTCAACTGAAGGCCCTATCCCTTCTCATAACAATTTTCATCCTGTTTTCTAGAGGAAAATCATCTGATTTCAAAACAACCGTCATCCGTTGCAGGTATCATACGAAAAAGCGATTTCGATGATTTGTTTTGAATGGTCTGAGGTTTCATTCGATCAGAGGATGATGTTTGTGTACAGTGTACGAATCGAAGTGATTTCAAGTGATTTGCGGTTTTCAAACAAAGTGATTTGTCGTTGAAAAATATGTACTGTATAACACCATTAAATCAAAATTATTATAATTTGAATTGGCACCACCGTTTTCATCTATTGAATTTGATAAGTTTTGCTTTTGGAAGCAAATGTCAAAAACGTATATGCCAAACATTACTCGCGAAGATTTTACAACAAATTAATTAATAGCGAGAAAGCGATAATTCTCCATTTCAACCCAAAATAATTTGCATTCTAGAGCGCGAGTATTACGAAATTGTTGCTGTATTCAATAATAGTATATTATTCAGATAAGTTGTATTACAAAACATTGTCAAACTTATCAAATTGATTGCTCAATGTTACATCTACTACAAGCCTTGTAATGTTGTTCAATATCACTTGGACACATGTGACCTGGGTAGTTATATGATACATGTTCTATGGCCATATTCTGAATAACATATAACAAGGCTTGCAGTATGAACAAGGCAATATATTATTTAAATCCATATTCAGCAAACATGAAATCCAAGGATAAATTAGTTAAACTAGTGATAGATTTTTAATATCAGTATGCTTGACATTCCGAGTTCAAAGCACAGCAAATCAACAACGATGTGCAATACAATCTAAAATGAAGTGATTTGCTGTTGATTTCATCGTGCTTCGATATGATCTCTTCCAAGGCATTTGCACATCGATTTGCAATGTTTGGCAAGTGGTGCAAATTCAACAGCAAATCACTTTACATGAACATGATGTTTTTTTACCGTGTACTAGCGGTTTACTGAAAATAAGCTTATTGAACGGAACATGGGAGATGAGTGAAAAGAACTTAATTTTGGGTAATTTTTCGGTTCCGTGTGAAGTTCAATCCAAATGTGGTCTTCAGCAAAGTTGCAGCTGAGAAAATTTCACATTAGTACTGATAAACTTTTCCACAAATTAATACGGCGAAGAACAAAAAGTTCGCTTTTCCCACACTAATTCCCATATAAACTTCAAAGGGCCAGTGCAGTATGAGTTCGCATCAAAATGAGCTCAAATTTTGGAAGAATTACCGGGACCTAATTTGAAATCGATTAAGCTTGGTGGAGCAAAATCGATATTTTAAACCACTCTAATATGTAGTCAACATT
Organism: Ochlerotatus camptorhynchus; assembly: GCF_037179485.1. Taxonomy (NCBI): domain Eukaryota; kingdom Metazoa; phylum Arthropoda; class Insecta; order Diptera; family Culicidae; genus Ochlerotatus; species Ochlerotatus camptorhynchus. The sequence goes on from NW_027041058.1 coordinate 187,613, forward strand.
TTTAATAAATAAACTAATCGCCATAGTAAAACTTACCTCCACATGATCAAACAAATCAACGTCAGAACGATGATCACCACGGCAGCCACCGAGGCACCTACCGCGACGCCCAGCACCTCGCCGTCGATTTCACACTGCGTCCCGTAGTAGCTTCCCAGGCACTTGCAGACCTGTTTGTTGTTTGAATTGTCGTACATGCATGTTCCCCGGTTGTTGCAGTACGAATCCGGACATGCCAAACACTCCCGCCCGGCCCGTTGCTGCTGGTCGGCCCACGGGTCCCGGTAGCCGAGTCCGCACTCACACCGGAACGTCCCGAACATGTTGGTACACTTGGCGTCGTCGTCGCAGTCATTCAGCTCATCCGACGTGCACTCGTCCACGTCCTGCACGCTGGACACTGCCCCCGTGGGACTGTCCACGTACAGAGCCGAGTTACCGATATTGTTATTCCGCCGGTGGATCACCCCCAGCAGGTGCCGCTGAATATCGGACTTGAGCTGCGGCCGCAGCGTCTCCGCATTCTCGTCCATGCTGATCGTGTAGTTGACGAAGACTCCCCGGAGCCCGGTGGCAGCCGGATTCGTGGTGTAGATTCCGTTCACCCGCGCTTCCATGAACTCGTCCGAAAATGGTGTCATTGACATAGCGGAGTCCATCTGGGGTGTGTGTGTGTGTGTCGTCGTTGAGGTTGGTACCGCAGCAAGTGGAGTGGAAAAGAAAGAAACGATACAAATTAGTGTTTTCATTCGGATTGATATTTTATTAGACTGGGGAGGCGTGCGTTTGCAGTTTGGGTGAAAGGTAAATGGCAAATGAATTTTTAGTTTTTCCATGCCCTCATAAATGCTTGACGGAGTGGTACTTGGTCACAGATTGCATACCTGCTGGGCGTCATCGTTATACGTTTGTTTTTCGAAATTCCGATTTTCCGGTTTTTCACGGCCTTTTCAATTAGATACCACCTGCCAGGAGATAGTGAAAGATACATATCGGTAACGAGCTAGAGGAGAGAGCGGCCACAGTACCATTGGCTATCGGCTTATGGTTGCCGCAATAGTAATAGATAGGCAGTCGGATTGCTGAATGAAACGAGCGCAAGCCAGTAGCGAAAAGAAAAGCGAGAAATGAAAATATAGATCACCTATGGCGATGGATGATGGAAGAAAGGCTAATTTTATTGGCGCACTGCTAGCAGTTGCAAGTGTAGTGTGGCTTTGAGGAGGTGCGTCCGTCTCGTGCATTGATTCGATTGTGCACTCTGTGGCAAGGTGGCAAGATTTCGAGAGAGTTTTTCCATTTCATGTTCACGGTCACGGAGAAAAGCGTGATGGCTCGAGGTATTTATGCGCGAGGAGAGATTGGAGCAAATTTGATTACGATTCGGAGGTGGGGCTACTTTTTTTTTTGGGGTGGTATGTTCCACTAAATTAATAACAAGAACTATGCTCTGGTTTTGATCTGTTTGTTCAGATTTCGGGCCAGAGCGAAGCGTACATTCAAATCGGTTTCGGTTTCGGATGTGTTTTTTTGTTGCGCTATATTTAACTAGTTTTGGTGCCCAATAATTTGATTAAAGCACCATGGTGTAAGCTAAGTGGTGGACTGATTTTTTTAATGAACTCGTAAGCTTGTAAGATTGCAATTGAAACTCGCAGATTGAAGTCAGCGATAACGCTTTGAGAGTACTACAGAAGTTTTTCATCTGGAGATCTTGAACTAACACATTTTTTATCGATATTTTTCTAACAAAGGATTGGACTAGTAACTAGAAGTGGCTCATAGCAAAAACCGCTCAAAATGATTCACATATACATAGTACATTTTTAAAAGTGTAAAAGTGAACTTGCATTTTGGATAAAAAGTGCTCCACACATAGAAAGTCATAAATGCGTGCGAGTGACAAATACTGCCTCTACCCCTAACACAGGAGTCATTTAAAGTAAACTGTAGATTTTAGATATTCAACCCAACCCAAAGATTGAAGCGAAAAAAAACGCACACCGTCACCCGACCCAATTAATCAATTCAAACCCCATGCTTCAACTTACCGCCCGCACAGCTTCGTAGCTCAACTGCTGGAACTTCTCGCTGTCCCGATTAGTCAGCACATTGTCCCACTGGATCCGGCGCTCGTATATCTTGTCCACCCGCATGGACAGCATCAGCGACACAATCCTCCGGCAGGGCTCCCGATGTTTCCGCCGGGCATAACCCGGCCGGCAGTGGCAACTGGACACTCCATTCTCCGTCTTGCAGCGTTCGTTCTGGGCCTGATCGCAGGTTGAGTCGTCTCCCACGATGCAGGTATCGATCCGAACCGGTGGCAGGGCACTTGGGTACTTGGGCCGATGGTGGATCGGTCGATGTCCTCCGGGAGATTGCTGAGTCGGCGGAGGGTGGGCGAGCGCCGGAGGTTGTGGAGGTTGCTGCTGGGGTGCAACCGGGGCTTGCGGTTGAGGTGGCTCCGTTTCGGCTACGGCGTAACCCGTTCCGGTTATTCCGGGAAGGGGTACCTGGGTGGGTCGAATCGTTTCGCTGGTCGTTGTAGGGACGATGGTTTTGGAGTCACCGAACAGATCGATGTAGGACCGTTTGCCATCGATCGAGACGAACCCCTCGCTGCCGCTGGCTGTGAGAATGATACTGGCATCATCCTGTTGGTTGTTGTTGTTGTTCTGAGGTCGATAGGGATTGAATTTGACTGTCTGCTGCGAGCCGGAACCAGCCGGACCCTGGATGGCGGAAAGTGTCACGTCGAAGATTTCCCCATAGGCGGGCAGTTGAACGCCCGTTGATCCATGGATCTCCGGTTGCGGAGGGTAGTGGTTCTGTGGGCGAATGGGTTTGTTACCGCCTGGTTTGAAGTCCGGATCGTCCAGGACCAAACCGGGGCGGGGATGGAAACGGTAATCGGTGGTTGTGGGTGCACCGGACGGAGGTGGTAGTGTTGGCGTTGGGATGGTAGAACTGCTGGTGGATTCCTCGGGCCTGTGATTGGCTGCCATCGGAGTGGTCGAGATGATCATGGGGGTGTTTGAGGTGGTGGATGGAGATGTTGAGATTATGGTGGTTGATACCGTTTTCGTTGGGGTGATTAACTCCACCGGAGTGGAAGTTTCGGTTGTGGAAGGCTCCAGCAGGATGCTTCCAGTAGTGTCCGCAGTTGATGGGAGATATTCGATAGAGTTGATTTCGTAGACGCTTGGCACTTCGGTTTGGAAAGGTTCCGATGACATCGGACTTGGATCTGCCTGTGCGTGGTCACCATCGGCAGGCTCGATCGTATACTGAACTTCCGTCATGGCGGGCTTCGAGCTGGGTTTGTCGACCTTCTTGGCAGGTTTCTCCTCCTTGATCTCTTGGACGGGTGGATCGGTGGTAGTTTCATGTGCTTCGCTTTCGGTGGTTGTAGTAGCGGCTGGTTTGGAGGTAACCTCCGAATCGTCACCCGTCGGTTGCTTTTCGGTAGCTTCACTGATCGAATTACCTTCATTTGGGGCGACAGTTATGGGGGCGCGATCGACTTCCGGTTTTACGAAATCTATGTTCGTGGGGTAAGGCTTGTACGGTGGCATCGGTCGTCGATTGGGCGAAATCGGTGGCCTTGGTTTGGGTCGTTGCCACGGTGGACGGTTTTGCGACACAAATCCCGGTCGGTTGGTTTGTTGCATCGAAGGCACGATCTGCTCCGGGATGGGGACACCCGTCAGGAAAGGTCTGACTGGTGTTTGTGGTCTTTCGAAGTTGTACGGAGGACGTGAAGAGGTTGGCGGGGACGTAAGTTCACCCTCGTATTCGTTGGGCACGGGTTGAGCTTCTGAGATTCTTGGAGGACCTCGGTTATTGATTCTGGTAGCTGAGTGCCTCCGGGTTGGTTGCGTATTGGCATGTACATTTACGTTACCGTTTAACAACTTGACGATACCGGTAATTATGTCCTGAATATCCGGATTCGAGTTCTGTCTGCCGTTGATGTTGTTCGCCACGATGAAGGGTGGTGCGTTTGGAGACTGACCCGTCAAGTTCATCGCCATGTTCTTACTGAAGTGAAACGAATCATCGAGTAGATCCTTCCCGCTTCGTTGCTTCGATGAGGCCTCCGATGGCTTGACATCCTGATCAACTTTATTGTTTTCGAATAGTAGAAAGTCTTTGTTTCTCGTACCGACGTCGTTCAGTATGGGTGACGCCGATCTCCTAGATTTACTGCTACTAGTGGCTAGGCTTTCGTTGTTTGTACAGTCTTCTGAGTTGCTGCAAGTAGTGGTCGCATGTGACAGCTGGGACGCCACGAGCAAACCGATCAGACCGTAGACGCACGTCTGATGGATTAGCGTCGCTGCCACGCTGCTGGACCGTTTGAATGACATTTTTGATTTCGGTTTCGTTTCGCTCGCAGTTTGTGCAAAATTGCCCGGGCGTTCGTTGCGCTTTTGATTTTGTCGCAGGCGAGCGAGAAATTGTTTTCGCTTTCAATCAGCGAATTCCGCTCCCACTCTCGTTTTCGTCTCGCTTGCTTAATAATATCCGTTAACGATGATTCTATTGTGAGGCAATTTCATACTGAATTCGTTGCGCGACGCTAATTTCTGTTATTATGTGTATGTGTCTTGGGTTTGGGTTTGATGGCAATCTCGTTGCTCTGGCGAGTAGCTGCTCTTTTCCGGTTTTTGTCGATCAGTGGCTGACGACAACGGGATGACGACGGTGAAGCAGATGACGATAATCTGATTGTTGCTGCTGGAGTCTCGGTTCGGCGTTGCTATAGGTTGAGCCGGCGGCGGTAATTGTCGGTGTGCTCGGGCTGATAGTGCATTGTGCGTTGCTGTTGCCAGGATACCGGATGATCATCTTCTGAAGACTTCATTGGAACGATTAAATACGGACGGTGTGGGACGGATGACGGAGGGTTAACGATCGAGGGTGGAGATTCCTGAAAATGAGAGACGAAGGAAAAAAATGAGGCGGTTAGAGTGAGGAATTTGCTGTCTGTCTGGTTTTATTTTTGAGGCTAGTAAATTGAGATTGCGTGACATTTAAAGTTGAAGATACATGGACGATCCCTGCGTCTGGTTTTGTTTGGTTTATTTATACCACCCTTAAAGAAACAGACATGTGGTTTATTCATGTGTGCCGCCATGTTTTCGACATAAATCTATGCAGCAGGTATTCATTCTGGACATACAAATTACGTATTTAAATAACAGATTTATAAACAGATAATGTGAATGCAAAGAAGTTAAAAACGTACCGAATAAAAACCGGTTCCAGTTTAAGGGCACTATTGACGGAATCCATTTTCCATACAATTTGTTTTACCGCAATGTCACGGGAATTTGATCGCATGACGATATACTTAATGCACAAAGTTCAAAATTAATCTACATGTCTGCTGCAGAGAAGCAAGCAGCTCATTTAATTTTAACTTCCGTAAGAACTCTGGATGGCGAGATCAGTGCCAGTAAAAACGTGAAGTGGAGGGATTCCAGATTTAATCTTAAAATTAAAATTTCTGGCCCACCAGCTGATATGGATTCTAACATTTGACCTCTTGTCCTTTGTCCTACAATCAGTAAATACCGTCTAAAAAGCATTTTATCATATCTCAGTATGCATATGTAGTTCAGTCCTATAGAGAACAAGTACCCATAAGACTGAACAAAGGTGTAAACCCAACTCATCAAACCAAAGGAAAGAATTCAAGGAATGTTACCACCATGGATGCGTGTTCGAATGTGCATGGGAAAGAAACATCGCGATCCAGTGAACGACTTGAATGACCCGCAAGCGACGAACTTTTCTCTCCCCCGAGTCGCCCGCCGAGGATTAGAAAACATAAATATAAAGCATATCATTGATTCACGTCCCACCTATCTCCGGCCGGGTGGCAGTCGTCACATACCTAATGGAAGCAGAGCCCTCAATACGAAGCTGATTACTTTTTGAAAATGTGGCTGCGTGACACCTGAATTGGTTTACACATATTTTTTCGCCCGAGGAAGAAGGGGTGGAACCATGGCTGCTGGAAAAGGAATAAGTTAGGAAGACTGATTGACGTGATCGTTTGTTTTCCTGTTTCTTTCATCCGAGCGTGTGGAATGCGTGACTTCCATCAGACAATAACAAATACACCTATGCCGCCCAAGTACCTTTGGGATATATGTAGTTCGTTTCGTGATTTCCTGAGTTTGAGCTTAATGATTTCTCTTTCTCTTCGTTGTATAAGTCCATACTTCAGCATTTTACCAGATGTGCGACACTTTCTGCTGCAGTTATTTCGGGCATGATCAAATTTTCAATTCCACCCCCCGCAGAGCCGAAATACAAACCGACCACGTGCTAGTCGGATTGGCAAATTTGATAAATCCAAACCCGGATTTCTGCAAGCAGTCGGGTCTGAATCACCATTCCACCATCCTGCACAAACGAACCGAAGGTGAATGCGGTCTTTTCCCCCCATTTTCTTCTTGCAACTGGCGGTGGCGGCGGCGGCGGTTGTCTGTGGTTGATTCCGCTTGCCTGGTTTATTTTTCGCAACGCTATTTGACTGCAACAGAAAGTGCACTATGTAGTAGGCACAGGCGATGGGCACAAACAATGGTCGGAAAGTACGCGGATCGGATTCGATCTAGGTAGGCATGGGTATGTGTGTGTGTAAGTATACGCGAATTCATGCCCATTTGTTACGAAATGTTGCACTGCAAACTCGTCGTCGCCGTCGCCATCGCTGTGCAGTGAAATGTGTTTAGTCATGTGGCTTTCCTAATGCGGATGTTGGGTGAGCGTTTCTGATGCGATGATGAAGGAAATAAATGCATATGTGCGATTTGCAGGCGAGACTCGGCGGAGATGCAATGTGTGTGATGTGAAATTTCAATGGGAAATGGGTTTTGGTTCGGAAGTTTTTCGATGATAACGTGAATTGTGTGTGTGGGTTGACGTTTCTGATTAAAAATCATCCATTTCGGAATTAAAGCTTAACGATTTTAACATCTTAAACATGAATGAAAGTGATTGTCAAATATTAGGATTGAGCCGTAGTTTCCATCCTACGAAGCACAACCTTTACGCCGATTTTTCGAAGAATTTTACAAACATAGAGAGTTTCAACAGAGAGTTTCAAGAAAATTTAGAGGAGAATTCCAATGATTTCTGTGAAGAATTCCAAGAAAATTTAATTCTAAGATGAGCTGAGTTTCAAGGGAATTCTGAGGCGAGTATTAACGGTACTTCGAGAAAAATGCCAAGGCATTTTAGAGAAGAGTTCCATAAGAATTCAAAGGAGAAATCCAAGGAATTTCTGAACAGAATTTCAAGATATTCCAGAAAGTATTTCAAAGAAATGTATATAGGCATGCCATAGACCACAGACCACAATATTGAAACTCATTTACTGTGTAGCTACTCAGTTTTACTGTCCTGCCCGTGTTATTTTTTAGTCAGAACAGTGGAGCGAAGGGCAAGTGTCTAGGAAAGGTCCAAATAAACTTTTGAAATAAGCACCTGATAGCATAGCATAAACCAGGTTGCACAATGTCCTAGGTGGTACGAGCTCCAAACTGTTGTTAAGAAGGAGACCCACCTTCATCCGTTGCTGTTAGATAGTAATTTGTGATTAATTACTACCTCTTAGATAAAGGATGTGTCTCCCTCCAACAGACCAGAGCTGTCATAGCCACGTTCTTGCATCTGGTGGGGAAAGGGGAGGCATCAGTCCGACATTTACTTAAGAGAGATGCAGAGAACGCTACGACCCCTCATAAGTGTCACGGGAAGGGTGGATTTTGGTTAGTAGGGAGCCATAGGATACGCCCAGACGCCGTTGCTGGCAATCGTTATATCAAGCATTTAATAAAATAGAAACTGTAAGTAGTTTATCTGTCCGCTGTTGCTGCCCATTACATAAGCATTTTAGTCAAAACAGTCTTCAGATGTTGGAATTAAGAAAGAAAACAGTCTTCAGATGTTGGAATTAAGAAAGACCGCGAGCCAATTGCCGTTTCCTGCCAGTCATCTGTGGTATCCTGCAGTCAAAGTCGTTCCGGCCCTGTGGTCGGAGATGGGGCGAGGGTCTCCCATCCTGGCTTTTCAGGCAAGTATGCGTGCTTTCTCGGTGATTCTCCTCGTGATCAACATTTGGATTTCAGCGCAACACCCACTCAAATTCATTGCATTCCGCCGAGGAACGGCCGAGAAGTTTGTGACAATCCTTCCTCAACAACTTCCGAGCTACGCATATACTATAAGAATGCACGAGGACTTCGGACAAAGATAGATTCTTTCTTCTTAGCTACAACTTACTCGAAATATGATGTTATCGTGCTAACTGAGACTTGGCTGAACGATTGCATCTTGTCTACTCAATTATTCACTGTGTTCAGGACAGATCGTAGCTCTTTGAACAGTCGAAAAACTCGTGGTGGAGGTGTATTGATAGCCGTCTCTTCTAAATTGTGTTGCTGTATTGATCCAGCTCCGATAAGTAATGCTCTCGAGTAGCTTTGGATCAAAATCAAACTGCAGAACTATGATGTCAGTATTGGAGTGCGTATGGTCTCACCTGAATGTAGAGACGACTTGTCGCTCATACAGCAGCATACTGACTCCATTGATTCAATCCTTTCCGGTTTGAGGCCTCATGACCTTGCTTTCCAGTTTGGAGACTATAATCATCGTGAAATGCACTGGGTACCATCAGAGGATGGTGGCCTCACAATAGATTCCCATACATCGAGATTAACGAATGCTAGTTGTGCATTGTACGATGCCTTCTGCTTCCAGGGTCTGACACAAATCAATACTGTGAAGAACTCCAGTTCACGGATTCTCGATTTAGTACTCGTGAATGACTCAGCGTTATCAAGCTGTTGCGTATCCGAAGCGGCTGAACCGCTCGTAGAAATTGATACTCCACATTCTCTATTGACGTCACCGTTTCTATTTCGGTACCAGTGTCATTTGAACCATCTCTAGGACGACTGCTGGTTCGATTTTCGTCGGGCTGATTATAGTTCGATGAATGATGCGCTATTATCAATCGATTGGCAATTTTTGGATTCTGATCAGGATCTGGACGATATTGTATCAAGAGCCACATGTGAAAAGGGCATACAAGCTTTTTGTAAACAAACATTTGTGGGCCCTTTCTCGGCAACCGAGGGTCGCCTACGCAAAACAACTATTTCATCGGAAAGGGGAATGCTTCTTCTACCCGTTAATGTTGATGGTTTGCGTTGGTATCATATGGGTGGCGAGAAAAGGGCATAAGAAGGTTTGTTTACAAAAAGCTTGTATGCCCTTTTCACATGTTGTTCTTGGTATGTATTTTCAACACGGAGATACGTCAAGTCACCGAAGCTCACGGGCCTCTTCAGCGCCCTCCACTGAAGCCTCCTTGGACGAACAGGAGCCTCCGCCAGTTGAAGCGCCGTAGGGGATCTGCACTTGGAACGTATAGTCGGAGTCGTTCGCAGCATTCCAAACATCGCTTTGTAATGGCAAGTAACAAGTACACACGGTATAATCGTCTATTGTATGCTCGATACGTTGATCGTACGCAGAGAAATTTGCGTCTACATCCCAAACAGTTCTGGTCTTTTGTTCGTACTAAACGCAAGGAGGATGGATTGCCTACGTCCATGTATTTCGGCGATCGATTTGCTAGCACAGCCTCTAGTAAATGTGGGATCTTTGCTGAACACTCCAAGAATGTCTTCTCAAATACGCCTGCTACACCACCGCAGATAGAGGCTGCTGTTTTATGTGTCACCCGGTCCTGATGGGATTCCTTCATCTGTGTTGAAAAACTGCTTGAGTTCTCTGATGACACCGTTTGTAAAACTGTTCAATCTATCGTTCCAACAGCAAAAATTTCCTGCTGGATGGAAAACTTCGTTTCTGTCACCGATTCACAAAAAGGGTGACAAATGTAACGTCGTCAATTACCGTGGAATAACGTCCTTGAGCGCTTGCTCTAAGGTTTTTGGAATAATTGTAAACAACGCTCTCTTTGAAGCCACCAAAAACTACATTTCATGTGCCCAGCATGGATTCTAACCGAAACGATCTGTTACTACTAACCTCACTCAGTTCACCTCACTCTGCATACGCTCTTTTGACGCTGGTTCACAAGTGGACGCCGTATACACGGACTTCAAGGCTGCATTCGATCGTGTGAATCATGATATCCTGTTGCAAAAACTCGAGAAGCTGGGGGTATCTTCCGCGCTTGTTAGCTGGTTTAGATCATATCTGTCTGAAAGATCCGTGAGAATGAGGATTGATTCATCACATTCGGAACCGTTTAGGATTCCTTCTGGAGTACCGCAAGGGAGTAATCTTGGACCGCTGCTTTTCTCATTATTCATAAATGACATTGCCTTTGTGTTGCCACATGGACAGCGAATATTCTATGCCGACGATGTTAAGATCTTAAAATATTGATCCACGTAACCCGATCAAATAAAAGAAATCCGCGACTTCAAATACTAATCCGTGACAGATAAAAAGCTGTTTTTATTGCTTAAAAATACCATTAAATGGTAAAATTGAATTCTGTACTCCGAGGATAGTTCTAACAAAATTTTGAGAAATTTTTTAAAGGAGTTCTGATGAGTATTTTAAGGATATTCCGGTGATAATTTTTAAAAAAATTAAAAGAAACATTTCAAAGAATGAATGGGAATTCTGAGCAGACTAAAAATAACATTCCATGGTTATTGTGGTGTTTATTACGTTTTATTCTTGATCGAGATACAGTGGCGTCGTTTATACATAGAGTAGATAGGGGTATGTAGAGGAGCATGTACAAAGTAGGGGTAAGGTTTCTGATATCTGTTACATCTCCCTTTTCAAAAAGAACAACTACAAATTTAGTCTGGTTACTGGTTTGATCGTTCTTCCTGCTCTTGTCACGTATGGCTGAATGCCGCTATCATCATTGGATTGAAGAACTGGTAGAGAAGGTTGACCCTGTGGTGATACAGCTGGCGACGATGACGGCGTATTTCCAGTTTCGGATGACGGTCCATCGGGATCGATTCCTTCGGGATTCTCGGGATCATCTTCACTAATGGCTTCGGGTTTAGGTGTAATCGAGACAACGGATCTCCTTACATGCTTCATGTTGCGTCGAACGATGTCACCGTTGTTTTTCTCAACGATAATAGACCGTGGAGTGTCCGTTTTGGCGATCACTTTACCCGACTCCCAGATATTAGTCAACTGATTCTGCACCAGTACATTATCGTTGACATCCAATTCTAGGCGTTTCCGAGCTTCTCGATCATAGTAGTCCTTCTGTTTCTGCCTCGCAGCTTCTAGGGATTCCTTGACGTTTTCGACAACAATTGGTTTTAGCTTATCTTCTACTATCGGCAGCGGAGTTCTTGTTATCCTGCTAATAATCCTTTGGTTCGGCGACAATAGTTCCTTAGATCGTGGAATATTGCGGTAGTTCAATAAACCAAGCTGTACGGAGCTGTTGTCTTCTTTGCACTTCCTTAGAATGTTCTTGGCTATTTGAACTGCTCTTTCAGATAGATCGTTGCTTTGTGGATAGTACGGGCTCGACGTTACGTGTTCGAAATTCCACGTTGATGAAAACTTTTTAAACAATTGTGACGTATACTGCTTCGCGTTATCACTGTTGAGCTCTTCTGGAACTCCCCAAACTGCAAACCATGTTTCCAGCTTCTCTATTACCTCCGATGACTCCATCGTGCGCAGTTTTTTAAAGTCAATCCATCCCGAATAGCTATCGATGAGTACCAGATAATTTACTCCGTTGAAGTGGAAAATATCCGAAGCGACTATCTGGAATGGATAGTCAGGAATCCTCTTGACGATCATCGGTTCCTTTACACAACTTCGACTGTGCTTTTGACACACGCTGCATTCATCCACATACCGCTGGATGTCACGGCCCATGCCAGGCCAGAACACTAACTGTTTCGCACGTTTAATGCAAGACTGGATTCCGAAGTGTCCAGCAAGCGTAAGGCTCAGTACTTTCTTTCGAAGCGATTATGGTACCAGAATGCAGTCACCCTTGAAAATCACACCTTCATACGTTGATAACTCATCTCTGAAGTTCCAATAGAGCTGGAGATCACCATCCACATGTGCTAGTTCTTCTGGCCATCCTTCGAGTAAGCAGCGAATTAGTTTCTGCAACACTTCAGACCTTTCAGTCTCAGCTACAATTTGATCCATCCACGGCTTCGTCACGTTGAGTACCACGTGAACCTCTAGCTCATCCTCGTTTTTCTCCTTAGGGTTGTCAACGTCACGGCTTAACGTATCAGCAATTGGTACATTCTCTCCTCTTACGTAGATAATCGACGGTGCATACGGTTGGACATCGAGAATGATGCGTTTCAGTCGTGGTGGGGCTTTATCCAATGGTTTCTTGAATATCGATTCAAGAGGCTTATGGTCGGTTTCAATTGTTACCGGCCTCCCGAAGATATAAGGATGAAACTTCTGACATCCGAATCTAATTGCAAAGGCCTCATTTTCAATTTGAGGATAATTTTGTTGAGATGGAGTCAGCGCTTTAGATGCATATGCTACCGGGTGTCCTTCTTGCAGGAGAACTGCTCCCATCGAGTGTGAGCTGCAGTCCACCGATAGCACGTTTTCCTAATTCAGTTCATAGAATTTCAGCGTTGGGAGACTTGAGAGATGTCTTTTTATCTTCTCGAATGCTGCTTGTTGTTCGTGGCTTCAAACCCAAGCAACTTCCTTCTGGAGTAGCAATCTTAGAGGAGCTGTAATTTGCGAGAGGTTAGTAATAAATTTCGAAAGGTAAGTTACCATTCCAAGCAAACGTTGTAACTACTTCTTGGTTTCCGGTACTTTCAGCCTTCTGATTGCCACAATTTTCTCGTCGTCTGGTTTCAGTCCCTCCGCCGATACGATGTGTCCAAGAAACTTCACGGATCTAACGGCGAACCGACACTTTTCCTTATTCAGCTTCAATCCAGCGCGATCTAGGCGGTCAATAACGTTCGCTGTGATCTCCTTTAGTTTCGCTTCGCTTGTTGCATATATCAATATATCATCCATCGAGACATCCGTGTTATCTAGTCCATCCAGCAGCGTTGAGATCTGATTCTGGAACACCTCTGGTGCTGATGCGAGACCAAATGGAATACGTTTGCATGAGTAGCAGCCCCATGGCGTTCCGAATGTCAAGTATTTTTGGGACGCCTCCGCTACTTGGATCTGCCAAAAGCCCTTCTTGCAGTCCAGTCTGGTGAACCAAGTTGAATCACGGATCCTTGCCGCAATCTCCTCAATCGTCCTGAGTGGATAGTGTCTGCGGAGAATGCTTTTATTCACGTCTGTCGTATCAATACACAGTCGAATCTTCTTATTCTTCCGGACCACTACTAGGTTGCTTACCACTGGTGTTGGTTCTTCTTGCTTCCTTATAACTCCCAGTTTCACCATGTTTTCCAGTTCCTCCTTCACTTCTCCTCGAATTTTGTGCGGAATCATCCTTGCTGGTCGAATCTCGAATTTTGCGTCCGGCTTAAAGTCCAACTCGTACTCAAATCCTTTCAGACAGCCCAAACCTTTGAAAATGTTGGTGTCCTCTCTCACGACGTGTACTCGCCTAAGCAGATTCAGCTTCACGCAACTGGTCCTTCCAAGAACAGGAACGACGTCTAGATCCACAACTTTATAGGTTATGTTCTCTTCTTTACCTTTCACTACACTTTTCATTGTGAATTCGCCTTCCACCTTGTTCCGGTGTCCATTGTACGAGACGATGTACTTGGTCGATGAGTCCTGTAACTTCGCGCCAGTTTTCCTAGCCAGATCCAATGGCAAAACATTGCATTGTGCTCCACAATCCAACTTTAACGTAATTTTCGCAGGTCCCACGAACACTTCCTCGAACCAATCGTCATCATCCGTCCTGGAGTTCTTCTGAGCTTGAATTGCGTGCAGATGCAGGTTCACATGTTCCTCTTCCGACGAATCTTCTGTTTCCTGTACGATAGACGCTGTTTTCTTCTCCTTATTCTTCTTGCTACTACTGCTAGACGATTCCCGGTCCTTGCTCTTTTTGAAGCAGCACTCTGGCAAGTGTCCAGTTTTGTTGCAAACAGGACAGGTTTTCTTGAATGCAGGACAACTTTTCTTTCCGTGCTTAGTTTCACACCTACGGCAGTTGAAAGGTTTATCAGCTTCTCTTCCCTTGATGGCATCGCAACTCTTCGTGTCAGAGCTGATCTGGTGCAACGTTTCCGTCATCTTTTCACTGGATCTGCAGATTTGAATTGCTTTCTCAAGGGTCAACTTGGAGTCACTGAGGAGCTTCTCCCGAACTTTTTGACTGCGCACTCCCAGCACGATTTTGTCCTTTAGCAGTCGATCTTCCGTAGACATACCTTCCTGTGGAGTATTGAAATCACAATCCACAATAGCCTGTCGCAGCTTAATAAGAAAGCTGTCAAAACTTTCATCCGGGCCTTGGTCAGTCTTCAGGAATATGTACGTGATGTACGTAGGGTTAGCAGTAGGGTTGAACGCTTCGGCAAACTTTCGCTTGATCACATTCGGGTCTTTTTTCTCCTCTTCCGTCAGTTGGAATCCCGTAAACGTTCCTATTACATCCGGTCCCAGACTGTTCATGAGGATGCCGACCTGCCTTTCCGCCGGGAGCTGTTTAATTCCTGCTGCTAGCTCGAACCACTCGTATTGCTGACTCCAATCTTTCCAGATTCTCGCCTTGTCAATTTGATTCCGGATGTTGATTCTCTCCGGCGGCTGGGCTGAGAAACTTTGAATGGGGTTATGTACGCTGTTCGCTTGCTGCTGAGGCGGTGGCTGTGGTGGATCGACCATTTTCGCAACTTTTACGCTTTACCGATCCGTATCCAATCAATATTTACGTTGTCCAACTTTACGTTTCGCGTTTCCGAACTATTTTTCCCGTATCCGCGATATTTTCATCGGTTTTTTCGGGTTTTTCCGCGCGCGAAAACCACTTCTGACACCATGTGGTGTTTATTACGTTTTATTCATGATCGAGCTACAGTGGCGTCGTTTATACATAGAGTAGATAGGGGTATGTAGAGGAGCATGTATAAAGTAGGGGCAAGGTTTCTGATATCTGTTACAGTTATCAATCTATGTGTTTAAATTCTTGAAAATTTATCGATCTTTTAACTTTCCTAAAAATTTAATCAAAAATCTTTGCAGGATTTTATTAGTATATTCGCAAACATTTCCTTTGAATCTTTTTCCTGCGTTTGTATCAGAATTATTCTAAAAAAGGATGGAGATTCTCTCTAAGAGTCCTATAAACAGTCTTAGGTTTTCCCAATTCCCATAAGTTCTCTGCATATTCATAAAAAAAAAATGGAATAAATCCTAAGATTTAAATTTTTAAGCTTTTTCTAGGAATTACCTGAAGATTTCGGCTATAATTCTATTCAGAATTCGCTTTAATTCTCTTTTTGAATTTCCAAAAAAACTACTTCAGAATGGTCTTGAAATTTTGTTCAAAATTATCTTGGACTTTTCCTCTAAAGTCTGCTGCAAGTTTCCTTAAATTTCTTCAGAAGTTCGTTTCATGATGCCCTTGGAATTATCCTCGGAAATTTCTTTAAATTATCATTAAAATTTCTTTACAATTGTACGCTCAAAATTCGATACACACTACGAAAAAGACATGTAAAGTTCAGTGCCCGAAGACCGAAACATGCAAGCGGCCCTTTTGACATAAGAATCAGTTGAAAAGGACGAGAAATTCAATTCAATAAAACGCACTTTTCGTCGAGTTGCATATGTTTCAGCTTCAGGACACTTAATTTTACATGCCATGTTTGTTTACGTTCCATGATTTACATCAAAGCTGAATTACGTCTCGTGTAAAAATAATAATTTCTAGGTGTGATATACTAGACATTTGATTTGGAATTTTCCACAGAGCTATTTGAAAAATTACTCTGAACTCACACAAGTTCCATAATTTGTCGGAATTCCCCTTCTGTTTGCGCAGTTAGTTTATGAAGCTTCCTTGAAATTATCAGCATTTCCATTTACAAGTCTAAAATCATTAAAAGTTCTTTCCAAAACTCTCTGTTGGTTTCACTAAAAAAACCATGGTGTTATTCATTCTAAAATCTTCTCTAAATTTCTTTGAAAAAAATAATCTAGTCTAGTCTAAGAATCTTGAAAGTTTTTAAAGGTTTAAGGTTCAGGTTTCTGCAAAAAAAAAAATGGTGTAACTGGGGGTTATGTTAACTGTCATAATACCAAAACTGCAAAATGCGTGTCAATTCTGTGACACAGCACGCCTTTCGCGATGCCGTGAAGTGAACTTGATCGTAGCATCGAAACGAATTTTGTAAAATATAATCCATATTCATTGTAGATGGGTCCAGTTTGCTAACAATTTCATGTGCGGTAGCTGGTTCATCTCTAATGATTTCGTTGATTTCACTGTGTTTTTTATCCCCGGCGCACCAACATTTCCGTGAATTTGTTGAATTTCGGACATGATCTGCAAATCCCCGTTGTCGTCTTCATTGCATTGTGAATTCGCGAAATACGACGGAAGAATTTTCTTCCAGCAGTTTACCAACGTGCTTTGATTTATGTTCTTTAGAACCACCTTCAAGCAGCTTGTATTGGTTTCCAAAATGGCGTCTGGCATCGATTTTCGGCCTCTACACGTCATCTTCTTTCCAGAAATACCCATATTGTAGGGTATTTGACAGTTTTTCTTGAACCGATGGTTGCCATCTTGGATTTTATAATGGCGTCCGAAATAGATTTATGGCCTGTACACATCATCCCTTTTCCGGTTCCTGTCCTCCGGTTCCTGTCCTGGCATAGCAACATCTTATATGGACAAGTTTTCCATACATAACATATCGAGGAAGTTCATGTGCACACTAGCGCCGCGTAGTGAGACAGTTCTGAAATAATATGACCACCATCCGAAAGGAATTGGTCACCTGAACAACATTGCTGAAGACAGCAACTTTCTATATAACCAGGTTCTCGAGATACAGTTTATATAGGAAGTTCACATGCACACTAGCGCTGCGTAGTGAGAGAATTATGAACTGATATGAAGACCATACAAAAGTACATGATCACTTGAACAACTTTGCTCAAGATAGAATCCTTCTATATGGCCAGGATTTTGGGATACAGCTTATATACGAAGCTCATGTGCACACTAGCGCTGTGTAGTGAGAGAGTTCTGAATTAAAATGGCAACCATCCGAAAGGACTTGGTCACTTGAACAACTTTGCTGAAGACAGTAACTTTCTATATGGCCAGGATCACGAATTATTCTATGTTGGTCCTAAGATCCATATATTATAGCACCCGTCATAACCCAAGTAACAATTCTGCAATCATTTGGCATCCACTCTGATTTATGATGGTTTTATAATGGCAATGAATAATCCATTTAGTTTAAATACAGCATTGCACAGTGTAAAACGTTCCTGCTTAGTAGTTCACCTTTCCGCTGTTTTAAAAACCTTCTACGGTCTGACGAGAAGTCAAAAGCTGTCTTGTTTTAAACATAAATTTAAAATAGTTCTCAATCCCACCATAAAACTGTTCTAAAAATCAATCATAAACTTCATTAGCATTTTTTTTTATTAATGTCTTGATAAAATACTCTATAAACCTGTTCTATCATTACAAAAGCAATCATAAAACCATTCGGTGTTACATGAGAGTAAAATGCATATATTGTTGCCTTTTAGGCTTTTAAAAGTGTATCATAAAATCTCCTCTGTTTACAAATTGAACTTTAAGGATGGATCCTCATAGTGAATCCAAATTTATGACAAGGATATCTCGAAGGATAAACGAAGTTGGAGGAACAATTCAAGCGCTGCAAACAACCGAAGGGAAGTCGATTTCAGTAAAATTTAGTTCTTTATAAGAACCAGCACGTCCGGCGGAACGGGTACCATCAACGACTGAGCATCTGGTGGAGAAGAGTGAAGTGAGCGTGGTCCTCAAATTCATAAAACATTGTCAAAACAGTCTGAAAACAGACCAGCCTTCTCCGGACCTTGCCAATAGATGAATATCGGAATAAATTTCGTCAGTACCGACAGCAAACCACTTCAACTGTCAGTTAGCGGACACTAGTTGGTTTCCGATCCATAGCTGCGATTTTATTCTGTGAAAGGGTCATCACTTGAAAAAAAAAAATCATTCAACCGTTCCTGCATCGTTTGATAGTGCACTTCCAGAACCATCCGGAAGAAGGAGATCTTTTCGGGAATGATCGAGGTTTAAGCTGTGCGAAATGCCACCAAGCCACCGGAAGAGAATCGCCTGGAAGAACGCTGAATCGCACAGCACAACTATCGAAAGATAAACAAACTCTGACGTTTAACATTTTGTAGGCAACATTGCCGCCATAAATGCTGCCATAAATCTGAACGGGTTAGGATGAAGCAAAATGGCCTTAGATAAATACAATTCAGTCTACAAGTTTTCTTCATAAAAGCCATTTCAAAACCTTATGAATTTGTTAAGGATTTCTTGAAAGCAAAATAACTTTTTCACAAATGGCCCATGAAAATCAACTTTTATGCCTCCGGCATATTACAATTATTTTGTTTGTTTTTTACAATCTTTGATTTTCAATCTATATTTCGTTGGATATAACTTTACTTTAGTTAATTTAGCAATGAGAAAATATTTAGAATGCAAAAATCATGAGAAATAAAAATCTTGGCTATAATCGATCTGAAGAATATATTTTTTTTCTTCTTAATGTTAAATATTAGTAAAATCGATGTTTTCCGTGGGCGGACTCAAGTTTTTCGATGTTTTCACGTACATTTCACATCAAATTTTATATGGCACCTAAAACTAGGCCACTTTATGAGAACTAATTATAATTTTGGAAATTCGGCAGGATTTTTATAAGATCAGTTTTTATTTTAATTATTTTGATAAGATCGGATGGTATTTATGAATCCTTTTTTATCTTGATTGTTGTTTTTCTAGTGAACTTAGCAAGCAGCTAGGGTAAATGGCTCGGATAATGGTTTTAATTGTTGCCAAATAGGTTTTATTGTAGCTTAAATACGGGTTTCAAATGGATCTCAATGCGTTTATAGTACGACCATTTTGCAGTAAATCAATCTTGAAGAGCTTCGAAAATATACCCTTCAGAACCTTCTCCAGAGTGGGCCAACTAGACAGATTCTAGCATCAATGAGGTTTTGGTGGATGCATGAATGCACAGTGGTCCAGAATGCAGATCAAGGTGGAATGATATGTTTTGAGCCTGAAATTGAAACTTTAGACTAAAAGTCTCTTCTGCAAAGTTGTTCCTTATAGTTATGCCCAGGGTGCCTTCCATTCATTTTGACTAAAAAAATGTTTTAGGAAATTATGGAATAATAAGATATTATGATGGTATTTTGTACGTGTAAGGAACAAGAAAAGATTATAAAGTTTGTGTTTGACACATAAAACCTGAAATTTTAGCTTTGACAGAGCCAAAATGAGCGATTTTATGATCGCCTCTTCGCGAAGAGTGAAGAGCGAAAAGTGGGTGAGATAAATGACAAAATCGCTTATTGCCACTCTCATGCAGCAACATTGGCTGGTATTATGTGTCAAACACAAACTCCACAATCTTGTCTTGTTGCAAACAAAACAAACAAACAAAATATTATAATAATATCTTATTATTCCATAATTTCATAAAACATTTTTATAGCCAAAATGAATGGAAGGCACCCTGGTTATGCCCTTATTTTTATGACAATGAATTCTAGGGTGGTTCCTATTATCATTAAAATCAAAAATCTAACTTATTTGTTTGAATAAATTAAGGTATACATTCTTCGGCCGGTTCGGTTGGGCAAACAAAAAAAAAGTTTTTCTACGGCATTTGAAAGGGCGTATGTTATTCTCAATAATATAAAAAATTGGAGGTATGTTATTTTTTAAACTCGTATAAATTTCTCATGAAAGTCATCTTCTAGAGACTTTTAAAACTCTTTCAGACGTATGTTTTATAGTGAAACTTGTTGCCTGTATCTCTTCTAATAAAAAAAGATATACCCGAATATAGTAAAAAATATGAATAAATTCAAATTGATTTTATACGAGTTTAAAAAATAACATACCTCCATTTTTTTATATTATTGAGAATAACATACGTCCTTTCAAATGCCGTAGAAAAACTTTTTTTTTGTTTTCCCCAACCAGAGATATTAACATTTGAAAAGTGCCTATTTTTAGTATAAAAACGTCAAAAGCTCTTGATCGCCGAAAGATATTGACAAGCTTTGGGCGGAAAAAATTTGCGCCTTCTTAAGATCTAAAAGTTATTTGAAGACACCTTTGCTGAGAAATTCGAAATAAGCAAACTAGAGTAAAACAACTGTTTTTTTTAGAGCCACCCTAACTCAATTCAAGAGCTCTAAATCGGCCAATTGTTAAAAGCTCTAAATCGGCCAATTTAAGAGATACAAAAAAGTTGTTTTGTACAAAGTTGTTTAAAATTAGCTCAGCTATAACTTTGCCCAAGAAAGTATACCTTAATTTATTCAAACAAATAAGTTAGATTTTTGATTTTAATGATAACAGGAACCACCCTAGAATTCATTGTCATAAAAATGAGGGCATAACTATAAGGAACAACTTTGTAGAAGAGACTTTTAGTCTAAAGTTTCAATTTCAGGCTCAAAACATATCATTCCACCTAAATCTGCATTCTGGACCACTGTGCAATGGCAAAGCAGTCTTGACCAGGGTTTTATGAATGTTGTTTTATAGTAGCTTTGTAGTATTTCATAAAACTTAAAATGTTAAACCTGAATCCAATAACGCAGGGTTGTTGGTCTATCCCAGTACAACAACTTTGTCGATGATAGTATAGCTCTATATGTATATTGAAACAAATGAGATAATCCACTATAGTATCTATTAGTGCAAATCCCATAAGCTGTGGGTATCCTTATTCGCGGATAGCCCGGCAATAATGATCAGGCAATAAAGGAATCCGGTAATAAGGATTCCTGACTGTATACATCCAACTCGCTCCCTGAGACCTTGCCTGCAAAAGACTTAATCAATTTAAGCGGCGAACCCGATTAACAATGCCCATTTGCCAACTCTTAATCACCTGCTAAATGCACACCGCGCATTTAGCTATCTAATCATCCACGCAATTCATGCACAATTAAATAACCACATTTCCGGCATATCTTCACTCTCAAAGTAGATCACCCATCGCATCCTCCGTCCCTGAACCAACCAGCCACTACCTACTGCAAAGTAGGTCTGTTTGTCTAGCTGGGGCAACGAGATAAACATTACGCGCTACTTTTGCCCATGCATCCTGTTCTTCCTCGCTCGTTTTACTCTTTTCCAATTTTCATTACTGCATCGAATGAACGGCAAATAGGCCTACGTGTGAGATAAGCCGAGCAACTGTGAAGCAACTTGCACTGACTATATCAAGTATACATAGCAGACCCGGGATTGCACAGGTCTTCTGCTGCTGGTTGGCATGCATGCATGACACGGACATGGAACGGTCGGTTAAATTGTTTGTAACGTAGGCACACAGCCGCATACATGACAGTGCACCGCTAAAGTGCTACTTATTTTTTTTTAGTTCAGTACGGCTTCAATTCGCTACATCACAAAAACAAGATTCAATAACCAGATTTCGCCAAAGGCCGATCGGGACGAGGCCCACCGTTAGAATATCTACAATTTTAGCTTATCAGATGCCCTCTCCTCAACCGCAGAGAGCAAAATAGGGCAAATTTGGATGCGCTTCGTCCGAACCGAACCGGCCCGCGGAATGGGAAAGAAGCTAAACCAGGCTAAGTGCAGGTGTTATTCAACCCGCTAACCGCAATCACCTTGCGCTTTTGGCAAAGCAAATCAAGGCTCGAATCAGCGTTTGATTGAATGGATTTTATGAGCAGAGTTATTAAGTAAACCAACAAATCTTCACTTTCTTCGATAATTCGAGCGCCATCGGTTTTATGACCCTGGCCCCTGTCGGGGTCCAATTGGTCCATTCACAAAAATGACGAATGTCTGTTTCGGTTTTTTCACTCTCTCTTCGCATGTGCGATAATATGTTTCAGAGGCTGGACACACTCAGACACACTGCAGAAAATTTCCAAACCGCACCAACACAATTGCAACACTGACGAACTGAAACGAGACTCACTGATTACATTAAGTTAAAAAATTACACTGACGACCGGGTAGAAAGTTTTTTCTCTTTAATTCACTGCTCTTTCCATATTGCGGTGGCATCAGGCAGCAAGTGATTGTGATCGCCCAACACTGCCACCACCACCAGTTCATCAACGTTGTTGGTTGGATGTTGATGTGAAAAATGAATGCTCCATCACTAATTGGAGGAATACACGATCTCAACAGAGGAGCAGTATTAGCTAAGACGGATGGATCAATTTGTCTTAGGTTAAGGCCCATTTAGGGTATTAGCAGCAGATTGGAGTTATATTGTGCAATCCTCCTTAATTTGCCGTAAATAATGTCGGTTTTCGTTCGGATGGGTTATGCTCTTTCATTACCTCAGAAGGGCCTGGGCGGGGTAATCAATTTGTTTGAATGATGGTAATGAATAAGGAAGCACATCTTGTGTCAATCCTTCTTATAGCCACCGATTCCTAGTCTTGACTACTTCAGACTAGGGGAACAGGATTTTTCAGTAATCAAAGGAACACATCTTAGTCCTTGTTACTTTTTATGCCTTGTTGATAGTGATAAGTCCTCGGGTTGCCTGGACCGAGGATGATCTTGAAACAAGGAAAAAATGAGTTAGTTAGTCTTCATCTATGTGATTCCTAATCTTCTATTCGTTGTTCCCTAGTTTGAAGTGGTTAAGACTAGGGTTCTGATGCATGGTCATTATCGGTGTTATTCTTTAATTTTGTTGCTAAGGAATCCAA
This sequence comes from Ochlerotatus camptorhynchus, assembly GCF_037179485.1. Taxonomy (NCBI): domain Eukaryota; kingdom Metazoa; phylum Arthropoda; class Insecta; order Diptera; family Culicidae; genus Ochlerotatus; species Ochlerotatus camptorhynchus. The sequence goes on from NW_027041058.1 coordinate 210,575, forward strand.
TTTTGACTGACAAAGGGGCGCGGCTTTGGAGGGTGTTCCAACACTCCGAAGGGTATAAATAGCGGGACCTTTCAATTAGAATCGATTCCTTCCGATGAAGGCAAGAATGACAACTGTATCAAAACCGAATACATCATCATTTTTCAATAGTGATGAAGTAATACGACATGCACTAAACTAAGGACACGGGATATACAAGAATAGATCAAATTACTGATCGCAGTAGTTTTATGTCCCGAACAGAGGAAAAAAAAATCCTTATAAATCTTCCATTCAGGAATGTAACCAGTGACACATATGTTGTTCCAAAGTATTGTATAAATGTTTTCTGGACCGCTTAGCTCAGTCAGTAAAGGCGCAGCTACAAAGCAAGACCATACTGGAGGAGGTGGCTGGATTCGATTCCCGGTTCGGTCTTGAAGGGTTGGAAAATATCTCGACTTCCCTGGGCATAGAGTATGATTGTACTTGCCACACAGTTATACTGCTGGAAAAAAACTGGTAAGTCATCGAAAGCCCTCAAATAATAGATGTGGAAGTGCATCAGAACACTAAGTTGAAAGCACGCAATGAGTTTGACATGTGAAAAGGAAGAAGAAGATGATCACCTGACAGTCCTTTCAACAATTTCTCAGCAACCTGGTATCGTGGGTGAATAACTGGGAGACATGATTTAAATTATTGGGCAGTTGAGGATCTTCAAAATTATACTAAATCAACCTGAAGACAAAGCGGCGCCGGTGGTGTAGTGGTAAGTGTGATTACCTCTCACCCCAGCAGGCCTGGGTTCAATCCCAGTTGGCGCCGCTGGGATGTTCTGAGGCATAACATCTCTGATCACGCCTTCCTTCGGATGGGAAGTAAAGCCATTGGTCCCCGGTTCATGAGTTGATGGGTCGATAGGTAGGGTTCAGGTGTGGGACCTGCTCAGCACGGAAAACAAGATCGACGGAAAACAAACCAAAGGAAAAAAAAACTGAAGACATGAGAACATCCTGAGCAGTTTTTGGAGATCTTTGATCACCTGAAGGCCTTTGGAATATTTTCTGAGTCACCTGGCATCATCAAAGAATATCTGGTAGATGTGATTTAAATTGTGGAAGTTTGAGATCTTCATCAGAATAGTACCTGAGCCACCTAAAGTCTTTGTGAAGAACCATAGATTTCCATGAAGTTCTCTAATATACTATGAAATTATTAGTACTACTAGATCTTCCCCGATCTCTTATGAAATACCTCTCACTTCTCTGAAATTACCTCAACTTCAATGATACTCCCTGAAACTTTTTTAAAATACATTTTCCATACAGTTTGCTATTCGCTATGAAATTCTCCAATTTTTGACTACGTCTCACGGGAAGGTACTGGGGTAAATCGAAAATCTAGTATTGCGACCGTCACGAAAAATTGTAATGTTTTGAACGCTTATAACTTTGTCATTGATAGTTGAAATTAAAATCCAAATACGCCAATCGATAGGTAATAACTCTCACAATCTGCTGCAATAAATACCTTTTCAATTTTCTCAACTTAAATCGTTGAAAAATGTACAAATAAAAAGCGATAATTTCATCACCGTTTCAATGAAATAAACGTTCTCCCCAAACCAAGTCGTCCTAATCCAGTACCATTTGGTCGCGCATCGTTTTGCTTGAACCTGTAAAACTACACAAGAGCTCAGCTGTCGTTCCTCCGCTCATTAAAGCTTCGGAAGGCGTGGCTAGCAGAGACAGGAGCAAATCAGGAAAAGGTGGAATTTTTCCCTCTGCCTCTGCTGCACATTACTGGAGTCAGGCTAGAGCGCTGCTGTTGTGAATCCGCCCATTTTCACATCGGACGGACGGTGTGGTAAAATAGCAGCAGTCAGCGTGATCACCTTGATGACAACCAACGATGAGGTGGAGAACATGTGGAATTTGTGGAGATCGAACAATTGGTCCTATTCAGGACCACACATATTTAACAGAAAGAGTTATTGAAACGCGACAAATATCATTTTTATATAACAAACCCCCCCCCCCCCCCATCCTCCTATGACGACAACCTAAGAAGAATTGACGTTAATTTTTTCACCCGCCAAAAGAGCCAAAAATTCAAGCAGAGAAAAAATTTGCATGTCATGGATGCTGTACCTCTGACACCTACAAAATAGTGGAAAATCCTGTCAGAGGTGGAGCTTAGAAACTATTTTCTGTGCAGAATATGTAAAAAAAGGAGAGACTTCGGATGTATTTTTTTCTGCATAATATCAGGACTGGTAGCAATCACTGTTGTTAAAAATAGTGATTTTAGTGACCATGTTGATGAAATAAGTGACCAAATAGTGACTTATAGTTGTAAAAATAGTGACTAAAAGTGGCCTAAGAGAAGAAAAGTAGTAGTTATGATGACACACTAAATAAATGTTTGATGTTTTAGACTTATTCAATTAGTATCTCATAAACACTTATGTACGATATGAACCTTTAAAGTGAAAGATTCAATAGAAAGTTTATAGTCCAAACCCACGGTATTTGTCAGGGTGTCTACGACCTGAAAAAAAAACTTGGAAAACCGGGAATCCTTAGGAAATTTTATTTATTCCTAAAATACCTGGAAGTCTCAGAAAATTTAATAATGTATAAGGATATTTTAAAGAAAATAATTAATTTTAAAATACAAGCATGTATTTTTCTCGTTATTTTTATTCACACTTCGAATTTTATAGATGCACAGTGGATTAATCTTCAGTAACAAATAAATTAAAAACAAACATACTTGAAATGTTGTTTTTTTTTTGGTTTTGAAACATGCATATTTCCTAGAAATATTAAATTTGAACTAATTCTGGATTTAAAAGCTATGATACTAAAAGAAATTTTTAAGAATCTGGAGGCAAATTCCATGGACAGTTTTAAAGGCTTGTGGAATTTTATTATAATTTCTAAGGACCTCATTCCAAGGGAGTTCTGGGAAAATAATAATTTAGACAAAAACATCAAGTGCAATCTGCTTTCAAGGTAGTTCTGAGGAATTTTAGATTTCAATTGCAGCCTGATAATTTTGAGTAGAATTTTAATAAACCCTGAATTGAGCTAAAAGTAAATTTCAATGAATTTCTGAGGAGAAGCTTTAGAGTAAAATGCCAAGGGCATTCTGAGCATAGCTTCATAAAGATTGTAGGAGAAAACGAATCCGGAGCATAAGTCCTTGGATTTTTTTTTAATTCTTAAAGGAGGATTACAATGAAATCTGAAAATAACTCCAGAACATCTTGGTAGATTGAGCCTCACAAATTCTAAAACTTCCCTGGACCTTTTAAGTCTTCCTAAAGTTTCCTAAATGTTTTCTCCTTGATCTCCTCTAAAGGATTAACGCTGAAGTTCTCTAAACTTCTTTAAAATTTATGTGACTTCTCTAATAAAGGGTGATACGGTCAAAATTTGGTCAAGGGAAAACGCGTGTAAATCGGTGAAATCGTTTATTTAAAAAATCAAATTAAATTTCTTTTTCAAGTTCAATAAGTATAAAATTCAGGAAAAATATTCAGTTAGGCTTCCGCTTTTCCAAATCCGAATTGCCGGGCCTTACGCTTGACCCCTGCCATCAGATTTTGTACAGCCACCTTGTCCACCTTCTTTGCCACAGAAAGCCAGTTTGCCTTGAACTGCTGCTCGCCCTTAGCAGTTTTTTTTGGTCTTCTTTAGGTTCCGCTTGACAATAGCCCAGTATTTCTCAATTGGGCGGAGCTCTGGCGTGTTGGGAGGGTTCTTGTCCTTGGGAACCACCTGCACGTTGTTGGCGGCGTACCACTCCATGGCCTTTTTACCGTAATGGCAAGATGCCAAATCCGGCCAAAACAGTACGGAACAACCGTGTTTCTTCAGGAAAGGCAGCAGACGTTTATTCAAACACTCTTTCACGTAAATTTCTTGGAAGCTATGAAAATGCTGCTTTTCAAGCCACAGGTACAGATGGCTTGCCAAACCAGATATTTCTATGCGAACTTTGACAGTTTCATGTGCTTGAAAACATCTGCTACCTTTCCCCTTCCTTTTGCCGTATAAAACTCCTGTCCCGGAAGCTGCTTGTAGTCGGCTTTGACGTAGGTTTCGTCGTCCATTACCACGCAGTCAAACTTCGTCAGCATCGTCGTGTACAGCCTCCGGGATCGCGCTTTGGCCGTCGTATTTTGTTTATCATCGCGATTTGGAGTCACTACCTTCTTGTAAGTCGATAGTCCGGCTCGTTTTTTGGCTCGATGCACGGTTGTAGACGATACACCCAGCTTATTTGCGGCATCTCGGAGAGAGAGGTTAGGGTTTCGCTTGAAACTACCGGCAACTCTCTTTGTCGTCTCAGCGGCTTCCGGTTTTCGATTTCCCCCCGATCCAGACTTCCTGGCTGTCGACAAACGTTCCCCAAACACTTTAATTACATTTGTAACGATTGATTTGGCAACTTTTAGCGATTTTGCCAACTTTGCGTGCGAGTAGCTCGGATTTTCGCGATGCGCGAGCAAAATTTTGATACGCTGCTCTTCTTGCTTGGACGGCATTTTGACAACTGAAGAGTGAATTCCAAAATCAAAATAGGAGCAACATTTTACACACACACACCTTCAAAATGAGGGGTGTTCAGGTTTTTTAAATGCAAAATTGAAAGAAATACGTCAAGTTGATATTGACCAAATTTTGCCCGTATCACCCTTTATTAACGGAACTGCTGTAAGGTTCTCTGTTCTTTTCTGAAATTCTCAAAACTTCTCTAATGTTTTTTGCAGTTCTCATGAAGCTTGTTTTACTGCGCTGAATTTAACTGAACCGTCCTAAAAATCTTTAAGCTTCAGTGAACTTCTGAACTAATGCGAACACTTCAATTAACTTTTTAACGTCTCTGAAGTTATTTGAAAATCTGGGAACTGCTTTAAATTTCCCACTAATTTTCTGAAACTAATGAAACTGAACTCCCCTCGAAATTCCTCCAATTTTCGGAGGTTACTTCACTTCTTTCAAAAGCTCCTGCATTTTGCTAATGCTCATAAAAATTCCTGAAGCTCGTGGATCTCCCCTTAAGCTCCATAGATTTCTATAAGATTCTCGAAATGTTTCTGAAGACCACTGTGAAGTTCTCGAAGTTTTTCTAAATTTCTGGAACCTTTGTGATTCCGCAATTTTCATGAAACATAAAACTTCCAATAAATTATCGACACTAATTTAAAATTTTTTCAATAGTCTAGACTTTCATGGTGTTATTAAAACTGCATAAACGATTACTGAATATCTTTAAAGTTCTCCAGACTGCCCTGAGTTTATCAGTATATTTTAAGAAACCGCAACTTAACTGAAATTAATTGATGTGCCTTGAAGTTTCGAAAATTTTCCTTAAGTATTCTAACCATTATAAAAGCTCTCTTATTTTCTTACTTTATCTATGCTTACCAGAAGTTCTCTAAATTTGTTCAATAATCCGGAAAATTTTCTGATATATATTCAAAATTCTATGACGTTGTCGAATCAATCATAGAATTCTTGGAATACCCCATAATTCCACGGAATTCCTTGTAAGTTGCTGCAAATTTGCTTAAGTTAATGGGATTATTCTGAAGCTATCTGATCGTCCTCGAAGTACTCGGAACTTCGCTGAATATCATGAAACTATCTAAATTTATTAGATGTTCTCTGGAATTTCTTGGAGATATCGCTGCTTGCTAAAAGTTCTCGCATTTTTTTAAGTAATGGAACTTGGTTGATATTCTCTAGCGCGGAACAGACAAAAATCGGTTTTCCGAAGGAAGAAGCGTCAGCAGGAAGACCGAGATCGCGAAGCGATGGAAAATCTGCCCCTGATCTTCAAGAAGTTGAGGAGGAGATCGGTCGGCTGAAGAACAACAAAGCAACTGGTGTAGATCAACTACCAAGTGAGCTATTAAAATACGGTGGTGAAGCACTGGCTAGAGCGCTGCACTGGGTAATTGCCAAGATTTGGGAGGAGGAGATATTACCGGAGGAGTGGATGGAAGGTGTCGTATGCCCAATCTACAAAAAGGGCGACAAGTTGGATTGCTGCAACTACCGCGCGGTCACACATCATTTGTTCATCGATTTCAAATCCGCATACGACACAATCGATCGATATCAGCTATGGCAGATTATGCACGAGTACGGACTTCCGGATAAACTGACGCGATTGGTCAAGGCGACGATGGATCGAGTGATGTGCGTTGTTCGAGTATCGGGGACACTCTCGAGTCCCTTTGAATCTCGAAGGGGGTTACGGCAGGGTGATGGACTTTCGTGTCTGCTGTTCAACATCGCGTTAGAAGGTGTGTTCAGAAGAGCTGGGATAGACACGAGTGGCACGATATTCAGGAAGTCCATCCAGCTCCTTGGCTTCGCCGATGACATTGACATTATGGCACGAAACTTTAAGATGATGGCGGAAACGTACATCAGACTGAAAGCTGAAGCTAAACGAATTGGACTTGCCATCAACGCATCAAAGACAAAATACATGAAAGGAAGAGGTTCTAGGGAAGACAATGTTATCCTCCCACCCCGAGTTCAGACTGACGGTGACCAAATCGAGGTGGTCGATAAGTTCGTGTATTTGGGCTCACTGGTGACCGCCGAAAATGATACCAGCAGAGAAATTCAAAGACGCATTATGGCAGGGAATCGTGCCTACGTTGGACTCCGGAGGCCAAAAAAAAAGAGACTTTTTGGTGACTGGCTTGAAAAAAGTGACCAAGTCACTAAAAAGTGACTCACTAACAGCCCTGTAATATGTAAGAAGGAGAGACGTCCGATGTTGCATACAAATTACAGATGCATTACTGTAAGAACTGTCAAAATCCAATAAATTTACACGCTGGTGTTCGTGAGATCCTGCTTGGCGAACTGAATTTTGATGATTTTGGGCCGTCCCTGTGTTGAAGTAGGATTCAGAGGGACGGTTAAAACATCATGGTAGAGCTTTACATTGTTGTTTGTTACAAAAGTCATGCACCAAGTGGATTAGCGCGTTTCTGGGTGGTGCTGTGTTTAGTTCGGTCCTACACAAATAAAACCTCTGAAAATGGGTTGGAGCGTTTTTGTGTTTTTGTGCAAGGATGGCAAAAAGTTAAGAGATATATTTCTGAATACTTATAGTTCTAGTTCCTCATTATGTGCTAAATTCGGACGTTAAGCTATCCAATGAACATTTAGAATTATGATCCTGCTATGATGGATGAATTTTTGAAAATTGAAAATTTCTTACAATGTTACTTGGGCTGGGATGTGCAATACGTGCTTGTGAACGATTTCCCACCGAAGGTATCCTACTGCGATCAATGATTTGGTTAAACGTGTTATTCATAAAAAAATGTTCAATGGAGGTGGGATGGGCATTGAAGTGTGCACGGGGAATATATTTTAACTCATTTTCGCTTCGGACGGCGTGGTGTGCAGGCAGCAGAAGCAGCAATAGCAGCAGTAGCTACCTAACAAGCAACTATGGCTGGTCGTGGTAAAGGAGGAAAAGGTCGTATCTCCGGTCTGAGTTGTGGTGAAGGTGTTCCTGGAAAATGTGATCCGTGATGCTATCACCTACTTTGAACACGCCAAGCGTAAGCGGCCATGGATTTCGTCTACGCTTTGAAGCGACAGACGCACTCTGTACGGTTTCGGAGGTTAAATCATCACCAACTTTGGCAACAAAACGGCCCTTTTCAGGGCCAACAAGCTTATTACAGTAAAGAGTTGGAATATAATTTATCTGTGCCTGTTTTCCATATTCAAAACCACAGCCCCCAACGACTTCACAAAATGCTCTCCAGAGTTGTAATCTTGTAACCAAACTTGGAAGCAGAGGTGCAAGTGATGTTGATCGATTCTCTTCATCTTTCGTTAATAACTCATTAATTGCCCTTTGCTTTCAAGGTATTGACATTGGTAAACTACGCAAAAAGAGAGTGTCGCTACTTGATAGCAAACTACTCATGATGGGAGGAATCTGTGCATTTTGTGATTGTTTCCCAAGCACAGACATCATATTGAAACACCATCGTGATTATGCAGCACTGTGTGTAGCATTCTCTGTAAATTCCAATTGGTACTGTTAGTGCTTCAGTGTTTACACTCCGCGTTGGATAGAGTCAATATTCGAAGTGAAACAAGTGTTTATTGAGAAATTTTGTAGAAATTTTCAAAATGTCTCAACACATGGCTGCTAAATATCTCCGCGATTATCGGAAGCGCGTGAGAGACCAGGCATTCGAATGTGTCGAGCCAACAAGAAAGCGGCCAAAGGTTATCCTAATTTTAGGATTTATTCAATAACCGCCCATTTTCAAAAATTTGAATAATGAATTGTTCATTTTGGAGTTAAGTTTCTAAACCATTTATTTTGTTATTAATATATTAGTGAACGGTGCATGAAAAACAATCTCGTAGTTCTACGTCAACAATGCGGTCGTGCTTTGGACACAACCCTTAACTAGTTCGTTTATTTGGAAGGCTCAATCACATTTTCTTCACGGAACCGATAGTGCACTGTTCATTGTTGTTAACAAAATTCACTTAATTCTATGTCTAGTAGGAGTTTGGCCGCGGCTTCATTAGACACATTCTGTCAATATTGTATGTATTCACGTTTTTTCCTGATGTTGTGAGTGTTTGTACAGTAACTGAATAAAATGAAAAGTACCCTCAAACATCATTGCAGATTTGGAATGCGTGATAAATGTCCCATAAGAATTCTCGATGAACATTTCAAATGGTCCTATCTGTTTTGATCGATTCTCTTCATCGACTTTCTCTTTCGTTAATAACTCAGCTGAAAAACCTTTCCCTGTTGTATTTGACGTTTTGGACGCTAGATAAAAACCTCCTTTATGTGTATGTGGTAGTATTAGCGCGAAATCTGTTTGCATAGCAGTGGTTATGAAAAGAGAAAGTCGATGAAGAGAATCGATCAAAGCAGATAGGACCATTTGAAATGTTCATCGAGAATTGATCGAGAATTTATGATTTGAGTAGCTCAACAATGATTTGGTGAGCGACTATGTTGCGTGACGTTACAACGTGCTGCACTTCTCAACTACACTACTCAACAACTACTCACCAAAACTTTTTGAACTACTCAAATGATAAACACTTGAACAATTCTTATTGGAAATTAACGCATTTTTGATTCAAATCTGCAATCATATAGGGGAAATGGCTCTAATGTTGGCCAATGGATCTAAGATTGGGCCCATAGCTAAAAATCTTATATTTATTAATTTTATCTAGATGAACGCGTCATTGGGACGGTACTAATGGATATTTTTGGTCGCTATTGAAAATTTAGTCGATTGCTGAATTTATGTATGGGCCCAAATTAGGGACATTTAGGCCGCCATTACATCCATTTCCCCTATATGTAGGGGTTAATATTCATTTTTACAGTTAAAGTACAAAAACCTTGGGGCAAGACAGCTTTTGATCATGAGTAAAATCGGAGTTAATTTTGAGTAACTCTGAGTAACTCGCGTTGCTCAACATAAAATACACATAGCAACCTGTCAAGCAAAGTAAAGTAACAACATTTTAAACGGTGCGCTTGCAATGCTTTACTGGGAAGATCTTCCAGCAATGAAAGGACAATTGCACGTGTATAAAAGGAACTACAAGCTGCCCCCTCAAAATCGATGGAAGATTTTTATGGTAACATTACGGAACAGTCAGAGTTGTCTTGCTTTACTGCCATGCCGATGACGTTCTATTACAGGGGGATTTTGAACAATCTCTAGGAGGGTTCCAGTCAACCGCAAAGGGGATTTTTGACAGTCTCAGTAGACATTCCGCACAAGCCTAGGGGGAATTTCAGACAATCCCAGTTCGGTTTCCCAACAATATCAAAAGTAACTTCGGAAAATCCAAAGAAGGAATATGAACTATCCCAGGGAGGATTCCGGAAAATCATAGGAAGAATTTCACTCAATATTGAGGGGGATTCATGACTATCCAGGGGGGATTCCAAATAATCCATTCAATCCAAAGGTAGATTCTGGACAATCCCAGTATGAAAAAAATGGTATGTGGTGGTTCCTACATCCCTTCGACGATCGCTCATTGAAAAACTTCATATAAGTTTCAGAATAGAATCAACTACGAAGTTGGCCAGAATTAACCTATTTTGACCTGGGATGAACAGTTAAATAAAAGACCGCATTCAACAATGCTCCTTTTGTGCTAAATATCGATCAACACAACAACACCAGACGATGAAAATTCAACCTGTTGCTGTTCAACGTTTTTCAACTCGTGTCTATTGATGTTTTTTTGCAAGAGTATCAGGGAAAAAAACGAACGCTTCTGGAGAGAGGTAACCCTAACTCTGACACTTTCCAGCTAAATATTCTCAGAGAATTAAATCCGTCTTCCTTAATGAATGCTGGTAAATAAAACTAGTTTGACTTCCCGAGAAGCAGTTTTTTCTTGTACCAAAACCATGTTAAACATATTTTATATTAAAAATGACCACACAGCTTTTGGGGAAAATTGATAGCAATTTCCGAAGAAAGTTTGACGAATCTTTAGTGCGAAGTCAGGAATGCTTCCTGGTGAAGAACCTTCCAAACGAAACCGGTAGACGCGGTGAGAAATTCGCGGGCGAAGTTAGAAGAGACTTCCATGCAAATTTAGGCAGCCGGATGAAACTTTCAGAATAATTCAGTAAAGTTTTCTGTGGGAAGTCCGGATGAAATGGGAAATAGTTTCCACTTCCAGCGGTAGGACTTCTAATGACGCAATTCGCGCCAAATCGTATTCGGAGCTGGCAGCACCCTCTCAGATTTTAATGAAACTTTCTGGATGTGTGGACCTTGACTAAATGTACCACTTTCCATACTTAGTTTTTCCAAAATTTATCTAGACTAACATTTGAGAAGGGCCAAACTTTTTCTGCCGATTTTTTTTCAAAAAAATATTATGGAAAAATGACAACTCCTACAAAAATGTGTTGTATTGATAACTTTTAGGAAATTGTCCAAGTAATCGAAAAAAATACTGGAAAAAATTTCATTTGGGACCTACACTGAAAAAAAAAATCGATTTTTAAAGTTTAAAGTCGATTTAATAAAAATGACCATGTTTGATTTGGATGAAACTTTGCCTCAAGATAGGTAATTATGTTAACTACCATCCGTCCATACATCGCGAGATGGGCACTTTTAAGGAAAAAAGTTTTTCTTACAAAAACTTTTTCATGTCTAAACGGTTTTTTTTCTATTTTCACACAAAACTAAACCAGTGAAGCTCAAAATCATATCAGAATCCAATGAAGCTCAATTTTCGATTCAATTTTGTCTAATCAGCATTAAGTTCACTTTGATTATTCGAGAATTTCATATGAAAAGGGCTCATGATGCATTTCTCGCCCAATCGTATTTGGAATTGGCAGCACCCTCTCAGAGTTCAATAAAACTATTTGAACCTTGTCAAAAAAAAAAAACAATCCCTTATTCAGTTGTCTACTACTGATGCAAAATTTGATAATATGTGAGAGAAAAAAGACAAGATTTTTCATATATCATTTATTTATATATTTTCAATGTTTTAAACCTATTTTCATACATGCTATTTTTTCCTTGATGGACCTGGATCATCACTATGCTGCTGCCCACTAGTTGACGGTTGGATATTTACTTCATTTCCAACCGATCGGCGTTTTTTCATAACTGGACTTCATTATGAGAAATCACGCTACGGCGTGACTCACAAATGATCATCGTTTCATCAATTTCGTGGTTATATTCCATAGAATGTTTTTTTCTACCATCGTTGACGATATGGCCCGTAAATTATTTCGGTTGCATCTCGGATTATTTATATTAGCACAACATTTCAATCCTTTAAGCCTTAATTTACTACTTTGGTCCATGATAATAAATTTACTACAACTTGTCTTCACAACTTTCGTTATCAGATTGACTGCTGCTTGTATGAAATCATATGTTTTATAGTGCACATAGGTAGAATGAAGTGGTAGGTATATAATGTTAATGGTTTAGGTATAAATAACAGAAGGGCATATAAAATTATGATGCGATACGTTGACTTCCCAAATCGTTGTTGATTCGAAAGAAGATCTCAATTTATATTTTATTCACACCTAATTCTTTATGGATAATTTGAGCTAAGAATTCTAAGTTGCTATAGGAGTATCGGATTTTGCCTCAGTAGTAGACAATAAAATCAATTATATTATTTTCTAATGATATAAGCCTCTTTTCATAAGGAATTCTCGATTAATCCAAGTGATTAGTTGCTGATTAGACAAAATTGAATCACAAATGGAGCTTCATTGGGTTCTGAGATGATTTTGAGCTTCACTGATTTAGTTTTGTGTAAAAATGGTACGTTAAAAAAATCAGTTCAGACATGAAAAAGTTTTTGTAAGAAAAACTTTTTTCCTTAAAAGTGCCCAATTCAATCCAATTTATCCAAATCAAACATGGCCATTTTTTTTAAATCGACTTTAAATTTTAAAAATCATTTTTTTTAGTGTAGGTCTCAAATGAAATTTTTTTCAGTATTTTTTTTCAATAATTTGGTCAATTTCCTAAAAGTTATCCTTACAACAAATTTTTGTTGGAGTTGTCATTTTTCCATAATATTTTTTTGAAAATAATCGACATAAAAAGTTTGGCCCTTCTCAAATGTTAGTCTAGATAAATTTTGGAAAAACTGAGTATGCAAAAGTGCTTATTTAGTCAAAGTCTACACATCCAGAAAATTTTATTGAAATCTGAGAGGGTGCTGCCAGCTTCGATTCGATTTGGCGCGAAATGCGTCAATTGCAATCTAGAACTTCTGATTGTAATCTGATACTGTTGGAATGAAAAGAAGATGAAACTTCCATTGAACAATGGACCAAATTTGCGGGAGAAGGTGGAAGATTCTTTCAGGGCAAGTTTAAAAAAAAAAAACTTCCAGGAGATGTTGGAAGAAACTTTCGTGCAAAGTCAGACGAAACCTCCCAGAGAAATCATAAGAATACTTCCGAAGAAGCTGGTCGAAATCTTCAACTGAAGAAACTTCCAGAAATTGTCGGAAAAATCTTCCGAGAGGAATCCTGACGAAGTTTAAGTTTTAATAAATAACTACCGAAAATATTTCCCGATTCCCGGGAAGAGTCTACAGCTATTGAAATGGCTGGGATATGGAAACACTAACACCACCTCATCACCAAAAACTTCAAAGACATTACACTTTAGCCACCCATCTTAGAAAGCAAAAGAGACCTAAACATCCCCTGGCGTGGACAAGAGCCATCTAACTTGGACCTTTTAATGAATGAAAACTAAATCTTGAAATCAGAACATTCTGTCAGACGGGTATTGTTTGAACATTATTTGATGAAAAATATTAGACTACTGTTTGTTTTTGAGTAAATATGAGTAACTCAAATTTACTCACTGCAAATATATTAACTCTGAGTACAGTTGTCTTACCCCTAGACAAAAACTGTTAAAAATCAGTCAAAAACCGATGTAATGTCACGTAGAATGTGTCATTAGTTATGAAATTTCGTTCATTATTCAATCAATAACTAATTATTCAAAAAACATTTCGAAAAAAAAAATATTCAAAATTTTCATATCATTTATAACTTTCAATTTTTTGCCTCAGAATCTGAAAAAAAACAATTCTAGAATTTTATTAATTAATTATATAAAAATAATTATAAATATGATTATTCAAAGTCTAAGCACCTTGATTTTCCACCAAATCTAAGATCTATTTTGTTTCGAGTCCGATCATTTTGACGCACGAGGCAATGAGCTCAAATGGCCCGGTTCGATGTTGTCATTGCACAATCGACAACGCTTCTTGTAGGCCATACAATCGATGCGCAATGGTTTGTTTTCGGGGTTTTTTCTTTCTTCATGTGCCAACACTCACCACTGTCATGACTATAATTGCTCTTAGGTGACAGTCAGCTAGTCGTAAGTCGCATGGCTGCACCACGCGCTGTTGAGTCAGCTGATCGCTGTTGGTGTGGGGACATTAATTTTTGTGTCACGTATAAATTATGAAACATTTTGGTTGCCGGGGATTGGTTTCGAGATTTGGCTTAGATATTAAGTCATTGTAGCTTTGAAGAAAGTCTTCACGATTCTCTGGGGTTCGTCACTTGGTCAGTTGAAATCACTCTGTGAAGATTGACGTTTCAAATGCCAAACGTTAGTTTCTAATGGCTATTATGTAAAATTCGCCCAAAAACATCAAAGAAATGCCTCACTTAGAAGTGCTATTCAAGCCGGAACAACAAACTGCAGAACCGAAGAATCGAAGAATAAACAACCCGTCAGATACCGTAATCCACCGAAGGAGAAAGGCGAAAACAAAAACAGTGCTGATGGATCGCTGATCGATTGGGTTACCCCATATTCGTCGGTGCTTTGAGGCATCCACTTTTGGGACTATGCTGATGGGGCATTCGGCAGCGGTTCGTTTCGGGAATCAACGCCGCACTTTTCGGTGGGCAGTATAAGCGATGCGTGCGATAATAACCACCGCGGATCCGAACTGGGCGGTGATCGATGAATGAATTCAATACACCCTAATCGGAAGGTGGAGGGAAATTATGTAAGACCCCCATCTTTAGAATTGAGGAACGGCGAGAGAGAAAAAAAACGAGTGTACTGTGCCAGTAGTTGAATAATTACGTTAACGTTTGTTCCCTTTCCCCTCCCCCTCCTCGGGGTGGGGGATTCCGTTGTTTCGATTCTGTGTCCGTTCGAGACTTTCGTCGTGGGAAGGTATTTTGCTTCGAGATAAACATGCGTCATAGTAGCGAAACGGATCGGAACGACGAATTTCGTGTAACTTTTCCTTTGCCTATGGCCTTCGTCGTCGTCTTTTAGTGGGACTGTCCCACATCCTGCACTCGGGCCTTACATAATGCGAATTCCGTTGCTTGGGCGGTGTATGACGAATTGCCGGATCGCAACATTGACGCATACTTTTTTACTACGCACGGACAATGAGTGTATGGACAATGTTTTTGCTTTTTCTTTTGCGACACCGTACCATCGGTTGGGTGTAAAAAAATCTTACCCTTAATTCACCATTGACCAATGATGATGATGATGATCATAATGGTGGATTGAATGCCAACCGCCGCTATGTTGCACACCACACGTGCGGAACAATTTCTTTCTCAAATCATTTACCGATGCCTGTGTTGACGTACGCTGTGTTCCACTCCACATGCACCTGTAAGCAAGCACGTTTTTGTTTTTACCGGTAGGACCGCTGCGCTAATTGAACTTTGATCCAGACCGTTGTGGTTGCACTGTTGCATCTCGGCGAGGAACGGATTGCCTCATCGGAATGGTTTTCCAGTTTCATAAGTGAGGAAGGTTTTTTCACCCAGATCTGTTTGTGTGCTTGAACTCATTTTCTACTGTTAGTATTGCGCATTTTGCACCGCTTCAGATTCGTGTGCAAAAAAATAATTAAACAGACATTTTTTCGGACTGGCCAGCAAATTGAAACAATCAAATCGATATTAAAATTTGATTTCAATTATCGCGACATTGGTCTGAAATCACATTGTACTAAATTAATTGGTAATTGGAACGACCTTCGCGCGACGCTAGCACGCCTCTAGTGTTGGGAATCAAAAATCTTTGACACTTCTACAGAGAACAACTGGTGCAAATTTGATCAAAGTAGTCGATCGCGTTCAGAAATAACGTCAAATGGAACTCGAAAGAAGAAAAAATATTGTGCACAAACACCTGGAAAATCTGGAGAGGTCCGGTTCCAAGCTGGCTAAAGAGCTGAAGATGCCGAAAACAACAGTTTGTCGAGTACTCAAAACCTACAAGGAAACCCTGAGTGTGGAAAGGAATCAGCGGACCTACGAAAAAAACTGGAACAAATCGATCCGAGATGTGGCCAGAAGGTACAACGCCAACTTTCAAACGGTGCGGAACATCCTTGCCAGGGAAGGATTCAAGTCATACAAAGCCAGTAAACATCCGAACCGGCACATGAAGCAGAATTCCGTGGCCAAAAAGCGTGCAAGGCTCTTGTACAACCGTGTTTAGACGAAACACAAGGGCTGCACTTTGATCGATGACGAAATATACGTCAAACTCGATTTTATGCAGCTTCCCGGTCAAAAGTTTTACATCGCGATTGGACGTGGGGAAAGATTCAAGTTCGTGTTTACCGGCAAGTTCGCGAAGAAGGCCATGATTTGGCAAGCGGTTTGCAGTTGTGGCCTGAAAACGGAACCATTCGTCACATCCTCGACGGTGACATCCCAAGTTTACATCGAAGAATGCCTGAAAAGGCGTGTATTGCCGTTCATCCGCAAGCATAGGGGTAAAGTCATCCTTTGGCCCGATTTGGCCAGCTGCCACTACTCCAAGGTGGTTCTGGAGTGGTATGCTGCCAACAAGATCGATTTTGTCCCCAAGCTAATGAATCCTTCGAATTACCCGCAATTCCGACCGATCGAAAAAATGCTGAGCAATTTCAAAGCAGCGACTTCGACGAAGCGGCGGGGCAGTCAAGAACATCCAGCAAATGCGGGCAAAATAAAGGAAAAGTCCGTTTCCACTGTGCGGGCGCTGGTGGGCTCCATCAAGAGGAAGGTTTCGAGATTTCGTTCGAACTGGAGAAAAGTTACCATCGAATGATGTAACTTTGAAGTTTTAATAAAAGTACTGTAAAGCAACCATTAATGGACTTTTTAAACTTATTGAATCACAAATTACAGGACTTTTTGTGCGTACCAATTTACTTTTAGTCAGCTTTTACTTATCAGGTTCAATTAATACATATTCTAAGCTTGATATCTCGAATGTTTCTCTCAGTAGAATCTTGAATATTTCTTCAAGAGCGGAATTTTATCCGTTTCCATAGTGCAGGATACCATTAAATAATACTAAGATCTATAAAAAATAACAATGTCTCAGAGTTTTTTTTCCTCTGTTCGGGACCTAACACCACTGTCGCAGTAATTAGATTTATTGTAGTATATCCCGTGTCCTTAGTTTAGTGCTTGTCGTATTACTCTATCACTATTGAGAAATGATGAAGTATTCGATTTTTTTACAGTTGTCATTCTTGCATTTATCGCAAGGATCCGACTCTAATTGAAAGGTCCCGCTATTTAAAGGGTGATACGGTCAAAATTTGGTCAATATCAACTTGACGTATTTCTTTCAATTTTGCATTTAAAAAACCTGAACACCCCTCATTTTGAAGGTGTGTGTGTGTAGAATGTTGCTCCTATTTTGATTTTAGAATTCACTCTTCAGTTGTCAAAATGCCGTCCAAGCAAGAAGAGCAGCGTATCAAAATTTTGCTCGCGCATCGTGAAAATCCGAGCTACTCGCACGCAAAGTTGGCAAAATCGCTAAAAGTTGCCAAATCAACCGTTACAAATGTAATTAAAGTGTTTGGGGAACGTTTGTCGACAGCCAGGAAGTCTGGATCGGGGGGAAATCGAAAACCGGAAGCCGCTGAGACGACAAAGAGAGTTGCCGGTAGTTTCAAGCGAAATCCTAACCTCTCTCTCCGAGATGCCGCAAATAAGCTGGGTGTATCGTCTACAACCGTGCATCGAGCCAAAAAACGAGCCGGACTATCGACTTACAAGAAGGTAGTGACTCCAAATCGCGATGATAAACAAAATACGACGGCCAAAGCGCGATCCCGGAGGCTGTACACGACGATGCTGACGAAGTTTGACTGCGTGGTAATGGACGACGAAACCTACGTCAAAGTAGACCTGTGCGCCGATCAAAATATTTTCGGCGGCGGCGTGATATGTTATTTTCTGCCGGCGGCGGCGGCGTGGCGGCGTCACGCCGTTTGCTTTCGGCGGCGGCGGCGTGGCGGCGTGGGTCGGCGTGAGTGTATTTTTAATGATTTAGAAAAAAAAAATACTTTTCAAACTAATCCCACATGTACAAAAAATGCTAACCACATTTGAGTTCAGATTACTCAAAATCGCTAAAACGTAGGTCACTCATAGTGTGAATAAATTTTGCGACACTTTCCCGGGAAAAAGTTCTTGAATATATGGAAAATTTAAGAAAATTTTACCCATGTTTAGAAGTGCACTAGTGGAACGACTACAACCACATTCAGTTTTCCTCATATTCGAGAACTTTTCCTCGGAAAAGCGTCGGAAAATTGACTCATTCTATGGGTGAGCTACGTTTTCGCGAATTTGAGTAACCTGAACTCAAATATGAGTAACTCTTACTCAATTTTGAGTCGTTCTAATTGGCCATGCATTCAGAATTTGTTTAGAAAAGTAAGTCAAGTGCTTATTTACATTTGCAGGGGGTTGAGTCGTATAGCAAAGTGAAAGCAACCTTTTTATTAAGTATAAGAAAAGTACGTTATGTAGAGGTGGATAGTATTGAAAAGTAATCTTTTATCATTTATTGAGCATTACACGTTATTTATGTGTTGATAGTGATAAATGATGTGCTTTTATTACTCTGATGCATATTTGAATGTACGCGCATTGTAGTCATATAACTTGTCTTTATGTAATTGAAGATGAAGTCTTTCGGATATACGTAGAATCCCGCACAACTTGGACCTGTTAGAGATTAAAAAAAAGATCAAATTTCAGCGTGTTGTTAATAATATTTATGTAAATCCCTTTATTCACCTTTATGTAAATCCGATTCTCGTCAGTAAGCCAGTGATTATTGCACAATTCTATTTTTGCAAATGCTGTAATTGTCATGAATTAAGAATGTTTTATCCACATTCTTATGGTGGATGGCTGACCGACGTGCAGATACGGTCGGCCCAGCTATGTTAAAAACTCGTTCACTTGATGTTCACACACAATACCTTTCGCGAGACCTTGCGAACCAAGGCTGCCAAGCTTTCTAATTTTCCAAAAGCAGAGAATATCTCCATCTACAACGTTGTTCGGGTATGACGTAGCCAAAAATGCGGTGCACTCTTTCTCGATGACAGAGGTCACACTATCTTCAACGTTTGAGTGCTTCATAGCAAGACTGAGCAACGAGGAAGATGAGTTAGAAGGAAGTTCATCGCACTCATCTGATTAGAAACCCATTTGAATATTCGTTTTTTAATGATGTCCGTACAATAAATTCATATCATATAGTACGTACAAGAAATTGGTAATCGAGCGTTCATCCAAAGCACTTTTAATGCATTTCAGGTTCATAAATCGAGGGTCAAGTAAAGTCGAAATCAAAATTAGGTCCTTTACAGGAAACTTTCGATTCAGATGGTTCTTCATCCCCAGATTCATGTGTGTCATGGCAAGCAAGTCCTCATTTTTTTCACTGATACAAGCTTCAATCTCAGATCGCAAGAGCATGGCAATATTAACTGTTGCATTCTTTTCAGCAGACAACAGGGTAACTATAATCTGTAAACCAAAACGGAATTTTACTACAATCTATTCACCACCATTATGTCACCATGTTTTAGAAACAGACTAGATTAAAATCACATTGGAACTAAAATGAAACTTTTCACACTAGACGTTCGCTACGTGATCGACTTTTAACTGGCACGTTTTTAACTTGTCCGCTGACTGAGACAATTTTTCAGTTGAAGTACATTTTCTTCCAAAATGATGCAATTTCAAAACGTCAAGATTAACTGGATGAACACTAATGCTTTTTAAATGCATTTCAGTTAGTGAATTCCGTTCGTTAGGTGAAAATCAAACATTATTTTCTCAGCTATCGAATGGCTAGTGTGTCAGTAAACGAACATCTGATCTTCAATGCACTGGTTGGATATTAATTTTCAAACCCTATATGGTCACCAAATGGTCAGATGGAACTTATTAGTAGGCTTAGTTACTAGAGATATAGCAACAATAGTTTACAATTATAGTTTCAGAACCATGACTTAAAAAAACTCACCTCAAACGGCTCAAGAAAGTTTCGGAAGTATTCAACTAGCGCCCACTCATGTGCTGTGAATATGAGATCGTGAGACGGTTCAATACAGCATTCACGCCAGCTCTATTTAGTTCGATACTTTTCATCATCTTACGTAAGTAATGCTAACGTGTTACGCTGATTGTTATAAGTGTTGAGGCTTATTTAGGTCCTTGACGGAACATTGACATTCATTTCACACAAACTCGGAAGTTGAGCATTTAGCTCCTCCTCCATACTAGATAACGGGTTTTGCCCATCCATATCAAGTCAATCTCCAGATTCTTCGATATCGGTTAAGATGTGTCTGTTTATTTTATCCATTTCGACTTACAATTCCGGACCTCGGTATCACCCGGACTCTTCTTAGCCTCTGACATGCATTACAAGCAGATCACTTTCTCCTTCAATATATGTATTTTCACGTCACTCTTTCCACGTTTCACTTTAAAGGTTTTTTCCTCTCGAAGTATCAATCGACAGAAAATTCAAGGGAATTTTATTTAAATTCAAATTCGACATCGCTGAAGTCGTCGTGAATGGAAACAAAACCTCGAAAAATCAAATGCGTAAAGACGAGACCGATGCGCAGGATCTATAGGTGAGGCAGAAGGAACCGTAAGTCGACTGTTTCATTCATCCGGTGTTCTCGTCGGATCGAGAGAAAGAAAGAGTCGGCTAGTTTCCTTCTGCCTCACCTGTAGATCTGGCCGTTCTTGCTCATCGAGACGAAACCAGTGAACTGAGATTTTTGACGTTTGATCAGCGCACCAAAACGCAATCTCGAACAAGCACGAGCAGGAGGACAAAGAGGATTCATCCCTGTGTGCTAGATAGAGCAGTGCGAACAAACGTCAAAAAACTAATAGCGAATTCGTTTATTATTCAGTTCCAATCTGGATCGGGTGCCAACATTGGGTCTGCTTGTTTTCTGACAAACGTCAGTTTGCTCGTTTGTTTTTAAAACCCAGCTCCGGTTGACGTTCGCTCTGCCAAAAATTCGGTTTCGCACTGATAATAAACGAATTCGCTATAAATGACGCTAAATAGTTGCCTCATACAGGCTTGTTCGAGGTTACTCAAACATGAGTCAGACATTTTCATTTTCATAACTTCTTTTGAAACGTCAAAGCATGAGTAGTTGGGATTTCTGAATATGAGCAACATTGACTCAACAATAGATAAATAAAGGCAGATCTCAATTTTAAGATTTCAGCACATTTGTTGACTCAAAAAGAAACAAACTGGAATTTTGAGCAGGCTTGAAAAATCTCATTACAGCTTAAACGCCACTCTTCAATATTATGAAACTATGAGATATAATAATAATAATATTTTTTATGTAAGATGCAAGAAGAGGAGGTAAAATTTGTATAGGACACATAAATTCTGTCAATTTTGCTATTTTAGCTGTAATGAGATATTAACCTTCGTTATAACTAATAGCTAATAGCTAACACTCTAATAGCTAACACTCTGGAAGTGACATTGACAGGTTTTATGTCCTACACAAGCTTTACCTCCTCTTCTTGTAGCTTACATATAAAAATTATTATTTCAATATCCCATAGTTTCATAATTTCTAAAAGTAGCATTTTAGCTGTAATGAAATTTTTCAGCCCTGATTGTGAAAATGTAAAAATACGAAGTTTTCCTTTCCGTCGTAGAAGAAAATTTGAAAATTTCGAAAGAATTTATTCGAAAATGATGCAAATTGCAGCCGCCGTGGATGCAGAAACGTACCGCAAATTAAATGGTAATTGTTTTGCATTTTGTTTTATTTGATGCTTGATGTAACTGTTTTTCAGTTTTTGGTTTATTAATCCTAAAGAAAAAACGAAAAGACACGAAATATTTGCCCATTTGTGTATTTTTGACTCATTTTCCTATATTTTGGATTCTATGGAAATGAGTAGAAATAACTCATCAACAAGTACCTCACCATTTTACTCAAAATTTAGTGTTGGCAATGTTACTAAATTTAAAGAAGATCCGGTTGTAATGAAATTGAGTGAGTTTTCACTAAATTTTGAGTAGTCATGAACGAGCGTGCACACACGGTCTAATTACAACGCGTTCAAGATGCATTTTGCCGAAGAGGTGTTGCGGATTTATCATCGGCGTGACATAAATTTATTCGGCGGCGTGGACAATTTTACTGTGGCGGCGCGCCGGTTCAATTTCATCGGCGGCGGCGGCGTATGAAAATCGTCGGCGGCGGCGGCGTGGCGTGGCGGCGCACAGGTCTACGTCAAAGCCGACTACAAGCAGTTTCCGGGACAGGAGTTTTATACGGCAAAAGGAAGGGGAAAGGTAGCAGATGTTTTCAAGCACATGAAACTGTCAAAGTTCGCAAAGAAATATCTGGTTTGGCAAGCCATCTGTACCTGTGGCTTGAAAAGCAGCATTTTCATAGCTTCCGGGACTGTCAACCAAGAAATTTACGTGAAAGAGTGTTTGAATAAACGTCTGCTGCCTTTCCTGAAGAAACACGGTTGTTCCGTACTGTTTTGGCCGGATTTGGCATCTTGCCATTACGGTAAAAAGGCCATGGAGTGGTACGCCGCCAACAACGTGCAGGTGGTTCCCAAGTACAAGAACCCTCCCAACACGCCAGAGCTCCGCCCAATTGAGAAATACTGGGCTATTGTCAAGCGGAACCTAAAGAAGACCAAAAAAACTGCTAAGGGCGAGCAGCAGTTCAAGGCAAACTGGCTTTCTGCGGCGAAGAAGGTGGACAAGGTGGCTGTACAAAATCTGATGGCAGGGGTCAAGCGTAAGGCCCGGCAATTCGGATTTGGAAAAGCGGAAGCCTAACTGAATATTTTTCCTGAATTTTATACTAATTGAACTTGAAAAAGAAATTTAATTTGATTTTTTAAATAAACGATTTCACCGATTTACACGCGTTTTCCCTTAACCAAATTTTGACCGTATCACCCTTTATACCCTTCGGAGTGTTGAAACACTCTCCAAAGGCGCGCCCCTTTGTCAGTCAAAATTGGATTACTTAGCAAAAAAATTAAGGAATGACACCGGTAATGACCATGCATCAGAACCCTAGTCTTAATCACTTCATAAGAATAAGAATATAAAGAATAACGAATAGAAGATAAGGAATCACATAGATGAAGACTAACTAACTCATTTTTTCCTTGTTTCAAGATCATCCTCGGTGGACAAAGCCGAGTCTTGTCACTATCAACAAGGCATAAAAAGTAATAAGGACTAAGATGTGTTCCTTGGATTACTGAAAAATCCTGTTCCTCTAGTTTGAAGTAGTCAGGACTAGGAATCGGTGGTAGATTTTGCATCCCGTAACGTACCACGAAAAGGTGATCTACCCACGTTACGGGGCATGTCTCAAAGTTTGTCTGACAGCATATTCAGAAACATCCTCTAATTAAATATACCAGAGGAATTCAGTCCAGCAGTTCACTTATGGATCTAAATACGAAATGTAGGTTCTAGAGTGGGCTCACGAGAGAGGCGGTTAATCAGACTCCATTAGTACCCTTAATTCAAATGATGCTGCAACTCACACAAAACACACTACAGAAGTCTGTTCATCATCCTCTATAGACGGTTTCTAACAATATTCCCCACCTGTTCAAATTCTTACCGGACGCTGATAGACCGTTGCTTGCTCTTATCATCACGAAGGGCTAGGTTTCTGGTTTGCCATTGCGGGCATTATAAAACCCTAGAACACAGGACTTTTATTATCCTATGAACACAAAATACCAAAATTTTGCACACCCGCCACTTCCCGCGTCATCATCATTCCGATTGTCAGAAATACCGAGGTGCCGGGATGGGTATTTTACAAAAAATTGCAGCTTGCTCTATGACCGGCACAATCGGCACACCTGCGACACACTGACAAAAAAAGATGACCCAAGATTGGTGTGCGGAGTGACCTATCCCTAGGCAAAACTGGTTTATTCACCTCTGGCGGGACGATACTGTCGGATTTGATGGTGAAATCTATTTCTGAATTGCTGAAATCAATCATGTCGGTTTTGCTTTTCTTTCCATATTTAGCTGTTTATATAAAACCGGTTAAAATATACGTTGATCAATCGGAAAAACTCGGGAATTTATTTTCATAATTTCAATGGCCACCCAACGGCTCTTCTATAAGAGAAAGTTTGAGTGATCCATCAAAAATCGCCTACATACATCCGAACATTTGTTTATCTTCAATCGACAGAAGACATTCCGCGCAACTACCATAAACCGGACTAGTTCATGTTGATCTTCGTCGAGCTTCGTCTACAATTTGAACTTCGACATCAACACATGTCAAGCAGCATTCAGGTTCAATTGGCTAAATTTGGTGAGTTCGTTCCAGAGCGTAAAATTATTGACTGCTTAGGCTGAGTGTGAAAGCAATGCACTATTCAATCCATTGCTCTGTGCAGACCGTTTGTACCAAACGGTAAAGGACGAGGCAATGAAAGAGCCAACAAAAACATTCAGTCACTCACGAACAGGCGACTCACACCGCTTGCCTTCGCTCACCTTCGCTCACCCAGCAAGTTATTGAGACATTTTTCCATAGAAAATGCACGCTCAGTCATTCAAAACAAGTACATATTGGGTACCATCACGGAAGAATAAACGTGCTGACAGAGCTACTGACTGAGTGCTCGGCTGTCAGTGACTCGTTTACCTCTCAATCATGAGGCAGTGAATGATGAGGCAGATGGCAGTTCATATTCATATGAAAATGATTCATTGAACCTGACTGTTTTGCGCACTGGTTCGTTCAATTTTGTAAATTTTTGTCTTTTCAAACCAGTAACGTTGGGAGATCACATTTTTGTGGTGCGTTACTGGCATAAGATCTACCACCGAACCCTAGTCGTGACAACTTCAAACTTTAGGGAGCCAGGATTTTCCAGTAATGAAAGGATCACATTTTAGTCCTTGTTACTTTTACAAGACTCGGGTAGTGACCACCGCGCCGTTATGCATTTCAATATTGTATAAAGGGTGATACGGTCAAAATTTGGTCAAGGGAAAACGCGTGTAAATCGGTGAAATCGTTTATTTAAAAAATCAAATTAAATTTCTTTTTCAAGTTCAATTAGTATAAAATTCAGGCAAAAAAAAAATTCAGTTAGGCTTCCGCTTTTCCAAATCCGAATTGCCGGGCCTTACGCTTGACCCCTGCCATCAGATTTTGTACAGCCACCTTGTCCACCTTCTTCGCCGCAGAAAGCCAGTTTGCCTTGAACTGCTGCTCGCCCTTAGCAGTTTTTTTGGTCTTCTTTAGGTTCCGCTTGACAATAGCCCAGTATTTCTCAATTGGGCGGAGCTCTGGCGTGTTGGGAGGGTTCTTGTCCTTGGGAACCACCTGCACGTTGTTGGCGGCGTACCACTCCATGGCCTTTTTACCGTAATGGCAAGATGCCAAATCCGGCCAAAACAGTACGGAACAACCGTGTTTCTTCAGGAAAGGCAGCAGACGTTTATTCAAACACTCTTTCACGTAAATTTCTTGGAAGCTATGAAAATGCTGCTTTTCAAGCCACAGGTACAGATGGCTTGCCAAACCAGATATTTCTATGCGAACTTTGACAGTTTCATGTGCTTGAAAACATCTGCTACCTTTCCCCTTCCTTTTGCCGTATAAAACTCCTGTCCCGGAAGCTGCTTGTAGTCGGCTTTGACGTAGGTTTCGTCGTCCATTACCACGCAGTCAAACTTCGTCAGCATCGTCGTGTACAGCCTCCGGGATCGCGCTTTGGCCGTCGTATTTTGTTTATCATCGCGATTTGGAGTCACTACCTTCTTGTAAGTCGATAGTCCGGCTCGTTTTTTGGCTCGATGCACGGTTGTAGACGATACACCCAGCTTATTTGCGGCATCTCGGAGAGAGAGGTTAGGGTTTCGCTTGAAACTACCGGCAACTCTCTTTGTCGTCTCAGCGGCTTCCGGTTTTCGATTTCCCCCCGATCCAGACTTCCTGGCTGTCGACAAACGTTCCCCAAACACTTTAATTACATTTGTAACGGTTGATTTGGCAACTTTTAGCGATTTTGCCAACTTTGCGTGCGAGTAGCTCGGATTTTCGCGATGCGCGAGCAAAATTTTGATACGCTGCTCTTCTTGCTTGGACGGCATTTTGACAACTGAAGAGTGAATTCCAAAATCAAAATAGGAGCAAAATTCTACACACACACACCTTCAAAATGAGGGGTGTTCAGGTTTTTTAAATGCAAAATTGAAAGAAATACGTCAAGTTGATATTGACCAAATTTTGACCGTATAACCCTTTATTTCAAATCAAAAATATTATTTATGTTCATAGATTCCACATAATCCTTTTCCCTTTGTCCTTCTCCTTTTCCTCTTCTCTTTTCAGAAAGCGAGCAATGGCGCTATAGCCATAAGACATAAAGACATAGGCATAAAGACATAAAGACATAGGTCCTAGCCTTTGGCTAGGACAAGAGCTAGTGCAAATGTCCCAACCGTCAGAAGAAAATGGAGCGTCAATTAACTTTTCTAGCTTTGATGCTTCCAACAACCTACCAAACATATGTCCGTCGAGATGTCCACGTTTCATCCATTTATTGAATTCTTAATAATCGATTTAAGCAGGCTCGATGTTTTCTGAATCATCTAGCCCCTTAAGTGCTGCACAGTAGGCCTGGCCGTTTTTATATATGTGACGCATATTTGATGTGAAACATATATCAAATAGACAAGAAAAATGATGAAGGTAGGGTAACTGATGATGGTTGGCCCTATTTAGGCCGGTTTCACACGACGTCAAAATTAATGTCTTATTTTTTTTTATGAATTCAACATATAATTATTAAAAATGCGTGCTTAGGGGGAAGATTTACCTTTTTTGTTTCTAATAAAATAAAACGTTTTTATTCTGCAAAGAGGTATGATGTTGGTTGGACCTAAAAAATGATGATGGTTGGACCTATTTTTGCAAATATTAGTTTAGCCGATATTTGTTCAAAACTTTGGTTAGAGCTCATTAGTATCATGAAAAAACGCTTGCTATACAGTTTTGTAACAAATGCTTATTAAAAAAATCAACACATTTGGGTTTCACTGCGTTTTTAAAAAAGTTCACTTTCCACGCATAAGCTATTCATCATGGCTCGTTTTCTTGGAAATCACCGACGCGATTTGAACAAAAAATTAACGTCAAACTATAGGTTTTGTGGTCCCATTGAAAGCTATTGATTTTTTTTTGGAATCGGTGAACTGGTTCCGGAGATATGACCGGAACATGACATGGAAGGAATAAATCCCAAGTAACAATTCAGTAACCATTTAGCATCCACTCTAATTAATGATGGTTTTATAACGGCAATGAACAATCCATGTAGTTTAAATATAGCATTTCAAAGTGTTAAACATTCCTGCTTAGTAATTCAGCTTTTTGTTGTTTTAAAAACCTTTTATAGTCTGGCGAGAAAGTCAAAAACTGTATTGTTTTAAAAATAAATTTAAAACAGTTATCAATCCCTCCTTAAAACTGTTCTGTAATTCAAGCATAAACGTCATTAGCAATTGTTTATTAATGTCTTGATAAAATACTTTATAAACGTGTTCTATCAGTATAAAAGCAACCATAAAACCATAAGGTTTTGCATTAGTGCAAAAAAGCATTTATTGTTGCTTTTTAGGCTTTTTAAAGTGCATCATTAACTCCCCAATCACTCTGTTTACAAATTGAGCTTAAAATATGGTTCCTCATAGTTAATAAATGCCAAATTTATGACAAGGAAATCTCGAAGGATAGACGAAGTAGGATGAAAAATTCAAGTGGATTTCAGCAAAATTTACTCCTTTAGAACAACCAGCACACCATCAACGACTGACCATCTGGCGGAGAAGAGTGAAGTGAGCGTGGCCCTCGAATTCATAATACATTGTCGAAAGTTTAAAAACATACCAGCCTTCTCCAGATCTTGCGAATAGATAAAAATCGAAATAACAACCGACAGCAAACCACTGAAACTGTTAGTTAGCGGAGATTAGCTGGTTTGTGATCCATAGCAGTGATTTTATTCGGCGAAAGAATCAACTCTTTGAAAATTTCATTCAAGCGTACATCCCTGCATCGTTGGATGGTGCACTTCTCTAACCATCCGAAAGAAGGGAATCTTTTTCGGGAACGATTGCGCTTCGAGCTGTTCGAAATGCGAAATGTTGTAAAACAGTATGGAACAGTACAACCCCATAGGGCTGTCCCTTGTAGTTTTTTTTCAATGTTAAATAATTAGTCAAATCGACGTTTTACGAGGATGGACTTAATTTTTTCGATGTTTTCACGTACATTTCACATAAAATTTAATATGGCACTTAAAACTAGGCAACTTAATGAGAAGTATTGTAATAAATTTGGATATTCAACAAGATTTTTATAGGGTTAACTACCCCATTTCCGGCCTATTAAGCACAACCCGCACTTAGTCTTTCTAAATTTTGCGCAGTTTAGCACCAAACGGAAGGTTATTATTACTGATGGCTTTCAACTTTATTTACCTTTCCGTACGTACCGTAAGATTTGATAAAGAGAAACTAACCGTTGAGATATTTTCAAAAGTCTAACACTGCTTCTTGACGTCAAACTCGGCCTACGGATTCTAAACTCGCGGCCTAACGCATTGAAACGCCATTGAAACGCGAATGAATTCACTTTGGCCTATCGGATGATGATAAAAATTGATTCGGTCGGAGCGCTTCTTTTGTTTTTGGGAATAATGGGTGCAAACCTTCATATCACGCGTTCTCATTGACTTCGCTCCGTAGCTTATTAACTAAAGCATCGTATCAAACGCATAATTGACTTGTTAACTCTGAAGTCATGGATTTATTTGAAGTGTTCTGCTCTATAGGCCCAAAATGGGCGATTAGGCCGAACTAGTTCTCTACCCTACCATCAGTTTCTATTTTAATTATTTTGATAAGATCGGATTCATAAATCCTTTTCTATCTTGATTGATGCTTTCCTATTGGATTTAGCAAGCGGCTAGGGGAAATGGCTCGGAAAGGGTTTTTATTGTTGCTAAATAGCTTTTATTGTAGCTTTCAAATGGTTCTCAATGCGTTCGTCATACAACCTTTTGCGGTAAATTAATCTTGAAGAGCTTCGAGAATACACCCTTCAGAACCTTCTCTAGGGTGGGCCAACTAGACATATTCTAGTCTTAATGAGGTTTTGTTGGATGCATTAATAACAAAATAGCCTTGACCAGGGTTTCATGAATGTTGTTTTATAGTTGCTTTGTAGTATTTCATAAAACTTAAAATGTTACTTGGTAAACCTATCATGCGACACTTCACATTACTTTCAAATTCGATAACAAGATCAATAACAATATTGAGTGCTTTGGACCACATTGGGCACTTCCAGGCATGTTCAGGGTGCCCTCGGGGAATTTAGGGTCTTAAAATCAAAGAATATCAGATCTTACAGAAATATGAAGATCAACGCACAGGTGAATTATTATAGTTTTATAGTTTTTTTTCTCATTGGAGTTTTTTTTTTCGGAAATAAGTTTCAGTTGGCAAGTTTTAGTTTGTTTACATTTTATATCCAGTTAATTCGCACACCTTGAGAAAGGCTTAATGTAAATTCATATTAACAGATTATTTCGGCGCTTTCGTGGTAGTTCGGAAATCGGTGGATACCCTTTCAGCCAACCTGATGATGGAATTCTTCTTATAAATTTTTGCCCAACTAGTGACACAAGGTCTTTAGCAGCTTCTAAGATCTCTTTGGTTGTCAAATCACCACTCAACACTACTTCACTTCCATATTTCTTGCGCCGTGGCTTCTGTGCCTGATACGTGGTAAGTGATTTATTTCTTACTAAAAGAACAGCCTCTTGAAGATGTTCGGCCGTATAACTCTTTCTTTTAGCCATTTTTTCAATCGAAGAAACTGAACACTCGGTCAATATGAAATCGAATTTCAAATCAGCTGCGCATGAAGGATGTTAACAAACCGAAGTGCACCTAGCGGCCGTCTTAGGAAACACATATGTCCAACCATCATCATGCGTAGGTCCAACCATGATCATATTTATCTATTCGAATTTCGTCAATTATTCAAAAATTTGAGTGAAACCAATGGGTAAATGGCGTACTAATGTGTTTTTTACATCTTAAAGCAGTATTATACTGCATGAAAATTAAAAAAAAAAATGTATAAAAAAAATTTCTTTTTTGTATGTTTGTAAATAAGGCATGATGACGCGCTAATGCATGGAAAGTGAACTGTTTTGAAAACACATTGTACCTCTATTGTTTTGAAGTTTTTTCAATAAAACACGCACGCAAATTGAAGAAAAAAGGTTTTTTTTTATGATAGTAAAGTGATCTTTGAAATAAAAAGCGAAGATTGACTAAACTAGCGATTGAAAAAATAGGTCTAACCATCATCAGTTTTTGGATAGGTCCAACCAGAATCAATTACTCTATATCCATCATTTTCCAGGATGTTTTCAAGAACTGGCTGTGTTGGTGTTAGATTCGCTTCGGCCAGATTTCGGTGTGTCCTGAAAGGTAATCTTCGTGGTTCGGGCTGCTTTGATAGTTACTTTCGTCAATTCCTACACGTTTTATGTTTCGCAATGCCCTTTCGGCACGCCGACTTGTTGAAAAATATGTAAACAACAACACACATCGTTGAACAGATGCTAAACGTCATCGGAACACAAATGGTGGCATATTGAAAGTGTGTTATTACTTTCTGTGACACCCTATAAACGAAAAAAAAAAAACTCTTTAGCTTGCCAAACAAATCACATATAGCTCAAGATAGCCCATACCTGACAACAGAATGCATAAAAACTTTGTCGAAGATTGCCAAAAGTTATTAATTGCTTAGAATTTAGTATTTTGCGGGGTACCCGAGCGTATGCTCACAGATACGTGCTGCTAACTTTTTTTTCACAAAAGTCGAATTCGCGGTCTTGAACAAATTTGTTCTGCATAGTTTGGCCAATATAAGTCTCAGCTATGGGCAACATGTAGTGATGGCTGAATTTTTGACAAGCAAATGTACATTTTCTTTTCCTTTCCCATACAAACTTTATGATTGTCTCGTAAATCCAAATTGCATCCAAATTCGTTTACATTTGGCACAGTTGTTGGGAATCTCAATTCAAATCGAAAGAGCAGAGGGGAACAGGTGGTAATAATCAACCGTCTAATCATGATGACCCATCCAATTACCAATCTTTCAGATATGTGTAGTTATCGATCGATTCAAGACTTTCGATTAACCTTTTCTAGGCGGAATTTGCTCTCTTTAAGAGTATAATTTTTCATTTTATTTAGGTTACTACCTGCCAAGCAATCCATCAATCGTTCGCATCCGTTGTTGGGAGTATTTTAAACAACCAAAAAAACTATCATCAATCATCCTCATCCTGCTTCCTACCTACAGTTTGCTTGCAACTGAGAAACAATGCGGAATATGTGCTGCACTTTGTTCCTTCGAATTCTCATCATTGTAGCAACTAAGTCTCACGGCTGCATCGAGCTTGTTTAAAACTGCAACATTTCGCCAACAACCGAGACGTGGAAAGGTCGTTTACACCTTTCACTTTTCTACCCATCGGCAAAATAAAGTGTAAGATGTGTGGCGCAACCTTCCTTCGGGTCGTCATCTCTAGACTGTGATACAGCACAGCTCAAGGGGCTGCAATTGTGTGATCACATGGCGTGTGCTGGTCATGGCCTGCTATAAGAGAGGTTGATGCTTTCATCAGGTTGCTTCGTGAGATTGATGATAGCAGAGAAGTTCAGTTAAAAACGGAGCTTACTGTTTCAAACTCCGGAATCTGACCCTGTGCGGTACTGATTTGCGAAATAAAAAAAAACTAACGATTGAAGCTGAAGAAAAATTGGCAAAATACCACACGATGATGGTTCGTTGGCAGACTGGTTTAGAGACGATAAAAAAGCTCGTTTTCACAATCATTATCACACTTACTCGCTCACTCGTACACACAATCACACGGGCTTAAGCGCACCTGAAGTCATTTACTGACCTATAAATGATAATATTTTTCCAACTTTTCTCTCGCTGCTCGTTTTCGTTTCAATGCGTACCTGTTCTTGTAACTGCTGCTCCGACGGTGTTTATTCCATAAAGAAGCCAAAGGCCCTGGATCCACTGGAGCAGGTTTTTCTTCCACGCAATCTCGTTCGTTCCGCTTCTTATTTCTTCTCTCAACTTGTCCTAAGTGCGTTTTGTGTTTCGTGTTTGTTGTTGTGCCTGTTTCTTTTCTTCAATCCAATCTCGGAATTCCTTCGCCTGGGATAGTTTCACTTTTACTTCAAGATCACCTCCGCCTTCGTTGTGGTCGTCGCAGTCGATCGTCTCTCGATCGTTCTCGCGTAACTTCCCTTGTGTGTATCTTTTCGTTTCTTTCACTTTCGGTCACACCACACTCACCACAATGAAAAACATCACCACAACCACCTCCTCATTTGCAGAGCATAATATCTGCCCTGCACTCCCAAAAGGGGGGAGGGGGTCCAATTTGAATATCGCTCCAAACACTGCACAGCGGGCGAAGGGAGCTTTTTCACTCTCACTCTCACATATACACATAAATTACATTCCTGCAGGCCAACTATGTTTGCATAGGCTTCTATGATCCCGAATTTTTATTTTCCAACCTTAGGACACTTTTCACAAATTTTCACTTGAATTTTCGTCTCAACCTGACACGTATGCGTCGTCGCATATGTCTCGCGTGCCGCAACTCGGCGGTCTTATTCCGCTCATCTTTCTCTTTTTCAGGTGAAAATATTTTCTTCTTTCCCTCGACGTCTGAGCGATTGATCACTTGCGCCGCGGTGGCTTCAAAGTATGTGTGAGTGTAAATTTACAGGAATTTACTGTTCCCCCATCGTTGCCAGTACACACCTGAAAGCGGTGGCCAAATTGGGCTGAGGAGAAATGCTTGCTACCGCGGGGGCCTCACCGCAGTAGGCTGCTTCTTCTTTCTTCGCGAAAGCTACTCACTCGAGCTGACGGACTCGCGCGCTCGCACACTCACACACAGGCACACTCGCGATCGCGGATTGCTTCTATGAAACGGGTGGGAAAAGCAAAAAAAAAAAACAACTGAATAAAAATAATAAAATCAAGCAACCGACCAGCAGCAGATCGAGTAGACAGATCCGATTTCTCCGAGTGGCAAAAGCAAACTGACTCTACCGGAGCTAAAAGAAGGAGGAAAAGCCAACAGACGGACGACCTCGACGGATCGGTTCGACGGCGGCGACGTCGACGACGACGACGACGACGACAGAAACGACGAAGACGATGGGTCCAACGCGCGATGCAACGCAGCTAAGCGGTCGAACGGAGCCTGACTTTGCAGCAGCCCATAACCAAAAGAAAAAGGTGGATATGCTTTCTTCTTCTAAAAATGGTCGTTTCTGCACTGGCGAGAGCTTTGGGAGACGCTGAACGGAACGGTGGGAGTGATCTTATGGTCAGAATTTGAAGAGGCTGTA
Organism: Ochlerotatus camptorhynchus; assembly: GCF_037179485.1. Taxonomy (NCBI): domain Eukaryota; kingdom Metazoa; phylum Arthropoda; class Insecta; order Diptera; family Culicidae; genus Ochlerotatus; species Ochlerotatus camptorhynchus. Next base: position 244,017 of record NW_027041058.1, read on the forward strand.
GAATGATAGGAAGAGTTTTTACCCTTCTTACAGAGAAGGGTATACTTTTAAAAGTTGATTATCACTACCTACTATACTCAAAATAACTAGCACGTCTTTTATTATCGTTCTGAATAATCACATATATTCATTATTTTGCAAGTAGCCGTAATATCTTATAATAAATAAAATGTACGGATTAATGGACCATCCGGTGTACATTAGGGTGGCTCAAAATACAAATTTCGCTCCACCTCACTCAACTCATCCCATAATTTGATCTCATTTGATTGCGATGAGACGATGAACGGACTGCACTGGCTATTTAAAGTTTATATTGGAATTCTAATGGGAAAAGGTTTCATGGAACTCCAATCATCTTCTTTGAAGTACCCGCAACTCTCATAATTGCTATGAAACATACGGAACTTTTTTTTAAATGTTACCGCATTTTCCTGATGTTCATGAAAGATTCCTAAAGTTCTCCTTCAGGGAATCTCCTGAAGTTCTTGGGTCTTCCTTAAAATTTTCTTAACTTCTAAGAAGTTTATGCCCCGTAACGTGGGTAGATCACCTTTTCGTGGTACGTTACGGGATGTAAGATCTACCACCGATTCCTAGTCCTGACTACTTCAAACTAGGGGAACAGGATTTTTCAGTAATCCAAGGAACACATCTTAGTCCTTGTTACTTTTTATGCCTTGTTGATAGTGACAAGACTCGGCTTTGTCCACCGAGGATGATCTTGAAACAAGGAAAAACATGAGTTAGTTAGTCTTCATCTATGTGATTCCTAATCTTCTATTCGTTGTTCCCTAGTTTGAAGTGGTTAAGACTAGGGTTCTGATGCATGGTCATTATCGGTGTCATATCTTAATTTTGTTGCTAAGGAATCCAATTTTGACTGACAAAGGGGCGCGGCTTTGGAGGGTGTTTCAACACTCCGAAGGGTATAAATAGCGGGAGCGGGAGTTTATGTAGAGGAAAGGGCTCTTATGTTGGCCTATGGATCTAAAGATTGGGCCCATCGATAAAAATCTCGTTCTTCAAATTTTCTAATAACAATGCGTCATGTGGACACGCTATACCCCGTTCTTCCAGAAGTCAAGATTCTTGACTGCACCCAAATGCAGTCAGCATCCCTCGACGGGACAAGAAAAATCTACTCGCTGACTGACTCGTTTCGAATGACTTTCTCCGGATCGACTCTTCCGGATTATGTCCGAATATGACTTCCTGTGCGGTTGTTTGTATCAAGGGTGATGAACTGCGCCAAGTGCAAACAATTAGGCCACACCGCCGCCTTCTGCGGCAACAAGCCACGATGCGATCAGTGCGGCGAGAAGTATGCGGAGGGTGCTTGTGGTGCTTCTTCTAAATTTGTTTATTGTTTGGCAACTCAGCATCCTCTCGCAGATTGCCCGAAGTATAAACAGCAAGGAAAAAAACTTGAACGGTCTTTGAAGGCGCGCTCTCAGCGTTCCTTTGCGGAGATCTTGAAGACTTTCAATCCTCCTCCCAAAATCACTCCGGAAAAAGAAAACAATAATCCGTTCAATCTTCTCCCAGTTGACGAGGACGACACTGACTCAGAGGGCAATGACGGAAGTCCTGTTGTTTTCAAAGGACCTTCAAGGAAGCGATCCAAGAATGACTCGCAGAAAACTAAAAAAAACTGACTCCCAAGCCCCCTTGGATAAATCAAGAGGTCACGGAAATAAACCGAAACTCAATCCACCGGGTTTTAAGCCTGTCGATCATGACAAAGAATTTCCGGGGCTTCCGGGAACATCTAAAACCCCAGATGTCCCAGTTTCGCAACCAGAACAGCAGAACGCCATGTTCATGATGATGCTTCCAATCGTGGAAAAAGGCTAAAAATCTCTTTAATAAAGCTTTTAAAAAAAAACTCCAATCGTGAAACCTTTTCTGAAGCAATTTGCTTCCAAGTGGCCCCTTCTTGCTTCATTCGTATCCTTCGATGGATAATTTTCCAAAAAATGATACGGTATCTCTCCTTCAATGGAATTGTAGAAGCATTTTACCAAAACTAGACATATTCAAATTTTTACTGCATAACATACACTGTGATGCGTTTGCTCTCTGCGAAACATGGCTCTCTCCAGATGTTAACTTTTCTGTTCACGACTACAACATTATCCGTCTCGATCGTGCAGATTCGTACGGTGGGGTCAACAAACAACACTCATTCTACAGAATCGACCTTCCTCCAGTGTCAGGTATTGAAATTGTCGCATGTCAGGTGAATATTAGAGGTAAAACCTTCAGTATTGCCTCGTTATACATCCCTCCGAGAACGGCTGTTTCTCGGCGAGCGCTATCTGACATCTGTACAGTGCTACCTGAGCCGCGGTTGATCTTAGGGGATTTTAATTCCCACGGTACAGGCTGGGGAGAGCTGTACGATGACAACCGCTTAACTATCATCTATGACCTATGCGACGATTTCAATATGACCATTCTAAACACCGGTGAAGTAACTCGAATAGCCAAACCTCCAGCAAGAGAGAGCAGGCTAGACTTATCACTCTGTTCGAACTCAACTCGCGTACGATCTCACGAGAAACATCAATTGGGAAGAATACGCGAACGCGGTCCGTGACTGTTCAGAATCGGTCGACGTTCTCTCTCCGTTGGATGAGTACTCCTTCCTATCGCGGCTCATAGTGGATTGCGCGCTTCAAGCACAAACGAAGCCTGTTCCTGGCACTACCATTCGCAAACGTCCTCCCACAGTGTGGTGGGACCAGGAATGCACCGACGTGAATAACGAGAAGTCTACCGCATTTAAACAGTTTCGTAAATACGGTTCCCGCGAATACTTTGAGCGGTATACGGAGCTAGAGGAAAAGTTTAAGAGCTTGGTCAGGGCCAAAAAAACGCGGCTACTGGCGTCGGTTCGTCGAAGGGCTATCGCGAGAGACTTCCATGCAAACGCTCTGGAATGTCGGTAGGAGAATGCGTAACGCGGCATCGTCGGTCAACGAGGACAAGGAGTACTCTAACAAGTGGATTTTCGACTTCGCGCGTAAGGTTAGTCCCGATTCGGTTCCGATTCGATGCAACACTCGCGATCCGCCGCTGGAAAACGATGACATGGACTCCCCGTTTTCGATGGTAGAATTCTCAATTGCTCTTCTTTCATGCAATAACTCGGCTCAGGGAATTGATCGAATCAAGTTCAACCTGCTCAAGAACCTCCCAGACGTCACAAAGAGGCGATTGTTGAACTTTTTCAATTGATTCCTGGAGCTCAACGTTGTTCCGGATGATTGGAGACAAGTGAGAGTTATCGCCATCCAGAAGCCCGGTAAACCCGCGTCGGATCATAATTCGTACCGTCCCATCGGAAGCTGTTAGAAAAAATGGTTCTTATTCGTCTGGACAAGTGGGTCGAGGCGAATGGCTTACTCTCAGATACGCAATTTGGATTCCGTAGGGGCAAAGGGACGAACGACTGCCTTGCGTTGCTTTCAACTGAAATCCAATTAGCCTATGCTGAAAAACAGCAGATGGGTTCAGTTTTCTTGGACATTAAAGGGGCGTTTGATTCTATTTGCATCGACATCCTTTCGGAAAAACTCCATGCGAGTGATCTTTCTCCGATTATCAACAATTTCCTGTTTAATTTGTTGTCCGAGAAACGAATGGCAACTCGGAAATTGCACGGATCAGCTACCTCGGTCTTCCACAAGGCTCATGTTTAAGACCCCTCCTGTACAATTTCTATGTCAAAGACATTGATGATTGTCTGGCCGAAAATTGCACGCTATGGCAGCTTGCAGATGACGGCGTGGTTTCCATGGTTGGACCAATAGAACCGGACCTGCAAGGACCATTGCAAGATACCTTGGATAATTTGTCTACTTGGGCAATGAATCTGGGTATCGAATTCTCTCCGGAGAAAACAGAGATGGTTGTTTTTTCTAGGAAGCTTTATCCAGCACAGTTTCAGCTTCAACTTATGGGTAGAACAATCACTCACCGCATGTCGTTTAAGTATTTAGGTGTCTGGTTCCATATCCTTGTCCATATTAGGGACACTGTGGCCGATATTAGGGATACTAACACTAGTTCTTAGATTTTCATTGAAGTTTTCTAAATTGTCCTGAAGTTCATGGAACTGCAATAAATAACCGAAATTAATTTTTCAGCATCTTAGAACTTGTGACTATGGCATGACCAAACACTCCCGGGTAACTAGCTCAGTAGCATGAGACCCCTGAACTGTGTCGCAGGACCGGCTTGTTACTGGGTATTCGGAGGGGATACGAGGACAAAGTATGAAAACACAGTAACATTCACATTTTCTAAAACATTTATTGCCCTATTCTGTGGCGTGTGGATGTGGGTTTTCACAAATATGTGGCGTGTATGCGAGAGTTTATGAACGGTACGGTATTCACTGTTGCAGCAGAATCTCTTTCGGCGTCGCCACGCTGGCGTTGGCCCACACGGCTGCTCCTGCACTACCGTGTGGCCGGAAACTTGCAACACGGGCTGCAAACAGCGTTTCGTTGCTGAATTGGGAGAATGGCGGATCTGGTGGCGTTCATCAGCCACATACGGCTCAGCAGGCGTTGCTGGCTCGTTTGGCTGGCGCGTCTGACGACATCGGCTGGCCACCTTGGTCGAGCCGAGACGGGACCCTCCTTGGCAATGAAGACCACCGGCCTGAGGGAATCGTCCCTGATGGACGATCGAGGATCATTAGCGATTAGACCGTTTTATTTTACAAGATGTACGAATCCACAAGAGGTCCTGAAGGGAGGCAGTCCAACATCCCAGAAACCTCACAAGGGGGGGGGGGGGGGATTACACTAAATGGCACTTTAAAATATCGGTCTTTTGCACACGGACACCTGTTTGTTTCTTGGTCAATCTTCCACTGGAGGATGGCCTCTCCAATATTTGCCAATCATTATCATTCTCCCTCTTTCCGCTCAACCACAACCATCGTTTTTTTTCCCTTCAGTAACGTTTTTGTTCTTTGCAGCGGCACAAACCCCACCGACAAACCGACATGAATGACCATAGCAAAAACAATAACATTTCTGACCAAAGCACACTACTGACACTACTGACTGACTGACAAAAAACCCTGTGGTTTTGACAGTTTGGATCACTGCACATTTAAATCGGCCGTTTACGATTTTCGGGCATAAGTCAGAATTAAGTGTCTCATGTTGGCTTGTCGGTGTGTCTACTGTTTTAGGTTTAACAAAACGTGAATTTTTCCAACCAATAATAACTCATATAGAAGAAAATCCACGGATTGTAACCAACTGGTTACAAACTATACCAAAATCCTACACTTTCCTGATGTTTTATGTGTTTTCTGATGTTATTAGGACTGCCCAAAAGATCTCTGATCTATTTTAAAGTTCTCTAGACTTTCCTGAATTTCTCAGTATTTTAATAAAAGTTCCCGTATTTTAATAAAAGTGTCGTCAATTGAATTGCTCTGAAGTGCATGGATATTCAGTGAAGTTCCCGTTATTTTCCTAAAGTTTTGAATACTCCTTTGAAGCTTGCGTATTTTTTCCTCAATTTACCGGAACCTTTATGGAATTTCTTGAAGTTTTCGGGGATTTCCTGTAGTCCCCTGAAATTTATAATGTTCCGGAAACTCTCCTGATATTCATACAACTTCCCTGCAGATCTAGCAATGTACCTGAAGTGTTCGGTACATTCCTCAAATTCTTGGAATATTCCATAATTCTTCGGAACTCCTTGGAAGTTTCTGTAATTTTCCGGAAGTTAATGAGAATGCTCTTTGCTCTGGATTTTCATTCGAAGATTCAGAACTTCTTAAAAGTTTTCGAAATTTTCTTGAAACTAATCGATCTTGATGCTTTCTAATCTTCGATGAAGTTTCCGGATTTACGACGTAGGACTACGTCTTTAGTTTCTATACTGGGGATCACATTAAAAAAAAAAAATCAAAATTCAGCCATGTAACGAAAAATCCCAAACACGGACGTAAAGATAGAGCGCAAATCTAATACGCGATACATTGCGCGTGCTCACCGCTCGGTTGACCGCTCACCATTTCACAAATGAATGGAAGGGAGGAGAAAAGCAGCGGTTATGAAATCGTTTTCTTCGTCATTTACTTTCGAGCAACGGACGGATAAGCGTCGGACACGACGTATGACTGGAACAGCACGTCGGTCGGCATCGACTTGCACTGGTGTGAAAGAGTCAAGTAGCGCTAGTTGTTCTTTCACAACAATCCAATTCAATGCTGTTTGGATCACATGTGGGTCGGGTGTGAATGCTGTCGTATAGGTACTTGCAACTAGGAACGTTCTGACGAAAAATACTCCAAAATTGAGGGATCTAATTAGCTGTTCTGTAGACTGCAATTCAGTGAACGTGATCAGTTGCAATTGGGGACAGTCGTCACAACTAATTTGAAAGACCCAGAAAGTGGACGCGGACATCGGAATGAGAAGCATTACCAACGGCAACGACATTCGTCGAACGTTACACAGCTGAGTTTGACTACAATGATGCTGCTGCCAGGAAAGCCAACTGAGCACGCTGTCTCTGAAGATACCCTATTTGGTAGGACCTTGAAGGACGCAGACATTGAAGGCTCTCTGAGTAGCTTCACCATCTTTCGGACGTTCCACTGCAGTCGTTTCGTTAGGCTGACTACAACATCACCTGCAAAATTTCAACTGCAGTGCAATGGTGCAAGCACGCCATCCCGAAAGTACCAGCATGTGAATCTCTTGGATCCCAAATGGCCTTTTTCAGGGCCATTCTATTTCTCTAGATGGTGGGTTCACAACAGGTTCACAAAATTGAAATATTTTTGAACCATGGAGAGAAATAACAGCAAAGAATCATCAATCAGTGCAAATAGCAGTATTCCGAAAATCACTATCAGAACTGAATGGACAAAAATCCTCTGAACGACGACAATATTGTGACAGCTGCGGAGGATTTTTGTTTTTTTTACTAGGTTAGTATGCAGAACGAACGATAAAGACAAAAAATACATCATAGGGGGTATGGGTGATGGGTTTAGTATTTTGGTCAGGTTTAATCCCGGTTTTGCCAAGGGTCTTCCGGGATGGAAATTTAATCGTTTTTAATCATTGGTTTCAATTGGTATGGACTTTGATGGGAAATTCACAGGACTTTACAGGGATGTCCATACAAGTCCCAGTACTTATTGGGCGATTTCGATATACGTATTAACCCCAAATATTCCATCAGACGATTGCCTTAGCGAAACAGTATAGGATATATGTATAGGCACAGATCAATGCAATCAAAAATGCAATTACATTCTATTCCGTGAGTACACCCCATCATCAACGATCCAATCTGCACTCTTCTGTTGCACTAGTTTGTCTCAAAAGGATCCGGTGCGAGGGGTGGCCTACAAATCAATCAATTATAAGGCCTTGCTCAATCTCGAAAGTGCATGGCGCATGACGACACTAAGTATAATTTACTGTTCGGCAAGACCCCATGGGCGTGCAGATGAACAACAACAACCACAGAGTACAGTTGAACTGCAGATGGGAAGTTTATCTGGATCGTGCACCATTTCCGAGGTGTGACAGATATGAAGTGGGGGGACATTTGATGGTTTTCCCTGGTGGTACATTGGCCATTGGTTTTGATTGGTGGTACCATGTGGAAGGTATCACATCTGCCAAGGATCGTGAACTTGATAGGCTTGAACGTGTGTAATTGGGTGATGGTATGATACATCACATTCTGCGATACGATAGGCTTGGGTGATGTCTTCGAGGTTTGTGTCGATCAGAACTGTTTCGAGAATGTTGTTTCTACGGTGGGAGTGAACTTACGTCCGTTCGAGTTCTGGGTTTGATTTTGATGAGGAGCATTTTACTGGCAGCTGGTGACAATTTCGTCCATCGTCCATTTCTTGTGGACGTGTCGTATGGGTTGTATTGCTTCCAGTTCCTCTTCCACTGCCCAATCCGCTCTCAGTCTAATGAGAATAATATTTGCCATGAACCATGGTCACGAATTAGAGCAATTGAAAATACACACAATCACAAGTGTCTAACTTCAGGGTTCCCAAACTCATGGCATATTGACACCTTGATTTTTTTGGACGTTTTCGAATAAAAAACGACAAACACGAAATTATCTAACAAACTACGTTTATTGAAACTGTCCTCTTTTACATTTTAGCGCGGATTGAATTTAAGAACAAGAAAACACATTGCTGCTGTTGACAGCTAGCCAAGGTTGATATATAAAACGGTAGGTAGGTGACACGTAGTGAACGTCAAGTGTTGCCAATTTCAATACTCCTCCTCAATGCTTGACGGTTTTGTCACTGGACTCCATGATATTTAATCCCATAATAGCACAAAGCTTTGTTACCTTCATCGTACCAAGCGGTTTGGTCAGGATGTCGGCCGCCATGGTCTCTGTAGGGCAATAGACCAGCCGCAGCACTTCTTGATCACACAACTCCTTAATGTAATGCTGATTGGTTTCGATGTGCTTTGAACGACGTGTGGTACGATCCGAATAAACAAACTGTATGCAACTCTGATTATCTTCCATAATGCATGTTGCACCCTTTTGAACCTCTCCGAAATTATCCAAAACCTTGCGTAACCAGACTGCCTCCTGGCTGGCCTCTTCCAGAGCCACATACTCCGTCTCCATCGACGATAGCGTCACGCAGTGCGGCAATCGGCTTCCCCACGATATGACTCCTCCTGCATACATAAACACGTAACCTGTTGTAGATCGTCGAGTCTCTGGATCACCGACCCAGTCGGCATCTGAATAGCCAACAAGCTTTCCTCTGTTATTCCCGTATTGCAACTTAGCACATTTCGTCGTCCTTAGGTACCTAAGCACCCTCTTAGCGGCTGTCCAATCGACTTCCGTTGGTGAGTAAACCTTACGTCCAAGAATTGACACACTCACAGCGACGTCCGGGTGAGCACACACCGCCACATACAAGAGTGCTCCTACCAGACTGCGGTAAACCGTGGTGTTCGAAAACGGACTGCTTATATCCTTTGTTGCGACGAATCCGGTATCCATAGGGCTTCTCGAAGGCTTAGCATCCTGTTGTCCAAAACGAGATGCTATCTTTCCGTCTACTTTCCGTCCTTGCGAGCGATCTCCATTCCAAGAAAATGTGACGGTTCTCCCAAATCCGTTATGTTGAATTTCTGCTTCAAAGCACTGCAGATTCGATTCAGTTGCGTAGCATCCTTGCAACCAATCAATATATCGTCCACATAGACAAGTAGACAGATTCGAACGCCTCATACAATTTGTGTATACAAGCACCGATCCACCTCGCTTTGATTAAACCCTAGATCCAGAAGAACACTATGCAGAAGCTGGTTCCACTGGCTGACTGCTTCAACCCGTATATGCTGCGGCAAAGTCTGCACACCAAGTTCTCCTTTCCCTTTTCAGCAAATCCGGGAGGTTACTTCATGTAAAGTTCCTCCTTGAGATGACCATATAAGTAGGCGGTCTTTACATCGAAATGTCGCAGTGTCATATTCTGACGAGATGCCACGGCCAAGAACGTTCGCAGCGTTGTTTGTTTAGTCACCGGTGCAAAAATCTCGTCATAGTCGTCGCCATATTGTTGAGAATAGCCTTAAGCGACTAGCCGAGCCTTGTACTTCGTGACCTCTCCCGACAATCCATTTGCATCCTACTGGTTTTCTGCCAACTGGTAACTCCGTCAGCTCCCATGTCTCGTTCAAGGCATGGGATTTCAACTCCTCGTTCATAGCAGCATACCACTTTTCCTTTTCCATTTCAGACATAGCTTCCTTCAAACTTCTCGGCTCGTCTTCACCGCAGTGTGCGATATTGATCTCTTCCAAGAATCGGCGTGGTGGAATTCCCTTCGTCGCTCGACTTGAACGACGATAAATCGCATCATCAGGAAATCCTTCAAAGTCATTTTCCGATGCACTGTCGAACTCCATGCTATCTTCTGTATCTGTTTCCTCAGGATCCGTTTCCTCCGTATGTTCTGTCACACTGGCAACATCCGGTGGCATCACAGGTACGGTAACTACAGCTGCTCCCAGGACATCACTGGTAGTTGCTTCAGTTTCTTCTTTCTTCTCACAAGAAGGAAGTTCAAGGAATTTAGCATCCCTACTGATCGTGATTCGATTCGTTTCAGTGTTCAAGAAGCGCCAAGCTTTTCTTCCTTCACCGTAACCTACAAACACAAGTTGCCTAGCTTTAACGTCAAGCTTACGTCGTTTCTCGTCTGGAATATGTACGTATGCTTTAGCTCCAAACACACGAATGAAAGAATAGTCAGGCTTCTTACCCCACCAGCGCTCAAACGGCGTTCCTTCAACTACTGATGATGGCGAAATATTCAGTAAGAAGTTTGTAGTTGTAACAGCTTCACCCCAGAATTTCTTGTCTAATCCAGACTCCGAAAGAAGACATCGCATAGTCTCTCCAAGCGAGCGATTCTTCCTTTCGGCTTTCTGTTGGGGACTGTATGGCGCACTTTGCTGAAGAAGAATACCGTTATCCCTCAAGAACTTCTGAAGTTGCTTCCCGGAGTACTCTCCTCCTCCATCTGATCGGATAACCTTCGGTGCCTGTCCAAACTGGTTCCTCATCATCATCGTGTAGTCCATGATCACCGCGGCGCATTCGGATTTTTCCTTCAACAAGTACACTACACAGTATCGACTGTAATCGTCTAACATGGTCATAAAGTATCGACTGCCCCTTGGAGTCGACACCTCCATAGGCCCACACAAATCCGTGTATTCCAAATCTCCCACTGCACTTGATTTCGACTCTGACGACGGGAATGGTGCTCGAGCCATCTTACCCTCGCAGCACACCCCACAAACGGACTTGATTCCACAATTTCGCAGCTTCAATCCAGTACCAAGTTCGTTACTGACAATCTTCTTTACAGCTTCTTCGTTTCGATGACCCAGACGTCGATGCCAAGTATGAATGCAGTTTTCGTTATGTTATCCTACGGTCAGCAACGTTTTCTGGGACGACAACGGCTTCAAGTGGTACAAATTACGACTCCGCTTCCCAGTCAGCAATACCTTCCCATTTTTGCTAATCGTGCGTCCATCTTGGAGAAATTCAACATTGCATCCCTCATCAGTAATCTTACTTACCGATAACAGGTTACTCGCCAACGATGGAACGTAATATACCTGTTTTAGGTTCACAGTCACAGCCTTGCCATCGCCGTTAAACGAAGAAAAGTTGGTGGATCCAACGCCTTCAGCTGTAATACTGCTCCCATCAGCCAAACCAATACTCATCTTGGATGCGCCGACCTGATCCAGAAGCGTTTCGTCACTGGTCATATGCGACTTGGCACCTGAGTCAAGGTACCACAACGCATCCTTACGACCACCAACTGCAACACCAGCAGCCAGACAAACTTCTTCATCATCACTCGCAATGTTCGCTTTCTGATTCTTCTTCCTTTTCCTTCACCTTCCGATCTTGCACATGCTGCCGACAGTCTCTTCGATAATGTCTTCGTTTTGTCCATCTTCGCTCTGTCATTCGTTTTGAAAACTTTCTCCACACCACCACTAGCACCACTTTTCTCTACACGTTTACGCCACTCATCCAACAGCTCTCCCTGGATGAATTCCAAGGTTAATTCCGCTTCGGGGCGGCTCTCCAACGCTGTTATCAAGCCGTCATAGGAATCACTTAAGCTCGATAATATTATGGGCACCAGCAAACACTCTTTTAACGGTTCACCCATACTGTTGAGATGGTTGGACAAACGCGAAATTTCCGCCAGGTGATCAGCCATGTTACTGTCTTCCGCAAGCTGCATCCTCATCAACTTTCGCAACACATGAACTTTTGTCGCCAGGGTCGACCGAGTATGACGCTTCCTTAGAGACTCCCACATATCACGTGCGTTTGTTGCTTTGATAACATGACACATCTGGCTGTCCTCGATAGACAAACCAATAATAGCCCGAGCCTTGCCATCTTTGCCAAGCCAGGTAGCATCCGGCGTTTCGGGCTTTTCTTTGTGGACTACATCACTGAAGCCTTCGCGAATGAGCAACAGATCAACTCGGAATTTCCACACCTCATAATTGAAGTCGCTCAATTTTTTCACCGTGAGGTTCATGTCCGCCATTTGCAATGCACCACATCAACAAGATACAAAATTAAATTGCGGTTTCGACAGTTTCACTTTTCCATGTAAAAAGTCACTTCATCCGGGTCGGAATTTCACTGCTCTCAAAGTTAGCGCACTCGCGATGCTGGGCCCATAACCTTTTGGACGTTTTCGAATAAAAATCGACAAACACGAAATTATCTAACAAACTACGTTTATTATGTACTCTTTTACATTTTAGCGCGGATTGAATTTAAGAACAAGAAAACACATTGCTGCTGTTGACAGCTAGCCAAGGTTGATATATAAAACGGTAGGTAGGTGGCACGTAGTGACCGTCAAGTGTTGCCAATTTCAATAGATTTATACACTTCGGCCTACTTCGGAATGATCGGCACAACGCTTGGAAAAACTTTCGGCACTACCAAAACTCTTGGCACAGATTAAGGTGTGCAGAGTTGGATTCCCCTTGGCATCTATGTACATAATGAAATGAATTTCTATCTGTCTGTCTAACTTTTATAGTCTGTAAGTGCTAGTGTCTCTGTTTCGAGAATTTTTTACGTTATCGTAGTGCTTAGTTCCGTTAAATTGTAGAAAAATAATGGTAGGTAATGTTCGTGAGTGTTGTGCAGTTTTCTCCGTTGTCAAACTCCCTAGTAGGCAGAGGTAGGACAGCTTACTGTAGAACGCAACAATCCACGCACCGCACCGTAAATTGCAAAACCCGCCACCAGATGGACGAACAACTGCCTGTTAGGAGGCCATGAGGGGAGGCGTTGGAAATGGCCATTTTGAATGGAGGATAACGGGCACGACAAACTGGCGATGAACGACGAATGGCCCGGGTCACTGACCAACAGCCTGAAGCAGTGACCCAATGACTCACTCAACTTTTAAATTAATAATGACTGATCGTAAGACCACCAGCGAAAACGGTTGATCAAGCAAGCAAGCTAGCTAAATTTACTTTGAATAGCGAACCAATGTGAAAACATAAAGTAATAGTGTAAACAGTGAAAAGTGTGAGGAGAGAGTCAAGGACAGGAGCAGCTGTATTTCGTACAGATCACCTGTACACAGTGAAGTTCCGGTAGACGTACCGGAAGGTTGCACCGTCACTGCCTGCCGGCCCGAGTTCGTCACCAACACATATGTAGGCCCAGGAAGTGTAACCTGGTGCTCGTCATCGCCACCCCGTACAGCTAGCGCGCGAAGGAGGTACACGACGAGGAAGTGGAGAGGAAGCGGACGTCGACCGAGGACAAGCGGCCGACGATCGAAGATACGTGGTGGAGGTGTTGCGAGGGGCCCCGACGAAGAAAACAGGTCAGATAGATTGAAAGAAAGTGGGAGAATAAAAGTTGTCAGGAAAGTGAAATAAATCTTTAATCTTGAGTAGTGAAGTGCTTGTGGAGTTTTTTTTTGTGTCACGTGCGATCATTCTCTGCTCCGCGTAATTGCAATAGGTAAGCGTGCCGACCCTGAGGCCATTGGAGTCAGGGAGTCTCGGAAGTGCTCCTGACTGAGGTGGCTGACACTTACAAGACTCTGAAACTACTGAACCGATCGGCGTGAAAATTTGTATGCTGGGGTTTTTGTGGCCGGAAAAGGTTCTTATGATGGTTCGAAACCCCTCCCCCCTCTGTAAGGGGGGACTCCCATACAAATGAAAGAGAAAAATATGGCATGCTGTTTTTGAATCGGCCCATAAACTCAAGCTAATATTGAATCCCGAGCAAGGCCAGCCACACTCAGATAGTACCATATAAAATTGCATTTACCGGTTCAAAACCTAATCGGTAAAATTAACCGGTTCACAACAACACATATTTTAGTCGTAATAAAAATTTACCATATTTTGAAAGTAGGTTACTTTAACGGTGAATGTAGGGGTATGGGCGTTGGAGAGATAAGATCCGCAATACATTATTTAAAAAAAAACGCCGACTGCATTTTTAGTTCTTGATCAGAACCGTTACGAAAAGCTAGAATACGATTAATGCAATCGAAATCCGATCTTAAATTTGAAAAACTAACTTAAATACTAACCTGCACAAAATCCCACCGTGCGTTCAAATTTCACATACATACCAACCGATCGAAACGCTTTTACGCGGACCAGTTCATGCCGGGCCGAATCAAACTCAGCGTCTTGACAACTTAGCCAAGACGAAGACGAAGAGGACGCAGTCTATTCGCTTCTTACGTTATAACAGGCCATCCGACCAACCGAGCCTTACATCAGAAAAATCAAGGGCTATTATAGTGCAATAGCATCACAAAAACACCGCTGCTTCTCGCTGTTGGCATATACAATTCGATCCACACTGCGATTAGTCAGCAAACTAGTGGCAGGCAGTGAATGCTAACGAATTGATGCGAAGATGCGCACAATCTTCGATCTTGGTCATCGGATCGGGAAAAAAATGGGCAGGGAGGAGAAATAAGCGAAAGTGACAATAATGGTACGGAATTAAAATCCAATTAACTCCCTTGGGCGCACCATTTGTACTCTAAGGGTATTACGGGATCTCCCCTGCAGCTCTGTTCGATCGGTTTGGGAAGCACGTGCGCGAGGGGTGCATTACATAGCCCGGTTGGATGTCCCCTCGTTTCGGCTTGCTTTGTTATCGAAGCAAGCCATACTAAGCGTAACACCATACTTCTAATGACTATTTGAATAGCCTTTCCATTGTGACGTAATGCTCAATGACAATGGAGGTAAACAAAATGTATAACTAGTTGATTGTCTTTTCCTCGTCGGAGTGAATACAAACGCGAATAATCGGCCCCCTTTAAAAGAGCTGCGCCCGTTACCCGCTCATATGGTGTGTATGTTTTGCTTTTTCCTTGAAGCAACGCTTGATGAAATCACCACCATGGAAAATCAACACCCATCAAACAACGTTGTGAATCGAAGCTGAAGAAAACAAAAGCCTCCTCCCCTGTCAGTTAGGTTCGGTTCCTACTCCAAGAGCTTCAGCTCAGCATCATCCTTATACCAAGCAAACGGTTAATCACCTGTTTTCGAGATTGCTAGCGGCCGTCATTAGTCTGTGCCCGTCGAATCCGATAACAGGCTCAGGAACAACAACACCAACGAAACCACAAATGATCAACGGGTGATTCATCCATCGATCATATCGGTGGGTGGCGTGTGCTTGGCGGCCGCAAAACGGAACTATTCTCACACACTCCTCAGCCTACCAACCAGCCTATTCTACAGCTGTTGCTGTTTTTTCAAGATTTCCCGCTTATGGATCTTTTAGCAGCAACCGTAAATCAATTTAAGTTAGAGAGGTGTTTTTGTTTCGTGCGTTCTTCCACCAGGAGTAGGTACAGCGCGGGCGGTGAGAGTGAAAGCCTCTGCGAACCGGAGTGGTACGGTTTTTGAATAATTAATTTCAGGTGCGGGATTGCGAGCAGTTGGATCGTGAAGGGGTGTGGAAGGGCAGAGTTCCAGAACCGTTCTTGGAGGAGAGGAATTCTAATTAATTTAAAGTATGAGAAATTCATTGTTTTCAAGGGTAATTAATCAAACGTTCAACCTAGTTTTTTTTTTTTTTGGTGGGGCAATTAGAATTTCTACCTCAACGTTGAGAACATTTTTACGATTGCGCGAATGTGGTGCTAATTTAGGGTTCCTCGTTTTCGGTTGCTTGCGGAGTCTTTGATAACCGCAAGAGGGTAGTATGAGTGTCTAACGAGTTGTACAGGTACAATGTAATTAACGAATTTCGGTGAATGGGAACAAATTAAGGAAAATCACGAAAACAATCATTCAATTTAGGTGGAATGTTGTGATTTGTAATGGGTGTAAGGTTGCATACAAATCATCCGAACTTTTGAACATTGTTGCACTGAACACCCATCGCCTAGTGGAATCCCTTGATCCACTAGACTTAGTCGCGTATGCTGGTTCTTGCCATTTTAGACGTTTTCGTCCTGTAGTTGAAATTGGTGAAGGGGTCTTCAAAACTATTACTTAAGGATAGCATCAAATATATCATATTAACAATATGATCCATTCATGCCTTTTCCAAATATTTCAATGGCGACCCGCAAAATATTGCTTCACGCACCATCTAGCGTTGAAAAAGGTCAGCAACAATCATTCAATTACAATCGAGGGGTGCGAATATAGCACTTATTACAAAAGTAAGAGTCACATTACTTTCATTAATTACATTGTGTGTATTACTTTAAAATTTGTCTGACATGTCACTGTTGTCATCAAATAAAATAATAAGCTGAAATACATCCATTTGAAATATTAAACCAATTTCCATTTGGTTTACCCCTCGTTACGATAAACAAATACATTGGTAGCCTTTTTGGCCACAGAGGTGCTTTCAGCGCTAAAAATTTGGTTCGCCAGCTAAGCGAATGAGTGGATCATATTGTTAATATAATATATTTGATAGCAAGCATTCACGGTAAACAGTCCATCGTCATCCATTTCTTCCATCACAGCTCTGTTTCCCCTGAAGTATGGCAGCACTGCTGAATCTTGCCATCGTTTGACTGACAAGACGTATCCAGCGAATTTTCCACTCTCAGTAAATGTTGTATGATTAGGAAACTCTATTCGGCAATTTAGAGTAGATTGTAAAACTTATAAAAAACTAAAAAAATAGTTTATAAAAATAAATCTGCTGCAATTTCCAATGGGTTTCATTCAAAAATCGAAACTTAGATTAGTTTCCCGGTAAAGGCTGACTAAAAGTAAATTGGTACGCACAAAAAGACCTGTAATTCGTGATTCAATTAATTTAAAAAGTCCGTTAATGGTTGCTTTACCGTACTTTTATTAAACTTCACATTTACAGCATTAGACGGTTACTGCATTTGCTGGATGTTCTTGACTGCCCCGCCACTTCGTCGAAGTCGCTGCTTTGAAATTGCCCAGTATTTTTCTAGTGGTTCAAATTTCGGGCAATTCGGAGGATTCATTAGCTTGGGGCAAAATCGATCTTGTTGGCAGCATACCACTCCAGAACCACCTTGGAGTAGTAGCAGCTGGCCAAATCGGGCCAAAAGATGACTTTGTCCCTACGATTGCGGATGAACGGCAATACACGCTTTTTCAGGCATTCTTCTATGAAAACTTGGAATGTCATCGTCGAGGATGTGACGAATGGTTCCGTTTTCAGGCCACAACTGCAAATCGCTTGCTAAATCATGGCCTTCTTTTGATCCTGTCGGTAAACACGAACTTGAATCTCCCCGGCACATCCCGACGTCCAGTCGCGATGTAAAACTTTTGACCAGGAAGCTGCTTAAAATCGAGTTCGACGTATATTTCGTCATCGATCATAGTGCAGCCCTTGTGTTTCGTCAAAACACGGTCGTCTTGCACGCTTTTTGGCCACGGAATTCTGCTTCATGTGCCGGTTCGGATGTTTACTGGCTTTGTACGATTTGAGATCTTCCCTGGCAAAGATGTTCTGCACCGTTTGAAAGTTGGCGTTGTACTTTCTGGCCACATCTCGGATCGAAAGACCGGGGTTGGCTTTAACACACCTCAATACATTGCTGCGCAGCCGGTTCCAGTTTTTTCGTAGGTCCGTTGATTCCTTTCCACACTCAGGGTTTCCTTGTAGGTTTTGAGCACTCGACAAACTGTTGTTTTCGGCATTTTCAGAACTTTAGCCAACTTGGAACCGGACCACTCCGGATTTTCCAGGTGTTTGTGCACAATATTTTTTTCTTCTTACGAGATCAATTTGACGTTATTTCTGAACGCGATCGACTACTTTGATCAAACTTGCACCAGTTGTTCTTTATAGAAGTGTAAACAAACTACTGTCAAAGATTTTCGATTCCGAACACTAGAGGCGTGTCAGCGGCGCGCGAGGGGCGTACCAATTTACTTTCAGTCAGCCTTTACTTTAATTTCATGTTCAAACTAGGTACTGTAAATTTAGAGTTAGGTTATCAGTGTTCTGTTCTTCAACATAACGAAGGGTATTTGACACATGACATGAAAATATAAAAATATTACATTTTCAGAATATCGCGGATTGAATTTACCTAAACAAAATCCCCGGGGAATCTCCTCCAAATTATCTTTAAATTCTGTTTGGAATTCCCTTTAAATTCTCGATAAAATTATCTTGAAATCCTTCATACAATTTCTTTGCAACTTTTATGAGAATTAGACTTGGGTTTTTCTTTTAAATTTTTTAAATAAATTCTTTTAAATTATCCTCTAACTGGATTCTTCAAGAGTATTGAAATAACTGAACATTCGTAATCTGCATTAAACATGGAACCGAAGTCAAAATATAAAAATATCAAACGGATGAGTTCATCTGAGTCATGCTAGTTGTGAAGAGATCATGGTTCAGAGAATACTTACAGTATTTTCTAACTGTTGCAAGGAACGATCCTTGAACACGTTGGGCATCCGTTTTCCATTTTTAAATCCTTACTTAAGGGGAAGTTCACCGCTCCGAAAAAAAATAATTATGTTTTGATTTTTCTAAAAATATTGAAAGGTATCAAAATTCTAAAAACAAACACATTTTTTCTAATTTTTCAAAGAAAATTCACGTGCCAAAATATTTTTTTTTAAGTCATCATGGCATAAAGTTGGATTTAAAAAAACCAAGGCGCAAGACAGCTCCTAATCATGAGAAATGTCAGAGTTGCTTTTGAGGCATCTCGAGTAACTCACATTGCTCAGTGAGCAAGATCGCTGTCATCTGCTTTCTCACTTTTCACATCACAGCAACGTTTGAAGGTGCACCTTCATGCAAAGCCGAAAAGCTGCTGTCAAATAAAACAACAATAAAAGCGGAACTCGGAGACACTTAAATCATCTCAGTTTAATAACCTTCGTTCGACCCTTACCAACCGTGAACGTGAAAGGAACCTGTTGCAACCTTACACTTACGACGGTCGAATGCTTATCTGGTTGATGTGGTTGAAAAACCCGATCTGCCTGACCAAATACTCAAAATCGATACTCGTCGAAGCAATCCCGTCCCATCGCTTGACAAACTGCTGTTGGGTGGAACTGCAATCAGAGCTCTGAATTACCAAGGCGCCGTTCTGCTCACGGGGGACATCCATCCTCGCTTTTGGTGCTTTTGCAGGGCTTTCCGGATGGTCGTGATTCGGTCCCGTTTTTGCTATACACTACCGAGATTTTGCTGCGGCCGTCGACCGAAGTCTCCAGGAGAAAGTCGACGAAGAGAATCTGTCAGCTTGATTTGTGCCTCGTCTTCCTGACGGGTTTTCACTTCGGTTTCGTCTGGTAGATCGTTAATGGGTTTGAAGTTCAAAAGAGGATCGCACTCACCGGAAACAGCAGCTACTTCATCGTCATCCTCCTCTTCGGCTTCGGCAGTGGCAGCGGCTGCACTGATGCTCTGGCTGAAATTCCACCGGGTAATGGTTTGTAGCGGTGCCTTCGGAGCTGGACTTGGTTGTTGCCCCACCGGGAGATATTTTCTATACCGAAAACTGTGGCGGCGGGTGCCGTTGAAGGGACCATGGTTGAAATATTACTCACTACTCTATGTTTGCCATGGTGCCAACGGGAATGTTAGTCGAAAGGGAATCGGAGGATCGGAGTTAGTTCTTACCACATTGACTGGTGATGATGATGGTGATAAGTGTGGTAGATAAGGTTGATGCGGAATAATAATAATAATAAAATAAATAAATAAAATACTTGAGAGTTGTGTCAAGTAATGCAACACTCCATTTGAGTTGAGCTAAATTAGCGTGAAGCATGACAGATGTGAAAGGAAATCCTGACACAGCAAGCAGTGGTGGATAAATGAGGAAAAAAAACGGATGGTATAAATATGAGCTACCTAAACTTATTGAAGACATTCTTGTAACGAACTTTGGAAGCGACGGATAGCAGCAGCAGCAGCAGCAGTAACAACAGCAGCAGCAGTAACAACAATAGTAACAGCAGCAGTAATGAAAGCGGAGCGGCTGTAGCAGCCGAGATTCGTGTCGCCGTGACCGAGGCTGGAAACCTCGGTCCGGTCACGACAATGGCGCAGACGGTAGATCAGTAAGTAAGTATAGTGTAATGGAAAGAATTACTCTCCGACGGAAGGGCGGAGCAGTAAAAATTGTTTCCGTAGGCTCCTTGACGCTGGAGGCTGGAAACAAATAAAAACAAAAAAAAAATGTCCCTGGTAGGCTCCCTGACGGAAGGGCAGTGGAGTAGGCCGGGAGATAAAAAAAAAGAAGCTCCCCGTCAGAAGGACGCAAGAGGAGATATGTCTCCGGTAGGCTCCCTGGCAGAACGGCCAGTGGAGTAGGCCGGAAGATAAAAAAAGAAGAAGCTCCCCGTCAGAAGGACGATACAGGAGAAATGTCTTCGGTAGGCTCCCTGGCAGAACGGCCAGTGGAGTAGGCCAGGAGATACAGAAAAAGCTCCCCCCGTCAGAAGGACGGTAGAGGAATATACCACGGTATTTCGGTAAAAATGTACTTGAGAGTTTTGAAATGAACTCTAAGACAGATTTGACTAGAACTCGTAGTCAAGTGAGTGATTTCAGAGCATTTTTTTTAAGTTGCTCTGTGAAAACTTCCATGTCGATTATAAAGGATTGTAAGATTCTAAGGAATCGAATTAATTTCAATGACATCTCGAAAAAAAAAAAAGTTTTAGATAGTGAAAATATTGTATAAATGTATGAAAATTCTGAGCAAAATTGTGAGACAATTCAGATGTGAATGGCATGGGAATTCTAAGGACATGAGATTTAAAAAAAAATAAGGGAGTTTCAGTAAATTCTTAGAAAAGGAACTCAGATAAAATTGATGACATTATTTTGAAGTCGTTGGCATTGGTAAATTTCATGAAATTGATGTGAGTTTATGATATTATTGAAATCAAAATTAAGGCTGAAATGCTTGATGCTAACGGTAGTCTTTAAATTGTGGCAAAGATGATTTTTTTTCTCGCGATGAGATCAACATTGTTGTTGATATTAATGATTGTGTTAGCAATAATGTTAAAAAAAATGGATTTGGTTATAATGCTGAACCAAACGGCAATGTTTAAGTTGACAAGTGATGTTAAAGTTAATGGCATAGTAAAGGATGTAGCTCATGGTATTATTGACATCGATGATAATGTTGATAACTTCTGCAGAATTGAATTTATTAGTTATGGTTATGTGAATGGTAGTATTGATATTGAGGTTGATATTTCTGCCGTGATTTTTTTTTCTTAATTTTCGTGATACTGTTGATGTTTAAAGTGATTTTAGATGATGATGTAGTCTGATTAAGGACGACGGTGTCAGCGGTAAAGCTGATGACATTTATGTTGAAATTGTCGACATTATTGCAGTCGATCGTAATTTATCGACGATGTCAACACCAATTTCAATATTAGCGTTGATGATGATGTTGAAGATTGTGGCTTAATTGAAGTTGATGATGATGTTAAAGTGTATGGTTAGGTTGGTGTTGAAGGTAACGATGAATTATTTACTGAGTTGAAGATGATGCGATTATGAAACTGATATTGATTTAAAAATTATAAATTCTAAGCAATATTGAAAAAGAGACTGATGACGTGGATGACATTATAAAAATTGATTTAGTAATGATGAAAATTATTGCAATATCTAAGTTGATGATTATGCTGGATTTGTCAGTAATATTGAAGATGATAATGATAAAGAAGTTTATGAACAGCCCCTGAAGTAGGAAAAATAAACCTATGAGGAGCAAGCTTTGTGTATAGTGGTGTTGAAAATCATGACTTTATGGAAATTGATCGCTATGTTTAAATGGATGAGGATGTGAAAGTTGAAATGTATGTTAAAATAAACGGATATATTAAACATTATGATAATATTTAAAATTATGGAATTGTTGTAGCTTAAAAATATTGGAATTCATGGCAGAATTGAATTTGATGAATATTTAAAAGATGTTGGCAATATTTAAATTGTCAGCAATAATGATGTTGTAATCGGAAAAAATTGAATTGTAGTTGACGATGGATGGTTAATGCAAAAGAAGTAATATTGAAGTGAATAATAATATTGCGAATCTTATGAGAAATTTTCCATCCGCTATCACAGAGTTCTACTATAGCTGTCAAAGTTCCAGTGTGCTGTATATTAAAAAAAAATAAAAACAGGGTTAACTGACATATTTTAAGTATTTTGCTGGCGATTCTCTGAAACTTTTTTAATCTGAAAGATTCGATTAAACATCATTTTATTAAATTTATGTCATATCTAGAGACGACAAAGGATGTGATTTTAGGTTGTAGTTGGAGTCAATGTTGAAAACGATTGAACTGTATGATGATGTTGAGATTGATGGCATAATGGAAGGTGATAATAATGTTGAAGCTAATGGGATATACAAGCTGACTTTTATATTACATGTAATGGTGATATTAAAGATACTGTTGAAATTTATTATGAACTTGAAGTAGATGCAAAGTTAAAAATGATTAAATTTATGTGAATGCTGAAATTCATGGATATGTTGACGCTGATTTTTGTGTTGTAGATGACAGCAATGGTACAGTTAATTATAGGTTTGTAGATGATGATTAAATTGAAGTTGATGGTAAGCACTCATATGTTTACGACATGCCATTTTTTATATGATAGTAATAATGATGATGAAGTAATAAGTTGACGATTAAGTTGCATTTGCAGGCAATGTGGAAGATGTTAATTATTGCAAGCTTGAAATGATTGTAAATGTTTATGTACACGGTTATTTTGAACTTGATCTCTATGTAGTAATTCTTTTTTTGTTGAAGTTTATGGCGTTCTGGAATTTGATGATACTATTGATAATAATGATGATGGTAATAATGAAGCATGTGTCAATTTAGATCCTGATGCTTATGACTGATACTGAAGATAATGGAAAAGTTGAAACTGATGTCATTGTTTGTAGTAAATGTAGAAATGATGAATTCTATTGCAATAATTGAAAAATATGTATATCTATATGCTTCAATACTGTTTTGGTTGTGTAGGTTAGCAAAAACAAAATGAGTTTGCATGTGTACTCTAGAGTACAGGAGGGGAAGAATGTGGTAGATAAGGTTGATGCGGAATAATAATAATAATAAAATAAATAAATAAAATACTTGAGAGTTGTGTCAAGTAATGCAACACTCCATTTGAGTTGAGCTAAATTAGCGTGAAGCATGACAGATGTGAAAGGAAATCCTGACACAGCAAGCAGTGGTGGATAAATGAGGAAAAAAAACGGATGGTATAAATATGAGCTACCTAAACTTATTGAAGACATTCTTGTAACGAACTTTGGAAGCGACGGATAGCAGCAGCAGCAGCAGCAGTAACAACAACAGCAGCAGCAGCAGTAACAACAGCAGCAGCAGTAACAACAATAGTAACAGCAGCAGTAATGAAAGCGGAGCGGCTGTAGCAGCCGAGATTCGTGTCGCCGTGACCGAGGCTGGAAACCTCGGTCCGGTCACGACAATAAGATGATGGGATCGCTGCATTATAGGTGGATTTTCAGATGTTTAGACGTATATTGGAGAACTTTTTTGATCAGAGATGATCCTTTCGGAGTGACGACTGGGACTGGTTGCTGAGGAGGAAGCACAACCCTGAAAGCTGGTTGGAAGTGTAGGTTGTTATTGGTAGTAACCAGGCACCGGCACAGGTTCTTCCATAATATTACAGTTATTCGAAAGGCTCAGAATACACTTGGGATTACTTTATTTACTAACAAAACTGACGTCTAATATGAAACGTATGTGCTTAAAAAGAGTAAACGGAGTAGGCAGAGAAAATATTGAGGTACATTGAGTTACTCGCGAGCTACTCGCTGCAAAAAAGCAACTTAGAGTTAACCTGTCTCACCTCTTGCAAAAAACCATAAAACATCGAATTTTCGGTTTCATGATGAGATAGAAAAAAAATATTTTTACATGTAATTTGTTGAAAAAAATCTAAGGAAGAAACTGATTTTCTTGGATTTTTGATAATTTTTCCCAATATTTTTTTTTTTATTTTCGAGCCGGTAAGCTCGCTGTTTTACCAGTTTCATGTTGCAAGTATGAAATATAATTTTCTAGCATTAGGTTCACTTCGAGGTAAACAAAGTAGTCAACCTTAGCAGCGATTGGCGAAACGTCAACATTCAATAGTGATGCCGTTTTGTATGACGGAGACGAGCCAGCCAACGGCTGAAAGTCTCCTTAATAAAGATATATAAAAAAAAAAAAAAAGTTTTGTATGATATTGTTTGTGTACTACTTGTCAGTGTGTGCCAAGGGGTTGGTCTACACAGAGGGCCAAAATCAAACTTGGGCACACCCGGGCGCAGCCATTGGCACTGTTTGGCAGCCATGGTGACAATTTTTATGATCTTTAAAGTTACTGGCAACACTGAACTTTTTCTGCACCTGCGCAGTGATCATGTGTCAGAATTAGTTATTGATGTTGCCACAATACAATCCAATTTTTACAAACCCCAACCGTGAATCTCATCATCAAGTCCCGCCAGTGATTCTCCAAAATCGACTCCTGTGACCGGAGGAAAGTACGTTCAACGAGCGGTTCTGATCAACCTTGCGGCTGGTACATGGATTCGGTCCGAGCGGACAGCTGTTCCGGCCGAATAACTTCGTTTTCGGACAATTCGGTGCTGGTAGCAACTTGGTCAAACGACACTACACCAAGGGTGCCGAACTGGTGGATTATATGCTGGATGTTGTCCGTAAGGAATCCGAGGGTTGCGATTACCTGCAGAGCTTTTAGCTTACGCACTTGCTCGGCGGTGGAACTGGCTCTTTTGTAACGTTGGCGGAATTCAGTAGCAACAATACCTTCCTCTCCACAGGCATGGGCGCGCTACTGATCTCGAAGATTCGAGAAGAATACCCGGATCGCATCATGAACCCGTACTCCGTCGTTCCATCGGTCAAAGTCTCTCCCATCGTCGTAGAGCCATACAACGCTACGCTAAGTGTTTATCAGCTAGTGGAAAACACGACATTTGCTTCCGAACATTGAAGCTCACCACCTCTACCTATGGCGATTTCAATCATCTAGTCTCGGTTACGATACCTGGCGATCAACCCCTTCATAATCCACATCCTTCAGAGATCGTTCATTGTCTGCATCTTTTACCGTCCTCAAAAACTTCCGGAAATCGCCCAACCAATGCTCAATATAATTTAACACCTTGAATTTCACCTTCACCTTGCTGAGCATCTCTTCCACCTGCAGCCGGAACAGATTCGAGTGGTAGCAATATTCCGTTTCCTTCAACCGATTGATTTCCTCTACCGTCGGCGGTTTGTACAGCTGCTTCATGGCTTTGATCTTCCGTTGGTGTTCTTCGTCTGTCCGTCGCTTGGAATGGCTTTGCGCTTAGCGCTTTTCGATTCCGAAAATCCGATAGTCGTGACTAGCACAAAGCGTCCACCGCTTTCTTGACCGCTGTCGCTTTCCGGCTCCGGCCGCTCAAAATCGTCGCAGTCATTTGAGTTCTTTGTTCTTTGGGCTACAAAATGGTAAGTTGACAACCTGGAAGGAGCGGAATACCTAGCCCTGGTCCTCACAAGTTCCTACTTCACGCCTCCTCGAGTCATATGATAACAAAAGACTACCAGCGGAAACATGGACACAGCTGGGTGGCGTAGCCTGAGCAATGTTGCCAGTCCGGCAATAGCAAAGTGAAGAGGTGCGACGCGAACACTGGCGCGGTAACCATAGTACGGTGATAGAGGAAATGCTTCACCAAACCCGAGCGTCTGTTCACCATGGAGGTGCGGCTCAAAACGGCGTCTATTCTCCATGTTAGGAGCGGCTGATCACCGTCCTAGTGCCAGCGTGGGACTCTAAACAGAGCTGTGCACGATGGTCCCCCGGCGAGACAGGGGGTTGGGGCAGGCCCAACAAGCCGCCCTGAAAAAAAAACAAAGTTGCAAATACCGAAGAAAGAAATACGGATCGGAATAATCGGCACAGACCTACGCGACGAAATAAGGACTACGATTGGAAACTCGGAACATGGAACTGCAAATCGCTCGGCTTCCCGGGTTGCGATAGGTTAATCTATGACGAACTTCAACCACGCAACTTCGAAGTCGTAGAACTGCAGGAACTTTGCTGGACGGGACAAAATGTATGGAAAAGCGGGCATCGAGCGGCTACTTTCTACCAGAGCTGTGGCACCACCAACGAGCTGGGAACCGGCTTTGTAGTGCTGGGTAAGATGCGCCAACTCGTGATTGGTTGGCAGCCGATCAACGCGAGGATGTGCAAGTTGAGGATTAAGGGCCGTTTTTTCAACTACAGTATCATCAACGTGCACTGCCCACACGAAGGGAGACCCGACGACGAGAAAGAAGCGTTCTATGCGCAGCTGGAGCAGGTGTACGACGGCTGTTCGCAACGGGACGTCAAAATCGTCATTGGCGACATGAACGCTCAGGTAGGACGGGAGGCAATGCATGCCGTATCGAACGACAACGGCCAACGATGCGTGAGCTTTGCAGCCTCTCGGGGTATGGTAGTTCGAAGTACCTTTTTTCCCCGTAAGGAATCCACAAAGCCACCTGGAGATCACCTGACCAACACATAGAAAACCAAATCGATCACGTTCTAATCGACGGGAAATTCTCCTCCGACATTATCAACGTCCGCACGTACCGCAGTGCGAACATAGATTCGGACCACTACCTAGTTGCAGTATGCATGCGCTAAAAACTCTCGACGGTGCATAACACACGTCGAAGTCGAACGCCGCGACCCAACATTGAGCAACTACGGGACGCCGGAGTTGCGCAGGACTACGCGCAGCAGCTGGAAGTTGCACTACCCACGGAAGAGCAGCTTGGCGCAGCCTCTCTTGAAGATGGCTGGAGGGACATCCGTTCAGCCATAGGTAGTACTGCTGTAGCGGCACTAGGTACTGCAATCCCGGACCGAAGAAATGACTGGTTTGACGGCGAATGCAAAATGTTAGTAGAGGAGAAGAATGCAGCACGGGCGAGAATGCTGCAATACAGATAAGCGCGAAAGACCGAGATCGCGAGGCGATGAAAAATCTGTACCGCGTAAACGACACACGGAAGTTCTATGAGAAGCTAAATAGTTCACGCAAAGGCTACGTGCCGCAAGCCGATATGTGCAAGGACTTGGACGGTAACCTTCTCACGAACGAGTGTGAGGTGATTGAGGGGTGGAAGCAGTACTATGACGAGCACCTCAACGGTGAAGCAGCAGAAAACGAAGGTGGCACGGCAACAGACCTTGGAGCACGCGCAGAAGACGACAGGTCGGATCGGTCGGCTGAAGAACAACAAAGCAACTGGTGTAGATCAACTACCAAGTGAGCTATTAAAATACGGTGGTGAAGCACTGGCTAGAGCGCTGCACTGGGTAATTGCCAAGATTTGGAGGAGGAGATATTACCGGAGGAGTGGATGGAAGGTGTCGTATGCCCAATCTACAAAAAGGGCAACAAGTTGGATTGCTGCAACTATCGCGCGATCACACTGCTGAGCGCCGCCTACAAGGTACTCTCCCAAATTCTATGCCGCCGTCTGTCACCATATGCAAGAGAGTTCGTGGGGCAATACCAGGCGGGATTCATAGGTGCCCGCGCTACCACGGACCAAATTTTCGCGATTCGGCAGGTTCTGCAGAAATGCCGCGAATACAACGTGCCCACACATCATTTGTTCATCGATTTCAAATCCGCATACGACACAATCGATCGAGATCAGCTATGGCAGTTTATGCACGAGTACGGACTTCCGGATAAACTGACGCGATTGGTCAAGGCGACGATGGATCGAGTGATGTGCGTTGTTCGAGTATCGGGGACACTCTCGAGTTCCTTTGAATCTCGAAGAGGGTTACGGCAGGGTGATGGACTTTCGTGTCTGCTGTTCAACATCGCGTTAGAAGGTGTGATCAGAAGAGCTGGGATAGACACGAGTGGCACGATATTCAGGAAGTCCATCCAGCTCCTTGGCTTCGCCGATGACATTGACATTATGACACGGAACTTTGAGATGATGGCGGAAACGTACATCAGACTGAAGGCTGAAGCTAGACGGATTGGACTCGCCATCAACGCATCAAAGACAAAATACATGAAAGGAAGAGGTTCTAGGGAAGACAATGTTAGCCTCCCACCCCGAGTTCAGATTGACGGTGACGAAATCGAGGTGGTCGATGAGTTCGTGTATTTGGGCTCACTGGTGACCGCCGAAAATGATACCAGCAGAGAAATTCAAAGACGCATTATGGCAGGGAATCGTGCCTACTTTGGACTCCGGAGGACGCTCCGGTCGAATAAAATTCGCCGCCGCACGAAGTTGACTGTCTACAAGACGCTGATTAGACCGGTGGTCCTTTACGGCCACGAGACCTGGACTATGCTCGTGGAGGGCCAACGCGCCTTTGGTGTTTTCGAACGGAAGGTGTTGCGTACCATCGGTGGAGTGCAGATGGATGACGGAACGTGGAGGAGGCGAATGAACCACGAATTGCACCAGCTGCTGGGAGAACCATCCATCGTCCACATCGCAAAAATTGGGCGACTACGGTGGGCTGGGCACGTCGTAAGAATGCCGCACGACGACCCAGTGAAAATGGTTCTAGAAAGCGACCCAACAGGAACAAGAAGAAGAGGCGCGCAGCGGGCAAGGTGGATCGACCAAGTAGAAAGTGACCTGCGAACCCTTCGCAGACTACGAGGCTGGCGAACTGTGGCCATGGATCGAGTAGAGTGGAGACGACTTCTTCGGACAGCAGAGGACAACAAGGCCTTAGCCTGATTGAACTTGAACAATTGAGTTCTCAGGTTTCGAAAAACAAAACAAAATCAAGAGTTGTCAAAATACCGGGTTGCCAAACAATTCATTATTCACAAGCAAACCAAAGTTAGTTCATTCTCGGCACTGCCGTGCCAGCTGTGGCACACTGAGGTACACTGAGAAAAAAGTTGACGCAAAACAAGTGTGTAGAGTGACCACCCCTTGGTGCGTGCCCTAAAGTACGCAACTGTGCCGATCATCTGTGGTCTGGTCTCCATATGAGCTAGTGTGGAATCTCCGAATAGAACGTGTTCAGAAAAGATTTTTGAGTTTGGATTTCCGCAGCCTGCCGTGGCGTGATCCAATGATTGGACCTGGCCACATTAGAACACATAATAAAAACAACAATCAATACGAAACTAACGATTTTAAATTGGCTCACTACTTGACTAGCCTATTGGTCCCAAGCAAACCATAAACGTTCCCCATTCTAGTTGAAATTCTAGTACTTCACAATGTTTGTTTCGATTTGCTATGAAAGTTTGACAGATAACATGAGGGGTTAGTGGATTTTCCTATGTTTCGAGGGGTGAATCGATTAGCTTGGGACCGAAAAGAGTAGCAGAGCTGAGCCAAAAAGTTGAGCACGTTTCTTCGGGACCTTCTAGTCTTAGAGTTACATCTATGATCGGACTGCATATGGATACCATGAGGCAATGTCTGCGATGATTCGGGCATTCTCCGCTGTAGAAGAAGCATTTGAACTCGGAGAAACATCGAACCAATTTCGAAACCGATTGAGAAGATTGTGATGAATGATTACAATAAAGAAATAAATACTGTGTTTTGGCACAGTGTGCAGAGTTGATTACCCCTTGGTGCTGGCCGTTTTACCCACAGTTCCCCATCGTGTTTCGTCAATTTCATGAGAAAACGAACGATAATTAGTTGGTGGCTGAAAAATTCCGAAAACTCGAAAAGCTAGGGTTTTTTTTTCGCAAAAAAATGCCAATGTTCAAAGTTTTTCAGAAGCATTGTTCAAGAGAAATGCATGCAATCGAAGCTAAGGAATAATTATATGGCAAACTCAATTTTCAATTATGTTTTTCAGGTCACTTGGAGTAAGAAGTTCACCCCGAACGTACGTATCGTTTTCATCGATTTCCAATAAATGGGTCTGTTTTACTATAAAGGGCAACAAACCGAAAACTGCAACCATCCGATCCGTCAGCCCATTGAAAGGTCACTCGGAAGACGATCAATATCGATTCAAACCACATTTCACCACTTATCATGGAGTGCTTCGAACCCCTTCGAGCATCCACAGAGACGTCATAAAAAAAAACATGAAGTTCATGGGCTGCTGCCATCACCTGAACCTGACCATTTGGATTGGACAGCAACCGCTACCGTTTCATTACAGGCAGGGCACACTTTCCAGGCATGCTGCGGTAACAGAAAATTTCTTCGCCATGCATGAGGTAAACTTTCCTCGCCGAGCGAACAGGTAGGTAATCGTGGCAAGTTTGCCTACCTCCTCCTCCTCCTCCTCCTCCTCCTCCTTCACTTCCAGCGCCTTGTCCCGATTAAACTTGGATCGAATCCGTTTCGCGTAGCTCGTTTATAACCCTACAGCTACAGTTTACACTCGCACTTTCGGGCCGGATGGAATCTGGAATTTTATAACACCGTTCGCGCGCTCGCACCATCCCAACCATCATCGTCCGGTAGACAGACTTCCGATTACGATAGATTTCAAACTAAAAATAAAAACCGCAGTTCATCATACATGCACGTGGTTGTTGTTTTGGCTTTCGGGAAGCACCACCTCCCGAGGTGGTCCATATTGTAATCGTTTGTTTTCGTTTTCTATCGAGTGGTTTAGTTTTTGTCTAATCTAATCAATGAGCGGGGTATACCAAACAAATTAAAAAAAAAAACACATTCGAGGGAAGAAGGTAAAATTGATTTCGCTTTCCCTGATGTTGCCAAATGGCGCTGTTTTTCGGTAATTAATCAATCGCTTTGTGAAAAGTTGCAAGGCTGTTTAGCGCATGTGGTAAACGCGTTACGTTATGAAAAAAGTAGGTAAATTGATGATCCGCAGGGTTGGAAAGTGATGAAATATCTCCGTTAGATTTGTTTGAAGCTGGTGAAAGGTTTGAAAATCAAGTTTGACTGAGATACTGGAGTTTACACTTCGTGTTAGCGAAGTGGTAACGTGGGTTGGAATTTTGCACGGAACTAAAGCATACGTACTTACATATGTGTAGTGCATGCGTGTTCGCACTGCTGTAGATTTTGGCCCGATCTCATGACCTTAAAAATGTTTGCGCTGTCGAGTTTATTGTCTTCGTATTTAAAAGGGAATTAACGGACGAAATGACGCAACTTAGATTCCCACTGAACAATGTGGGATTTTTCACATATGTGGCAGCAGCAGTGAGCAGCGAGTTAGAGTTTGAATTGGAATTAGAATTGAATTGAAATCAAAGGCGAGGTGAATGTGGGCCACGATTGGCGTGATTGGAATAGGTAATGATAATGTTGGCCCTCTTTGTAAGGAAAGGGGTTTGAAGCCCGATTGAATGCAGTCAATGTGGTGAGTTGGCTGCCAGGGGTAACGCTTCGAGGAACTCGCGTTCAGTTGTATGACTTACTATTCGCGTCAAAAGTTGTTTTTAGTGACTTGCAAAGGAATGTTTGAGAAAATAAGAGGATCATAGTATCTTAAATAATGACTTGGGTTTGGATATTTTAATTTTTTTTAAATCTATGATTTTAACTCAATAATTGTTATAGTTAAGATATAATTTTATGAATCTTTTCATTTCCATTGGACTGAATCGAGTGTGTTTAATTTATTCCATGAGCATGAGCATGAGCATGATTGATTGCCCACGGTTGCTACTCTGTTATTGCCAGACCAGCTGTAATTACACAGAGAACCAAAAGACGATGTTTGGGACCAGCAATCATCCTCAATGTGTAAAAAAAAATAATTAGTTGTATCCAAGACACAACCAAAGAGTTGACGTAGGATTACGTGCTCGGTAGCAATATTTTCAATTGTGTTTGGGAAAGTGCTTCTTGCAGGCAATCGGTGATAATTTTGATCACCATTGCAAGAGTTGGGCATTTGTTTAGTTTTCAATAGTGACCTATCGAAAAATGATTTAGTGTTCAATTTAGCAGATTTGTAGAAAAATTTCCAATCGATTGGCTTGTTTAGAATTGAAATTCATCCGCTATTGACAGAGTTATAAGTGATCCATACCCGACCATTTTTCGTAACGCGGTTGATTTTGTTTTTTTGAAATTGCATCCCCAATATGTTGCTGAAAGACGTAATCCTAGGTCAAAACTGGTGATCTAAAATTAGGCAATACCAGCGCCAGCCGCGCCTGACTTCCACGAGGATTCACAGGGATGTTGGGTAAGAGGGTTGGGTTTGCAGCAGGGTTCGTTTTGGTAAACGATAAGCTGAATTGATGTTACAAGGATCATATAACATGAAGGAGCTTGGGATTGAACCCACGTAAGCAAAAATGTTTGCCACTAGGCAGACAAGCTCCTTTTTAATCATCGAGTTGCTGTTATTACCATGCAGTCATAACAAACAAATAAAACGATTGACGAATCTTGAATGTTGATGGGCTTGAGATTAGACTCATGATGTTCTACTCAGTAGGCAAAAACGGTTACTCTAAAGCCACCGAGCCTTTCATATCAATCGTTACTCAAGTTGTTATAATTGAATAGGCACCGACGACAACGAAAAGTTTTACAAAACTCGCGATAAACCGAGGGGGACGACTCTATTTACGATGTAGAAAAGATTGTGTTTTGCTGTGGCTAGCTGCTTGCACGCTGAGTAGATAGAAAGAAGATTGATGACGATTCTGAAGATTTCCTGCAAAAAGATGATGCGCGATGCAAGTAGATGGGACAAATGAAAGAAGATTTTTCGAAGATTGATTCGCTAGTGTAAGATTTGTTGAGCATCTAAACTTGAGATTTAGATGTGTCGCCCCCCTCGCGATAAACAAGCGATCTTACCATACAATTTTAATATGAAAGGACCTGGGACCGCGTTTTTCTGCTCAGTAAGCAAGCCACTGCAACCGACGATCTTTCAAATCCGATAACTATTTAAAAGCTACGAAAGAGTACTTAGGCCTTTATTAAGTTCCACTTTCACACGACGTTCAATGTTTCGATTTGCTCTTTACGCATTGTTCAGGCAATCATAACAAGCTATGACTGACGTGACGATTGTTTAAGCCCTGGTTAAACAAGCTATGCAAATGACATAACGTTCTCGAATTTCACTTGGTATGTAATGAACAACAGAAATACGCGATAATTCATATAGTTTCAGCGGCTGATGGTTAATTTGAAATATACCAACGGTACTGCCTACGGCGACTACGACGGCGATTAGGGCAGTGAAGACGACGGCGCCTTCGACAACGACAACAGCTAATTTGTAACTTATCATTTGTCTAAGATATAACACCTTTGCCCGGCACCTCCACTAGAGCTTTCCAAACTAACAATTTTCGCAATGTAAACGCTTAAATCATTTCATTTATACAGCCTCAAGCTGTATTCAAATGTTATACGATATGAGGAAACTTTTACTCAACCTCTATACAAGCAAATCTGGCGAACTTAGTCAGCTACTTCTAGCTATTGTGACGGTTGGAACAAGCTCTTATTGCATATCTATTTACGCTTCTATATAGCTGTTATCCTGCAGTTTAGTTGTGTGTGAACTTGAAAGGTGCTTACTCAACCTTTACCCGATTATGCAATAATCATTACACAACTTGCTCTTGAAGCCGGGTTAAATATTATTTACGCGTTTTTTGTTGGAGGAATTGATTGAGTTTATTTTGCTGTGAGAATCAAATTATTCGAAATTAGTTATAAGCACACCACCAAACTTTTTACCCTGCACCGGAACCTGGAATCAAACTCGAGACGACCGTATTGGCAAACCTTGACACTACCATCTTCGCTACGCACACTTTGAACTGACGCAAACAAATATACATGACTTTCTACAATAATACTGTTGAGTAGAGGCTTTATAATAGTGCACATGAATCACTTTTCTCGACTAGTTACTTCAGCTTTGTAACGGAGCAGTGTAAAAGCTGTAGAACTGCACACGTCCAAAAATAAACCTAGTTGACTGTGAAAATGCTTCCAAAGTATCACTAACACAGTTAATTAGCTGAATATAGGTTGTTTAGTTGTTGAAAAAGCACTTTTGATGTTTAAGTTATACAGCAAGAGTGGTTGGTTGTGTCAAATGAGTAATATATTCACTAGCTTTGTTTTGCAGCTACAAGTTGAAAGTTGATTAGTGTGTGTATAGAAGTGACATTAGCGTTTATTGGCTGATGTTATTCAGTGCGACTGACAAATTGGATAATGGTTGTGAGAATGTTGAGAAAACGCTCTCCAAAACTATTTTGCTAGCTTCTGCTTGTAGCTGTTTCTGCAGCTTTGTTTCAGCTACTTTATAGAACAATACTGGAAAAGTTGGCTTATAAAGCTGAAAATGTTAGTTGGGATGTCTGCTCTCTGTCACTGTTTGCTAAAATATCTAATACCAATTACCTTTGTTGTAATACTTCCTTCAACGAAAACAAATGTTCTTGCATTGCTATGGTCATCTGGCAGGAGGTTCACGTCTAGCGCTTTCCCAGGAACCGTTCACGGCCACCAGTTACCGCCCGTCCAGTCTTGGGCGTATGCAGCGACGCATCCTTCAGCTTGCTCACAATCTCCGACACCGGCGAGAGACCAGCAGACGAGCACTTTTGAAAGCCGTAAACGCATTGATTCACGGCATCGTCGGCCACCGAATCACCACCAAAACTTTCGACGGTCACATTAACAGCACTTTCCCCGGCTAATTTACCAACCGGACCGTGTTCAAACTCGCGCACGGTGACGAGACCCTCGATAGAACTACACGCCGAAAGCGTGACATACGAATACGGTGAACCGGCCTCCCGAGAGGCAAGGAAAATCACAAGTACACTTACACACCGCTGGTTACAAAAAAACACACCCGTGAAAAGACTATGTTTAACTGATTCTATCAAATATTGGATAAACAGACTAACGATTTTCATTACTTTTTATTTGAAGTGTTTCCCTTTGTCATGCAACAATGGGTTTACTTTTTTGAGCTGTGGCCAGGGATGGAAAATCATTTACATTCATTTCGTGCATTCATTTGCATTTATTTTCCTCTAACTTTTTTCATCAACATAATTCCGTAAAATAATGTTTGAAGCTTTTGTAGGCTTTGATATTAACTACATCTTTTGGGAACAACTCAAATCTGTATCTCTTATGTGCATGAGGAATCAGAGCGATAAGAACCCACCATTGTTTTTCAGTGAATGTAAATTGCATTCCTTGAAAAATAATAATATGTTCTGCCAGCTGTATTTCATCATGCATAAGAGATTCAGATTTTAGTTATTTACATAAGTTGTAGTTAATATTAAAAGCTACAAAAGCTTCATACATCATTTTACGGTATTTTGTTTATGAAAAAAGTTAGAGGCAAATGAATGTAAATGAATGTAAATGATTTTCCATCCCTGGCTGTGGCCATATTGCATGAATAAACAGCATGCAGGACACAACTAAATTGCATATTTGTATGGTTGCCCAACTCAACATGTGCCTTTTATGCACAAAGTAGCAAAGGCATATCTACCTATAACTTTAATTTGTCACGAATTTCAAAATGTTTGTTTTTGCGGAATGAAACTACATACTATTTGCCGTCTTTTGCCAATTCATGGAACCGACGTCCTTTGCCAATTCATGTTTATTGACAAGCCACAATTCTAGTTTAGTACTAAAGGTGATTCCTTGTAGAGTCCATAAATGGTCGTCCCGTAGGCTACACATGCACTTGCACTTTCAATTACACAAATCTTGGAAATCGGTGCCCCATTTCACCTGCAATTGCTACTTCATGTATGCTGCAGTGCAGCAAACGAGGAGAAAAAATTTGAATGTTGCACGTGTCGTAAAAGCTGCCATTTGTGCACTTAAAGCTTCGAAGTGGTTCCGAGAATAAGGATGTCACAGCGATTCATCTTAAACTTGCATTTTAGCACAAAAATTCCAGAATTAATCGTGGAATAGCTATGAAATGCCACCTTGGGTGTTTTGCCTGGTTTGAATTTTTTCCCCTGTTCTATGTAAATTTGACTAAATATTGCTGTTTTAAGATTTGGTGCGTTTTGTGAGCGTGGGGTGTTTCTGTGGATTTTCACAATCAACGTTTGAAAATTTGGGTTAAAACAACCTTTAAAATGGTTGGAAAATCTCACGCTAGCGAGTCAATTTACGAAAAAAATTTGTTTCATCTCTTGCATCTAAATCCATCTACTCGCAACACTCTCCACCTTTTTGCAAGGAATATTCAAAATCTTTATCAATCTTCTTTCTATCTACTACGCGTGCGAATATCGCAAAACAGCAAAGCAAAAAAATTCCTGCATCTTAGATAGAGTCACTTCCCTTGATGTTTAGTTATAATTTTATGAATCTTTTATATTTCCATTCGACTGAATCGAGTGTGTTTAATTCATTCTTAAAATATCCGATAGTCAGACTAACGATTTTCATTACTTTTTATTTGAGGTGTGTCCCTTTGTCCTGCAAAACGGGTTTACTTTTTTTGAGCTGTGGCCAGTGCTGAGATTTGTCATTATCATTGAAAGCCTTTTGCGCGATATTGACAAAATTGTTTTTCACATAGTCAATCATAGACTTGATCCTCAAAAAAATCTTTGTCAAAATCTCATTCATTTTTTCGTCAATGACAAAGAATCACCTGGTAACAGAAAGGGTAATTTCTTGCATTCTGAGTCACATTATTGTTATCAAAGCTGTTCAGGACGTAGATGCTTGTTCACTTTAATGGCTCCATGTAATTGTTTTCCTCAAGCCATTTAATTTCATTTTAAATTTAGCTAATAAACAAATCAGCACATGTTCGTCACTGACAAAAATGCCACTGACAATTGACATGTTTGCCTTGACGATGACTGTTAGCTCAAACGAGTGACCAAAGCAGAATTTTGAGTATCACCGTGTATTGTCGAAATTGTGCAGCACTGGCGGTGGCCATATTGCATCAATAAACAGCATGCTAAATGATAACTAAATTGCATATTTGTATGGTTGCCCAACTCAACATGTGCCTTTTATGCTATTTCATTTTTGGCTTTTTCGAAAAAGTAAAGGGTGTCCCACATCAAATTGCATCACGGAAAAAAACGCTGTAGAAAATTACCCATTATTTTCTCTTGAAAATTTGGGTAGAAGTAGTTTAGAGTGTACACTCTATTTTTATCGCTGTCAGTTTTTCGAAAGTTGGAAAAAATGGCGTCACCCGAAAAGCAACGTCGCGAATTAATTTTGCGCAAGCACCTGGAAAATCCTCAATTCTCTCATCGGGACATCGGAAAACAACGCGGAACGTACAGTCAACGGTGAGTTGTGTGATTGAATGTTACTACGAAATGCGGTCAGAATGGATGTTCTATTAGTGATCACGATCACAAGCGTGTCGTGACAGCGTTTAAGCGGAATCCCAATGCTTCGGTCAGGGATGTGGCCAAAAAGTTGAGTCTGTCCAAGTCTTTCGTGCAGAGAGTCAAGGACCGGGAGGGACTGCATACGTACAAAGTGCAGAAGGCTCCGAATCGTGACGAACGGCAAAATACGGTGGGAAAGTCATGGACCCGGGAACTGCACATCCAGATGCTCCCGAAGCCTCATTGTCCATCATGGATGAGACTTACGTCAAAGCCGACTTTTGCTTCTCATATTGGACGTCAGTTTTGTTTGTAAACAAAGTAAGAACAGGGTTATCCTGAGGCTTTTAAATAGCATGAATATCATGGAAGAACCTGTAACGGTGCCTGCTTACTACCAGCACGAACTTACAGTTCCAGCCAGCTTTCAGCAGTTGTTCTTCCTCCTCAGCAGCCAGTCCCAGTTGTCACTTCAAAAGGATCATCGCTGAGCAAACAAGCTCTCCAAACAGCTATTCTTCTATACATCTAGAATTTCACCTATGCAATGATCCCATCAGCATCGATTGATCCAGTAGTCGTAACAGCAGTCCCATTGAAAATGGTAATAACTAACCCCGATCTCCTTCTCGTTAGCACTATGCAAGTTAGCTACAGCGTGAAGATTCCATCACAGCACATCAAACATACCGTGGTGAGCAATATTCCAACCGTGGCCCCTCCAATAAAATCCGCCGCTACAGTTTCGGATTTAGAAAACATCTCCCCGGTGGGGCAACAACCGATTAACACTCAATTCCAGCTCCGACGGCAACGCTACCAACCATTAGCCCCGCGGAATGTTCAGCCAGAGACTGCCGTCTAGCCGGAGTTGAACCAGCGTGTAACAGGTACGTGAAGCGTACGTTACTTTTCTTGTTTGTGTATAGTATATTATTTAAACTGAATTATTAGGAAATAAGGATAGCCTTTAAATAAATAATTTGCAATATAACTTTAAAACAGTAAATCATCATTTGAATTGTTTACATGACTGCTGGAAAATTTGTCGAACAAACTGCACCTTTAAATAGGCAACACCTGGGACATGACGTTACGCATGCGACTCGCGAGGTCAAGGAGAGAAATGCTCTTTTTAACGGTCATAAAACTAGTCATTCGGGTCTTGGTCCAAAGGTCATTTTCATTTCGTGTCCTTGGATTTGATGGGAAAGTGGGAAGGCGAGATATGATGAAACTTGTAAGAGTGAGATGCATTTCAATCTGACGAACCATAATCGACAACTTTGCCAAAAGCGTTCGGGTGTGACGCATTTCCTGTAATTAAATTCTCTAAAGGTATTTATCTGAGGACTCGAGACTTTCTCGTCCATTTGCCTGGAAACTCGATTAAGTTTCGGAAGTGTGGCCTTGCCTGTAACCACGGTGTTCGAAGTAGGGACAGTTTGAAAATTATAGAATCTTTCAAGTGCTAATTTACCGTGATTCTTTTCAGTTAGACTGATAGCCAAAAATCAGTAAGATACCTTTTTCGTAGCTAGGAAAGTTACAGTTGTGTGAAAGAAGAAAGGTAACAAATTCTGTGCGTGTAGAAAAATGTGCGTGTTTTAATCGTAGTCGAACAGCCGTTCGACGGCTTTCTATCTCCAGTTTAGGAAACTATTTCACCAACCGTCGCCACATTCTGCCGTCGGGTTCCCCTTTGCGCAAAGACCCTGGCCAATCGTCACCTCGGTCAGAAGGGGCCGCGCCGTCACCATCGCGCCCAAACCGAACGAGATCAACAAACAGCATTCTCCCGGGATAATTTTCGCCCTGCTAGGTGGCTTGGGAAAGCCCTAGCAGCAGGCAATGCGCGCAGCAGTAAGAAGTACGACAACAGGCCTGTAAGTACAAAGAGCTCTTTTTTTTATATTGTCCGTGTGTACATGAGACCGACGAATGAACGCCTAGATCAATATCGGCGTCATCTACTCGCCTGCGGGCTATAGTTTGCAAGCACTTTTGTTTCGGCGATAGACAATGGTCCGGACCGAGAAGGTATAGACACGCACAGATAAGATAGGGACGATTAGAATAGAAACCAAATATATGTTGAAATTATTGTGAATTAAAATGATTTTTTTTTTGAATTATTTGTTTAATATAAAAGTTACTACCCTCCCTCTCCCGCTGTTTGTATCATGGTGATTAGCATCCTGAAAGATTTCGTTCCGTGCGCTTAGAGTTCACAATTTGAATCGACTATTTTTGTTAATTTTGGTGTGAAGGGCAAATCACTCTTTCGTGACGGAGTCGCCTCTGGTGTAAATGATGGGAACTCCGATGATGATAAAATAAAGCTTTGAAGGAAAGCTTTGCTAACCGTTCGGTGAGGGTAAAGTTAGGAATTATGGTCGTTCGAGTGCAGTGAGTCTGACTAATGAGAGTGAATTTGGGGACAGCCGGACCGTTTCTGTTAACAAAGTAGGCGTTGGATTGCTGTCTTGAACACTCCAATCAATTTTCTAGCGTTAATTCCATATCAAGACACTGAAGAGAGCAGTCATACCAAGATAACTTTATCGTTAATAAAAATTGTTCATTGTTAAGTGTTGTCCTGGTTATTTCCTGTCCGCCCCATCTGCACCGTATTCCTTTAGGTTATGGGCTCGTCTACGAAGGAAGGCTCTGGAATTCCGCAGCTAAACGGATCGAACTTTGAGAACTGGCGTTTTCGCGTTCAACTCTACCTGTATGCGGCGGAAGTTTCAGAAGCGCTTACGGGGCAAGTTCCTGGTGCAACGGATGCTGGAAGAGCGAAGTTTATGCAGACAGATCGGAAAGCGAAGTCACTACTGGTCGGATTCCTTTCCGATGAATGTCTTGGCATAGTACGGGACAAGGAGACGGCTCGCGATATGTGGAAGCCACTCGAAGACACCTTCGCGAAGAAGTCTGTGGCAAGTCAGACTCTGTTACGGAAGCAACTGGCAAGACTTCGGATGAAGGAGGGTACTTCAATGCGGCATCATTTCCAGCAGTTCGACGACATCGTACGGCAGCTCAAGACCGCTGGTGCGAAATTGGAGGAGAACGATACGGTATCGCAGTTATTTTTGACCCTTCCCGACAGCTACGACTCCATGGTAACAGCTTTAGAGAATATAAACGAAAAGGAC
This sequence comes from Ochlerotatus camptorhynchus, assembly GCF_037179485.1. Taxonomy (NCBI): domain Eukaryota; kingdom Metazoa; phylum Arthropoda; class Insecta; order Diptera; family Culicidae; genus Ochlerotatus; species Ochlerotatus camptorhynchus. Next base: position 284,664 of record NW_027041058.1, read on the forward strand.
CTGACGTTGGAAACCGTGAAGCAACGATTGTTGGCGGAGGAATCCAAGCGGTCTGATCGGATGGAAGATTCTTGTGAAGATAGGAGTGCAGCGTTTGTCGGAGGACGAAATAAGAAGACCAAAAAGTTTACCGGAAAATGCCATCGTTGCGGAAAGGTGGGATATATGCAAAAAGATTGCTATGTTAAGAAGCCAGAAGGTAAGGTGAATGCGGCCGTTAACAGCAAATCAGTTTCATTCATGGTGAACAAGATGCCGACGAAGACGGAACATAAGAGGTCAGTTTTCGTTGTGGATTCTGGATGCAGCGACCATCTGGTGAACACTTTGGAATGCATGCAGTCGGTGAGGAAACTCAAACAACCGTTCGTGATCGATGTAGCCAAAGATGGTGTTTCAATTATCGGAAACTACGAAGGTGAAGTTACTGGACTATCAAGAGAAGGTGTGAAGTTTGAAATGAAAAATGTGATTTTCGTGCCCGAGCTGAGAGGAAACCTGCTATCCGTGAAGAAGATGTCCCAAGCGGGAATCGACGTACTATTCACAAGCCGTGGTGGAAAGCATCAAGCGATGATGAAAAAGAATGACTCAGTAATTGGAGTAGCGCATCTACAAGGTAATTTGTACGAATTGGATTTAAACTTGGACGTGTCAGGAGCTACCGCAAATCTATGCGCATCGGACGCTGGAAAACTCTGGCATCGTCGTTTGGGTCACGCCAGTCAGACCACGATGAACACGTTGGCCCGGTATAGTGTGGCGGAAGGATTTGGTCCGAAGGTCAATGCTATCGGGTTCTGTGACACTTGCGTGCTCGGTAAGCAATGCAGAGAACCCTTCGACGGAACTCGTGAAAGAGCTAGTCCGGTACGTATATATTAAATCGTTGCCCTACTGCTGCTCTATCGGACAACCGTACGCCTGCTGAGTATTGGACCGGTGTGAAACCTGATCTATCGAAATTGAGGATTTTCGGATGCAAAGCATTTGCATGGGTGCCAGGTCAACTCCGGAAAAAGCTGGACAACAAGAGTGGCGAGGCGGTGATGGTGGGCTATGCTCCCAACGGATACCGCCTTTGGGATAGAACGTCAAGAAAAATCCTCGTAGCCCGTGACATCAAATTTGACGAGAATTCATTACCGTATTCCTTTAGGTTATGGTGGTAGCAGAGCGTAGTTCCGATCTACGGACCTCTGCTACCACCATAACCTAAAGGAATACGGTAATGAATTCTCGTCAAATTTGATGTCACGGGCTACGAGGATTTTTCTTGACGTTCTATCCCAAAGGCGGTATCCGTTGGGAGCATAGCCCACCATCACCGCCTCGCGACTCTTGTTGTCCAGCTTTTTCCGGAGTTGACCTGGCACCCATGCAAATGCTTTGCATCCGAAAATCCTCAATTTCAAAATTGTTGACAGCTTCGCTCCCGCTATGAGAAGGTCATCAACATATAGATCACGTGATATACGCTGTAATGTGAATGGGGTATAAAAGGCGATCTTTATCAAATTTAAATCTAAAGCAAATATGCATTATGCCCTGATGTATAACCCGGATCAATTGTGCAGGTACGAATGTTGCTTGCGGGGGGCAACGTTCAATAACGTTAGTGCTTGGAAAATACAGGAAAGTGAAGCGTGTGATTCGGGAATAATTTCCTGTTGCATTGGGCCTCGATACAGTAATCCCTCCATTTACGCCACCCACGGCTACTTCTTGGCTGTCCTTCAACCAATTGAGCTGGTTTGCTGTTTTTGATAACTAGTTTATGGTTGACATGAATCACATAGGAGAAATGGATGTAATATCGGCCTAAATGCCCCTAATTTGAGCCCATACATAAATTCAGCAATCAACTAAATTTTCAATAGCGACCAAACATATCCATTAGTACCGTCCCAATGACGCGTTCATCGAGATAAAATTGATAAATAGAAGATTAGCAAGCTCGCTTCGGCTACGAGACAGTCGTGCTATGTTACAGCAGTGACACGCAGTTTGTATGATTGGTACTATGACTGTTAATATTAATTTCTATCGCTATCTATATCCTGAACTAATCGTGGAAAAAATATACTCAAAAGAAGATACTAGGGATATTCACTATGTGTATCGTAAACATGTACGCTCTCGTAAAAAATACCAGGGTCCATTAGCTATTGTATAGGGCAATTCCATGCCACATGACGAATCGAAAAAACTCGAAATTCTCCGATTTGTATAATTTTATAATTGGACAATCATTCTATTTTTTGCAAAAAATAGGTCATTTTGGATTAAAGACTGGAACGCGCAAAAATTGGTCGACAAAAAAATCGTTTCGTTCAGTCAACATTAATATCACAAACATCTTCTTATTTTTCTTTTGGTAGTTCAATTCATATACTTAAAGCAATAAAGGTTCGTTTATTCTTTTGGTTTGCCAAATCCGAACTGCCGTGCCTTCCGCTTAACTCCCTCCATTAAATTTTGCACAGTGGTCTCATCGACCTTATTCGCCGCCGAACGCCAGTTAGATTTAAACTGCTGCTCGTTTTCCATGGCTTATTAGTTTTTTGAGATTACGTTTGACCAAGACCCAATACCGTTCGATAGGGCGGAGTTCTGGGTTGTTAGGAGGATTGTGGTCGCATCGTACCACTCGATTGCCTTTTTCCCATAGTGGCAGCGCGCCAAGTCCGGTCAGAACTGCACAGGTCAGTTATGTTGCTTTAGGAATGATAGCAGCCGCTTTTCCAGGCACTCCTGGATGTAAATCTTGATTGATGGTTCCCGTAGTAATGAAAATGCCGCTTTTTAGACCACACGTGCATATGGCCTGTCAGACGAGATATTTTCTTCTGGAACTTCGATAGTTTGATGGTTGTGAAAATTTCAGCCACCTTCCCTTTTCCTGATGCGGTATAAAACTTCTGTCCCGGAAGCTGCTTGAAATCCGCCTTCACATAAGTTTCGTCGTCCATGGTTCCACGGTCCACGGTTCGCCACCTTCACCTTCTTAAACATCGACAATCCGGCTCGTTTCTTGGCCCGCTGCACAATAGTATGGGAGACATTGAGCTTGCCAGCGACGTCCCGGATGGAGAAGTTAGGATTCCGCTTATATTTCACCGCCACCTTCTTCGTCGTCGCTGCCACGTCCGGATACGATTGCCACCGCTTCCAGGCTTCCTGGCGGTCGACAGACGCTCCCCGAACACTTTTGAAACGTTTGTCACGGTCGATTTGGCCACATCCAGCAATTTTGTCAATTGGCGTGTGAGAACGTCGGATTCTCTTGCTGCGCGAGCAAAATTTTGACATGATGCTCTTCTTGCTTGGACGTCATATTGAACGCTGGAGAGCAAACGGTGAAAACTCATCATAGCAAACATTGTATATACACTCAACTTCCAAATGCAGCATTTCAGGTTTTTTTTATGTATTTTTAACAGAAATACACCAATTTGAAGTTTACCAATTTTTGCGCGTTCCAGACTTTATGTATTTTTTTAATGGCGTCTTTGAAACTTTTCAATAAATTATAGCACGAAAACGTCACTAACGATCAAAATAAAGCCTGAGACAAAGTTGATTGTGAAATTTTTGTTTTGGTATCTGGCCTGGAACTACTCTGTCTTAACCCTAATAAACAAATACCATAGACGAACGATACCCGGATGGTAGAACTATCCCACAAATGGTTCGGATGATACACCGAACACATCGTTAAGCTCTTTCTTATGGTTATTTTGATTAGAGAAAAAAATCGTTTTCACGTAAATAATAGTACGCACGTTTCGGCGCTTTTAAACCACTGACTGTGGCCAACCATAACAGCCCATATTTGACGATGGGATTATGTTTGGGCCGTGACTCCCTGAGTTACCACGAATACAACCCTGCCGGTGACGATGTTCCCAATTTGGGTACCCTTTGTTGTAAAGATTGTAGGTATTTAGCATTTCATAACGTCAAGACAGCAGTGCAGAATGGGAATTTCAACTCAACACATTTCATTGCGCTGTCCATTCGTCCGTCCGTTCGATCGCACACGGCCGCTGCGAGTTACTCAGTAACTGAGTCAAAATTAACTCAACTTTGCATAGAGAGGGGTTGCTCAGAGAATGAGTAAAAAATTTCCTCACTTTTCCGGGAAAAACTGCTTGAATATGTGCAACAAAAGTTTGAGCTAATTAAATACTGGATAAGGCTTTTCTTTGCCTGAAAACCTCGTATTCCGCTTTTAATGTTTATTGAGTACCATATTCAAGCAGATTTTTTTCTGGGAAATCGAGAAAAAATTTACTCATTCACTGAGTAACCCAAATTTTTGCAATTTTGACTCAAATTCGACTTAATTTTGAGTTACTTTTATTGGCCGTGTAGTCATTTCTCCCAATTCGCGATTTGCATCATAATCAAATCGCGTAATCGACTAAAAAGAAGAGGAAAAACGATTGGGGATACGGGCTCGTGCATGTGATGAAAATAAATTGAGGGCCTTGTTTACATTTTGCCGAAATACATCTCTCTTTATTTGAATATATTGTTGCTAAGCTTGTGTGTAGAAACAGTTTTATAATACCTTCTTTATCATAACGATTTTTCATGCTATTCCGCGTTTCTCGCTTACTTCTCAAATATGTATGTGTGTATGTATGTAGATTACATTAGCCTTGTTTGTATACATAAAAATAGTTGTATAAAAATAACTAGGGAGAAATATGCCAACGCTGGACAGTTAGTGAAAGATTTTGATTTCTAGCTTATCTTCTTTCCATTTTCCGTTTATTAATATATGATCAGTTTACGCTTCGCTACTCTACAACACACTACCGCTACGTTTTTTTTTGTGTTCAATAACAAGCACACCAATCCATTAAAGTCAATTTTTTGCCCTATTGCCACTTAAACCGCGGTTCATTCTTCCCACACTTAAGGTCCCATCCCCTTCATTCCGTTTTCCGCTCGCAAAATAGACAGTCATCTTTCATTTTCCTCTAATATAGTAGGTTCGATATAATTGACGGAGCAATTTTCCTTCGATAATAGAATTTAGGTCATTTGAAACTCTCTTTTTCTGCTTCAATGTACGAGTTTGATTTAAGTAAATACATTTAATCTTATGCTTCCAGTTTAACTCTAATAATAGTTACTACTCTGCCACCACAGAACACATTTTTTTTTCTTCTTCCAATCTGATATTTAAGTTATAGCTATTTAGTAGGACCCCTTTTTTCATTCTCCCATGGACAACACTCCCCCTCTCGGTGCATATATTGTTCTCGATTTGTTCCCTTTAGAATCTCAAAACATTGATTGATTTTTTTAACGGCTTTCTTTCTACCACTAGACAAGTAGAATTCCACTTAAAGCTTGAGTTTTGTTTGTCTACGGTCAATATTGGCCGTACATTTCCCATCTCTCATCAGACTGGAGACGGCGAAGCAACAGGTAAAGCTGCGTTTCGAAAGTTCCACTTCTTTTTCTTCTAATTGTATGCTTTGGGTATTCGGGGAAACGAAAGCCACCAGAGGGGATCAGTATTTTTTTTTTCTTTTCAGTTTTAGAATAGTTTGAATTGTTGCCGAAATCGGATTGGCTGATGAACCTATTACGTATTGAGAGCCTCATAATCTTAAACGCTAAGTAGCAATCTAAACATCGAACGTGTGGCCAATTTTTTAGCGTAGTGTTGTTATTTATAATTACCATTAAAAGAGGTTGCACTGTTTGCTCTCCGCGCCATTCCTCACTCTGTCGCAGTAGGCCGATGGGATGAGTGCTTCGCTTTCGCCTCGGTAGGCCGTTCAATTTCTCTGTTTACCATTTTTGCAGTGCAACCGTTTTCCATTTTAATTCCAGTCTTACTCAATAGTTGAAATGTCGCTCGTGAAATTTCTGCTTGAGAATCAACATTGCTACTGCTATTCTATGGCAATAAATTCTATATAATTCATAATACAGTATATAATTCGCTTCCGATCAAATATGAGCATTTTTTTTTTCTAAATATAATTCTATTCTACTGTCAATAGATACACGCACACAGAACTCAAAGAGCATCTAGGTTTCTTTTTGTTTTTGTCTAAGTTTTGTAAAAATAGTCTGAACAGCACCGAATCACACACACACATACACCATGGTGACTCGGTGGAGTCATTAAAAAGCGTTTGAATTCTAAGTGTTTCTCGGTGGGAAGCGTTGCCATATCTTCCGATATTTATATTGTTTTGTAAGCTTAATTTTGTTTGTTTTTTTGTTAAATTTAAGTAAACGAATGAATCGCGGGTTGCACATCGAAATAGAATTTTGCTGCGGTATTAGGGTGGAGACCAGAGAGGGGACATTTTCAGTGACGGTTTCTGTTCGGTGGAGCAATGGTACACACATGCATCCTAGAGATTTTATATCTTCGCATTTTTCAGATAGGATAGAGAACTACTTCGGCCTAAGCGCCCATTTTGGGCCTATCAAGCAGAAAACATCAAATAAATCCATGATTTTGGCGTTGACAGGTAAATTGTGCATTTAGTACGATACTTTAGTTCAAACGCTACCGAACGAAGTCAATAAGAACGCGTGATAAGAATGTTCGCACCCAATATTCTCAAATACGAATGAAGCACTCCGACCGAAACAATCTTTATCTTCATCCGATAGGCCGAAGTGAATTCAATGGCGTTCCAATGGCGTTTCAATGCGTTAGGCCCAGTTTGGCGACAAGAAGCAGTGTTAGACTTTTAACAATATCTCAACAATTTGTTTCTCTTTATCAAATCTTACGGTACGACCAGAAAGGTAAATAAATTTGGAAGCCATCAGTAATAATAACATTCCGTTTGGTGCTAAACTACGCTAGATTAATAAAGACTAAGTGCGGGTTGTGCTTAATAGGCCGGAAATGGGGTAGTTAACACTATTTTCCACAAAGTGTATGTTATTTTACCCGGTCTAGTTCGACAGAAATTGGTATGCATTGAAGAATATGTGAGTAGAAATAAGCCGCCGCGTTTTCCCCTTTTTAATTTATGGTACGCAGGTTTGCATAATTTTTTCTTAAGTTTGATAAAATGCGTAATAAAATCATCAAATAAAATAGTTATTTCCTAAGGTATATTCAGAAAACTGTATAGCTTTCTCGAGACATCGTTTGAGTGGAAATTCTTCGGATTTAAGACGTTAACAAATATATAAGAACGGGTTTTCCGTGGAATTAATTAAAATTTAATCTGTGCCTACGCTGTGCCTACTTTGTGCTGAATGAGCCAAAATATGTTAATCAAGGGGTCAATATCCGATGAGTTTGACAACACTGACTTTATAATGAGGGTTATTTCGAGAGTCGAAGTGCCTTTGTCACTGGTGAAGTGAGAAAAGTCACGTCGTAGTGACGTGACTCTTCGTTTGATTTGCACAGAGAGTCACGTCACCACGACTAGTGACAAAAGTCACTTCGACTCTTGGAATAACCTCCAATAACTTTTCTGCTTGTTTATGTTTACATCAGTTTCTCGGTGGCACAAAAAAACTCAAATTTTTTTTATTTTAAGTGTTAATTTTCCAACTAATAAATTTTGTAATAGATTAAGGGTTAAGGGTTTAGGCCACTGTAGCGGGTTCAAAAAATTGATTTTTTTTTGTCTTAAATGATAGTTTAGAGTCTAAAGAATGTTGAAAGAATGAGCCTGCCTACACGCGAATACTGCTGAGAACAACTATGTGACAGACATTAAATACACACCTTTCCATATAAGGCTTGTACTCGAAAAAAAAAAAAATGCACCATTTTTATCCGTGTGTAACTTTTTTATCCGTGGGTAAAAATTGATGAAAATCTGGGTATAACTAGTTTGGAGTGAATTGTTAACATGTGCAACATTTCATAACAATCGGTTCTGTGGCTATTGAGATGTCATCGAAACAAGAAGAAAATCGCCGGAGAATTTTGCGTGCCGTCATGGAAAATCCGACTGCGACCATGAGATGGATGGACAACTGGGAATCACCCATATAACTGTGTCTCGAGTGGTAAAATCGTTTAAGGAGTCCCAGACGGCCGAGCGGTGGGCTGGAAGTGGAAGAAAATCGAAGACAACCGACCCTGTGAAGGCCCGGAAGGTGTTGGATTATTTCAAGCGTAATCCGAACCTTTCGAAGGCAAAGTGGTCCGCCTGGTTCGTTCAGCAAACCATGAAACGAGCTGGGATTCGTGTATTCAAGGTCCGAAAGGCACCGAACCGGCGTGATCAACAAAACATGGCGGCCAAATCCCGCGCAAGGAAGCTGTATCGAAAGTGTTTAACGAAACCGATGTGTGTGGTTATGGATGACGAAACCTACATCAAGGCAGACTCAAAGCAGATACCGGGGCTGGAGTTCTACGTTGCTAAATCACGGTTTGATGTTCCGGAAGACATAAGGAAGAAGATAGTGGACAAATTCACCAAAAAATACTTGCTCTGGCAGGCCATATGCCAATGCGGTAAACTGAGTAAACCGTACATCACAATGGGTACCATCAACAGCGAAATTTACCGCACCGAGTGCCTCCAGAAGCGTCTGTTGCCCTTCCTGCGGTCACACGGAGGCGAGACATTATTTTGGCCGGACCTGGTATCATGCCATTACGCGCGATCGACGTTGGATTGGTACAGAGACAATAACGTTGTTTTTGTACCAAAAACCGCCAACCCCCCCAATTCACCAGAGATTCGTCCGGTGGAAATATTTTGGGCCATAATGAAGGCCAAAGTTCGAAAATCGTCCAAGGTGTTTAAGAACGAGCTGGAGTTGAAGAAAGAATGGATGAAAGTGACCAAAAAGGTCGGCTCCACTATGGCACAAAATGTAATGAGGGGTCTTAAGGGAAAGGTGCGGGCTTTCAGCGATGGAAAGGAAATTGAATAAAGTAATTATGCCGAAACATAATCCATATGTTCATTCCCTGATAATTTCAAGAAAATCCGACTTAAAATAAATTTTTGGCGAACACTTTTGCCTGGTGCATTTTTTTCGAGTACAGGCATTATTAACACGGTAACCGCAAAATACCCAATAATGACTACAAAGTAAGCATTTTCGAGGGAGACTGGGACTACCCATCAAATGAGTAAACATATTACCCATTTATGAGTATTTGTTACTCAAAAATGAATACCTACTACTTATTTTTGTGGTTGTAATTACTGATAAATGGGTAAAATTTTACTCATTTAATGGGTAACCCCAGTTTCCCTCGAAAATGCTGAATTTTTAGTCATTATTGGGTATTTTGCGGCTACCGTGAACCTTTTTTCTATTCAGTAACAGTGTCTGTTTTTATCATTTACCATCGCGCGCAAAGAGTAGCGCTTCAACCAGGGTGGCCAGACCTATCGATCTAGCAGTAGTCCTACCGATTTTCGGGATGCTTACCGATTCACAAACAAAAGGTTAAAACTACCGATTGTTCACTTTTCCTACCGATAATCGCAGATTTTTAGTAATCTTGAAAAATATTCAATACTTATGTGTTGTTTTCCTTGTAGTCAGAATTAGCATTAGAATTAGAAATATTGATTTCGACACGTTTAAAGCAGAAGAACTGAAGGACAGTCCCCCCCCGCTCTCAAAGGTTTCAAGTATCGGGAAAACCTTCTTCAGACGGCCTACCGATAACTACCGATAAAAGTTTTGAGAAGCTACCGATAATGAAAAAAATAATCTGGCCACCCTGGCTTCAACTCAGTGTAGGTGTAGATGAATTGCGTTTGTTTTGAAAATCTACGCTGCTACGTACGAGCGAAATGAACAAATGAGTTCATTATACATCAACGAATACGCATTTGTTAATATTCACCAGTGCTTGATTATCCAACCCAAAATTGTCAAATTCAGAAACGAACCTCAAAAGCAAAATAATCAAATTCAGTTTGGGCAAAATGATTATTTTGAATATTGTCAACCCCAGAGCCTAAAACCTCGATATTATCATCAATTCAGCATGAGGCAATAACAACCAACAGGACACGTTCTTCAGCGCTATATTTGTGTAAAATGAAAATAATCATTTTGCATTTGATCGTCAAAATCATCCTCACCAAGATGAAGACGAATATTAATATTGACAAGAACAGAGGCGATAATGAACATCCAGCCAAGAATGAAGAAAAATGAATGTTTGCTTCGATACTCAGAGGTTGCCTTGATCAAGAGAATGTTGTTATGTCAAAATTCAAATTCATGCAGGTAATTGGTCTGCTAGGATTTTTTTGATTTTCAGTTAAATTGAGTGTAGTACAGGGTGCGTGACGAATTTTTGCAGTAAATTTCAAATAGTAATTTCTCATGCTTGTGCATCATGATTTAGATATATTTGGCAGCACTGGATAGCTTATACTGTTAGGTGTAAGATTTAAACAAACAATGTTGAGTAAACGTAAAGATGTCGAAACAAGAGAGCAATCTGTCAGCCGTTGTCGCTTTGTTGCGCGCCGGAGTATGCATGAAAGAAATAATTCGGTCGGTAAATGTGTCTGAAAGAACAGTGTATAATATTAAAAAAGGCTTGGGAAAGTGATAAGACGGAGCACCTGCTCATACTGCTAATAAAGCACAGAAATGGCTTACGGAAAATATTTCGTAAATTTGGGAGGAAGAAATTTGGCCCCCAAGCAGTCCCGATATCAATCCGTTGGATTATTTTGTATAGGGCGTCGTCCAACGGGGTACCAATAGAACCCCTCACACCACACTTAAGTCGCTAAAAGCTAAAATCAAGGCAGTGATGACATCTATGGATCGAAACATTTTAAAACGTGCATACTGCAGTTTCCGGAAGCGTCTAACTACAGTCGTCGAAAGGGAAGGCAATTTTTTTGAATAAATTTACTTACAACTTCCATATGTTGCGAAAGAAAATAAATCGCACAAAATTCATTGCTAGAATAACTAACTGGTGTATTTTTTCTCAAATATGCCTTTTACTGCAAAAATTCGTCACGCACCCTGTACGTATGACTTTTTATCAGTACTGTTCAGTATTTAATAAGCAAGACATAAAACGTGAACAGTCTCCGCGTTCTTTCATTCGTTCTTCCGAATTCCGAAATTACAGGCTTGCAATTGCTCATTACAGCTAAAATGCTATTTTTCGGTATTATGAAACAATGGGATACTATAGTGATAATTTTTATTTGTAAGATGTAAGAAGAGGTGATAAAGTTTGTATATGACATATAAAATTAGTCAATTTTGCATTCAGAAGATCACAACTAGCGATTAGCTGTAACGATCAGCAACGCGATGAGCGAGCAATCAGCGATCATAAAATCACTAGTTGTGACCTTCTGAAAGCAAAATTGACAAATTTTATATGTTATATACAATCTTTACCACCTCTTTTTGCATCTTACAAATAAAAATTATCACTATAGTATCCCATTGTTTCATAATACCGAAAAATAGCATTTTAGCTGTAATGAGCAATTTCAAGCCTGCCGAAATATATATCCGGTTCTATTCTGCTGTTTATCCGCCCACAGGTTATGGACCCAGAGTAGACCGAGCTAGCAATCGAGTTGGTCGGTTTGGAAATCGTTTGCATATTATTCCGTCGTGATTCGCGAAGTGTATGTGTTCCCGTGAACGGAGGAAAAAACGCAATGGCAGACCCATCGAAATTCTCACTCCCGAAGTTGAACAACCAGAATTATCACTCCTGGAAGTTCTAAATTGACATGTTTTTTATTCGGGAGAAGTTATGGGATGTAGTCAGAGCTGGTAAATTTCACGGCCGTCATGTGACGATGAGAAAACAGGTCCACTCAGTATCACGAGACGAAACTACCTATCATTAGCTTTCTTATCATTTTTCAATTATCAAGCACTCATGAGAATAATTCTTATGCGGTTTTGACATCAACATTTCTAACTGATTTAGATGAATTTAAGCAAACAACCGTATGAAATCGGTAGAGTGAATATATTATTAAGATTTCCTCGGTATAAGTAACTTTAATAGCATTAAATGAGCTAGTAATTACGATGATCACAACACTGTCACGTTCTGTCATGACAAAAAATTCGATGAGATTTTGAAGAAAATCTCTATCATCGTTTTCTCATCCAGAAGTGACAGAAGTATCTCTGTAAATATCGCGTGAGATCTTTCATTGAAAATGACATTTGCCAGCCCTGGATGTAGTGTCCAGTAGAAAGCCGGAGGCAGTGACTGCTGTTGCGTGGGCGAAAAGTGATACAGTGCAAAAGACGCCTGGAAGGCGGTCAGAGTTTACCACGAAAAGGCATCGGAAGTCTACCTGCTGAAGAAGCTGACTCATTTGCAGCTTGTCGAAGTAGGAGATATGGAGCAGCACCTTCAGGAACTCACCGATTTGTTGCAGCGGATTGCTGATGTGGAAGATGAAATTCCCAGTAAGTGGCAACTCAACTAACAATTTTAGCTGCAGATAAGCTTATACAGCCAAAATTTGCCTTCTGCAGCTAATTTTTGCTTGTATAAGCTGATCGGCAGCTAAAATTGTTTGTTGGGAAGTTGCAATGTTGATGTGTTCGTTGCCTGAATCCTTCGATCCGTTGACGACGGCTCTTGAACAACGGCCGAAGGAGGAACTGACGTTACCACTGGTGAAGTCGAAGCTATTGGCGGAAGCGGAAAAACGACGCGAGAGATCGGAAGGTACTGCTGCTACTGATGGGAGAATCACCATCGAAGTAGTGGAAGCAAGGGAACCCGTGTTTCCTTTCACTGTAAGAAACCTGGCTTTTTGAAGCGGTTTTGTCGTGCGTTTCAGAAAGAGTCTGGCGTTGGAACAACGAAGAAGACCGAAGGTACTATCTTCGGTCCCAAGCTAATCGATGCACCCCTCGAAACATAGGAAAATCCACATAGTGTAGTACTGGAATTTCGACTAGAATGGAGTGCGTTAATCGATTTGCTTGGAATCAATAGGCTAGTCAAGTAGTGATCAATTTTAAATCGTTAGTTTCGTATTGATTGTTGGTATCAGTGAGTACGCTAGCGAGTAAGGATTTTCAAGTTGTATTTGTCGACAAGGGATGCGAGGTGCGCAATACGAGTGGGAAGATTACGGCAGTTGCGTTTCGCTACGGTAGTCTGTATAGATTGCGAAGCCCCGAACAAGCGATGCTCAGTGTTCAACCATCACATACGTTTGAGTGTCAGCATACGTGGCATAGGCGGCTAGGACACCGTGACCCACAAGTTGTCAAGGACATGTTTTCAAAGGGACAAGTTGAAGGCATGCAGTGAGTGTATTGTGGAGTTTGAACCACATGCCAGTGTTGCCTCGAAGGGAAGATGGTGCGGACTCCATTTCCGAAAAAGGTGAGTCGTGGCGCTCAAGAATTGTTGGATCTAGTTCATACGGATGTGAGTGGTCCAATGACAAGTACCCCTAGCGGTAATAAGTATTTCATACCGTTTATTGACGATTACACTCGCCTGAGATTCGTGTTCCTCTTGAGACGAAAGTCGGATGTTGCTGCAAAGATACGGGAGTTCGTGGAATTTGGCAAGACGCAGGTTGAAAAAACGCCACGTATTCTACAATCTGATGGTGGTGATGTGCAGAAGTTTTTGCGAAGTGAAGGAATCGTGAGCCAGCTCACAGTGCCTTATTCTCTCCAACAGAACGGGATTGCGGAAAGGTAACTCGGTAACTCAAAGAGATGGCTCTATGCATGCTACTTGAAGCGCGTATGGAGCAGAAGTATTGGGGCGAAGCGGTCCTGACGGCAATGCACATCCAGAACCGGGTATCGTCGAGGTCAATTGGGATGAGCCCATTTGAAAAGTGTTATGACCGAAAACCATCGGTTGTGCATTTTCGGATTTTCGGCAGTGAAACGTGAGTACGGATTCCAGCGGTAAAACGAAGGAAGATTGACGTAAAAGCACGCAAGCTTGTATTCGTTGGGTATTCTAGCCAGCATAAAGCCTTACGGCTTTCTCGACCGGGACATGGAGCGTATTATGATTAACCGTGACGTAAAGCTACTGGAGGATGTTGCGATGGTACAGCTGATGATAAATGCGAAAACGAATGCTGAGTTAGAGGAGCTCGAGGTGGAGTTGAATACACTTCCCGAGTTGGATCCCAAGCCTCGACGTAAAACTAGAGGTGTTCTACCTGCAAAACTGAATGACTACGTTCTTGGGATGGCTGTTTGGGAGAACGACGAGCCGACAACTTTTGAAGAAGCAACTGCCTGTGACGAAAAAGGTAAGGATTGACGTTATTAACGATGAATATCAATCTCTTATCTCAAACAACACCTGGGAGTGGTGGATCCTCCAGCTAACTGCAACATCATTGGTTGCAGGTGGATTTTTAAGAAAAAGTTGGATGCAGGCGGTCGGGTTGACCGATTCAAGGCTTGGCTTGTCGCTCAGGGTTTTTTTTCCCAGCGTTGCGGATGGAATTGTGAGGAAATCTCTCCCGTTGCTATCCAATCTACACTACGTGTTTTACTCACTGTTGCCGGTCATAAGAAGCTACAGGTCAAACATCTTGACGTAAAGACAGCGTACCTGTATGGCACACTTGACGAGACAATATAAATGCGCCAGCCTGCCAGTTTTGTTGCTGCTGGGAAAGAATGTATGGACTCCCCATGTAACCAAAAGTTCTGATAAAAGGTTATTTGTGACTTAAGCAGCTTGGTTGGTGGTGGTCTATAGAATTCTAAGCAGCCTCATTTTTAAGTCATTATAAGAACTTTGAAGTTCCGCTATCATAATTGAAGAGCATTCTAAGCAGCTTCTGCCGGAACTTGAACGGAACTTGAACGGACCTTTTAGAAAATAAATAAATTAAAAAAGGTTTTTGTCCTCTACTCCAATTCTATATTATTTCGCACTTTTATGAAAGTTATTTCTTAAGGCAGGTATTAATGTGTATTGATTTATCAGCATTAGTAGTAGAATTGGAGCTGTTTGAAGAATTCAACCCAGTCCTTCTGCGTGAGAGCCCCAGCACGAACCGCTGCGTCATCTGAAATATATTAAAGTGAGCTGTTGTCCCGCCTATTGTTGGAGTTTTCAGTGCCAGCTCACTGACTTGAATACGAAACACAACACCTTGATGAATTTTAAATTGGTGTTTGCCCGCATGGTATTTCAACACACTTGTGGCGCAGTGGCTAGCGTTCGTAGATCGCATGCCGAATACACGGGTTAGGATCTAGGAAATTTCTCTTCATTTTTTTATGTTTGGATAGAATGTTGGTGCACTGCATAAATATAAGAATTATGATTTAGTCGGGCCATTGATCATTTCATATTTACGCACATTAAACTTTGTTACTAATAAAGACTTGTGCGGATTGCTTCATGTGGCTTGACAGTTCTGTCGGAACTTTATTTGAACTTTTTGGAACTTGAAAGTTCTGTGGGGATGATGCACTGCATAAATATAAGAATTATGATTTATTCGGGCCACTGATCATTTCATATTTACGTACATTAATTTTTTTACTAATAAAGACTTGTGCGGATTGCTTCATGTGGCTTGAAAGTTCTGTCGGAACTTTATTTGAACTTTTTGGAACTTGAAAGTTCTGTGGGGACTTTATTCGAACTTTATGGAACTTGAAAGTTCTGTCGAAACTTTATTTAAACTTTATGGGATTTGTAAGTTCTGTCGGGACTTTATTCGAACTTTATGGAACTTGAAGGTTCGGTCGGAAATTTATTTGAACTTTACGGAACTTGGAAGTGATTTTAATCGTTAAATGCGGAACTTTTGGTTACTTGGGTCAAGCAGGCCGTAAAAGTGTGGCACAAGACAGCGACAGCGATTTTGCTAGAACTAGAATTCAAACAGTGCAGTGCGGATACATGTCTCTACAGGAAGCGTCTCAAGGATAGTGAATGGCTCTACCTTCTTATTTATGTAGATGACATTCTTTTTATCAGTAAGCTGAATGCAGAAATCGTCAAGATCGAGAACTCGCAAGAGAAAAGCAGTTAACAAAGCTTGGTGATATCAATCTGTTCCTTGGAATGCGGATTTGGAGGGACGCAGACGGATTCTTCAATATAATTCTGGACCATTTCATAAGGAAGATTGTGACACGATTCGATTTGGAGGGCTCAAAAGGTTCCAAGTACCCTCTGGATACAAACTACTTCAAGATAAGGATCGATAGCAAAAAGCTCAAGGATAATATCGAATATCACAAGCTAATTGGATCTTTGTTATATTTGACTACACACAGTCGCCTTGACATTGCCACTAGCGTAAGCATCCTAAGCCGAAGCGTGTGTTGTCCATTGGATAGAGGCTAAACGAGTCGTTCACTACCTGATTCATACAATTAACTACGGTTTGAGATTGGGTGAAAACGATAACGGGGATTTAGCATTGGTGGGCTACTGCGACGCTGACTGGGCGAGAGATACTTTTGATAGAAAGTCCTGCAGTGGATACTTGTTCCGTATAGGAGGAGCAACTATTTGTTGGACCAGCTGGAAGCAGAGTTGCGTGACGATGTCAACAATGGAGGCGGAGTATGTAGCTCTGTCTGAAGCCGTGTAATAGAAAATAGTATAATTTCATGTTGTTTGGTGGTCCTTCGAAAATGTCGAACAGCAGAATTGCAACGAGCAAGTGTAACCCAAGAACCAGAAGCGGTGCGATGCTAGTTTTCATTGCTATGACGACAACTGAATTAACGGGCTTAGAAGCAGAGGGGTGAAAGTCAATTCTATTCATCGATTTCCTCTTTTTTTGACCATGGTTTCACTAACCTATTTCACACTATTTCTGCTATGCTCTTCTATCATCCAGAACAACAAACGTTTCAATGATTGTGTTTGCCGTCGAGTTATTAACGAAACAGAGTGTCGATGAAGATAATCGATCAAAATCACTTGTATCCCTGCTTCTAAGTTTGGTTACAAGATTACAACTATGACTATGACTATGTACGTACTTGGTGGATTTGTTAGTTATTTAGACGCTTTTGGACAATGCTTGGTATTTAACTTTTTTTCAATAGTATCTTGTTAAAAATCAACAGTCAAAATAATTGCTATCGATGCGTAGAAATATTCCAGATCGATTGATGATTAAGTTATTGAAATTGGTCCAGGGACAGCTGAGTTATTAACGTTCAAAATCTTTCATAATTTCGTTACATGTTCCATTTTTGGTTTTCACAAAGTGTACACCCATATAGAAATCACAGACGTAGTCCTACGCAAAAAATCGCCGTAGGGAATCACGAAAACCTTGCAGAAGAAATCGTAAAATACTGCGTGTGGAAATTTGAAGAAACTTCCTACCACAGACAAACAGACATAACACATTGAATATTTCTCACTGTAAAACATCGTCGCTAAAACATTACCGCCATCTGTTGAGTACACTGTGGTGGGTAGTACGCTGAACAGATGGCGGTAGTGTGAAAACGTCAAACTCAAGGGAAATGACTATGCGCGCCACAGGTGGCGGTGCTACCAACTACGATACTTTTAAATTGACCGTTAAATGCTTGTTCGATGAACAACTTGCGAGTGTTATGTCTGTTTGTCTGTGTTCCTACGGTAGTTCGGAAGAAACTTCTAGAGAAAGTCAGAAGAATTTTCCGGAACAACCCAAATTTGAGTTTAGTTAACTCATAAATCACATAAAGTGCAGGAACTCACCGATGAGTAAATTTGCCTCATGTTTTTTTCAGGTTTGTCCAAAAAGGAAAGTAAAGATTGGATTCACTCCGTCTATTGCTACTACTCCTAGACTGAGTACAATTTAAGCCAAGAGATTTTCTTCATTTTCCTGCTGATTTTCGAGGTTTTCCACAGGAAAATCTGGGTCGTTCTCATTTGCCGAGTGGATCAGCATATTTCCCGATTCTCGGGAAGCGCCATTAGCTGTTTCTCGATTTGCGGCTAGCGACACTGTTCTAGGCCATACCTTTGCTTTCTAAGTAATAGACAAGACAAGATCAATATCATCCTCTTTTTCCCAAGGCGAACCAGCCAATGGCTGAAAGCCAACAGTTTTTCCTTTTCTTGTAAATAACGAAAAAAAAAAATAAATAAATATCATCCTCAAATTCCCAGAAATTCCGATTTCCGACACGCGTTTATCGTCTTGATCATTTTCCAGCCGAAGCCTCCTAACCTTAGCTCCATTCATGGAAAAACAAAAGCCCCGCCCGGTCAGTAACTAACTTTTCCACTTTTTACTGAACAAGTTCTTGACAAACTTCATTACTCACAGAAAATGGGCGCCTAAAAACAATTCCAAACCGGCAAACTGGCGAGTGCGTAAGTTCGTTTGTCGCATGCGGCGGCGTGAAAATAATATTTGTCACGTACTTTTTTTTACCGGAAAAACGTGAGCCCAATTTAAAATCTTCCTTCCCGTTTGGTGTCGTCGCTGAATCTCTCTCTCTCTCTCTCTCCCCCCCCCCCCCCTCGGTCGTCAATTGGTTTAAGCATAGACATTTTTCTCTCAATTGCCCTCGGGGTGGTGGTTCAAAGAAAGTTCCACTGTTGTCGCGCAATGCTGTCCATATATTTAGGAATTGTGGAAGGGGGCAGTAATTGGGGGAAATGGAACACACAATCAAGGAGTCGGTTTTTGACGCAGCTGTTCGGAGGTGAATGTCAAGGGAACACTTTTTTTTTAAATAGAGTCGTGACGACGACAACCAACAGGTTATTCCAGGGGCTATCGAAGTGAGAGGTCAAGTTTGGCACACTTTTGGTGGGCGCAGGTTGTCGGGTTTGTGGGTTAGAGGGGGATTCCGTCGAAAAGAGTGAGGGGTTTAAAGTTCGAGTTCGAGCAGCTAGGTTTATCGAGCGTAGTGAAGGGGCCTTTCATTTTCATGCGTGATGTCTAGGGAGAAGTGTATTGTGTTTATGTTGTTCTTTTAAATCTCGCTTTCTCGGATGTCTTCCTATGATGCGAACTAATCGCTTGTGCTCTCCTGTATGGATGTTTGATGCGTGTTTTGGTTTTACACTGGTGTTTAAAATTGTGCTTTTCCCATCGTACAGAGCATCCACGCCGGTTGGAAAATTGTGTTTCAAATAAAATCTCATTGGCCATATCTCCGGCACATAATTAAATAGAGTTGTAGAGTAGAGAAACATCTCCAAAAACCGCGAGTGAGCATCAATTTCGAACACCAGTGTACTGGTTTAACCTCATAGGCTGAATGCACGAATGTAGGTTTACGACTCCGTTTCTCGCTGGTCTATCTTCCTTCTTCACATATGCACGTGTGTCGCTCACAAAAAAACCCTCTCTCAATTGGGGTAAGTCTAACTAGGTTTATACATTCACATTGTTCCTGCTCTGGAGATTGGAGGTTGGAGGTTTACCTGTTTGCTTTACTTCCACGTTGGGATCAATTAATTAAGAGTAGATACACAATGTACGCGATTTTAACTACAACACACGCTGTTACTGCTGCTGCTGCTGCTGCTACTGTTGGTTTGGCAATGAGCTTGCAAAAGTCTTGAGAGGTGAGTCTGAGGAAGTCTGATATTAGGTAACACCTATACGTGGATTTTCACTTTCAGTTTACCCTGCTTCTGTTTTCCGTGGTTTCCGTATATATTTTCTTCTGCTTCTTGCCTTTAGAGTACGTGCAGATTTTCACAGCTTTTCGATTTGGTTATGTCGGTGAGACAGATTTTGTGCAAAATTTCCTTGGCAATGTGCAGCGACATCTGGGTGCGCGAATTGCGCAGGTTGGTGGCGCTGGCCCGCTTCTCACGTTGTTCCTTGAGTCGAATCTAAACCAAAACAGACAGAAGAAGAAGAATAAGAAGAAGAAGTTAACATTCAAACAAAACGGGTACCGGTCAATGCGGCAAATGCCGACAGAGAAAAGTAGACCATCCCGGCTGCATGCCGGTTCAATTCAATTTGCATTCCCCACGGATAGCCTCCTCTACTCCATTGGATCTTTCGACTCACCTGTTTCAGCACACCTACGAGCAGTTCGTCCACGTTATGCTGGATTCCGCTGGACGTTTCAATGAATTTCGCGTCCCGCGAGGTGGCTAACTGTTTACCCTCTGCAATTGACACATTAACGGTGAAACAAATAAGAACCAACAGAAACGTGCGCCCGTCGACGGTGGCGGCGGCGTGTTGAATTATTTATGCAAGTAACATGAGCTAGCATAAGTAACGACTTTAGCTTTATTTGGACCTACCGGAGGTGTTGATCACCCGGGATCGGGCCAGATCGGACTTGTTGGCCGCGATGATGACCGCCTTTTCCTTGGTGTACTTTTCCTGCCACAGATAGTTGAGGATCTCCTCGGCGACCCGGAACGAGTTTCGGTCCACGATCGAGTAAACGACGACGCAGGCATGAGGTTCATATGTTGATAACGAGTTCTCCACCTGATGATGATGATGATGATGATGTTGATGATTATGATGGTGGTTGTTGTTGGTTAGAGCCGAGCCCGCGCATGCGGGAAATGCAAGTACCGTAATTTAAAGAGATTAGTTTATTGGTTGGGCTAGGATAGACGGGTTTGAATTGGGATAGATTAGGGAAATGAGGTTAGTATGTTTTGCTGCTTGGAGGTTATGAGGATGGAATGTGGGATTTCAGCTTTGTGGCGTTGCAGTTTCTTGGTACATGCGATGATAGTGCATGGCAATTTTCAAGGTTTCATGAATGTAGCTAGCAGTGAAATATCAGGATCGATATTTTTCAGATTATTTAAAGTTCTTTGATCATCAATGTCGAAGCAAAAGCCCCAGAATTAGGATAATGTGTTTATGACCGAAATCTCGAAACAAAACCAAACCCTAGTACATTTTTACGAATTGTCTGACTAACAGAATCGTGTACATTGTTTCAAGGCCAAAAACGCTACTGAGTTGAATGGTCACTAGGCAAACTTTTGAATACTGAGAATTTGGACTTAGAAAATATAGGAATCTTGACCTTGAAAAAAAAATAGATCCACACACTTAGTATTGTTTTCAACGGCACGGCAATTTTGTTGCCGAGATTTGGACAGCCGAGTGCTTGGTATTAACTTTTACCAGACCCCTCAACTTCATCGAAAAGAAGGCAACAGAAAAACAGCAGTGCTATATTTTCAAAGGTGAGAATAAGTTGAACTATTTCGGTAAAAAAAAATCGGTCTTAGCTACCTTTGCATTGATAATGTCAAAAACATAGCATAGCTTAAACCAGGTTGCACAATGTCGTAGGTGGTACGAGCTCCAAACCTAGGGGCATAACACTCTAAACTATATCAATTAAATATTTCCATGTATCTGATAAGTATTTTTTAAATATTTTTAAGTATTTTCAATTTTGGATGTTTTAAATCGTAGTGACCGGTTACTAATGCAGTTGTTTGTTGTTGTATCCAGCATTTTACGAGCGCTTATGGCCGCCACAATCTGACTGAGTTTTTGGTAGGGAACATATGATTTGACGTTTAGGTTGTGTCGTTTGACGTGTAAACGTTCAAATTTGAACGTTTACACGTCAAACGACACAAGCCAAACTTCAAATCTTATGTTCCCTACCAGAAACTCAGCCAGATTGTGGCGGCCATAAGCGATCGTAAAAAACTGGATATTCCGTCAAAATTTTATTTAAAATCACGTACTAAAGCATATTAATACTAGTTTCAATCTATTTTAAATTAAATTTAGTAGTTCATCAACAAAGAGTTTTAATTCGGCGAACCAGTTAGAGCAGGGACAGGACACAACTAATTTATGATTTCGAACTGGCTGTTCAGTGCTATATCAAACTTTTGAATTCTATTGCTTAGCTGGAGGTTAATGGTGCCGTTGTCGTCCAGAGTCGCAACGCAACCAGATTCCAAACTGAACTGCCAAAATAAAAGCGTATGTTGGATATCATTTTGGTTAAGAATTCCGAAAGATGCATGACTAGCAAATTCTTGACTATAAGCAGGTCAAAGATGCCAGGGCTACGCTAATTATTTGCCAGAGAGCAATAGCAATACAATGAAACATAACTGCCAGCAATTCGTTGGGTTGGTGGACTCGAGAACAGAATGCAAATGCCACTGATGGTCGTATCGTGCCACGTTTTGACAAACTTACATTAGTAAAGATGAGTTACGACGGACTGGTGACAACTCCCCAGTGAGTATCCTGATAGCAGCCGAAAGTTTTATGTGAAATCAACATGAAATCCTTACTTCTAGGCTTCGAAACCAGTGATAAGAAGGAAAATATTAATCTGTTCGGATATATTAATTTATTTCACACCATTGATATACCAAATAAAACGATTTAGTTGAAACGTGCTACTAATTTGTTCACATTTTCTGTAAAATAATCTTTAGTTAAAATATATGAATTTTCTTCAAACCATTCCCCAAACAGTTCATATTAATGTTTTAACACATAACCGATTCTGATGAACGATAGAATCAATGAGAGAGCGGCTCCGAGATTAGAACAAACCAGATATGTTGGTTCGATCATGTTCAGCCTTAAGGCCCAATTTACTTTGATGCTTTTTGGAAAATTACAAAAGCAGTTTTCCGACGCATTATTTCAGATTGCAAAAAGCTCGCACTATTCGATTCCTTTTGATATTTTATACAAAATGACGCAAACTTTTTGCAATCTAAAATAATGCGTCGAAAAAAAAATGCTTTTGAATTTTTAAAAAATGCACCAAAGTAAATTGAACCTTAATAATAAGCCGTAAGCATATGAGCCTCGAAGGTTCCAAATCCGAGCAAAAGTGATTCACTTCTACAATAAACTCATTCAGTGGCAATATAGGAGATGTGCGGATGGTACGGAACGCTTTCACAACTTCTTATTCAGCTTCAAGCAGCGTTAATTCCTGAAGTTATCTCCAACGGTAAAGGTCCAAATGGATGAAAAATCCATCTTTATCGAAAGATGGTTTTGGGATAGAAACATTTGTTCAGAGGATTTGCTTCCACACGCAGTTTCTTCCACACTAACTTTCCAAATAATTCCTTATTCTCCCTCTGAATGACAGGTGAATCGATTTGGCAATGTAGGGTAGAGCACTACATCGTCCTAATCGCACATTTCCGTTCTATTGATCAGAAAAGATCAATAATATCAATGATTTAACCGTGCACAAATCCATGATAGGTTTGTTCCGATGCGTTAGTTCATAAGCAACAACATAAATCCTGTTAGACGGCATTGTATGAATATTTACACTCATTGATCTCAAAACAAAAGAAGCGCTCCTAGCGAATCCCCTTTTTCTACGTTTATCTAATCTAATTTTCTAAAATTTTAGAAAATCTAATGGCGTTTCAATGCGTTAGGACGGAATTGAAACTCGTAGAACGAATTTAGAATCAAGAAGCAGTATTAGATTTTAAACAATATCTCAACTATTTGTGACTCTTTATCAAATCCAACGCTACGTATTAAAAGGTGAATAAATTTAGAATACATCTTTGACAAAAATATTCAATTTTTAGTTCAAACTCGTTCAAAAAAGAGAGGTAAAGTGCGCGCTGCGCTTAGTAGAACGAAAATTAGATCAAAAACCCTAATATTCCTTGGATCAAAATGGTCTCCTCTTCGATTCCTACTAAACGGACTTAAATGAAAAATAATAGTTGATTTTTCTAAATACGTACACACAAAATCCCAGATGACACCGTGTAAATAATCAAATGAAATCTGTCTAGCAACGGAGGTAACAAACTAGTGCTGTAAGCGACCCCGGCGTAGCGGTTAACATCCATACCTCTCACGTCAAAATCACGAGTTCAAATCTCACCCCCGGACAAGTCACGAATGACCCAAGTGTGTTAAAATGACAATATATATATAAAAAAAAAACTAGCGCTAAATAATTCTTAAGTATTTTTAAATATTTTATGGTATCTTAGATTTTTTTCTCCTTGATTTGTTTTCCGTCGATCTTGTTTTCCGTGCTGAGCACTAATGCTACCGACGCCAGGAAGGCAACTGCTACACCTGGATTCTACCTATCAACCCATCAACTCATGAACCGGGGACCAACGGCTTTACTTCCCTTCCGAAGGAAGGCGTGATCAGAGATGTTATGCCTCAGAACATCCCGGCGTTGCCGACTGGGATTGAACCCAGGCCTGCTGGAGTGAGAGGTAATCACGCTTACCAGTACATCACCGGCACCGCTATGGTATCTTAGATATCAGTAAACCTAGATTGAAAATTTTCAAATCAAAGCCAGGCCCTACTGATTGAGGCAGGGCCGATGATTTGTTTTGAATTTATTTGACGTTGCAAAATGGCTTAGCAAAGGGCGTGCCATTCGTGATGACAAGCACAACGGCTTAACAAAAAGGGCCTATCCATTGAAAGATTCACAAAAAGGCAAGTCCCCGGCAAGGTGACAGATAACCTTAGTTTCACGTACCCACTTGCAAATAGTAGATGTCGCCACAGAACGTAAACAAAGGGATTGTCCGTCACCGCCGCAATGATATTTCTCTATGGGAATCCAACTTTTTGTTTCTCCATGTGTGGATGTCAAACAACAGGCAAGAATGCTATATGATAAGAGCGAATTTATTATGTTCGTGGTGAAAAAAAATAATTCAAACAAATTGAAACCAAATTGAAATTGATTTAGGTTCATTTTCTTAAATAATCAAATGACAAAAAAAATACTTTGCTGTCTTCTATTTTATTTTGCTCTTGAATATAATCAGCCTACAGATTTTTCTTTTTTGATCATAGTGGTGCGATAAAGGCTTGTCATGGGCCGTATGAATAAACAAAAGCTTACTATCCTGTGTTTCTCTATTCTTGTGTTCTTGTGTATTCTCTGACATGCAAGACTTCTGAAACTTAACTGAAAATACTCAATAATCACCACAAATATTTCAACGTTGGAAGATATTACGAACGGTTTGAAAATAGAATCCTAAATCCACAGCATTCATCAACATGTTTTTTGAAACTATCAGGACTTTTTATTAAGCAGGGTTCAGTAAACAATCATCGCAATATCATGATAAAATTGTGCATCGATTTTTAAACTTTGAAAACATTAAGAATTCTATCCGCAAAAACTTACAGCCGGCGCTGGTGGTGTAGTGGTAAGCGTGACTGCTTTCTAACACCCCAATGGGTCTGGGTTCAATCCCAGCCGAGGTTGGTGGGATTATTCTGAGGCATACAAATCTCTGGTCACGCAAGTAAAGCCGTTGGTCCCGGCCCATGTGTGTTGACTGAATGGGTGCGATATTCTACGCAGGTGTGGAAGCTGCCTTCCTGCACATTCGATTGCCGTCAATGGATGGCAATCGATGTCCGTCGGTGTTTGGCACTAGATTGCGGAACAGAGACCGAAGTTTAATAAAGGAAAGAAGAAGAAGCAAAAACTTACAAAATTGATTATATTTTGCAGTGTTGCTGTGTGATGAGGAACATTTTGTAGATCCAATTAAAATTGAAGAAATACATAAAATTAAATGAACTCAATCAAATAAGGGTCTTACAAAAAATTATTCACAATGAGCTTCTTAAACGAATAAATTAAAGTGATAATCCGTATCATTAATGTTATTCCTCACCAAACTTGAAGCCTCAAGAAACAGATGAGTCCATAATTTGTTTTGTTCTATTATTTAGTTACACAGTTATGGGCATAGTGACAATAACAGCACAAATACCATGAAGAACTCTGATAAATGTAGTGATAATATGAAGTAATTGTTAATCAGAATTTTCTGGAATATCAGCTAAATTTGAGCTCTGATGATGTTTGCACATGAGTCATGATCACAGATCCGTTGTAGCAAGATATTTAAAATACAGTCAAATTGAATAATAAATCACATATTTAGCTTAAATGCATTTAAGGCCTTCGACATACGTACAAAGTAAACCGTTGTACCATCCTTGTACTAACGTTGTGCTACTTTATGCTAGTACCTCAAATTGTACATTTTGCAGTACTAGCTGGGCATAATTAGTACACTCTTGCTCGCTGCAAAACCATTATTTATTTGTTCATCATCGACGATAATAGCAATAGCGTTGAAAACACCGAAAGTATCCATGTTCAATTCTCATTTGATGACAATCATATATCTTCGTTTTACAAATCAGCTTTTGGTTATGTACTGCTCAAATTCATGCGGTACACATATAAAAAAGTTTCATAATCTTATTATGTATTGTGCATACTACTGCGAATCAAAGCGAAATTTTTAGCAGGCATCACTGGAGTTCCGATGTCACTAACGTCGCGTGTGTGGTTTGGTGAGCGTGCGACAATAAAATGAATTTTAAACTTTACTTTTGTTTACTGTACATCATTTCCGCATTCGCCCTTTTCAGATGACACTTCTGAAATTTGCGAGTTTGACAGAACTAGAGTCGGTGTACGCCAAGAGTGAAGCCAAGTCTACCTATTGAACGGTCAAACCGGCTACCTATCGTGCAAAGTAAACAAGCATTACGATGCTATGAAAGGTCCACGAAAGGTATTGCAATTAAATATAAAATATAATCGAAGAAATGATCATATACACGCAGTGAGCATTACATTTGTCATACGATACGTTTTGTAATGATCAGTAATGACAATTTCTACTATTTTTCTTTAAGATAATTCGACAAAATCACTGATATAATGATTAACTACAGCCGTTAATTTTTTTTCTCCCTAGAAGTCATTTGAAGTTGATGCAGAAGTCCTCTGTTGCCAAGTTAAAAGAAAGGGAATCTTTCGAAAACCGTGATGCGAGTTCAACTGTTTTTCTCTTGGCGTGACTCATTATACACTGACTCTAGACAGAACTAGAGTCGGTGTATAATGAGTCACGCCAAGAGAAAAACAGTTGAACTCGCATCACGGTTTTCGAAAGATTCCCTTTCTTTTTACTTGGCAACAGAGGACTTCTGCATCAACTTCAAATGACTTCTAGCGAGGAAAAAAAAATTAACGGCTGTAGTAAATCATTATATCAGTGATTTTGTCGAATTATCTTAAGGAAAAATAGTTGAAATTGTCATTACTGATCATTACAAAACGTATCGCATGACAAATGTAATGCTCACTGCGTGTATATGATCATTTCTTCTTTTATATTTAATATTTAATTGCAATACCTTTCGTGGACCTTTCATAGCATTGTAATGCTTGTTTACTTTGCACGATAGGTAGCCGGTTTGACAGTTCAATAGGTAGACTTGGCTTCACTCTTGGCGTGACTCATTATACACCGACTCTAGACAGAACCACCAGCACCAAATTGTCGGGGTACACTGGCAATATACTGGAGCTGTCAAGTTGCCCCCGACTTGCAAAAAGGCTTATTAAATTATAAAATCAAATTGTTATCGATTTTCATATATTTTTGAAAACTTTTCGCATATTTTGGAGGTTGTATACTGAGATACAGTTACTATTGTTATTTTGAACAATATATATGTCTAAAATAATTCAATTTTCTTAAATATGAATGGAATAGTGGCGAAAAAATTTTAAATTCATTTTCTGGTTTGTTTACGTTTTGGACATAGACCCATTTTAAATGTTACTCTAGATATGCACAATTCATTCTGATCGATAGGAGGTTTTCATGTGTAAAAGTTTATTAATAGTATGTGGAATCGTAGATTAGAATGAAGATTCGTCCTTAGCCTAACTTCCACTGCACACTGGGCCAGGAACCGAAATTAGCAAGACAAAACCTCTAGCGCATTGGGTTTGTATTATATTGAAATGGTGTCTTTGGCAAAGTTTCTCGGTTTAATATGTGCCTTCATCTGGTAATGGAAATTAGTTCAAACTTTCTCCACATAGATGGTGCTGCGATACTAACTTTCTTATTTCACATGATAGAGGTTTTATGTTTTGGGTAAAGTTGTAGAACATTAAAAAATATAAAAAAATACCGAAGAATTCAAAGTTCTAGGTCTTCAAATAACAAAGATATAGTGAATATTGTAAAATTTAACTGAAATTTACGTTTTTTGTACTATTTTCCATACAAACGACAAATTTTTCATTTTTAACGCCGTGTATCTTTTAAGTCTGATAAACCACCGCCCCGTAACGTGGGTAGATCACCTTTTCGTGGTACGTTACGGGATGTAAGATCTACCACCGATTCCTAGTCCTGACTACTTCAAACAAGGGGAACAGGATTTTTTTCAGTAATCCAAGGAACACATCTTAGTCCTTGTTACTTTTTATGCCTTGTTTGATAGTGACAAGACTCGGCTTTGTCTACCGAGGATGATCTTGAAACAAGGAAAAAAATTAGTTAGTTGTCTTCATCTATGTGATTCCTAATCTTCTATGCGTTGTTCCCTAGTTTGAAGTGGTTAAGACTAGGGTTCTGATGCATGGTCATTATCGGAGTCATACCTTAATTTTGTTGCTAAGGAATCCAATTTTGACTGACAAAGGGGCGCGCCTTTGGAGGGCGTTTCAACACTCCGAAGGGTATAAATAGCGGGACCTTTCAATTAGAGTCGGATCCTTGCGATAAATGCAAGAGTGGCAACTGTAAAAAAATCGAATACTTCATCATTTCTCAAGAGTGATGGAGTAATACGACATGCACTAAACTGAGGACACGGGATATACTACAATAGATCAATTTACTGGTCGCAGTAGTGTTAGGTCCCGAACAAAGGAAAAAAAAGTCGGATAATTTGCAAGTTTTAAGGAAGAGTTTCCAATGTTTTGGGTCGATACAAGCGAAATATTAGCCAAAATAGTGAAAATTACCATGATTTTCATAATCCGGTTTCTCAAAAAGTAGTAAGTATTAGCAAAAAGTCATTTACTATACCATTTATCATCAATCAAAGGTGAAAGTTTGCCGGACATATAATTTTGAGATATATTTGAGATATTTGAGATATCTGAATTCATAGACTACAATGTTTATTCAAGCAGCGTTCGCCAACGCACGGCTTGCTGGCTGCATGCGATGGAAACGATGGAATATGTCTCTTATGCTTCGCTAGCTGCACGTTGGCGAACGCTGTACTAATGTATGCACAAAGCTTCTTCATGTTCATTCTTGAACATGTGTGCTTGTGTGATGAGATATCTAGATTCAAAGTATTTTTTTAATTCTAACAACTACCTGTTATCTTGCATTGTCGATTATTGCAACAGCATTTGCACGGGTTTTGGAAATGGCTCTTTCTTGGTTTGAGGAAACTGTTTCTGCACTGTCATCACCGGGACAGAGGTCAGCAAAAGTCGATGGAATACGTTCTCCTTTGAAGTGGGAATCCAGCCATTTTGTATATTTTTGGAAAAACAAACGCAAACATTCATTATGGATAAAATCTGCCTGCAATCATTTCTAATGCATGCAAGAAGCTTGAACCCGGGAGTTAGAAGGTGTCAGCTCTACCGCAGCTACAATAGCACATTTCAAGAACGCAAACATTCCGGAGCTATTTTCACACATGAAAAGCCCAGCTCCAATACATTATCGATGCAAATATACACCATTCACACTTAATCTAGCTCGGTAAAATCTCCAACAGCCGATTACTTCGGCATTTACTTTTGATGATATCTCTGCAAAATATCTGTTTGTTAGCTGATATTTCAGCAAAATTTTATTTGTTAGCTGAGTCTCGGCAATTGTTTGACTGAATCTCAGCAAAATAAATTGCAGAATTACTCGGCTGTTGGAATCTCGGCGAAAATTTTTAAGTGTGTTGATAATGTACTGAAATTTTCAATCAAGCAGTAGTGCAAATAAGTTTTGAAATGATCGTTTTTAATTAGATGGATATTTCCTATCGAGGACTGAGGAACGAAAAGGTAAATAAACTTAGCTGAGCGTAACTATGCGTAGGTTAGAGTAGTCGGCACCACATGCAACGAATAATAATTTGAAATTTTTTATTTAATGCACTTTTCAACATCACTTCTGTACTTTCAATTAACACTTTAAAAAAATGAAATTGTTAATTTATAACATTTACACTAGAACGAAAACGACGCAGCAAAAGAAAAACACGTCATTTTCACAGCGCCGTCTACTTCGATCTGCATTGGTAATGTCAAAAACAAAATTACGAAAATGCAAAAGGAATTAGGGAAAGATTCCCTTATCTGATGGCGGTGTTTGTTTGTGTGGGTGAGTTAGCAGTTAAGACAAATCGTCGATTGAAGTGATTATTTACAAAAGCAGATACGTCCATTTGAATAGTTACGCTTGAATTCATTTGTTTAATCACACGGTGTGTAGATTTCAGGATTCACATTAATCATTATATTAAACTTGTAGAATAACAGAACCAGCTGCAGTTGACATGACGAAATATGAAAGATGTCTTTCCAGCCTATATGGATGCTGCCAATACTGCGGACCAAAATAAAATACATTGTTTTTTGAGCATCTTATTAAATGTCAGGGCTCGCGTAAAATAAATTTGAGAACCTTAATGGCTTTATCTGCTTTAGCGAAAAACTACGAGAGCGATCGTTCATGGAGAATCTGATCTTATTCTTATAAACGAATTGGCTCATAGAAGCTAGAAAGTAAACCAGAGCGAAGGGTTACATTTCTGTTAGAAATTAAACTCACTAACCCCGAAGGTGCTGGGCAAAGTAATTGCAGCATTACCTGCTTCCTACTGTACTACAAATTTATTACAATCTATGAGGGGTTATTATGAGGACATTTTGTCAGCTTTGCAGATCATTCATTGTAATTTTCACGTATTTCATAAATAAACAAAACAATATTGCACAGTCTAGTAGCATACTGAGATAAATTTCATGTACAGTTCAACGTTTATCAGCTAGGAGACATAAACATGCCCACATAACCATCTTGATAATCAGATATCTTTACTTTTATTGAAATTTCATCCAACTTTACGTTTGTTTGCTGAGATTCATCAAAACATTTTCAGAGACTCAGCAATTGGGTGTCTCAAAATAGAATTTCGTCATGAAACCTGAAGGCTCACCCACCAAATGGTAGTTTAGAATGTTACAAATGAATTTTTGTAAGACGGCAACTTTGAGAAATGTGTTTTAGAGGTTTCAAATATGAGTTTTTTTACGTAGAAAATCTAAAATTGCAACCGTTACGAAAAGGTGAACGCTTATAATTTTGTCATTTAAGAATGAAACTAAAGTCAAAATACACCAATCGATAGAAAATAACTCTAAAAACCTGCCACAATAAATTCTTCTCTAAATTTCCATACAAAAACCGTTGAAAAATGTCCATATAAAGAGTTATAATTTTATTACTATTTTCATTTAATAAACGTTCCCCCCAAACCCAGTCGCCATAATCGAGCACCACTTGGTTGCACATGTCGTGGCTCAATTCATTTTCGCTTCTGACGGCGTGGGAGAAGGTAGCAGCAGCAGCAGCAGTAGGAAGGCAGCGGTTCCTGTCAACCGCAGTGTTCACGAGTTTGAATCCCGAACCATGCTTGACGGGAACGACGATATCACTGGCTGCTTTCAGCGAGCCCCGTCGACTCGATGGCGCAAGCACTTCGAAGTGGATCAACCTCGCCTGAGTGATGTGATAACGATCCCGCGTTCTACAAATACTTCTTGCGCTGTGTCCCAATTACCGAGTTAAATTTAACTCGTGGTTAAAAGTGACATTTCGATGTTCAAAAATCTCGGTGATTTCGATCGATCGGTTTTCCAACAGATCTTAGCCAAGGTTGCAAATACTCATTTCAGCTAAAACAATGTTTTTTTTAAATTATGAAATAATTAGATGTCATGATCATATTTTGAATTGGTAGGATACAAGATGAGGTTGCAAAGAATGTGTTTGACATATTTAACCTGTTCATTCATGAGAGTCACAATCAGCGATTTTTCACACACTCACTCACTCACTCACTCACTCACTCACTCACTCACTCACTCACTCACTCACTCAGCGATCAGCAAATCGCTGATTGTGACTCATATAAAGCAAAATTTACAGGTTTTATGTTTCAAACACATACTTTGTAGCCTCTTCTTGTAAGTTACAAGTAAAACATGCCATGATACCATCTTTTGGTTTTATTATTACGAGAAACATTATTTTAGCTGAAATGAGTATTTGCAACCTTGATCTTAGCTACGGTTGCCAAAATTTAACTTCTAGTCGGTCGGAAATAACCACGGTCGGATAGCAAGATTATTCGATAAGTTTCCATCTGTCACTTTTAACCACGAGTTAAATATAACTAGCCAAATGGGACATAGGCTTGGAAGTAATATAAGGGACCATCCATAAATAGCGTAGTATTTTTTAAACCATTTAACCCCCCACACCTTGACAATAACCTAAAGAAATCATTCATGAAATTTCGAATACTTTTTTTTCAGCAACAAGCTAAAATTAAATGAAAATTGTTTTTTTCTCGTACATTTCAACCATCCCCAGAGAGCCAAAAAACTAAATTTATGAGAGAAAATTCGATCGTCAACAATGCGGTCGTGTCTTGTACACAACCCCACCCATTTTTAAAATCCCTTTTTGTTAGCTTAAGGGTTACGCCACCCTAGGATTTTCAAAAAATCGATTTTTTTTTTACGTAAACTGGTACTCTGAAGTGTCAAGAATAAGGGACAATTGGTTCCATGTCGAACAAATTAAAATTCCGAAAGTCATAAGCGAAATGACAAAACTTTGCATCACGTACCTGAATCTGTACCTCAAACTTCAACCGCGTTTTTTTCGATACAACATTTCTCTTCGCGGCCCACACGATAGCATCTGCAATTTTGACTCAATTTGATCTAGACTTTGACGATTGCATTCTCTGATTAATTATCTAGAGAAGTACTTACGAACTTTTCAATTGATCAAAAAATGCAATTGTGGTAAACAATTTTAGAAACAAATTTCAGGCGAAAAAACTGATTTTTTGCAAAAACAAGTCCCATTTGCGTAAAATTTAAATTTTTTTCATCTCCGTATGTACTTCTCTAGGTATTCTTATATAAAATAAGAAAAACCACTCGTTTTTGTTCTAGGTTCATATTTACGACGAAGAAAGTGTAGGCCGCGTAACACTACACGGGAAGCAGTGCCAGGAACTCACAGTGCTGCCAACTGCCACACATGGTTTCCCCTTATGAAAAAATACTGTAAACACCCCTAATTATGTGTACTATGTATGTGTAGCCCATTTAAGTTAATTTAGTATGTGACTTTATTAAATAACAAAAAAAAAAATAATGAAGTTGGTGCATTTTTCTGTATTCTAGGGTGGCGTAACCCCTTAAGTCAAATATCAAATACATATTTTTATTGCTTTAAGCTCTTGTGAAACCTAACCCTTCTATATTTTTCACAGATTCCTTAGGATCCAAACTATAAGAAACAACAATACTCATGGCTTGTGTTGAGTAAAATTTTGTTGATTTTTTAGGAACATTATGGCATTTAATCGACAAAAATGGATATCAAATATAATGTTATTAACAATCTAGTCCAATAGAAAGATGGGAAATTAAGTCACGAACAACTTTCCATCGGGCACCAGTTGGTTTAATGCCGGCGTTGCTGGTTCATGCCTCGATAGAATGGCACCATGGGCAGGCGATGGAGATTACTAAGCTTCCCCTCTCTGTGAGAACCAAAGGTCTGGCAGTGATATCACACTTGTTACTCCTTTGTTTGAGAGCCGCGTTGTAGTACGCTTACGTATAGGTACTGACGTTGGGTGCGATACTGGCGGGTTTTGCCGCAAATCACTCTTATTTTATTTAATTTTAGGCAGATAGATTTATTTGAGTTTGCAAGGGAATTATACTATTGAAATATTTCAGAAAGTGCCCAACAGTGCTCCTTCTATTTGAAGTATTACTCAGAAAACAATTTTAAACACCATTTTTGTACATGGTATTGTAACTAATCTTATGTGTGCTTAATTTTGATTTGAGATATAGTAAGTGTTTGAACTATGGCTCGGGATTTCCACTGTGGCGTGCTTCTATTGTGACATACCCATTAGACTGATGCAAAATTTGACTTTTTCGCTCCACAGTGCTTAAATGGTTTCAAGTTGGGTTCTGATTAGCCTCCCAAAGTTACAACTCATTTGGTTAGAAGCAGGCTTCGCACAAGCTATTTGAAGTTTACATGAAAATTACTATGGGAATTCTCAACTATGTGTTCATTGCCTGCTAGTCTTTTTCCATATTGAGCTACGAAATAAACTTATGACATGATCAAACAGCTGCTCTGTAGGCAACACTGTATTTTGCAGTGTGACATAGTAGCCATGATTTTTGTGTCCTATTCAACGCCCCAGAAACACCAATGTTGCCTGCTGAGCAGTTGATTGAGCATGATTATAAGACATCAGCGTATTGAACCATTGATAACTTTCGATCCTTGCATTTAGTCAAAAAGTGGTCTTGAGCAAAGTTGTAGCTGGAAAAATTTCCTACAAGTACAGTTGAAAACTTTTGAAGCAGACCGATATGGTGAATTATTAGGTAGACATGAACAAAAATCTTGGTTTCATCATAGTAATTCCCATACAAATTTCAAATCGTTTGTGCCATCTCAGTTTCCCACCAAATGGGTTCAAATTTTGAGAGGTTAGTCAGGATCCGATTTGGATTCGTATTGTGGAGTGAAAATATCAAATTTTGCATCACTCTCATACCCATACGTATTTTTATGGTGTGACATAGGTAGTGGAAGCGTGTGAGCGTAGTTGCAGCATATGTCCTAAATATATAATTTAAAAATCAGCTCGAAAACTAACTTCAAAGTGAAGCATTTTAGTCACTTGAAGGTGTCATATAGTGTACCTTTATACTTCCATCAAAATTTAACATAGACACATTAATCATGGCTACTTCAGTGTCTGCTTAAGTCATTATGTAGCAAGTATGATTGCCTCCATCGTGTCTCACCGTTAATCGTTCAACTAAAAATGACTCCTCGTCAGCATGTTTCAAGTCAGGTAGCTGGTTACTATGCATAGAAATAAAGACAGTACATTCTAACTTCAACACTGGTTGTGTCCAGTTGTACAAAGATATCACATCTACGTACCGATAAGTTATCGGCGAAGTTTCATCTGGAGTTGACTCGCTTGATGCGAGTTGGGACCCTAAAAATACTAAAACTTGAGAAGATGCCACAGTCACCTGGGACGAACTAAGATATAATAAATATAGGTCAAAGTCAAAAGTACTTGAAACACGTTAAATTTTAGATTACAAGCACAAGTGCAGGTAATTAATAAAGCAAGGATTATTATTGATAAGGTAGATTAGAGATTTCAATTATTTATTAAATTAGACTAATGAGATATCATAATCACCAAATGAACATAAATAAGAAAATTCAGACAGTCTAGTAACATTAAATAGATTAAAATTTCGGGGAGTCCGCTTAGGGAGGCAACTGGCCTTTAAAGCTGTAGGATAAATCTTCCTATTTAGTATATTTGTTAATTACATGCAATGTCAATAGTGAAAGTCATATTCGATCAAGCGCCTACGAATAAGCGAGGTTTTGGGAAGGATGTGTTAAATATGTTGATATATTTGAGATGAGAATTAGGACTGTTGTGCTTCAGTATGTTTCCAGTAAACCTTTTGAGCAAATTATCCAAAATCAATTCATGAAATTTACAGGAAAGCAAGATCCCAATTGAATAATGTTTTAAAAGACAAGTAGTACACCTTAAATGAAACATTGCGTTGCGTTTTAAAACAGTATTCTGCTCTAATGAAACTTGACATGACATACATCTAACATAGTAAAGACTGACTAAAAGTAAATTGGTACGCACAAAAAGACCTGTAATTCGTGATTCAATAAGTTTAAAAAGTTCATTAATGGTTGCTTTACAGTACTTTTATTAAAACTTCAAAGTTACAGCATGAGATGGTTACATTTGTCCAGTTCGAACGAAATCTCTATCCTTCCTCTTGATGGAGCTCATCAGCGCCTGCACAACGCATTTCTTCCATTTTGCCCGCATTTGCTGGATGTTCTTGACTGCTCCTTCGAAGTCGCTGCTTTGAAATTGCTGAGTATTTTGGATTGGTCGTAATTCCGGGCAATTCGGAGGATTCATTTGCTTGGGGACAAAATCGATCTTGATGGCAGCATACCACTCCAGAACCACCTTGTGGCAGCTAGTCAAATCCGGCCGAAAGATGGCTTTGCCCCTATGTTTGCGGATAAACGGCAATACACGCTTTTTCAGGCATTCTTCGATGTAAACTTGGGATGTCATCGTCGAGGGTGTGACGAATGGTTTCGTTTTCAGGCCAAATCATGGCCTTCTTCGCGAACTTGTCGGCAAACACGAACTTGCCGGCACATCCCCACGTCCAATCGCGATGTAAAACTTTTGACCGGGGAGTTGCTTAAAATCGAGTTTGACGTATGTTTCGTCATCGATCAAAGTGCAGCCCTTGTGTTTCGTCAAAATACGGTCGTACTAGAGCATTGCACGCTTTTTGGCCACGAAATTCTGCTTCATGTGCCGGTTGGGATGTTTACTGGCTTTGTACGACTTGTATCCTTCCCTGGCAAGGATTTTCCGCACCGTTTGAAAGTTGGCGTTGTACCTTCTGGCCACATCTCGGATCGAAAGACCGAGGTTGGCTATAACGCACCTCAACAGCTTTCTGCACAGCTGACGATCCCTGGTTCCAGTTTTTTCGTAGGTCCGCTGATTCCTTTCCACACTCAGGGTTGCCTGGTAGGTTTTGAGCACTCGACAAACTGTTGTTTTCGGCATCTTCAGCACTTTAACCACCTTGGAACCGGATTTTCCAGGTGTTTGCGCACAATGTTTTTTCTTCTTCTTTCGAGTTCCATTTGACGTTATTTCTGAACGCGATCGACTACTTTGATCAAACGTGCACCAGTTGTTCTCTATAGAAGTGTTAACGAACCACTGTCAAAGATTTTCGATTCCCAACACTAGAGGCGTGCCAGCGACGCGCGAGGGGCATACCAATTTAGTCAGCCTTTACAACTTTGCCGAAAATAGGGAACCTCTATCTATTAAAATAAAAAAAGAATGTATCGCTGCGCATCTCTCCGGCCAAAACTTGAACTATTTCTACCTACCAAATTGTAGTCATAACTAATCCAACAAACTTATTATATTTTTCCTGCTAGATTGCATTGGACTCAAACGCGCATTTGCTGCACTCCTGATCGGACTCCAGCAACACACTATCGAATATTTTCGGTTTCCAATTGGTGATGAAAAAGTGTTC
Source organism: Ochlerotatus camptorhynchus (assembly GCF_037179485.1). NCBI lineage: Eukaryota > Metazoa > Arthropoda > Insecta > Diptera > Culicidae > Ochlerotatus > Ochlerotatus camptorhynchus. The sequence continues at coordinate 321,876 of NW_027041058.1, forward strand.
TCACCGATTTTGAGATCATTTTTTAAGACTAAGAGGTGAAAATATTGTCGATTTTCAGCTCTGCGAAAAGCAACTTTAGTGATGTGTCGCATATCTTGCAGCTGAGCGAGAAATTCGTTCTCTGCTTTGATAGTTTCGTGTTTCATGAAACACATCACCAGAGGTTTCATGACGTAGGGGAAATGGATGTTATGTCGGCCTAAATTCCCCTAATATGGGCCCATACATAAATTCAGCAATCGACTAAATTTTCAATAGCGACCAAAAATATTCATAAGTACCATCGCGTTCATCTAGACAAAATTGATAAATAGCGATGGGCCCAATCTTAGATCCATAGGCCTATGTGACGGAAAATGAAAATATATATTTAAAGTAGTTCCCATGTGAAAACACTTGGATATTACATGAAAAATGTTAAGTTTATCTTCCATCCACATATTATCATAAAAATTGCAACGAAATCGGAACATAACGCATATTAACAAATTGAAAGAACGGTGATAGGATGTCGGTGAAAGGGATAGAATGCCATAATGAGGTTTCATTTCAACTCGATAATCGCCGTTACTTTCATTGAAAGCGATGAGCAAAGCAGCGACGAGAAAATCTACAGCCAGCCTTTCGTTCTAAGCGTGCTTCTTTTTCATTTTCGTTTCGTGCTGGTAGTCTTACTAGGCATTATAGAAATGATCCTTTGAACAGGTTGTATCAAACTCGAGTGTATTTTAGAGCTTCGAACGTGTAGAGCCCTGGTTGTGTCACACAACACACCTAGATAGGGTTACAACCGAGGTAGGTAAAATACATTCACAAGTAAAAATTGTTTCTTTTCTTTCTGTTTCCAGTAGTGCCGAGATCTTTTCCGGACAAATCTTCGGATCTCGTTCTACAAATTTCAAAGTAATCGGAGCTCCGGATAAGTTCTGTTGCTCATCGGTTGCGATTCATATCCGCAACATTGTTGTGTGTTAAAGAATCGTAGTGTGTACTTATGCTTCTCTCAACTTAGTAAAATACAAACTTCTAAAAGCCCCTTCTTACATTCAAACCTACAACTGCCCATGCTAAAAAAAATCCTCACATCCTAACATTGCTTTCGTTCACTCCGTCACCCTCCCAGCCCCAATTGATAGGGAGCAATGGACCGAAACCCAGACGGAAGGAAGGAAACTGCAAAGCGACATCAGGAAGATGAAAGAGAGATTGATATTGGAACCAAACGGTCGTTCAGACCGACTCAAAATTGAGTCGAGTCGACTCAATTTCGGCAAAAGTGAAGTTACTGTAAAGTGAGTTGAATTTCCCGGGAAAAGCCGTGGAAAACCAGGAAAAACTTCTCGACTTTTTCCTGAAAAATCCCGGAAAATTCAACTCACTTTACATAAATCCACTTTTCCCTAAATTGAGTCGACTCAATTTTGAGTCGGTCTGAACGACCCTGCAGAGCCAGAGCGGCTTGCTTATGCTTTGCGGTGAGGCATTCATTGTTGTGCGGAAAAACGGTACACAATTTCGCTTCCCTCCTAGCATATGTGTGCCACCAGACAAACGGAGGGTGACACTTGCGCTTGACTCTAGCAAAAAATATGCTCGGATGGGGGAGTAGGGGAAATGCGCTCAAATCTAGATGTGGCCAAAGATGGCACATTTCTAAGTAATTCCAAACACCGCACGTGTGCCATACAAGATCCACATGTGCTCACAACTTGCCTTCCTCTGTTTCTTCATCTTCTTCCCCGACTGGTGATGCAACATCAAAATGATGAAGTGTTCCGAATTATTTGCATGCATACCGCAATCTGCTATACATAAAGACACACATCCATCACCTGCCTGCCCCTGCCGACTGCCTCTCCTGCTTGGTGGATGAGATGAGATGATTGGAAATTGAGCCTCTTTCTACTATAGGTCTAATCAAGTGGCGGCATTTGTATGTATAGGAAGTGGGGAAATATGATAAGAATCGTCGTCGGAGCCTTCTAATTAGGTGACAGTGAGTAATTACTCATCGATTTGATACATAAGCGAAGTGATAATGGCGACGAGACGCGACGATGGCGAATGGCTTTTGAGATCTAAATCTTCTCGTCTTTCTCGATTGAGTTGGCAAAGCCGTGGCGGCGGACACATGAAATGGCAATTTGGCTGTGTGTGCGAGGGGCTATTATTGTGTATATTTCTTGTATGATGGAGCATTCTGTATCCATTGGGTACTGAGAATTTATCGCTTCGAGACTATCGCACTCACGAGGCAAAGATTAATGATGGAAATAGCGAAAAGTGTCGTTGACTCCTCCCGCTTTGGAATGATGGGGCGATGGCAGACTTCCAGAAGATTTTTTAAGTTCGAAACTTAAAGCTTAAAGCGATTATTTATACTTACGTTCGTGTGTCGATCGGTACGTTTCAACAATAAGTTTCAATGCGTAAAGTATGACGACAAAAGCAAATAAGTAAGATAAATGAACTTTTTTTTCAATCGATTGAAGAAACTTTATGCTCTGTTCACATTGGGGCTATCTTGGTAACGTTACACAGGTCAATAATAATGATAACATGTTACGAGGGCTCTAGCGTGAACAAGTTATTGTATTTTGCAGTTGAAATTGGACATCTTAAAAGTGCAGAATCGCTTATATAAGTGCACTTTGACGTTGCATCGCCTTGGTGTCTTGAGCGCATTTTTTCTTTATGTTAGGGTGGTTCTCAAATTATTTTATATTGAAAAAAAAAATAACTTTTTAATTTTCGAAAGTAAAGACGAATGTTTTTCGGTACAGTTGCAGCTCACTTAAGAACAATTTTTCTAAATGACCTAAGGTGTTCCTTAAGCTGCTCTCTCTCTTGTATGCACTGTTCTCTAGTTTGAAATGGCTAAGACTATAGGATTCTGATGCATAGTCATTATCGGTGTTATTGCTTGATTTTGTTGCGAAGGAATCTGTTTTTGACTGACAATGGGGCGCGCCTTTGGAGGAAGTTCCTACACTCCGAAGGGTATAAAGAGCGGGATCTTCAATTAAATTGTAACGATCAGGAATTTTGTATAAATTTGTATATAATTTGATAAGGTTAAATTGTTTGAATTTAATTCCTTATGGTAGGCAGTAGGAAGACACAAGCATTTTTTCTAAAAGCTATCCTAAGACGGGTCCATTTAATTTATGGATAAGGTAGGAAAGGAAGTTATCTTTCGTGTCTTTAGATTCACGATAGGACACGAAGGATTTCGGGAAATGATGGACTTCCGGTTCGTCCGAGTTTTACTTTCCTTTATCTGAGGATTCACGATCTCGATCATTTCGTCCGTAACTTCCGAACGTTCTTGAAGTGTGCGCGTTTGTTCGTGGTCGTTGTAATTTAAAGTGATGTCTAGTGTTTAAAATTAATTAAAGATTTTTGTTCGTTCCTTTAGCTAGTAGAATAAGTGTGCGTGTAGAAAATTGTGTGCGATCAGGAGAAAGGCTAGAGAAATACAGGTAATTTTTGATGTGCTCAATATGTGCTGTCCATGTCCGTGCTCGTGCTTGTACTCACTGTTCTGGTGTTGTCATGTTGTTAAATCGTTCGCAGCAATTCACCGTGCCCAAACGCAGCAACTTCTCCCCAACGGACGGAATTTCCCGGCAATCGCCAACCGGCCGGAAGCGGACGGATCCGTTACATAATCGGTCCAAGGAGACTCAGGGGATCTCCACGTGGACACGGTCCACTCGCCGGTTTGTCAACCTACCAGCACGACTGAGTAACCGGCATCGCATCGGCGTGTGAAACGCCATTGTCAGCGAAGCACCTCCATTCATCGGATCACCATCGACGATCACTAAAGAGTGCGTCGAACCCGTCGATAGGTCATCGACTGTGACCATCACGTAAATCAACATTTTACCATTTGATTTTTTGCCAGTCTAAGACTGATGAGCGAGTAGCGCCGAGTTTCCGTGACACGCTTTTTCGGAACTCGTGATGTGGCATTCCCCGCCTTTGAAACGTAACGTTTTTCCACGCCAACGCCGTTGTCACCAGGAGCGCAGACTCGTTTGGAGCTGAGTTGCCGATAAAGTGACGTCACACACATGAACAAGTAGAGCACATGAGCACGTTAGTTAGGGAGAGAGAAATCGCACACACATAGGAGATAGGAGCGAAGTAAACCGAAATCAATTGGAACATGTAAATAAATATACGTAGGATAAGTAATGTTGGAACACCCGTTATGCACTAAATATACCGCCTGAATAGTTCCGTAATAATAAATGTTTTCGTAAAATGACCATCTCCCTAGCTTTAATTGATTGAATGTATTCGACATCACTTCGCGTTCTCAGTTGTAGTTTTCGTGTCCCGTCCTCATGTTTAGAGTTTGAATGTTCGGGAGAGTAGTCCACTTCCAGATCGGGGCGACGTCTAGTGGCAAGTGACGAGACTGCCGATGATGATAAATTCTCTTTTGTAGAGGTTTTTAGATATGGGTGAGCTCTCACCGACTCTCTGAGTGACTATTGGGTTTGTGGTTTTATGGGGATAATAGGATTTTCCCGTTTTGGACGTTTAGTTGAAAGCCGGATTGCCTGATCCGTAAATCCTTTCTAGGAAATTTAATGGACTCGCCCTTAGGAGAATTAATTAATTTAGCTTTATTTAGGAGGCTTTCAGCCTTAGGCTGGTTCGCCTCCAATCCCTTAGGAGAGTCTCAACCGGGCAAATTTACATTGGGCGTGTGGTCTCCCTTGTGGAGTGGCGCTTAAACCACACGTTTTTAGAGACGGATCGCCCGGGCTGGCTACAAAATCTTGAGGATCCTTGCGATCAGTGTCTGTTTTTATCATTTATCATCACACGCAAGGAGTATCGCTTCAACCCAGTGTAGATGAATTGCGTTTGTTTTGAAAATCTTCGCTGTTACGTACGAGCGCTATATTTGAGTAAAATGAAAATAATCATTTTGCATTTGATCCTCAAAATCATCCCCACCAAGATGAAGACGAATATTAATATTGACAACAACGGAGGCGATAATGAACATCCAGCCACGAATGAAGAAAAACTAATGTTGACTACGATACTCAGAGGTTGCCTTGATCAAGAGAATGTTGTTATGTCAAAATTCAGATTCATACATGTAGTTGGTCTATCTGTTAAGGTTGTCTTCATTTTCAGCTATGATTAGTGTAGAAGGAACGATTTTTATCAGCACTGGTTGCAAGAGTCAGACGGAAAGGCAACGGATTATCATAGAAAATGTGTCGAGTACTGTGATCGCTTACACCACTGGTGAAAAGTGTCTTTATTTTCTCACAACAGCGATAATTTCGATCTCTGTATCAAAGTCACTCAAACACTCGTCCGCTTCATCGAAGCCTGAAAAAAAGACCAATGCAAGGTTGCAAATACTCATTTCAGCTAAAACAATGTTTATTTAAATATGAAATAATTTGATGCTATGATCACAGATCAGGTTGCAAAGAATGTGTTTGACATATTAAACCTGTTTATTTCACTTCATGAGAGTCACAATCAGCGATTTTTCACATGATCGCAACTGTCTCGTGGACAGCCTTATTGAAGCTGATTTTGGAATCATTCAAAATTCCTAAGAGTTGGATAATTTCAGAAAATCTTCACTGGTGCATTTAAGGTGACTCCTTGAAGCGTTCAACAATGGCCGTCATGATGGCTGATATGCCGTATCACTTTCTAGAGCAAAAATCTCGGTCACTGTTGTGACATCGCTCATGAAATTGATACTCCATATGTGCTGCTCCGCAGCTAGAATTAAGTTCCAGTTTCATTGATGTGTGTTTTGTAAGAGCTGATATTTGTGCTATTGAAATTTCGAGGCGATAATTCGAGGGATCAGAACAGTAAGGTCTCTGCAGCGATTAACCTTAACCAACTGATCCATAATTGTGACCAAGAGCAATATTCCCACAATTATGGATCAGTTAATATTTAGCTCAAGTGCACTTCGTTTTGAACATACATAAATGCATCAAAACTAATTTAAACTGATTATATTCATCATGTTTCAGCATAAAATAATGAAAATTGTGAACTTTGGCGCTTATATAATTTGATTAATCTCCTACCATAATGAAAAATAAAAGTGAAATGCGTAAAATGCATTGTTCATATCTTTTTTTTCCAGGAAGGCAGCTCCCACACCTGGACCCTACCTATCGACCCATCAACTCATGAACCGGGGACCAACGGCTTTACTTCCCATCCGAAGGAAGGCGTGATCAGAGATGTTATGCCTCAGAACATCCCGGCGGCGCCGACTGGGATTGAACCCAGGCCTGCTGGGGTGAGAGGTAATCACGCTTACCACTACACCACCGGCGCCGTTCATTGTTCATATCTAAGTTCTTTGAATTTAAATTGATTTATTAAAATTAGACTTCGCACCAAGTGATCCATTATTGTGGGCGAAGTCTACTTGAAAGTCAAATGAAGTTCTGGAAGCTTCGTTGAGCTCAAGTCAAATCTCTCAAATCTATCAGCTTTGTCGTTCTTTGCTACAATTCCAGAGAAGGCCTAGAAGATGTCCCATCCTAGCACCATCATCGGACCTGCACCACATCCGAAAGCTTTTGCCAATCGAATTGAAGGTAAATTGGAAATGTAAATAAACAAAATCCTGCATGCCTTGGTGTGGTCGTCGCCTCGTCGGACAAAGCGAAGACGATCGAAGAAAAAATATGGAATTGCGAAACATACACGGTCGATCAGACCAACTCAATTTCATCATTTCATCATTGAATTTTCGGGCTTTTCCAGGGAAATTTTCTCGAATATGAGGAACATTCGATAGAGCCTATTAGTGCACTCCTAGATTGAGTAAAATTGTCATGGATTTGCCTCATATTCGAGAATTTTTCCTGGTTTCCCACGGCTTTTTCCCGGGAAATTCAACACATTTTTGCCGAAATTGAGTCGGCTCGACTCAATTTTGAGTCGATCTGATTGACCGTGTACATAGAACGTGGTATGGTGGGCAGGAATGGATCTCGGGCGGGGAACGGGTATACATTTCTCTTCAAATTGAAAGCTTAAATAGTGATACCTACACTCATCTCCACATTCGGGTGATCGATAAATATCATCTCGGACTCTTCTCCGTCTAGCAGAATGCTAACGGTCTTTTCGCCAAATTCGTCATCTGCTTGTGGAAAGAAAAAGAAACGGTGGAAGGTGTTAAAATTGGTGTTTGCTTAAGACTTATTTCACCCCCTCGGCGACTCTCATCAGTTGACCCATTTTCGCTTAATTCGCCAGCGCTAATGAATTTCGTTAAAGCTAAGCTTACCCAAGCTGGCATCGTAGGTGTGCATGTATTCCGACGTCATAAACTGGGAGACGAGTGCCGTCTTGCCGACTCCGGAGTCTCCGACCATCACCACCCGGTACCTGTGACATTGAAGGCGCGGTGCGCATTATAGTTCACTGAAGTCATTCAAAAAACTTTTGCTTGAAATGACTCACCTCGTTGGAATGGGTTCGCTGTCGTCCTCCTCGGCGTTAGGGGATGAAGGCAGCGAGTCAACCGTGGCGTACCCTCCCCCGCAGCACGAACCGTCGAATGGCGAACGTTCGCTGGCCCTGAAATTTTGCATAACACATATACATAGATGAGAGTTGGAGTTCACCGCTTGTGATGATAAGAGAAGAGGTCTCTGCTGGGTAGACTGTACAATAGGGTGGTTCAAAATTTCGATTTTGCTACACCGCGCTTAATCGATTCTAAATCGGGTCCTGGTCGTTCTGCAAAATTTTGAGCTCATTGGGATGCGATTTCATACTGCACTGCTTCTTTTAAGGGTATATGGGAATTATCATTGGAAAAAAGAACATGTCGTTCTCATCCTTCTAGCCTTTTCTCGGTAAGCTTGCTTTTTGAAATTTTATCAGCTTTAAATTTGCTGCAGACAACTTTTTGATTGACCTTCAACTTAATTACCTATTAATTGATTTTCAAACCAATAACTTTCTTTCTGTTATCAGGGCAACACTGGTTCTTGCAGTATGACTAGAAATACTCCGAGGGAGAGATATGCGGAGAAAACAAAATACAATTCGGCAGCAGGATTTTGTATGTAAATAATTTAAATTATTATCTTCCAACCCTTGCTAGAAGCTAGCATTTCCCATGACTTTTGTTTTCGATTCGATGTACGTGCAAAATTATAATTGAGTGCTTCGCAATATTTTGCACATTTCTTGGTGCCATTAATTAACCAACAGAGATCAATAAAATTGATAATTATTTTAATTTTAAACACTAGTTGAATTACAGAAGCACACGAAAAATTAAAATGATTGAATTTCTATTTAATAACAATACTCTCAAAAATGATCAAGTAAGAGTAATAAATCCTCGGAAAAAATCTGATGGGAATGTTCGATTGGATGAGAAGTTGACAGTTCATTTGGCTCAAAACATTCCCTCCGTTCATCTCTTCCTCTGAAGATGTATAGGTATGACATAGTAGCCTGGATTTTTGAACCATGTTGAACCCAAGAAGAACACCAATGCTGCCTGCTGAGCAGTTAATGGAGTATGTCAGAAGAATATCATCTTGCCAATTAATTAATAAATAATTATCCTGACGTTCAATTCAAATGCAATCTTCAGCAAAGTTGTAGCTGAGAAAATGTGTCAGATGTTCAATTATCCCATAGTAATTTCCATATAAACTTCAAAGGGCCATTGCAGTATGATTTTGCAACTAAATGAGCTCACATTCTGTGGATCTGATCAGGAACTGATTTAGAATCGACTGAGTGGCTGGAGGAGCAAAATCGATATTTTGAACCACCCTACTGTACCCCTACTGTACAAATATAGCAAACAACATGTTGACTTTGCAAAGTGAGAAAAGGCAGACTCCAACGATCGCGAAGGCAAAAGGTTAATTGAATAAATGAACGAAATGTTCTTGCAGCTTGTTTTTCCAGTCGGAAGGGGATTTTCCGCGAAATTATGTAAATTAGCTGAATTATTGATGGATTGCCATACATATATATAAATATATGCGTTGCAAAAGTTGAGACATGTAATGCGAACGATGTGTGGGAATGCTTGATAATCAATTAGAAAATGATCGATTTGTCGGGTGGATGGTTGTGTAAATACAGTAGGTTGAATTAATCTGCTCAAATTATATCGTGCTTCTGGCTAAGTTTGCTTCATTTGTTTTGCATTAATTTAATTGAACTGAATGGAATACATCTTGAATGTAGTACTGCCGTATCGCGAGGATAGAAACGAAGATACTATATATGTATGACATATCGAGCGTTGTTCGTAATGGAACGATTTGCGTAATGAGTTTTATCCACTTTTAACCCTTCCATACCCATGTTGTTCGTGAACAACACATTTTTCATATGCTATTAGATAATAACATCCGATTTTCAACACATAGTTTATCAATGTTACGGAAGATATATCTACTTTTTTTCATTTTTCTATTGAATGCACAGGGGCAAAATCGATTTTGCCGATGTTAGAGGCCCTAGAAAACTAACTACTCTTAAGGCCTGTACTCGAAAAAAAAATGCACCAGACCAAAGTGTTCGCCAAAAATTTTCTTGAAACTTTCAGGGAATGAACTAATACATATGGATTCTGTTTCGGCGGCCCGCACCTTTCTCTTAAAACCCCTCATTACATTTTGTGCAATGGTGGAAGCGACCTTTTTAGTCACTTTCATCCATTCTTTCTTCAACTCCAGCTCGTTCTTAAACACCTTGGTCGATTTTCGAACTTTGGCCTTCATTATGGCCCAAAATCTTTCCACCGGACGAATCTCTGGTGAATTTGGGGGGTGGTACAAAAACAACGTTATTGTCGCTGTACCAATCCAACGTCGATCGCGCGTAATGGCATGATGCCAGGTCCGGCCAAAATAATGTCTCGCCTCCGTGGGACCGCAGGAAGGGCAACAGACGCTTCTGGAGGCACTCGGTGCGGTAAATTTCGTTGTTGATGATACCCATTGTGATGTACGGTTTACTCAGTTTACCGCATTGGCATATGGCCAGAGCAAGTATTTTTTGGCCAATTTGTCCACTTTCTTCTTCCTAATGTCTTCCGGAACATCAAACCGTGACGTAGAACTCCAGTCCTGGTATCTGCTTTGCGTCTGACTTGATGTAGGTTTCGTCATCCATAACCACACACATCGGTTTCGTTAATCACTCTCGATACAGCTTCCTTGCGCGGGATTTGGCCGCCGTGTTTTGTTGATCACGCCGGTTCGGTGCCTTGCGGACCTTGAATACACGAAGCCCAGCTCGTTTCATGGTTTGCTGAACGAACCAGGCGGAACACTTTGCCTTCAGAGCCACGTCGCGAATCGAAAGGTTCGGATTACGCTTGAAATAATCCAACACCTTCCGGGCCTTAACAGGGTCAGCTGTCTTCGATTTTCTTCCACTTCCAGCCCGCCGCTCGGTCGTCTGGGACTCCTTAAACGATTTTACCGCCCGAGACACAGTTGTATGGGTGATTCCCAGTTGTCTTCCGATCCATCTCTTGGTCGCAGTCGGATTTTCCATGACGGCGCGCAAAATTCTCCGGCGATTTTCTTCTTGTTTCAATGACATCTCAATAACCACTGAACCGATTGTTATGAAATTTTGCACATGTAAACAATTCACTCCAAACTAGTTATACCCAGATTTTCATCAATTTTTACCCACGGTTACACACGGATAAAAATGGTGCATTTTTTTCGAGTACAAGCCTTATGTAAAAAAAAAACGCTAAATCGACTTCAAATGACGAGAAGTGACCCATTTTGCTCCATTACCCCTAAATTATCCATTGATCTGTAAAAATCCTCGTATAATGAATCGTTCCTCAAATCTTGATGGGTAATTTAAAGCATTTCGTGATTGAAAAATGGCTGGGAATATTTGTTTCCATGTTTAAAATTATTACGTCGCATTATTGACGCACGATTTCGGCAACATATTTTGAGTGCAATTGACCGCATCACGAAAAGTGGTCAGGTTTTGACCACAATTAACTCTGTCAAAAGCGGATGGATTTTAATTCTTAATTTGTACAACCAATCTTGAACACTTGAACTTGAACACTTTATTGATTTTCAATGGGTCACTATTGAAAATTACACAAATGTCCAACTGTTGCAATAGTGATCGAAATTATCACCGATTGCCTGCAAACAGCGCTTTCCCTAACCAAGGTTGCAAATACTCATTTCAGCTAAAAACATAAAACCTGTAAATGTTGCTTTCTATGAGTCACAATCAGCGATTTTCTGATCGCTGGGTGAGTGAGTGAGTGAGTTTGTAAAAAATCGCTGATTGTGACTCTCATGAAGTGAAATAAACGGGTTTAATATGTCAAACACATTCTTTGCAACCTCTTCTTGTATCTTACCAATTCAAAATATGATCATGGCATCTAATTATTTAATAATTAAAAAAAAAACATTATTTTAGCTGAAATGAGTATTTGCAACCTTGTCCCTAACATAGATTTCAAAATCGAATTCGATGCTTTCTCCCTGAACGGTGCTTTTTCAATTACGGTGTGTGGTGGTGTCCGGTCGGTCCTCAGCAGCAGCAGCAGCAGTGCTTTCGGCGCGTAGCTTCCATTTATTAACGTCCTTTTAAACGAACCACCTTGAAGAGGTAGAAAAAGTTCATTCAGGACGGCTTTCGGCGCGTAGCGTTGAACATTGTACACAACGAAAAACTGCCCGCAAGCAGGGAGCTGCAGCCCACATGAGCGTCCATTCATCGAAGAAGGACGAAGAAGCCCCACCGCTACTGATCGGGATCCATCTTCGAGAGGCGCTGTTGGTCATCTATTCCAAGCGCGTCACCCTCGTTCCAAACAAAATACAGCTCACCATCCGTGTTGAACACCTTAATAGCTCAGCATTACTCAACCATCACGGCAAAACGGTCCTTTTCAGGACTACTATAAATTTATCATTTTGTCAAGCTTTTGCATTCATGTTCCATCAGATGTCACTGCGGTGACATCTATCGGGAACTACGCATAATCTGTGTTCCGTTAATTGTTCACACAGGACAGTGCAGTGCAAAACATGCCTGGTACTTCTATATACAGTACTGGACAAAATAAATCATCGCCCATATAATTTGTCTTTGGAGCTCGATATATCAGGTAGATTCAAACATACAATAATGGTTTGTTCTGCAATACTTCTGTATGCTTTTCGCTAAAACTGAGTAGGTATAGAATATTCAATATATTGTATGACTTGTAGCCTTTTAGCTGCTCAGAAGGGAAAACGGGTAAGGTTATGCTGAGCACTGGGTCGCTAATACTCAATGAGCACTATCACACAACGTCAACAGAATATTCATTTTAGCCGGCGCTATACTTTCGTCAACAATTGACTTTTCCAGGTAAAGGGAACGGTTACCAATCAAAACACCAAGGTAAAAATACCTAAGGTATAGTGGACTTAAAAGGTTGAGGCCTGGGTTCCCCTTTTTGGATACGGAATCATACAGAACGAGAACGGTGTATATAAATTACCTTTGGGAATGCTTGCTTGAAAGAAAGCCAACTACTACCTGATTACATGCCTAATTTGTTTTTATTAGCCCATACTGGGGCTTTTGTTTTAAAGAGAGAGAGACATCTTTATGGGTGTACTACTTGCGGTTTTTTCTGCAGTGGTGTTGATGGTGAACGATGGCTTCGGTGGCTAGCATTGGTGGTGGTGGCGGCAGGTGATAATTGAAACGTCTTGGTGGCTTCTGAACAGTGGGTGATGGTCACGGCCCGGTTCAACCGTATTGGGGGTTGATCAACGGACTAATCAGGCAGACGACCTGTATTGTTGGCAGCTACGTGTTGTCTGGTCAGCTTCCAAGATGGCGCTGGGAAAATGGCCGCAATACGTTCTCCTTCAATCAAATTTGACCGAACTTCCTTCCCAAAATGTCACGGAATATCGGCCTCTTACAAGGATACCGACGTGCTTCGTCTAGCACTCGGCCTACGCTATTGCTGTGGGATATATACAACCCTTCCGGATGACACCAGAAGACGTAAACGAAAAGGCCCGAATATGGACCTTTTCTTATAATCTTCACGCTGACACCAGACGCTGACGGCTTTGACTAAGGATAACAATAGCTAACGTACTATTAACGTTTTGTACTAGCACTACTTTTTATGAATTGTTTGTGACCGTCCAACTATCGACTAACTGCAAGAAAGCAACTTTAAATTATCGCGCACTTCGACTACCTTGTAAGTCACGGACAGGAATGAGAGCGACCAATGCTTTGAAGCGGTTATTTAATACCTTGGTTAAAATATTCTGAAATATCTTCGGGAAAATCCGAAGTTTGACATGTCTTTTCTTTACGGTTGGTAACCCTTCCAAACAAGGAACTCTTTGTCGACTACTAAGATGGGTGTTATCTTGGCTACAACCGCTGTCAACAAACACCCTGTGAGAGTTGTGTAACGCGTACTCATTAAATAAATGGACGGCTCTGCGCATTTTTCTAATGACAGCTAAGGATGCAACCGCCAGTGAGGCTGTCCGATATTCTACAGGCTTGGATTAAGGAATTAGGTTCTCACTGGCAGGCGTGACAAATGACATTGGGATGCTTGTGGAGGAGCCAACAAGCTACAAGATTGGGACCAACGGTTACAGACTTTCTCAATCATCATTTATAAGTTGTTAAAGGAGAATTTCGAGTTGGACGAAATAAATCATATGCCTGATTTCTTATTGAAAATTCTTGTTTAATTCAACTTTCAACTTACATTTTAACACTCTCAGTGTTTGGTATGACCACCCTTTGCTTTCAACACTGCTTCCAACCATCTTGGCACACTTTCGACGAGGTTTTGTAGATATCCTGAATTGATATTCTCCCACGCTGCTTCAAGTGCTTCAAAATAAATGTTTTTGTTGGAAACCGATGCTTTATCCACTTTGTTGTCCAAGTAAGACCACAAATTCTCAATTGGGTTGAGATCGGGAGATTGGGGAGGCCATTTCAGCGTTTTGATCCGATTTGATTTGAAAAATGCCGTGGTTTTCTTCACTGTGTGCTTTGGGTCATTATCTTTTTGGAAAATGTAATTGGACTCCAGGCTAGTTTTCAGTAGCGAAACTTCCAGATTTTCACTTAACAAGTCAATGTACACATCTGCAGTCATTATTTCCTTTATATGAGCCAAGCTTCCAACACTAGACCACGCAAATGCTCCCGATGCCATGATATTTCCGCCTCCTTGTTTAACGGTCTTTTGAATGTATGGTTCCTTAAGAGCGTCACCGGAACCTCGCAAAACACTTGAACGTCTTTTCTGTCCAAATAACTCAAATTTGCTCTCATCCGTCCACAGAACTCGTTTCCAGAAGTCCACAGTCATTCCGGCGTACTTTTTAGCAAATTCCAGTCGCTTCCGTTGGTTCCGCTTGTTGATAAAAGGACGCTTCGATGCCAAACAGCTTTTCAAACCGCTCTCATTAAGTCGCCGGCAAACAGTACGTCGACTTACATTGAGATCCATCCATTCCACAATATGCCTCGACAGATACTTCGGATTCTGCTTAGCCATTCGAACAATTCTGATGTCATCACGATTACTTGTCGCACGATGACGTCCTTGTCCGGATAAATTCCTCACAATTTCTCGTGTTTCGTACTTTTTCCATATGTGCTGAACAGCTTCAACTGAGATCGAGTACTTTTCGGCAATTTTCCGAAAAAAAATTCCTTTTTCACGATCGCGAATCACCAAATTCCTAACATCAAGCGAAATCTGCTTTCCCAACATTTTTCACTTTTCAAATGACGCAAACAAAACACAATGATGCGATGCGCACGCTTCCCGGAACAAGAACTGTCAAATATTACGCCGTGATGCCAAATCTTCAGATTTTGGTTTTATTCAATGGCTAAAAAATAAAATCTTAGGAGTGTATGATTTATTTTGTCCAAGCACAAAAGTGAGCATATATTTATTTAAATTTGTAACAAAAATAGCAGAATATTATAACAATTTTCGTCCAGCTAATTGAATGCACCATGAGAAATATTTGAACTTTTCTGAATATACTGCTGAAATTGCGTGCAAAATAGCAAACATATGATGTAATGTACTTTTTTGGGTTGAGTGTATGATTTATTTTGTCCAGTACTGTATGTATTTAGATTAATATTCGAAGTCCCTCCTTTTTTACACATCCGCTGTATCCAGACAGGTGAGTAATACTCTGAACATTGACAGGCCCACTAAAGACCTCATTAGACTCCGCAACACGATTCGTAGGCAGTACCAGCGTACTAGGCTGCCTAACCTGAAGACCAATTGCAACCGTTTGAACAAAATCATCCAAGCCAGGATGGTGGATCTCAGAAATAACGATTTTGCAAGCAAGATTCGCCCCGATTGTGCTAGAAACGTGTGCTGCTCTCCTCATAAGAATTCGGATCCATCCTTACTCATAACCCCAGTTGAAAAGGAATTCACATAACCTTGGCCAAGCCATGGTGAGTCCCCACGAGCCTGCAGTATCGAAGGCAATGTCTAGAGTCGCTGCCACCCCCGTAGTTGTCCCAGGCGAAAGTAGAATATCGGATGATGAGGCGATAGCAGCGATTAAATCAACCAAGAACATGAAGACCACTGGTGTCGATGGAGTGGTCAACCTTGAGTTGAAAAACTTGAGTGTTGACTTCTTCGAGCACCTTGCAGCGGTCTTCAATAAGTGTTTGGTGCTTGGCTACTTCCCTGCATGCTGGAAGTTAGCCAAAGTCATTCCAATCCACAAGCCTGGCAAAGACCCTACCAGTGCGAAAAGCTATCGCCTTAAAAGCTTCTTGTCCTCCATTTCAAAGCTATTTGAAAAGTTGATACTCAGCCGTCTGCTGGTGGTTTCAAATGATAATAACATCTCTCTCAAAGAGCAATTCCGGTTTAGGAAAGGCCATTCTACCATCCACTAACTTGCACGGGTTACTATCATCATCAAGCGGTAAAAGTCCGTTTCCAACACATATGCCTTGGCATTGTTGGACGTCGAGAAGGCGTTGACACAACTTCCCGATCTTCCTTGTTAAGATCATCAAAAACTACTTGTCGGGCAGATCATTCCAGGTCTTCTTAAACAATTCACCTTCTGATACGTTCAACGTCGATGCTGGGGTTCCCCAGGGTAGTCTCCTTGGTCCTATTCTCTTCAGCATCTTCACGTCAGTTGTTCCTCCCCTTTCGGGTGGTGGTATTTGGTCGTTGTTTGCGAATGATACTGCCATCATCTATAAGGCTCGAGTGATCCGTGCTCTGACGAGAAAACTCCAATCAGGCCTGGATGTTCTGTCCGACTATTTCAAAAGCTGAAAACACATCATCCACCAAGTGCAACATCTTGATTAGGTCACTCTATCCACTTATCAACAGAAAGTCCACCCTTTCCATTAAAAACAAGCTTGCCGTCCACAAGCAAATCATCCGCCCCGCCTTTGAGTACGGAATGCCAATATGAGAGAGCTGTGCTAAGTGCCATCACCTCAAACTCCAAAGGAATCCAGAACAAGATCCTTAGGATGATCCTCAAGAGCCCCCGCTGATTCGAAATTCTGAGATCCACCGCCTGGCTGGTCTTCAGACACTGGAGGAGCGGAGTACACCCATCTTCCAAAGGTTCAGAGATGCCTGTCTGAGATCAAATCACGAGATCATGCGCAATCTTGCTAATTAGGATAAGTGATTAGTAGTTAGGTAGGTTATCACATTATTTTTAAATTCAACCAAAACACACCCCAAAGGGGTATCTTGTGAACTAGTTGAAAAACGTAAACGCGTAAATTAGAATAACAAATTAAACAAAGATGAAGAGCCCTTCAGGCTAATCAATTGGAATGTATGAACATTCCACACTGTTTTGTAGTGTCAGGCACTCCACTTAGTAATCTGTGAAAGGGAAATCACACATCGAGTGTCATCAAAATACATGGCATGTTGAGAGATTGAGCTCGTTGGGAGAGAATTTTCTACGAATCTCGTTGCTGCTAGGGTGGGGTACCTAGGGGGCTACCAGGACAAACACCTCGGCGGGCTTGGCTAAGCAACGTCCTACCAATGAAGGTGGGTCATTCAACGACCTCTTTCGATGGCTAGCTCGATCTGGAGGTCAATTCTTAGCCTCAAGGTCGGCTGGAGTGAATTACACTTTAGAGGTTTATTTCCCTACAAATTACATGCTGTGTGTGTGTGTGTGTGGCGTGTATAGTGTAGGTTTTCTACAGATACCTGGCCAGCCGGCGACTGCTGGATCTTTTGTGCGGTGATGCTGCACGTGGTGGTGGTAATTCGGCGTTGTTAACGTCCGTCGTGGCGGCGATTACGGCGGTGACGCTGGCCGTGGTTACACCGGAGACTACGGTGTTGGTGATGGTGACGGTGGTTGAGTAAGGTCGTTTGGTGGCGCCAGTAGGTATGCCAAGTCACAATGGTGGATGGTGGAGAGGTGGCTTCTTCGGTGGGAGGTTATGTCCCGGCACCTTACACGAGGTACTGGCGGGTCCCTCGAATCCGGTTGGAACTCATTCAGATGACTTCGAGCTTCCAACCCCTGGTCGGTGAACTACCACTGGTATAACGAAAAGGTCCAAAGTAGTCCTATCCTCCGGACCGTCGAACGGAACCGGCTCTCCAACGGTCAATCGCCCACGGAAGGCCTGTCGGCGTGATCTGGCCGAACACCTCGATCTAGCGTACTTAGAACTAAAACTTAACGGGTCCTAAAGGGCACAAAAGAAACGGTCTTAGGCCCGATTGTGACATGTGACCTTTTCAATCCCTGTACCATACCTGACTCTCTCGCTCCACTCCTGCTACTATGACACTCTTACTCTTCTTCAATATACTTTTAACGAGTTTTAGCATATTCAACTGCTCTTGTTTGAGTTTACTTGGCAAGTGGCGGAAGAAGTTTCCTTGCTACTCGTCGTTCCCTTTCTCTGTACTTCTCGTACCCATTCTCTTATGTTCCACTGAACTCAAATTGTTGGCTCATCACCTATTCCAGCAGTTGGTAGTAAACTGTGGTACTGTATAGTGTACTAAAACTAGGGGTGTCAAATTGGCAATTATTATTTAAATTCAAATGGACATGCAGAATACGATAAACATACAGAAATACATCAACAAATGTTACAAACGGTAACAATCTGTTAAAATTAAGGATTTATCTTTTTTCAAAATGTCACTAATGAAAATTGCACGAATGTGCTTGTGTAGCTATGATCATAAAATGGTCACCGATTGCCTGCAAAAAGCGCTTTCCCTAACAAAGATTTCAAAATTGAATTCCATCCGGTCTCAACGAACGCTGTTCATTCAATCATCGCGTGTTCTCCAGTACACAACGAAAGGCTCCCCGTAAGCAGCTAGCTATCAAGGCTGCCCTCAACCGCTGATCGGATTCAGTTGCTCGTCGTGAGCCGCTGTGGGTCATCGATGCCGAGCGCGTCACCCTCGTTCCAAACAACATACAGCTCGTCAGCCTCATCCGTGTTGAACACCCTAATAGCTCAGTATTATTCAACCATAACGACGGAACGGTTCTTTTCAGGACCACCATAAATTTTCGTTATTTAAGAGTTAATTTTCATTGAACGTTCGGTCGCCTTGCTGCCAGATTCTATGATTGATGTGTTTTCCCTAATACATATTCCATTTCCGCACCGCTATCATCTCCAACAACATCGAGGACAAATTTCCACAGCATTGTTGTAAACCAAAAATGACTGACAAAAGAGTTAACTAAGAGCTTGTATCCAAGTCATATCGTCCAGGATTGGCTTGTACTACATGGTCATCGACAGAGCACCTCACAAATAGAACTCTCAAATTGCTTCCTAATTTCAACCTATCGAACTTTTTCACTCATAACGAGTTAATAAATCAATTTAATACATACTATACTCTTGCTGTGACATCAAAACTACTTTTCGTAATCCTACGTCAAATCTACGAGCGTGTCTTGGATACAACCTCTTACTTTTTCGTCTATTTTACCCAAATTGTCCCTGTACTGCTAGAAATTTTGGTAACTGCATAGAAAACTATAGAAATTCGTAAAATATGACATCAAACTACACCTGCTTGGCTTGAAACAAATATGAGACTCTAATGCCTCTTGTTCAAAACCTCAAAAAAGGTCTACTTTGCCTGAATTCCCCATGGAAGCGAAATCTAATATAACTCTTTTGAAATAAATGTATTCTATAATTTTCTATTAATAAAAGATTTCGAGAATCGAGTGCCCAAATGAGATGTCCAAGTCATCTGCAGTGGTTCCACTGGTCCATCGGCACCCAACGTTCCTACCAATTCACTGTCCACCATGGTAACAGAAGATCCTTCATCGATGAGTGCTAGAGTATCGACTCTTCTCTTGCCGTTGTACAGCGTCACTGGAACCATCCTAAACAGAACTGCACATTTCGACTGACGATGACTATTACACTGCACCTGAGTTCGCGAGTATCCAACTGGTCCAGCATAAAGAAGGGCATTGTGATTCTCCGGACAACCATCTACCTTTGCAACGAGCTCTTATACGACATGAGTGGACAGAGGTTCAACCGAGTCACCGTTTTCCACCGCTCTGCAACACTCTGTTTGAGCAATTCCTGGCAGTTCCTTCCGTAATGCCCAGACTGTTGGCACACGGAACACTTCAACTCGCGGCGCTGGGGTTGGGGCGACGAATTCTTCCCAGCTGACATCACACTCCCAGACCGGCCGCTATCTCCATCCGTGACGTGAACGAAAGCCTTCGTTTGTGGTTTATCTCGCTTCTTAACCTTCTCCTTTGCATCTGCCTTCTCGAAGCTTGCTTCCAACGCCTTCTCTACGAGACCTTCCATTAATGCACCGAATGTTTCCTAGTCGACAGACTGGGCGCGTCGCTTGTAGTCCACCCACTCCATGGCATAGTACGACGGCAGCTCCTGAACTAGACTCTGCATCAAAATTGGGTTCTTCAAGTCCCTGTTGGATTCTCTAACCCGCTTAGGAGATAACCGTTATGAATGTGGTCTTCTATGGAAGTACGATAATGTCCGACTCCCGGACAGTAAAGCGATGGCCATCCGGCGGTGGAAGTGTCTGGAAAATCGGACGCGCTGAAGACGAAGATGCAGGAACACATCAGCAAGGGTTATGTTAGGAAACTGACCGCTGAAGAACTCCACGGAGTCTGGTACCTTCCGATATTCGTCGTAGAAAACCCTAACAAACCTGGAAAGATACGTATGGAATGGGATGCTGCAGCCAAGGTTCACGGCATTTCTCTCAACTCGGTCCTTCTAAAGGGTCCTGATGAGCTGGCATCGCTTCTGTCCGTATTAATTTGCTTCAGAGAGTTCAAGGTGGCTGTATGCGGGGATATCAGGGAGATGTTCCATCAGATTCTGATGCGGTATAAGGATCAACACTGCCAACGCTTCTTCTGGTTAGAGGAAAACGAAATAGAACCCAGCTTGTACGTCGTTCAGGTAATGACCTTCGGAGTCTGCTGTTCACCGAGCATCGCCGAACACGTCAAGAACACTAATGCGAAGCGTTTTGAACAGGACCACCCGGAAGCAGTCGACGCCATCATCAAGCGACACTACGTCGATGACATGCTGGTAAGCTCGGAAACGGAACAGGAAGCTGTGAAACTGGCGCAAGAGGTGAAGGAAATTCATGAGCGTGGCGGATTCGAGATACGAAACTGGATTTCGAACTTCAAAAGGGTTCAGGCAACGCTTAAAGGTGAAGCAACGGAGGAGAAAAACCTGAACATCGGTGAGGAAGCTACAACGGAGAAGGTGTTAGGGATGTGGTGGAACACCATGACAGATCGTTACACTTACAAAGTATCATCCCGATACGAGCAGGAGATTTGGAGGACAGCGATCGGCTGGGATGATCCGATTCAAGATACGCAGTTCGAAAAATGGTTGACATGGCTGGCAGTGTTTCCACAGATGAGTTCCGTCGAGGTTCCCCCGATGCTACCGATCCTTGACATCCGTTGAAGCAGATATTGAGATGCATGCGTTCGTCGACGCCAGTGAGAATGGGTTTGCAGCGGTCGTCTACCTTCGATTCAATGAGGGAGACACGATCGAATGTGCCTTGGCGGGAGCTAAAACTAGGGTAGCTCCACTGAAGTTTCTGTCAATCCCACGATCTGAGCTCCAAGCGGCTCTTCTTGGTGCGCGGCTTGCAGACACTATACTGTCGTCTCTGTCCATCAAGGTCTCGAAGCGGTTTTTCTGGACGTACTCCAAGGACGTGCTCTGCTGGTTAGGATCTGACCATCGGCGATACAGCCAATTTGTCGCCTTCCGGGTCAGCGAGATCCTAGAGTCGACGGAGATTAGTAAATGGCAGTGGGTTCCAACGAAGCTGAACGTGGCAGATGATGGAACAAAGTGGGCACGAACTCCAGATTTATTTATCTGCATAAAGTCGCTGGTTCAGGGGGCCAGAATTCCTTTGGCGAGAACAACAGGAGTGGCCTGTCTCACCAGGCTTCGGAAAAACTACCGACGAAGAGCTGCGCCCACACTTGCTATTCCACGAATCAACAACAAAACCAGTTATCGATCCACAATACTTCTCTCACTGGAGTCCTCTGCTTCGTCGCACAACGTACGTCCTCCGGTACGTTCAGAACCTGAAGCGGTCCACAAGAAAGGAACAACGTGTCAATGGGTCGCTAACTCAGCAGGAACTGGTTAGAGCTGAAAACTACTTGTTCCGCCTAGCACAGTCCGAAGGTTACGCGGACGAGATCGCCACGCTGGCAGCGGGATATCACCAAACGAGTCCACAAGGAAGGATCATTCGAAACAACCCACTCTTTCTTAGTGCCTTCCTCGACGCGTGCGCATTCGTCGATCATGATGCTGCTGAACCCATTATTCTTCCTCGTCGTCATCAAGTCACCCGACTAATCATAGCTGAGGCCCATGAGTGGTTCAACCACCAGAACCACGCAACGATTGTCAACGAGCTCCTGCAACGGTACCGCATTCCTCGGCTGAAAGCGACCTACAACGCTGTTCGGAAAGACTGTCAGCAGTGCAAGAATGACCTAGCAAAACCACTTCCTCCGATGATGGGTGATCTTCCGCAGTCACGCCTGGCTACATTCAGTCGTCCCTTCACCTACATGGGCGTGGATTATTTCGGTCCAATATTAGTATCGGTGGGCCGACATTCTGAAAAACGGTGGGGGGTTCTCGCGACCTGTCTGACCACACGCGCCATCCACTTGCAGATCGCTCACACACTGACCACCGACTCCTGCGTAATGGCAATTCGAAACGTCATGGCTAGGAGAGGAGTTCCTGCTGTGATCTACAGCGACCGTGGGACCAACTTTCAGGCGACAATCGAGCTACTCGATCAAAACAGACTGGCCAGCGAGTTCACTACGAGTCGTACCCAGTGGACATTTATTCCACCGGTTTCGCCACACATGGGGTGAGCATGGGAACGGCTGATCCGTAGCGTGAAGCAAAACCTAGCTAAGGTACAACCTAGCAGACTACCGACCGACGAAGTGTTGCAGAATGCGATGGTGTAGGTTGAAAACATCGTCAACTCTCGACCATTGACGGACCTTCCCGTAGACGGTGATGAGTCACCCGTGTGAACTAGACTCTGCATCAAAATTGGGTTCTTCAAGTGGTCCACCAGCCTGGCCGCTTTGAGATGCTGAGTAAACTCTTCGACGGCACTTCCGGACTCGATCACCGACTCCAAACTCTCCGAGATTGGTCCCTCTAGCTGCTGGATCTTTGTCGCCAATCTGGTTGACAGGATCTCCGGATTCCCGAACCTCTTCCTCAGCTTCTCGATGATCAACGGCACGTTCTCCGGCAAAAGCAGACGATTTCGAACCGTATCCAATGCTTTCCCCTTCAGAGCATCCTGTAGACGGACCAAATTCTCTGCGTTGGTGAATCCACAGGACTGGTTTGCCTGCTCGTCGCTACTCGGAAACACCTGTCGAGACGCTATCTGGAGCCGTGTTAGTCCCTCCGCAACCACTTTATCGCCTTTGTAGTCCCCACCGTCGAGGATTGACTTTATTGCTTCATCATCTTTCTCGAAAGACGGACGTGGCACTCATTCTTGTGAACTTACAATGGATTAGGTCCTAAGTAACATTCTCAGATTCTCCTCGTCGCCAACTTCATGACATTAATCGTAGTTTTATCATTCATGATGATCATGATGATTCATGATTTAAATTCTCCATCAAGATTTGATGAACGTTACATTATACAAGGCTTTAGTCAGATTAATGGTACATTTTGGCTAAGTTGGGCAAAATATGCCACGTTCCTTCTTCTGCCGTCGATGAAACAATCAGCAACCGATTTGTCGTGATTTTTTACATAAGAGTAGCTAGTTTTTAAGGCCAATATAAGATCCATTTTATGGCTCTATTTTGCCCACTGTGTCATTTCTGAATATTGGGTAAAACAAGCGTCTTTCCGAAAATATTCAAAATTGGCAAAAGTTTGCATTTGAATTTTTGTACCGTCAGGAATCCTTATTGCCGTTAGATTATAATTAATGATAACGAATTGCATTGTAGATTAATGATCAAAAAAGTTCGATTATTCAATAATTTCGATTAATCATAAAATCATGACAAATTTCTGCCCTTAACTCTACTCACCGACTCGCAGTGGAATTGACGCTGGTATTACTCCTGGATCTCCGCGAGATGATGGAATCACCGCAGTTGACCACCGTCCCCTTGCTGATGGAGAAGTGCCTCAACCGGTACAGGTCATCACTTTGCCTGGGATTGTACGGCCGCTCAGGTAAGGAACAGACGCGGGGCCTCGCATGGTCCGGGACTGCCAATTATCCGCAAAAGAAAAAAAAAACACACACACAAACCACATCACGATCCAACGTTTGCTTGACTGTCACACTGACTGTTTGTATTATCTTACTGGGCAATTCCAAAAAGTTGGACGTCCTCCGTTGCCGACCACGGGCGGAAGCCTGGAATGCCAACGGGCCAACGTCCTCGTTGGAAAACACCGACGTATTGGAAGCCCCACTTTTCACCGAGTCCCGCGAACCCTTTCGGCTGGCCAGGTAGGCAAGGCCACCCCCCTTGTGGCTGCTTCGCCGCCGGCCCTTTCTCCCCGGAACGGGTCCCATCGTCGTCATTGCCGTCGCTTCTGCCGTCGTCTGTGTCAAATCGCTGGCCGATTTGTGATAATTCAACGACACCACGCTGTCCGAACACGTGCGATCCAGCGTCGAGTGGGAGTTGCGAAGGACCTGTCGTCGGGAAATGTGTGCATTAGTAGTGTGGGAGTTTATTATAGAGTTCGATTGTCAACAAAACGTGCCCCTCGCATCAGTAAAGGCGTGAGGGGCGGAGTAACAAAATGTACATTTGCGGTCGATGTGGGGACGGTTCACTCTACCTGATAGCCGGGATTGGACGTGATGTTGATCTCACTGTTGAGCTGCCGGTGAGAGTGCCGAGGCGAATGGCTGGGTGATTTGGCCGCCCTTGAACTGCTGCTGGCGTTCGACCCGTCCAGGATCGGTTCACTGGAAGTGCGTTTATCGGTTAGTCGACCGTCATAAATACGTAAATATGGAGCCGCTTGATAATTGGTACTTACTTTTCGAGGGAGTTTTCCGGCGTTTTGCTGGGGTAAATTCGTTTCTTCTTACGATCTATGTCATGATTATCGAGTGATATGCTATTGGAGGAGTCCTCTTTGGACACAGTCGGGTAGCAGTACTCGAAGCGCTTGTCTGAAAAAAAAGGTTAACCAATCAGTCAGGGCAATTAGTTACGGTTCTATAAACTCGACCGCTCTTACGTTCGAATCGTGGACTAATGGCACCGTACTCGTACTGCACGCCGGAGGAGGAGGTATGCGACGACGATGGGCAATAGTCGAACATGCTATTGGCCTCCCGGTCGTCTTCGGTGGTTTTGATGATTTTTGGGCTCGCCGGAAGCGACGCACGACTCGGCCAGGAGTCGGCATGGGTCTTTTTTAGGTCCTTGCGGGTGGGGCGGGTTTCTTCCATGACTTTTTGGGTTGCTTTTTGTGTGTGTGGGTGATGTTCTACATGTTCCCGAGCTGATAGGAATTAATTTTGCTCTCGGTTTTACCTGCAAACGAACGATAGGAAAACCGCATTAAATTTGGTATTCTATGGCATATTCGTACCTTACGGACAACTAAGCATCTGCTTTGAGGTTATCTAGTGGGGTTTTATTGTAGTCTGTTTTACTTGTTTTCCCTCGAGAGCAATCCAACAGAAGCATCCATAAGGGTTATTGAACAAAGGCGTGTGTAAATATTGTGTGATAGGATAGGAGGTAGAAGTTTTGTCTGTTAATGTCGGTGAAGATGTTGGCTAATAAGATAGATATTAGGAAAATAATATGCCGTTAAGGTCGTAGTTCGTGGAGACAACAATTTGTCGGGTGCTCAACTGACATTTTTATCAATCCAATGGAACAGAGTTGGGTGAGGGGTAAATGGAAATATTATGATTTTAAGCTAGTAAGTATCGTTCTGTCCTCCAGCAAGGCTTGATGGTGATGAACGTAGTAACAAGTTTACGAAGAAAGAACATTGAACAAATCGATTTAAAGTTTTGGTTGGGCCACCAGCCGATAAATAAAGGATTTTGGAATATTTTATACTGGGAAATCCGGATATAAAAATTTCGAGCATCTGAACACCGCTCTTTTCGCGATTAGAGCCATATTTACGGAGATAAATCGATTTAAAGTTTTGGTTGGGCCACCAGCCGATAAATAAAGGATTTTGGAATATTTTATACTGGGAAATCCAGATTTAAAAATTTCGAGCATCTGAACACCCCTCTTTTCGCGATAAGAGCCATATTTACGGAGATAAATCGATTTAAAGTTTTGGTTGGCCCACCAGCCAATAAATGAAGGATTTTGGAATATTTTATACTGGGAAATCCGGATTTAAAAATTTCGAGCATCTAAACACCCCTCTTTTCGCGATTAGAGCCATATTTACGGAGATAAATCGATTTAAAGTTTTGGTTGGCCCACCAGCCGATAAATGAAGGATTTTGGAATATTTTATACTGGGAAATCCGGATTTAAAAATTTCGAGCATCTGAACACCCCTCTTTTCGCGATTAGAGCCATATTTACGGAGATAAATCGATTTAAAGTTTTGGTTGGCCCACCAGCCGATAAATGAAGGATTTTGGAATATTTTATACCGTGAAATCCAGATATAAAAATTTCGAGCATCTGAACACCCCTTTTTTTCGCGATTAGAGCCATATTTATGGAGATAAATCGATTTAAAGTTTTGGTTGGCCCACCAGCCGATAAATAAAGGATTTCTAAATATTTTATACTGGGAAATCCGGATATAAAAATTTCGAGCATCTGAACACCCCTCTTTTCGCGATTAGCGCCATATTTACGGAGATAAATCGATTTAAAGTTTTGGTTGGCCCACCAGCCGATAATTAAAGGGTTTTGGAATATTTTATACTGGGAAATCCGGATTTAAAAATTTCGAGCATCTAAACACCCCTCTTTTCGCGATTAGAGCCATATTTACGGAGATAAATCGATTTAAAGTTTTGGTTGGCCCACCAGCCGATAAATGAAGGATTTTGGAATATTTTATACTGGGAAATCCGGATTTAAAAATTTCGAGCATCTGAACACCCCTCTTTTCGCGATTAGAGCCATATTTACGGAGATAAATCGATTTAAAGTTTTGGTTGGCCCACCAGCCGATTAATAAAGGATTTTGGAATATTTTATTCAGGGAAATCCGAATATAAAAATTTCGAGCATCTGAACACCCCTCTTTTCGCGATTAGAGCCATATTTACGGAGATAAATCGATTTAAAGTTTTGGTTGGCCCAACAGCCGATTAATAAAGGATTTTGGAATATTTTATACTGTGAAATCCGGATATAAAAATTTCGAGCATCTGAACACCCCTCTTTTCGCGATTAGAGCCATATTTACGGAGATAAATCGATTTAAAGTTTTGGTTGGCCCACCAGCCGATAATTAAAGGATTTTGGAATATTTTATTCAGGGAAATCCGGATATAAAAATTTCGAGCATCTGAACACCGCTCTTTTCGCGATTAGAGCCATATTTACGGAGATAAATCGATTTAAAGTTTTGGTTGGGCCACCAGCCGATAAATAAAGGATTTTGGAATATTTTATACTGGGAAATCCAGATTTAAAAATTTCGAGCATCTGAACACCCCTCTTTTCGCGATTAGAGCCATATTTATGGAGATAAATCGATTTAAAGTTTTGGTTGGCCCACCAGCCGATAAATAAAGGATTTTGGAATATTTAATTCAGGGAAATCCGAATATAAAAATTTCGAGCATCTGAACACCCCTCTTTTCGCGATTAGAGCCATATTTACGGAGATAAATCGATTTAAAGTTTTGGTTGGCCCACCAGCCGATAAATTAAGGATTTTGGAATATTTTATACTGGGGAATCTGGATATAAAAATTTCGAGCATCTGAACACCCCTCTTTTCGCGATAAGAGCCATATTTACGGAGATAAATCGATTTAAAGTTTTGGTTGGCCCACCAGCCGATAAATAAAGGATTTTGGAATATTTTATTCAGGGAAATCCGAATATAAAAATTTCGAGCATCTGAACACCCCTCTTTTCGCGATTAGAGCCATATTTACGGAGATAAATCGATTTAAAGTTTTGGTTGGCCCACCAGCCGATAAATGAAGGATTTTGGAATATTTTATACTGGGGAATCCGGATATAAAAATTTCGAGCATCTGAACACCCCTCTTTTCGCGATTAGAGCCATATTTACGGAGATAAATCGATTTAAAGTTTTGGTTGGCCCACCAGCCAATAAATGAAGGATTTTGGAATATTTTATACTGGGAAATCCGGATATAAAAATTTCGAGCATCTGAACACCCCTCTTTTCGCGATTAGAGCCATATTTACGGAGATAAATCGATTTAAAATTTTGGTTGGCCCACCAGCCGATAAATGAAGGATTTTGGAATATTTTATACTGGGAAATCCGGATATAAAAAATTCGAGCATCTGAACACCCCTCTTTTCGCGATTAGAGCCATATTAACGGAGATAAATCGATTTAAAGTTTTGGTTGGCCCACCAGCCGATAAATAAAGGATTTTTAAATCTTTTATACTGGGAAATCTGGATATAAAAATTTCGAGCATCTGAACACCCCTCTTTTCGCGATAAGAGCCATATTTACGGAGATAAATCGATTTAAAGTTTTGGTTGGCCCAACAGCCGATTAATAAAGGATTTTGGAATATTTTATACTGTGAAATCCGGATATAAAAATTTCGAGCATCTGAACACCCCTCTTTTCGCGATTAGAGCCATATTTACGGAGATAAATCGATTTAAAGTTTTGGTTGGGCCACCAGCCGATAAATAAAGGATTTTGGAATATTTTATACTGGGAAATCCGGATATAAAAATTTCGAGCATCTGAACACCGCTCTTTTCGCGATTAGAGCCATATTTACGGAGATAAATCGATTTAAAGTTTTGGTTGGGCCACCAGCCGATAAATAAAGGATTTTGGAATATTTTATACTGGGAAATCCAGATTTAAAAATTTCGAGCATCTGAACACCCCTCTTTTCGCGATAAGAGCCATATTTACGGAGATAAATCGATTTAAAGTTTTGGTTGGCCCACCAGCCAATAAATGAAGGATTTTGGAATATTTTATACTGGGAAATCCGGATATAAAAATTTCGAGCATCTGAACACCCCTCTTTTCGCGATTAGAGCCATATTTACGGAGATAAATCGATTTAAAATTTTGGTTGGCCCACCAGCCGATAAATGAAGGATTTTGGAATATTTTATACTGGGAAATCCGGATATAAAAAATTCGAGCATCTGAACACCCCTCTTTTCGCGATTAGAGCCATATTAACGGAGATAAATCGATTTAAAGTTTTGGTTGGCCCACCAGCCGATAAATAAAGGATTTTTAAATCTTTTATACTGGGAAATCCGGATATAAAAATTTCGAGCATCTGAACACCCCTCTTTTCGCGATTAGAGCCATATTTATGGAGATAAATCGATTTAAAGTTTTGGTTGGCCCACCAGCCGATAAATGAAGGATTTTGGAATATTTTATACTGGGAAATCCGGATATAAAAAATTCGAGCATCTGAACACCCCTCTTTTCGCGATTAGAGCCATATTAACGGAGATAAATCGATTTAAAGTTTTGGTTGGCCCACCAGCCGATAAATAAAGGATTTTTAAATCTTTTATACTGGGAAATCTGGATATAAAAATTTCGAGCATCTGAACACCCCTCTTTTCGCGATAAGAGCCATATTTACGGAGATAAATCGATTTAAAGTTTTGGTTGGCCCAACAGCCGATTAATAAAGGATTTTGGAATATTTTATACTGTGAAATCCGGATATAAAAATTTCGAGCATCTGAACACCCCTCTTTTCGCGATTAGAGCCATATTTACGGAGATAAATCGATTTAAAGTTTTGGTTGGGCCACCAGCCGATAAATAAAGGATTTTGGAATATTTTATACTGGGAAATCCGGATATAAAAATTTCGAGCATCTGAACACCGCTCTTTTCGCGATTAGAGCCATATTTACGGAGATAAATCGATTTAAAGTTTTGGTTGGGCCACCAGCCGATAAATAAAGGATTTTGGAATATTTTATACTGGGAAATCCAGATTTAAAAATTTCGAGCATCTGAACACCCCTCTTTTCGCGATAAGAGCCATATTTACGGAGATAAATCGATTTAAAGTTTTGGTTGGCCCACCAGCCAATAAATGAAGGATTTTGGAATATTTTATACTGGGAAATCCGGATATAAAAATTTCGAGCATCTGAACACCCCTCTTTTCGCGATTAGAGCCATATTTACGGAGATAAATCGATTTAAAATTTTGGTTGGCCCACCAGCCGATAAATGAAGGATTTTGGAATATTTTATACTGGGAAATCCGGATATAAAAAATTCGAGCATCTGAACACCCCTCTTTTCGCGATTAGAGCCATATTAACGGAGATAAATCGATTTAAAGTTTTGGTTGGCCCACCAGCCGATAAATAAAGGATTTTTAAATCTTTTATACTGGGAAATCCGGATATAAAAATTTCGAGCATCTGAACACCCCTCTTTTCGCGATTAGAGCCATATTTATGGAGATAAATCGATTTAAAGTTTTGGTTGGCCCACCAGCCGATAAATGAAGGATTTTGGAATATTTTATACTGGGAAATCCGGATATAAAAAATTCGAGCATCTGAACACCCCTCTTTTCGCGATTAGAGCCATATTAACGGAGTTAAATCGATTTAAAGTTTTGGTTGGCCCACCAGCCGATAAATAAAGGATTTTTAAATCTTTTATACTGGGAAATCCGGATATAAAAATTTCGAGCATCTGAACACCCCTCTTTTCGCGATTAGAGCCATATTTATGGAGATAAATCGATTTAAAGTTTTGGTTGGCCCACCAGCCGATAATTAAAGGGTTTTGGAATATTTTATACTGGGAAATCCGGATATAAAAATTTCGAGCATCTGAACACCCCTCTTTTCGCGATTAGAGCCATATTTACGGAGATAAATCGATTTAAAGTTTTGGTTGGCCCACCAGCCGATAAATGAAGGATTTTGGAATATTTTATACTGGGAAATCCGGATATAAAAAATTCGAGCATCTGAACACCCCTCTTTTCGCGATTAGAGCCATATTAACGGAGATAAATCGATTTAAAGTTTTGGTTGGCCCACCAGCCGATAAATAAAGGATTTCTAAATATTTTATACTGGGAAATCCGGATATAAAAATTTCGAGCATCTGAACACCCCTCTTTTCGCGATAAGAGCCATATTTACGGAGATAAATCGATTTAAAGTTTTGGTTGGCCCACCAGCCGATAATTAAAGGGTTTTGGAATATTTTATACTGGGAAATCCGGATTTAAAAATTTCGAGCATCTAAACACCCCTCTTTTCGCGATTAGAGCCATATTTACGGAGATAAATCGATTTAAAGTTTTGGTTGGCCCACCAGCCGATAAATGAAGGATTTTGGAATATTGTATACTGGGAAATCCGGATTTAAAAATTTCGAGCATCTGAACACCCCTCTTTTCGCGATTAGAGCCATATTTACGGAGATAAATCGATTTAAAGTTTTGGTTGGCCCACCAGCCGATAAATGAAGGATTTTGGAATATTTTATACTGGGAAATCCGGATATAAAAATTTCGAGCATCTGAACACCCCTCTTTTCGCGATTAGAGCCATATTTACGGAGATAAATCGATTTAAAGTTTTGGTTGGCCCACCAGCCGATAAATGAAGGATTTTGGAATATTTTATACTGGGAAATCCGGATATAAAAATTTCGAGCATCTGAACACCCCTCTTTTCGCGATTAGAGCCATATTTACGGAGATAAATCGATTTAAAGTTTTGGTTGGCCCACCAGCCGATTAATAAAGGATTTTGGAATATTTTATTCAGGGAAATCCGAATATAAAAATTTCGAGCATCTGAACACCCCTCTTTTCGCGATTAGAGCCATATTTACGGAGATAAATCGATTTAAAGTTTTGGTTGGCCCAACAGCCGATAAATGAAGGATTTTGGAATATTGTATACTGGGAAATCCGGATTTAAAAATTTCGAGCATCTGAACACCCCTCTTTTCGCGATTAGAGCCATATTTACGGAGATAAATCGATTTAAAGTTTTGGTTGGCCCACCAGCCGATAAATGAAGGATTTTGGAATATTTTATACTGGGAAATCCGGATATAAAAATTTCGAGCATCTGAACACCCCTCTTTTCGCGATTAGAGCCATATTTACGGAGATAAATCGATTTAAAGTTTTGGTTGGCCCACCAGCCGATTAATAAAGGATTTTGGAATATTTTATTCAGGGAAATCCGAATATAAAAATTTCGAGCATCTGAACACCCCTCTTTTCGCGATTAGAGCCATATTTACGGAGATAAATCGATTTAAAGTTTTGGTTGGCCCACCAGCCGATAAATGAAGGATTTTGGAATATTTTATACTGGGAAATCCGGATATAAAAATTTCGAGCATCTGAACACCCCTCTTTTCGCGATTAGAGCCATATTTACGGAGATAAATCGATTTAAAGTTTTGGTTGGCCCACCAGCCGATTAATAAAGGATTTTGGAATATTTTATTCAGGGAAATCCGAATATAAAAATTTCGAGCATCTGAACACCCCTCTTTTCGCGATTAGAGCCATATTTACGGAGATAAATCGATTTAAAGTTTTGGTTGGCCCACCAGCCGATTAATAAAGGATTTTGGAATATTTTATTCAGGGAAATCCGAATATAAAAATTTCGAGCATCTGAACACCCCTCTTTTCGCGATTAGAGCCATATTTACGGAGATAAATCGATTTAAAGTTTTGGTTGGCCCAACAGCCGATAAATGAAGGATTTTGGAATATTGTATACTGGGAAATCCGGATTTAAAAATTTCGAGCATCTGAACACCCCTCTTTTCGCGATTAGAGCCATATTTACGGAGATAAATCGATTTAAAGTTTTGGTTGGCCCACCAGCCGATAAATGAAGGATTTTGGAATATTTTATACTGGGAAATCCGGATATAAAAATTTCGAGCATCTGAACACCCCTCTTTTCGCGATTAGAGCCATATTTACGGAGATAAATCGATTTAAAGTTTTGGTTGGCCCACCAGCCGATTAATAAAGGATTTTGGAATATTTTATTCAGGGAAATCCGAATATAAAAATTTCGAGCATCTGAACACCCCTCTTTTCGCGATTAGAGCCATATTTACGGAGATAAATCGATTTAAAGTTTTGGTTGGCCCAACAGCCGATAAATGAAGGATTTTGGAATATTGTATACTGGGAAATCCGGATTTAAAAATTTCGAGCATCTGAACACCCCTCTTTTCGCGATTAGAGCCATATTTACGGAGATAAATCGATTTAAAGTTTTGGTTGGCCCACCAGCCGATAAATGAAGGATTTTGGAATATTTTATACTGGGAAATCCGGATATAAAAATTTCGAGCATCTGAACACCCCTCTTTTCGCGATTAGAGCCATATTTACGGAGATAAATCGATTTAAAGTTTTGGTTGGCCCACCAGCCGATTAATAAAGGATTTTGGAATATTTTATTCAGGGAAATCCGAATATAAAAATTTCGAGCATCTGAACACCCCTCTTTTCGCGATTAGAGCCATATTTACGGAGATAAATCGATTTAAAGTTTTGGTTGGCCCACCAGCCGATAAATGAAGGATTTTGGAATATTTTATACTGGGAAATCCGGATATAAAAATTTCGAGCATCTGAACACCCCTCTTTTCGCGATTAGAGCCATATTTACGGAGATAAATCGATTTAAAGTTTTGGTTGGCCCACCAGCCGATTAATAAAGGATTTTGGAATATTTTATTCAGGGAAATCCGAATATAAAAATTTCGAGCATCTGAACACCCCTCTTTTCGCGATTAGAGCCATATTTACGGAGATAAATCGATTTAAAGTTTTGGTTGGCCCAACAGCCGATAAATGAAGGATTTTGGAATATTGTATACTGGGAAATCCGGATTTAAAAATTTCGAGCATCTGAACACCCCTCTTTTCGCGATTAGAGCCATATTTACGGAGATAAATCGATTTAAAGTTTTGGTTGGCCCACCAGCCGATAAATGAAGGATTTTGGAATATTTTATACTGGGAAATCCGGATATAAAAATTTCGAGCATCTGAACACCCCTCTTTTCGCGATTAGAGCCATATTTACGGAGATAAATCGATTTAAAGTTTTGGTTGGCCCACCAGCCGATTAATAAAGGATTTTGGAATATTTTATTCAGGGAAATCCGAATATAAAAATTTCGAGCATCTGAACACCCCTCTTTTCGCGATTAGAGCCATATTTACGGAGATAAATCGATTTAAAGTTTTGGTTGGCCCAACAGCCGATTAATAAAGGATTTTGGAATATTTTATACTGTGAAATCCGGATGTAAAAATTTCGAGCATCTGAACACCCCTCTTTTCGCGATTAGAGCCATATTTACGGAGATAAATCGATTTAAAGTTTTGGTTGGCCCACCAGCCGATAAATGAAGGATTTTGGAATATTTTATACTGGGAAATCCGGATATAAAAATTTCGAGCATCTGAACACCCCTCTTTTCGCGATTAGAGCCATATTTACGGAGATAAATCGATTTAAAGTTTTGGTTGGCCCACCAGCCGATTAATAAAGGATTTTGGAATATTTTATTCAGGGAAATCCGAATATAAAAATTTCGAGCATCTGAACACCCCTCTTTTCGCGATTAGAGCCATATTTACGGAGATAAATCGATTTAAAGTTTTGGTTGGCCCAACAGCCGATTAATAAAGGATTTTGGAATATTTTATACTGTGAAATCCGGATGTAAAAATTTCGAGCATCTGAACACCCCTCTTTTCGCGATTAGAGCCATATTTACGGAGATAAATCGATTTAAAGTTTTGGTTGGCCCACCAGCCGATAAATGAAGGATTTTGGAATATTTTATACTGGGAAATCCGGATATAAAAATTTCGAGCATCTGAACACCCCTCTTTTCGCGATTAGAGCCATATTTACGGAGATAAATCGATTTAAAGTTTTGGTTGGCCCACCAGCCGATTAATAAAGGATTTTGGAATATTTTATACTGTGAAATCCGGATATAAAAATTTCGAGCATCTGAACACCCCTCTTTTCGCGATTAGAGCCATATTTACGGAGATAAATCGATTTAAAGTTTTGGTTGGCCCAACAGCCGATTAATAAAGGATTTTGGAATATTTTATACTGTGAAATCCGGATATAAAAATTTCGAGCATCTGAACACCCCTCTTTTCGCGATAAGAGCCATATTTACGGAGATAAATCGATTTAAAGTTTTGGTTGGCCCACCAGCCGATAATTAAAGGATTTTGGAATATTTTATACTGGGAAATCCGGATTTAAAAATTTCGAGCATCTGAACACCCCTCTTTTCGCGATTAGAGCCATATTTACGGAGATAAATCGATTTAAAGTTTTGGTTGGCCCACCAGCCGATAAATAAAGGATTTTGGAATATTTTATACTGGGAAATCCGGATTTAAAAATTTCGAGCATCTGAACACCCCTCTTTTCGCGATAAGAGCCATATTTACGGAGATAAATCGATTTAAAGTTTTGGTTGGCCCACCAGCCGATAATTAAAGAGTTTTGGAATATTTTATACTGGGAAATCCGGATTTAAAAATTTCGAGCATCTGAACACCCCTCTTTTCGCGATTAGAGCCATATTTACGGAGATAAATCGATTTAAAGTTTTGGTTGGCTCACCAGCCGATAAATGAAGGATTTTGGAATATTTTATACTGGGAAATCCGGATATAAAAATTTCGAGCATCTGAACACCCCTCTTTTCGCGATTAGAGCCATATTTACGGAGATAAATCGATTTAAAGTTTTGGTTGGCTCACCAGCCGATAAATGAAGGATTTTGGAATATTTTATACTGTGAAATCCGGATATAAAAATTTCGAGCATCTGAACACCCCTCTTTTCGCGATTAAAGCCATATTAACGGAGATAAATCGATTTAAAGTTTTGGTTGGCTCACCAGCCGATAAATGAAGGATTTTGGAATATTTTATACTGGGAAATCCGGATATAAAAATTTCGAGCATCTGAACATCCCTCTTTTCGCGATTAGAGCCACATTTACGGAGATAAATCGATTTAAAGTTTTGGTTGGCCCACCAGCCGATAAATGAAGGATTTTGGAATATTTTATACTGGGAAATCCGGATATATAAATTTCGAGCATCTGAACACCCCTCTTTTCGCGATTAGAGCCATATTTACGGAGATAAATCGATTTAAAGTTTTGGTTGGCCCACCAGCCGATAAATGAAGGATTTTGGAATATTTTATACTGGGAAATCCGGATATAAAAATTTCGAGCATCTGAACACCCCTCTTTTCGCGATTAGAGCCATATTTACGGAGATAAATCGATTTAAAGTTTTGGTTGGCCCACCAGCCGATTAATAAAGGATTTTGGAATATTTTATACTGGGAAATCCGGATTTAAAAATTTCGAGCATCTGAACACCCCTCTTTTCGCGATTAAAGCCATATTAACGGAGATAAATCGATTTAAAGTTTTGGTTGGCCCACCAGCCGATAAATGAAGGATTTTGGAATATTTTATACTGGGAAATCCGGATATAAAAATTTCGAGCATCTGAACACCCCTCTTTTCGCGATTAGAGCCATATTTACGGAGATAAATCGATTTAAAGTTTTGGTTGGCCCACCAGCCGATAAATGAAGGATTTTGGAATATTTTATACTGGGAAATCCGGATATAAAAATTTCGAGCATCTGAACACCCCTCTTTTCGCGATTAGAGCCATATTTACGGAGATAAATCGATTTAAAGTTTTGGTTGGCCCACCAGCCGATAAATGAAGGATTTTGGAATATTTTATACTGGGAAATCCGGATTTAAAAATTTCGAGCATCTGAACACCCCTCTTTTCGCGATTAAAGCCATATTAACGGAGATAAATCGATTTAAAGTTTTGGTTGGCTCACCAGCCGATAAATGAAGGATTTTGGAATATTTTATACTGGGAAATCCGGATATAAAAATTTCGAGCATCTGAACACCCCTCTTTTCGCGATTAGAGCCATATTTACGGAGATAAATCGATTTAAAGTTTTGGTTGGCCCACCAGCCGATTAATTAAGGATTTTGGAATATTTTATACTGGGAAATCCGGATTTAAAAATTTCGAGCATCTGAACACCCCTCTTTTCGCGATTAAAGCCATATTAACGGAGATAAATCGATTTAAAGTTTTGGTTGGCCCACCAGCCGATAAATGAAGGATTTTGGAATATTTTATACTGGGAAATCCGGATATAAAAATTTCGAGCATCTGAACACTCCTCTTTTCGCGATTAGAGCCATATTTACGGAGATAAATCGATTTAAAGTTTTGGTTGGCCCACCAGCCGATTAATAAAGGATTTTGGAATATTTTATACTGGGAAATCCGGATTTAAAAATTTCGAGCATCTGAACACCCCTCTTTTCGCGATTAAAGCCATATTAACGGAGATAAATCGATTTAAAGTTTTGGTTGGCCCACCAGCCGATAAATGAAGGATTTTGGAATATTTTATACTGGGAAATCCGGATATAAAAATTTCGAGCATCTGAACACCCCTCTTTTCGCGATTAGAGCCATATTTACGGAGATAAATCGATTTAAAGTTTTGGTTGGCCCACCAGCCGATAAATGAAGGATTTTGGAATATTTTATACTGGGAAATCCGGATATAAAAATTTCGAGCATTTGAACATCCCTCTTTTCGCGATTAGAGCCACATTTACGGAGATAAATCGATTTAAAGTTTTGGTTGGCCCACCAGCCGATAAATGAAGGATTTTGGAATATTTTATACTGGGAAATCCGGATTTAAAAATTTCGAGCATCTGAACACCCCTCTTTTCGCGATTAAAGCCATATTAACGGAGATAAATCGATTTAAAGTTTTGGTTGGCTCACCAGCCGATAAATGAAGGATTTTGGAATATTTTATACTGGGAAATCCGGATATAAAAATTTCGAGCATCTGAACACCCCTCTTTTCGCGATTAGAGCCATATTTACGGAGATAAATCGATTTAAAGTTTTGGTTGGCTCACCAGCCGATAAATAAAGGATTTTGGAATATTTTATACAGGGAAATCCGGATATTAAAATTTCGAGCATCTGAACACCCCTCTTTTCGCGATTAGAGCCATATTTACGGAGATAAATCGATTTAAAGTTTTGGTTGG
The DNA here is from genome assembly GCF_037179485.1 of Ochlerotatus camptorhynchus. Lineage (NCBI taxonomy): Eukaryota > Metazoa > Arthropoda > Insecta > Diptera > Culicidae > Ochlerotatus > Ochlerotatus camptorhynchus. Next base: position 359,919 of record NW_027041058.1, read on the forward strand.
CCCACCAGCCGATAAATAAAGGATTTTGGAACTACATGTGTATCTTAAAAGCGAACTGGAATTCTAAATAGAGCTAGAATTAGGGCGGAACAGCCTTTGTAAACAATGACTTCTCTTGTTGATGTTTTGGAATTCACGTCACGCCTACACAAACCAACATATCCATCGGGTGGAGAAGTTTTCCTCTACTCGAGGAAGTCATTGTTTAAAAAGCTGGTTCGGCTAATTCCAGCTCTATCTAGATTTGACAAGGCGATCCCGTATGAACTTGTCAAAATTATAAACGAAAACAAACACGTTGAATTGAAACAAAGCAAACCTTCTGCCAACTTGCACAATGCGCACTAAAGATATTCATTGAAAATAAAAGATAATATCAATAAGGGGCTGTTCATAAACTACGTAGACAGTTTAGGGGGGGGGGTGACAATTATCCACGGTCCATACAAATTTTAAAATTTTTGTATGGACAATTGTCTACGCAGGGGGAGAGGGGGGCGTCGAGAATCCCAAAAAAAAACTGTCTGCGTAGTTTATGAGCAGCCCCTAAGGTGATCCAAAAGATGTTTCTCAGTGGAACTAACAGCTAGAAATCTAGAGTGTGCGGGTGATCAGGTGTTAATGGTGCTGAATGTAAACATAAACAAAGCAGAAATTCATATGAGAATAAACTGTCAGTTCTACTGTGATCGGTCAAAAGTTCTTGGTAACTAACTCTCTCTTTCCTAGCCCTATACCTGTCTAATTTAAGTCGATAGATGTGTAGATATTGCAAACTGCATTCAAAGGCTTATGGAAAATAAACTCTAGCTCTAGACTCCCCGACCGATTATTTTCAATGAGGTCGCAAATGATAGGGAAAGGCCTCTACTTGCATGCTTGCATGCATGCTAATGCTTCCGGCAACGTGGGGCTTTAGGTAGTGATGAAACGTCGCTAGAACTATTCCACAACCGTAGACAGTACATGAGCAAGTCAAGCGCGCACTTTTTTGCCTGTAGATTTGAAGACATACTTTAAATCGCCTCGTACATCGTACGGGTTAGGCTACCCTCTTCTAAGACCATTCAATAGCTAATAAATTATCACATTAAAGCTGCATGTTAGATAGCATTTCCAACCAACTCTGAAAATCGCAAACTTCGCGTATGAAGTAACATAAAAACGCTTTGAATGTTTATTAGCTGCTGTTATTCAATTCGACTGACAAGCTGAATAATAGTTGTATAAATGCTGAATAGACGCTACTCATACATCATAAGCTGTCAAAACACTTTTGCCTGTCGCTGAATTCACAGCTTTTATGCAACTGCTTTACAACACGAAAGTGCAAAAAATAAGCTTAAATTGCTGAAAATGTTTGTTGGGGTGAGTACCAACGGATTCAGACAAAGATGTTTCTTTCGCGAGTCTCCATTCTCAGTTTGTCCTCTCTAAAAAGTCATAAATCATCCCACTAATGCATCACCCCACTGAAATCACTCCGCTAAGGTATCATCTGGAAAAAACAGGGTCCCAAGCCTCATAATTCAAACCTCAAACAAGATCCTTCCACGCAGAAGATAATCATTCACGGATGGCTGCTTCCCCAGTCCTCAGCCCAAGCACGCTCCGGGAATGTGTCTAGAGAGCTAATTATTTTCCGCTTTGAACCTTCATCCGGGCGTGAATCCCTGATGCGGGCCTTCGTATATCCACCATCAAATCCTACCAGATGGAATGAAATTTCTGCAACAAATCCCAGCTCCCGAATAAAAATGCGAACCGTTTTGTCTCCACATGGCGAACGAACAGAAACAGGCCTATAAATATAACCCGTGGCAATTTTGATAATACCCGTAATACCCATCATCGCAATAAACGGTAAATCCGCGTGCAGGCGCCATTTCCTGCGGCTGTCGTCGTCGTCGTCGTCCTCCTCCTCGTCGTTGTCCTGATATGAATTCCTTTTGAAGCACGAACGAGGAAGCGTAATTCGAGGTGGTGTGGGTTTGTGGGTAATAGCAATCAGGGCGAGAGCACCCGGTTTTGGGGCCCGCTGACACGCTGTCCCGTGGTGATATGGACCCGCACGGAAAACATTTATCTCGCTTATATGTTCATTGTCTTGTGCGTGTCTACGGGTAGTATTCCGAACTAAGGTCCAAAATCAGGTCTCAATCTTCATTTCTATCGTCCTGCCCCTTCAGGGCATGGGGATGCGGTTTGTTATGTGTTATGATTGATAACATTACTCTTACTCACCGACGTCGTCATCTGCTTGGGCTCGAAGGAAAATATGTCGATTTTACATTGATAGCTTGTTTGTGCCTTCTTGGAGGGTTTCGACTGATATGGGATCAATTAGGAGGTACACATTTTTCGCCGGGAAAAGGATCGCTTGGCTTGGGTTTCATAAATTCATCCCTAAGTCGCCTAAATCCCAGCAATCCTATGTTCTTCCGAAACGTCATATCCAAAAGCGACGTGCATCTTAATACGTCACGTAGCGGCAATCATACTTTTTTCTCCGACCCACATTCGTGACCCAATAATCATCGGGCTTTGTGCTTGATTAAGTCGACGGCAGTTCCATTTTTACTGTCACGAAATGTATCACTTTTCCGATGTTGGATGCGTGGGGAGGACAAACCGAAAATCAATTATCAACATGTAATTGGATCCGAGACCGACGACGATGACGACAACGATAACAACAACGAAGGGTGACTCGTTGAAACTTCGAAACGGCTCATACAATGAGTGGGGGTTGGACGGGCGTGGAGAATAAGCAAAAATACTCCCACATCCGCCGTCCAGTCCCTGATGAATGGAGAACCGAGAAAATAGAAAAGGTGCTAAAAAGGACAACGAGTGGAGGGCTGCCACTACGGGTTTAGCCTGAGAGGCGTGCAATTAATTGTGTAACAACAAGGTTCCTGTGTAAAAGTCGCCTGTTGAACGTTGAGTCGTGATTTAGCCTGGACCTGAATGCTCGGTTTCCGCAGTCGTTTATTACTAATAATCCAGAAAGCGATAGGATGGGATGTTCTGCACCGAAAAGTTGCACCCAACGAAAATATAAGTCACAAGACGTGGCAGTTTGTGGCACGGTTGTTGTTTGCCGGCTTTCCCGATGTTTGGTGGGAAAATGAGGCGTGAAAAGTGTTTTGTCGCTTGGGTGGCTTTTCGTCATTTCACCGGAAGTATTCTAATTACATTTTTTTTTTTTTTCGAGGAGACGGTAAGTTGACAGCTGTTTGTTTGTTTTCTACTGCAATTTCCTGAAAGTATTTTTTGAGGTGAACGGAGCTGTTGACCAAGAACGGGTGTGTACTGAGAACTGAAGAGTAGAAGAAAAGCAGTAGAAGGACGAAATATTTTTGGAAAGACGGAGGGGTTTCCTTGTTGTGCCTATTTCACTTAATTTCGGGGAATGTTTTTCTCAAGTGAGACTTCCCACTGTTGGGTCAAACACTTCGGATTTCAGTTACACGTGTTCGATGGAAAGCGTCGTTTCTGATTCTAAGGAATCAACACATTTGAAAAATTAATTGGGTTCATTGACCCCCTTAAATGGATTTCCGTTGATAGCAATAGGATTGAGTTCATAATAAGCTTTATCGAATTCAACGCATGTTGGGATTGATAAAACCACCCTAGGAACTGTTTTACAGCACCAGCGTAATGTCAATGTACCCCGAAAATTCTGGAACTCTGGTTCTGTCAAATCGAATAATGGAGGAGTTCTCGGCAACCACAAAATTTCGACTAGAATGGGGTATACTTATAGATTTAGTAGAATAATGAGAGAGAGAAGGATTAGTAATTTCCTTTTAATTCCACTACCTTATTTGCTTATCCTTGACAGATACGCGTATTTCGTCTGTGCAGACTTCTTGTACTCGACTAGTCGATTAGATGGGCCGGATTTCCCAGTATAAAATATTCCAAAATCCTTCATTTATCAGCTGGTGGGCCAACCAAAACATTAAATCGATTTATTTCCGTAAATATGGCTCTAATCCCGAAAAGAGGGGTGTTCAGATGCTCGAAATTTTTATATCCGAATTTCCCAGTATAAAATATTCCAAAATCCTTTATTTATCGGCTGGTGGGCAAACCAAAACTTTAAATCGATTAATCTCCGTAAATATGGCTCTAATCGCGAAAAAAGGGGTGTTCAGATGCTCGAAATTTTTATATTCAGATTTCCCAGTATAAAATATGCCAAAATGCTTTATTTATCGGCTGGTGGGCCAACCAAAACTTAAAATCGATTCCACTTATCAGCTGGTGGGCCAACCAAAACTTTAAATCGATTTATCTCCGTTAATATGGCTCTAATCGCGAAAAGAGGTGTGTTCAGACGCTCGAAATTTTTATATCCGGATTTCCCAGTATATAATAAAGGGTGATACGGTCAAAATTTGGTCAAGGGAAAAATCAAATTAAATTTCTTTTTCAAGTTCAATTAGTATAAAATTCAGGAAAAATATTCAGTTAGGCTTCCGCTTTTCCAAATCCGAATTGCCGGGCCTTACGCTTGACCCCTGCCATCAGATTTTGTACAGCCACCTTGTCCACCTTCTTCGCCGCAGAAAGCCAGTTTGCCTTGAACTGCTGCTCGTCCTTAGCAGTTTTTTTGGTCTTCTTTAGGTTCCGCTTGACAATAGCCCAGTATTTCTCAATTGGGCGGAGCTCTGGCGTGTTGGGAGGGTTCTTGTCCTTGGGAACCACCTGCACGTTGTTGGCGGCGTACCACTCCATGGCCTTTTTACCGTAATGGCAAGATGCCAAATCCGGCCAAAACAGTACGGAACAAGCGTGTTTCTTCAGGAAAGGCAGCAGACGTTTATTCAAACACTCTTTCACGTAAATTTCTTGGTTGACAGTCCCGGAAGCTATGAAAATGCTGCTTTTCAAGCCACAGGTACAGATGGCTTGCCAAACCAGATATTTCTTTGCGAACTTTGACAGTTTCATGTGCTTGAAAACATCTGCTACCTTTCCCCTTCCTTTTGCCGTATAAAACTCCTGTCCCGGAAGCTGCTTGTAGTCGGCTTTGACGTAGGTTTCGTCGTCCATTACCACGCAGTCAAACTTCGTCAGCATCGTCGTGTACAGCCTCCGGGATCGCGCTTTGCCCGTCGTATTTTGTTTATCATCGCGATTTGGAGTCACTACCTTCTTGTAAGTCGATAGTCCGGCTCGTTTTTTGGCTCGATGCACGGTTGTAGACGATACACCCAGCTTATTTGCGGCATCTTGGAGAGAGAGGTGTGGGTTTCGCTTGAAACTACCGGGAACTCTCTTTGTCGTCTCAGCGGCTTCCGGTTTTCGATTTCCCCCCGATCCAGACTTCCTGGCTGTCGACAAACGTTCCCCAAACACTTTAATTACATTTGTAACGATTGACTTGGCAACTTTTAGCGATTTTGCCAACTTTGCGTGCGAGTAGCTCGGATTTTCGCGATGCGCGAGCAAAATTTTGATACGCTGCTCTTCTTGCTTGGACGGCATTTTGACAACTGAAGAGTGAATTCCAAAATCAAAATAGGAGCAACATTCTACACACACACACCTTCAAAATGAGGGGTGTTCAGGTTTTTTAAATGCAAAATTGAAAGAAATACGTCAAGTTGATATTGACCAAATTTTGACCGTATCACCCTTTAGCACATGGCAACACTACTACCAACAATCAATACGAAACTAACGATTTTAAATTGGCTCACCACTTTAGTAGCCTATTGGTCCCAAGCAAACGATTAATGTACCCTATTCTAGTCGAAATTCTAGTACTACGCAATGTTTGTTTTGATTCGCTATGAAAGTTTGACAGATAAAATGAGGGGTTATTGGTTTTACCTATGTTTCGAGGGGTGATTCGACAAGCGACTAGTCGAGTATTAGTACAAGACACTGAAGAAGTCTGCACATTGTAGACGAAAAACGCGTATCTGTCAAGGATAAGCAAATAAAGTAGTGGAATTAAATGGAAATTACTAATCCTTCTCTCTCTCATTATACAGGTATTCCACTAAGACGCCCACATTCATCAGGATTTAGTAGAATGTTTTGGGTCTAAAAAATGACAAAATGATACACTCTTTGCACACTGTCAAAGATCATTGCACACAAAATCAACTTTGTTCAAATCACAAAAAAAAAACCCTTCTGGTGGCTGATGGCACAAGCTTCTATGAAAATTCTATTACAGCGAACCACATTATTTTAATTGATTTCTCCGCTGGTTAGTCGTTTGTCACTTCGTTTGTGCCATGACCATCCATCAAGTTGACGAAAGAAGTAAAAAGCAACTGGTAAATGTCGTCTTCAGTGGTGATCCATCACCGGTCTGGTCATTCCACATCTATGACACAAATGTCATTCCAATATACTTTGTGTGAAGCCGATAAATTCTGGTTTTCTGGTTCAATTTTACGTCAACATTTGACAGTTGCTGCAAAAATTCGCAAGCTAGCTCTGTTCATGCATGATACGTTGTTAGGAAAGTTTGTCGCGAGCGGGGGACGGATTTTTTTTAAATCTTTGTTGTGCCATAGGCGCTGTTTACTGTGTTTAACAGGAATTATCGTTGCCTAAAAATGAAGTGCATTATAATTGGATGTGATAGCAGCATTTCTACACCAGTATTTCAGTTAAAGGGTGTCCACGATGAAATTGCCACACTATGAAATTGCTCTAACTTTTTAACCGTTGGGTAGAATTTAATGAAAATTTGGGTGGATTTAGTTCATAGTGCATTATTTACATCCTGCAAGTTTTAAAGTCCTGTGATCAAAACTCGCGGAAATGGAGTCGAAAGAACAGCTCGTGCGTGATAAAATCTTGCGCATTCATCACGAGAACAAGGATCTCTCGCATCGTTCCATCGCTAAAACGTTGAGAATCGCGAATTCCACGGTGTCGCGAGTGATTAAGCGGTTCTAGGAACGGTTGACCACCGATCGGAAGCCCAGAAGTGAAGGAAAAAGTATTCCGTACAACACCAAAAATCACAACCGCGTAGTTGGGGCCTTCAACCGAAATCCGAACGCCTCCGTTAGGGATGTGGCTAAGAAGCTGCACCTAAGCCGAAGTTTTGTCCAGAAGGCCAAAACTAAGGCTGGGCTTCGAACGTTCAAGGTATAAAAGGCCCCTAATCGCGACGAGAAGCAGAACAAGTCCGCCAAAACCCGTGCCAGGAAGTTGTACCTCAACATGCTGACGAAAGTTGAATGCTGTATCATGGATGACGAAACATATGTGAAGGCCGACTTCAAACAGATCCCCGGCAACCTGTTTTTCACGGCCAAGGATAAGTTCAGCGTTCCGGAGCATGTCCGCACTCAGAAGATGTCCAAATTTGCGAAGAAATTCCTGGTTTGGCAAGCCATCTGCACGTGCGGGAAGCGGAGTGCACCTTTCGTGACCCAGGACACGATGAACGGACAGGTGTACATAAAAGAGTGCCTCCATAAGCGGCTGCTTCCTCTCCTGAAGGCCCACAACGTTCCAACAATCTTCTGGCCGGATTTGGCCTCATGCCACTACTCCAAGGACGTGCTGAAGTGGTATGCGGACAATAAGGTCAATTTCGTGCCGAAAATGTTCAACCCTCCCAACACTCCGGAGCTCCGCCCCATCGAGAAGTACTGGGCGATTATGAAGCAGCACCTTCTTAAGGGGGTATTCCCGATCTTTTTTTTCAAAAAATCCAAATTTTTTTTTCACGTTTTTTTGTACTTTAGACTATATACTTTCATCCCCCCAAGCCGTTTTCCGATCAGCGAATTCGGTGTCCAGGCATAGCTGACTAATGGTAAGAACCCCCAAATGGTTTTAACTAAAGTCAAAACTTTAAACGCGTTTTTCTCGAAACCACATTTTTTTATCGGGCGAAGATTTTTCTCAGAAACTATAAGAGATATTGACTTGAATCTTTGCGCATTTTGTTCCTTATTAAATTCTTTTGAGCTTCTCCCACTTTCAGCCAAAAATATTAACATTTACCATTGTTTGAAGCACCTTAAAGCTGCAAAAAAGCGGGCTAAAAATAGCCTGTTTTTTCATATGGCCGCCATTTTGTTAATTTGCAAGATTTTTTGCTGCCAACGGGAGAAGCTCCCGAGAATCTTATGCAGATTATTAATTTCACACGAAATCTGTTTCAGATGAAGCCGTTCCAGAGAAAAGTCTTCGCCCGTCCAGGCGTTTGCGGCGAACAGGGGTCTGTTTGCCGCCATTTTGTGACGTCAATAATGTCTTTTTTTATGTCGAAAAAAATTTATTTGTAAACTTTAATGTTCAATAAACAAGAATCCCAAAGAGTTAGGCGCATTACTATTCATTTTCCTTGAAAAAAATTAATTGAAAAACAGGCCGAAAAAAGGCAAAAGATTGGGAATACCCCCTTAAACGACCTAAGGTAGTGAAGACAGTCGAGGAACTGAAGAAAGTATGGGTTTACATGCAAAAAACGGTTGATTCACAGGTTGTGCAGAATCTTATGGCCGGGGTTAAGGCCAAGGTGCGGGCATTTGCGTATGGACTGTAAATAAAATACGAGTAAAATGGTAAAATGAAGTTTAATAGTTATTTCTAAAACCCTGAAAATTTGATGGCAATCGGATGAAAACTCGAATTTTGCGAATCAATTTTGTGTGTGGCAATTTCATCGTGGACACCCTTTATTAACTTTTAACGGGATATAACCATAGAGGAACCAGAAGGTCCCGAAGAAACGTGCTCAGTTTTTTGGCTCAGCTCTGGTACTCTCTTCGGTCCCAAGCTAATCGATGCACCCCTCGAAATATAGGAAAATCCACGAGCCCCTCATTTTATCTGTCAATCTTTCATTGCGAATCAAAACAAACATAGTAGAGTACTAGAATTTCGACTAGAATGGGGTACGTTAATCGATTTGCTTAGGACCAATAGAGATTTTCACGTCTGGTTGTATATATATGAGAGCGTGTTAGTGAATATCCGAGGAAAATACATAACAAATCGATGTCAAACTCATTTTGACAGATCTACTTTCATACATTTTTTTGGTTAGCCAGAGGAAAATAATAAACAACTTTACACGGCGTTGCTCTCGCAAGTGTGCGTGCGTTAAACGTCACTAATCTCTATAGGCTAGTCAAATAGTGAACCAATTTAAAATCGTTAGTTTCCACCGGGTGATATAATCATGCGGCACACATGAGTGTACCTTAAAAACTGTTACCAACACTAACAACTAACACCACAACCATCGGTGGCGGTTTCAGCGATTACTTGCCAAGGATGTTGGTCATTCCCGACAATCACGACACTCATCTGTGCTCGTTTTGAAGCAGTTGCTGCTTTGCTTGCTTATGTGCGTGTGTTCGTGAGTGGACCCAACAGCTTCCATTTAATTTTGCCAGCTATGTTTGTAACTCACACAGTCGCGCGTGCCGAGACGAACTTGGAATGCGTAGGCATTGTTTTCATTTTCTTCTGTAGTTTCACTTTTTCTCATCATCGTACTGCATCATCGGCAGTGTTACGTTTTACCTGTGAGCAGTGACCATTACTGGTTGTTTGCCATGGCTCTACCTCTCACTGCGCGACAAAACGTTCTGTCAGCGATAGTTTGTTCGTTGATGCGTTGACGAGTGGTTGAGTGAGCGTCATGATATTTTTCATAACTGATTTTCGGTAATCACTAATGAGAATTGCACGCAACAACCACCAAATGAAAAGTGTCATTATCTAATAGCCTCACCCATAGAACATTATTGAACAGATACTTGGAGACTTCCATGGCGATTGTGAAGGATTCCAAGATCCACGTAAGATAATAAGGAATCGAATTAATTTCAATTACATCTCGAAAAGAAAGTTCTCTCTAGCAAATTTTCGGAAAGAGAACTTTATGATGATTCTGAGTAAAATTGTAAGACAATTCAGTTGTAAATTGCATGGGAATAATGGAGTTTTAGTAAATTCTTAGAAAAAGTGTAAAACTCAGATAAAATTGATGGTGTTATTTTGAAATCGTTGGCATTGGTAAATTACATGAAATTGATTAGAGTTTATGATAATGTTGAAGTTAATAAAAAAGCTATGTTATGAAGAATCATAACATCAATATGGCTGAAGCTGTCATCAATTATTGTTTAAATTTATTGTAATACTAATGTTGATGGTGTGAAAATGATGGTTCAATTATATTTAAACTTGTTTAAAGCATGAAGTGATTGGTCATGCTCATGTACACGATAGAGATGTGCGATCCGCTCCCTAGCTGTTCTAAAGAGTCGATTCACTAAAGTGAGCTGATAGCCCGCGGTTTAATTTTTAGGAACCGCAGCTCATCAGCTCACTGATATAACAAGTCTAATCCATTCAATCCGTCACTTATAGAGGAACTTTTCAATGAAGGACTCCACGCTCCACTTACGATACATATTTACATGTTTTACACTATGTTGAATGTCTACTGGTATTATCCAATGTATCTACGTTCCCGGCTCTTATTGCTTATGTTATTGCTGCTCTCATGTGCTCTCATCTCTCTTCCCATCATTCTCTGGGGAGTGAAAGATCCGCACAAAAGCAGATAACCGAACAGCGAAATGCAGCTCTCTACCTCATAGCTCAGCTCGGGATCTGAATCATCGACTCGAATGATTCACTGGGAGCTGCTCAGGATGACAGCTCTCTGATCCGACCAGCTCTTCGGATCGTTTTTCTCTCGATTCTTCACGATTCTGCTCCGGAACCGGATCTGAGCCGAGAATGGTGAGAGCAATTTTGCTGGAGAATTAACATCAGCATTAAAATCTGTATGTAGACTGAATTGCACAGCATGAGAAAAGGCGTCAATTCTATCATCGCGTGTGATATTGGTATAACTCTTTACTTTTACTGATATGGCAATTTTGCTTGCATTTTAGTTTACGCGGTGGTTGTTCAGTTGATGCGTTAGTGGCGTTTTCAATTGAAAAGTAAAGCAATGTTGTAATTTACGGATTTATTGGTTTAGATTACTTTTACTATTTTATGTAGTTTTAAGATATAGCTCTATTGGTTTAGGGTCACCAAAACCATTTATTTCTTTTATGATTTTGAATTTGTGTCAAAATTTCTATAATTTCAATGTGAGCTGAAGAGCTGTTCAAAATTATCATCTCCCCTTATTTAGCTGGACGGGTCTGATCCGCTCAGTCAGATGAGCTGTTTTGCCCACCTCTAGGACACGATGCTATTGAGATTTATTTCTAAGATTGAGTTCGTTTTCGTGTTTTTGGATATTAAAAATTCGTAGTATTGACCTGAATTCAACGGTCATATTCAAATAGGTAGGATGTATAAATATGTTCTAGCGGCGCCGGTGGTGTAGTGGTAAGCGTAATTACCTTTCACCCCAGCAGGCCTGGGTTCAATCTCAGTCGGCGCCGCCGGGATGTTCTGAGGCATAACATCCCTGATCACGCCTTCCTTCGGAAGGGAAGTAAAGCCGTTGGTCCCCGGTTCATGAGTTGATGGGTTGATAGGTAGGGTCCAGGTGTGGGAGCAGCATCCCTGGCGTCGGTAGCATTGGTGCTCAGTACGGAAATCAAGATCGACGGAAAACAAATCAAGGAAGATATAAATATGTTGTGTCGACTAGCAAACAAAACAAAACTAAAAAGAAAATAATTCAATGAGGTTGCATCTGTGCTCAAAAGAGTAGAGGAGAGGAAGAATGTGGTAGATAGAGTTGGTGTGGAATAACGATGATTTGAAAAAAATGAAAATTAAGTCATATAATGAAGCATTTAATTTGAGTTAACCCAAATTAGCGTGAATGTGAATAAAATCTAACTAGCATTGCTTTGTGAGGGCAAATCCCTAGACAGATAGTAGCACCAACAATCAATACGCAACTAACGATTTTAAATTGGCTCACTACTTGACTAGCCTATTGGTCCCAAGCAAACGGTTAACGTATCCCATTCTAGTCGAAATTCTAGTACTACGCAATGTTTGTTTTGATTCGCTATGAAAGTTTGACAGATATAATGAGGGGTTATTGGTTTTTCCTATGTTTCGAGGGGTGAATCGATTCGCTTGGGACCGAAGAGAGTACCAGAGCTGAGCCAAAAAGTTGAGCACGTTATTTCGGGACCTTCTAGTCTTAGAGTTACCTCTATGGTACAGTCCGGTATTTGCTCCCACTGCCGAGTTGTTCGATAGTTTATTCCAAACGTTTATTCGCGTCGTCAGTAGTGTCGGTCGCATCGTGTGATGGGAAGACAGCGCTTCCGGAGCACCTCCGCCACGGTGAAACGATCCAAGAAGAGAAAGAAAAACCAAGGCCAGTCCGATGGTGTAAGTGGACGTGACGACGTCACAGCAACGAACGCCATTTCACCATTTCTGGTCTCAGCAAATGTATTGGGAATTTTGGTGCTTCCAATTTTCGTTACATTTTTTAGCTGTTTAACTATTTTCACTGTATTTATTATATTTTTAAACATTGCTGGATAAATTCCCTGTCGAATGGGATATTGCATGACATATTTCCCATCACTGCTTGGTAGAAATATGCGTTTGAAAACACCCCCCTTTTTCGTCACATGCCTCATTTTTGAATTATTAATGTGAGGCCCAGTCAAAAATGAAAATTTATCGCTAAATATTCTTCTTCTTGATTCCTCCGTAGAATAACGTCGGTCTCAATCTAGTGCAAATCACCAATGGACATAGATTGCCATCCATTAACGGCAATCGAATGGCCAGGGAGGCGGCTTCCACACGTGGGTAGATATCGCATCCAACAACCGGGATCGACGGTTTTTTTTTCCTTCAGTAGGAAGACGTGACCAGAGATCTCAGAAAAATTCCATCGACCTCGACTGGGATTGAACCCAGACACATTGGGATACTTAAATCATAAACTCGTGCTCAATTCTTATAGGAAATTCATCACACTTTCCAATCATCCAATCATATTTAAGGATTACTTTTCATTTTATTTTAGTTACAGTACAAAAACTTTCAAGCAATCAGGCAAAAACGTGGATACATCCTGGTAGAATGTGTCAGCTGTTGTTTACTGCTATAGTAAACTCCCAGCATTTTCCGAATAATCCTAGAAATGGTTTTTCGGGCAATTCCTCAATTTCTCGCCGGCAACAGGCTATTGACCTAACGTGCCACCTCACACGCGTACAATGGCAGCTCATCATGGCACACCCCATCAGTATGGATTCCTTCTAGGAAATGTGTCCTGTTTGAGACATTTTAACAATCCTCGAACGATTTGCTCGACGAGCTTTCATCCGAATAGCATCGCCCCGTCTCGTGCTGAAATTGGAAATAGATTGTCCTCTACTATGTACGGTAATCAGAAGTTCTGCCTCGTTATATGGCGGGTCTTATGGCTTCCAGAGAAATATTGCCCATTTTTTTTTCATTATTATTTGGATGCCTTCAAATGAAATGGAATAGATTTTGAAGAATGTCAAATCAATTGCTTGACGTTGAAGGTATCGTTTATAGGCGTGTAGAGTCAGATCTGACTTCTCGATTAAATTCAATGATCCACATGCTCGATTCCATCTTCGGTCCCCTCCTGCTAGGAAGAATGAGACACATTGCAAGATAAAATTTTAAAGGCACACCAAACAACAATGTAGTTCGAGTCCATAAAATCAAGCTGCTTTATTCACAGCGCTCTTTTATATTTTTTCGCTTAGAACTTACGTAACAGTGCGACGGTTCAAGCATCTTTCTTTTTGGAGCGGTAAATGTAATAAAATGCCTTACAAAAAAGCACTACAGTTTCATTAACGTATGTGATGTTCCAGTAGAGTGTCAATTTCGCAACAATGAAGCAGTTTTACATTAATCTTGTTTGAGATGTTCGTTGAGCAATTAACGCGAGTTTCTCATTTAGCATGTCAAGCTGTCTTGCACAAACTTTCCTGCGAAAGACGGTTCAGAATTGTTTGTTTTCCTCAATTAATGAATTCAACGAAGGTCGAGCGATTTGAATGCTTTTACAATAGAATTGTCTACTCTGAAGGTTTGAGCTTCAAGTTCACTTCGAAGGAAACTGCGTCTTTACCCTTCTCTGAACTCATTATGACCCATCTACTGTGATTAGCACAACAATCACCTCGCCTGTATAATCCGAAAATGTTCATAAACTCTTTCCACCTCCTGGATGCTCACTTCGAACGTCGTTGGACTATCTCCTATTTAAAGAAATTCCAATCGCGGCAAAATGTCCAACCAAAGCGGACCCTAATTGCATTCTGAAGACGCTGTGTGTAAATTTAATACCAGCGACATTAATTTTAATTAAATTCTAATTAATGCCAATTTTCCGCGTTCCATATTTCCATCTTCCGACGACGACGATAATGCTCTCTCGGTGGGTCGGCAGGTCTGTCGGTCGTTTGCTGTTCGCGATGGTTCTTACTAGGTGCTGTTACTCGCTGTTCCGCATCCTTCAGTCGGTCAACGTCAAAAGCAAATAATTCTCTACCCTATGGCAAAAAGAAAAATCACTACCGGATCTCTCAAAGTGAAACGAGGAAAAACGCAGACTTGTTAATTATTCACAATTGGAGCAAATATCTGAACCAAGCGCAAGAAAGTGGAAAGTTGCTCCGGTTACAGAACACTTGTGATATTCGGTTAGCAGTTTCTTTCGGTCACCTTCTTGCGAGCATATTATGTTCTTTTAGCTACAATTTAGAGTTCTTCTTGAGCATTTCCGTAGTTCATGATTGAGAGTTTAGTAATCCTATCATCTCATGACTATTTATTATTTTGTGGCAAAGAAAATGATCCCTCACTGCCGTCTTCCCAACAGGCATGCTTGGCATGGTTTTGATCACGAACTGCTCATTTGCACACAGTTGACGAAACATAGTTCTTTTTGAAGCAGTAGATAGAATAGAGTTTTAACTTGTTATACATACGTAAAAAAGTAGATTTTAATACTAGTAATAAACTGTATTTGTTTTTGCCTTGCAAAAATAAAGTGAGAAATGCTCACTGCACATCTCGGACTTTAAGAGTAAACATTCATTGGTTTTTTTTCTTTGGTTTTGTTTTCCGTCGATCTTGTTTTCCGTGCTGAGCACCAATGCTACCGACGCCAGGAAGGCAGCTCCCACACCTAGACCCTACCTATCGACCCATCAACTCCATGAACCGGGGACCAACGGCTTTACTTCCCTTCCGAAGGAAGGCGTGATCAGAGATGTTATGCCTCAGAACATCCCGGCGGTGCCGACTGGGATTGAACCCAGGCCTGCTGGGGTGAGAAGTAATCACGCTTACCACTACACCACCGGCACCGCTCGCACATTCATTGGTGTTGATTCAAATGTTAAGATTTACCTACTCTTTGCATATCTATAGCACGGACAAACAGACATAACTCTTAGAAGAAAATTCTTCAAAAATATCGTCAAGCGTATTTTGCATGCACACTAGCACCCTCTATCATGCACATTCCAAAGCACTGTTTTGCAACCGGAACATCCCTTGTTCATGCAATTTTTCACGAGTTGCTTTTCCCTCGTTCTGTCATCGCGTCAGCTGTGTTAAATAAAAACAGAATGGAAGTCAGTGATGTCGGTTCTACGAAACTTTCCGTAGATCTATAGATTAGTAGCCGGCACCGGTGGTGTAGTGGCAAGCGTGACTACTTTCTCACCCCAATGGGTCTGGGTTCAATCCCAGCCGAGGTCGGTGGTTGTAGTAATAGTAAAATTACTGTTTATTTCTGTTAATTATGATTTTACACTGTTTTAACATTTTAATTGATTAGCCTATCAGGCTCTTCATCTTTGTTTAATTTGTTATTCTAATTTACGTATTCACGTTTTTCTACTATTCTACAAAATGCCCTTTGGAGGGGTGTTATATTTGAATTGAAAAAAGTGAAAACCTACCTAACTTCGAGTATAACTTAGCACGTTAGGGCTAGATCACGCATGATCTGATGAGTTGATCTCAGACAGGTGTCTCTGAGCCTTTCCAGGATGAATACTCTCTGTTCTTCTAATGTCCGAATTCCACCCAGGAGGTAGATCTCAGAATTGCTAGTCCGCGAGGGACTGTTAAGGACCATCCTAAGGATCTTGTTCTGTATCCTTTGGAGTTTAAGGTGATGGCATTTGACGCAACTCTCGCAGATTGGCATCCCGTACTCGATTACGGGAAGGATGATTTATTTGTAAACAGCAAGCTTATTTTTCAGGGGCAGGGTAGACCTCCTGTTGATGAGTGGATACAGGGATCTTATCAGGATGTTACACTTGTTTTTCGTTTTATCAACGTGCTCCCTGAAAATCAGCTTGCTGTCTAGTGTTAAGTCTAGGTAGACTACCTCTTTCGACCATTCCACTACTGTGCCGTTCAGGCAGATCTTATTATTCTCCGACGGAACAAGTCTAGGAGATTTAGAGTGTGGAAAGATGATGACCTGGGTCTTTGCCGCGTTGATATGGATCTTCCAGTAGTTGAAATATTCAGAAAGGACATCCAGACCTCTGTGAATTTTGGCAGTCAGAACTCCAATGACCCTAACCTTGTAGACGATCGATGTGTCATCTGTGAACAGAGACAACGATCCACCATCAGGGAGAGCTGGCATATCGGAGGTGAACAGGTTGAATAAAATGGGGCCAAGGATGATTCCTTGTGGAACCCCGGCACCGATGGTGAAAGCATTCGATATGATGCCATTCAGAGAGACTCAGAACGTCCTGTCCGATGGATAGTTATTTATTATCTTCTCTAGGAATATTGGAAGACCGTAGTGCTGCAATTTGAACACCAGGCATTGTCGAACGCTTTTTCAACGTCCAACAACGCCATGGCAGATGTTTTCGAAACAGACTTGTTCCGTCTGAGAATGTTTGTGACTCGAGTCAGCTGGTGGACGGTCGAACGGCTTTTCCGAAAACCAAACTATTCCTCGAGTAACCGGTAATAGACTGCTCTTTCGAACAGTTTTGATAACCCTGCGAGAAGGCTGATTGGTTGAAAACTTGAAGGAGAGGACGGATCCTTCCCAGGTTTCCGGATGGGTGTGACTTTAGCTGACTTCCAACACGATGGGAAGTAGCCAAGTCGGAGGCACAGATTAAGTGCGCCAGATGGTTGTAGAAGTGTTTGAGTTCCAGATTCAGGATGTTGTCGAAACCTGGGGCCTTCATGTTTTTAGATGATTTTATATAGGCCAACATAAAGGCCGTAATTACGGATTCCTCGGGAAAATATGAGGAATCTGATTGGTTGCGTTTATAGCAACCTCAGCTTCGTGAAGGTTGACGATGTTTTGTCCGAGATTATGGGAGCTGACGAAGTGTTGACCTATCGCGGCAGCCTTCTCTTCAGGAGTTATCAGATGATCCACTGGGTCGCCGGACTATCCAGTGGGGTCAGTGGTGGAATGGGTCTTGGCTTATTTTTAAGGATTTTGGTTAGATTCCAATAGGGTTTTGCACAATCTGGGAGAGAGCGGATCCTGTTAGCAAAGTTCTGATTTCTGAGGTCCACCATCCTGGCTTGGATGGTTTTTGTTAGGCGATTACAGTGGGTCTTCAAGACAGGCAAGCCAGAACGCTGGTATTGCCTTCGAATGGAGTCGAGGTCGGTGGGATTTTTCTGAGCCATACAAATCTCTGGTCACGGGAAGTAAAGCCGTTGGTCCCGGCCCATGTGTGTTGAATGGGTGCGATATCCTACGCAGGTGTGGAAGCTGCCTTCCTGCACATTCGATTGCCGTCAATGGATGGCAATCGATGTCCGTCGGTGATTGGCACAATATTGCGGAACAGAGACCGACGTTAAATAATCAATATGATCCATATTTTATGTAAAATTTAGCAACACAATTGTAAAAATGTACCACTGAATTTCTAAGGAATGAGCATATCCATAAACATATTGCAATTGATCCATAACACATTTAGCAGTGAACTTTAAACTAAAGAAAGTGATTCATAGAAAATCAAGTTTGCACACTTAAAAATATAGCCATGTTCGGGTTAATGACAGCAACTTCCTCAAAGCAGTCTCGTTTTGGACAGCTAACTAAAACTAAAATATAAAATCTAAACCAATCTTAATGCTTATAATAAAACCTATTTCAGCTTCAAGCAGATCAAAACGAGACTGCTCTGAGGATATATAGATAGATAGAGCTGGAATTAGGGCGTAACAGCTTTTGTAAACAAAGCCTTCTATCGCTGATTTCTAGGAACTCAAGGCACGCCCACACAGACTAACATAACCTTCGGATAGGGTAAGGTTTTCCCACACGATGAGGAGGTTGGTTTGCGTGGGCAAGCCTTGAATTTCTAGAAATCATCGATTGAAGTCATTGTTTACAAAAGCTGTTAGGCCCTAATTACAGCTCTATCTAGACATATGCTCAAGGTGCCAAAAGGAACCAAGAAGTCTGTCCCAAAGCAACCACCTAGCAGAAAGAATAGTGCGAGGAGTGATGCCGGATCCGAATTTGGAAAAGGAAGTATCAATGAGGTCAGCCTGGAGGAATCCCTAGACCAGTTGCAGCAGGAGGAAAGCGCAAAGGAAGAGAAATTCCTCCATGAAAAGCGATAGGAGGCTGAGCGGGAGATTTTTCAAGCCAAGAGTTATATTTCGTCACTCTTTCAACAAAGATTTAGGATTTAGGGATTCAATTATTATTTTAGTTAGGCACGCCAACATAGGCGTAGCCAGAGGGGGGCAGGGGAGGGGGCGACTGGCGTTCGGTGAAATGGCATTCGGCCAAATTTTCCTTAGTAATTTTTTATTCGTCCCACCCTAGCTCGAAACCTGGCTACGCCCTTGCACGCCAATAATGTAGAATGAGCTACTTACTAGTTACTTAGGGTAAATCAAGTATATAGCGTTTAGGAACAAATTGTAGGTTACCAGATTTTAGGATCAAATTGTAGTATCTAGATTAAGCAACTATAGGGTAATTGAATTCAATATTTTCACGAATTGCACCTCCAACTAACCTACTTCAGTAGCTACTTCACTAGTTCAAATTTAGGCAATTAACTTAATTTAGCTTTAAAACGTGTGCTAGATGGTTTGAAATTGTACCTTCTTTTCCAACCAAACCTGACGTCTGTCATTTCTGACAGCGACCGTTATCGTAGCTCTCTGAATCTCCCACAGGGTTGTCGCTGGACTTGGCGGTGCAGGGTTATGCCAATATCCAGAACAGCCATGATCCATAAATTAAACGTATATTATTCACGTTTTATTATTAATTTTGATCCATAAACCATGAAAAATTACTCCATTACTCCGTATCTACCGAGGGAGGCGACTCTATCTACGATGCAGGGAAAATAGTGTTTTGCTGTGCTTTGCTGCGCACACGCTGAGTAGATAGAAAGAAGATTGATGACGATTCTGAAGATTTCCTGCAAAAATATTATGCGCGATGCAAGTAGATGCGAGAAATGAAAGAAGATTTTTCGAAGATTGATTCGCTAGTGTGAGATTTGTTGAGCACCTAGAATTGAGATTTAGATGTGTCGCCCCCTCGGTAACTACTTAGATTTACTGTCCTGCCGTGTTTTTTTAGGTAGAGGTGCGGAGCGATGGTCAAGCGTCTAGCTTCCAAAAGAAGCTTCTATAATAATCTTCTTAAGAAAATATGAAAAATAAATGGTAATTTTATTTTTATTTATTTATTTATTTATTTATTTATTTATTTATTTATTTGTCGTCAATCAGTGTAGACCGTTTTACAATTGTTGTCTTAAGAGCTATGTTTACAATTTTGTCTTTGTTTATATTTTTTATAATATGTCTTGAGAACAAGTTAAAACATTACTTCTAGCTGACGTTATGCGAGGAATTAAAATATTGCTTTAATTTGGTTTTTGTCATTGTAAAGTCAATGTAATCGCAGTGCTTATTATATGTATCCATCATTTGGTACAAGGGTCCAAATTTGGCATAATTCGTACGATGACGATTTGTAGCAAATATATTTCTATTTCGTAAATGCCTAGATGGTGTATATAAATTTAAGGATGACAATAGTTCTATTGAATCAATTCGATGTGATACGATATCGTTTACGAAAGAAATCATAGCAAATTCACGACGCTTTTTTAATGTTTGGATATTTATGAGCATACACCGAGCTGTGTAAGATGGCAGAGGAAATACAGTCCAACCTAACTTGCGGAGTGCATACAATAGAAACTGCTTTTGAACGGACTCTATTCTTTCTTCGTGTGTGATTGAAAAAGGTGACCAAACTATGCTGCAATATTCTAATATCGATCTTACATAAGCAATGTACAATGTTTTTATCGTATACGGATCGTGAAAGTTATATCAGAAACGTTTTATGAAAGCAAGCATGTTGTTAGCTCTGTTAATAATTGTGTTATAATGATCGGTGAAAGTAAGTTTTGAGTCCAAAATAACACCTAGATCCCTGACTCTATCACACTTTTCTACGATATGGTTTCCTAAAGTGATTGTTATATCGGGTAGGGTTCGTTTTCTACTAATGGTAATTGAGTTACATTTTTTTATATTTAATTGTAGCAAGCTTTTTTGGCACCAAGTATGGAATATCTGTATTTCCTCTTTGAATGTGATGATGTCTTTGGCATCTTTTATTTCCAAAAAAAGTTTAATGTCGTCAGCATAGATTAAAATTTTCAATTTCTTAATAATGAAAGATATGTCATTGACGAAGAGAATAAATAAAAGCGGTCCTAAATGGGAGCCTTGAGGAACTCCAGAAGTGACATCAACGGGATATGATGTCTTTCCTTTGTATTTTACTATTTGATGGCGGTCAGTTAAATATGATTCAAGCCACTTGAGGAGTGCGTAATGAATTCCCATTTTTTTAAGTTTAAAAAGAAGCATGGGTATGTCAATTCGATCAAACGCTTTGCTGAAATCTGTATACAACACTTCTACATGGTTTCCGTTATCCATTGCATTCAACGAATAATTAATTAATTCGAGCAAATTCGTAGTTGTTCAACGGCCTTTAAAGAAGCCATGTTGCGTAGTAGTTATTCTGTTTTTAATTTGAAGAAAGAGTTTTTCATTTACAATCGCCTCGAAAAGTTTCGGAATGCAAGAGATAATAGCTATACCACGATAATTACGTATGTCGGATTTTTTGCCCGATTTAAAGATGGGCACTAAAAACGAGTTTTTCCATATTTTAGGGAAGTTTCCGGATTCCAGTGACATATTGAAAATCCAAAATAATGGAGCAGTAAGTTCAGTTGCTAAAGCTTTCATAAAAACTGGCGGAACACCGTCAGGGCCAGGACCTTTAGATGCATCTAAATTGTTTAAACCCTTTAAGATATCATGAACCTTGATTTGACTTACGCTGATGTCACTTGAAAATTCTGGATAAGATTCAAAATATTCACGGTCACGGTCCTCTTCTGAAAACGTAGTATAGATTTCTTGGAAGAAATTTGCAAACAAATTGCATATATCATCCGAGTTCTCACCTACCCTATCGTCCAAATGCATCTTTGATGGAAAATTATCAGATTTTAATTTGGTTTTCACATAATTGAAGAATTTCCTAGGACAAGATTTTATTTCAAGTTCAGTTTTTAAATTGTACTCCTCAAATGCCATATTCACGGCTAAATTTAACTGATCGCAAATGTCTAAATAGTATGCCAAAGTTTCTTCACTATTATATTTTTTATAAAATTTGTGCACTTTTTGCTTTTGATTTTTTAAATTTTTTAGTTCCCTGTTGTACCAAACCGGATGTTTTGCATGACTCTGACGTCTTCTTCTTTTAATTGGCACTTCTTCAAGTATTATTTCAAGCAACACATTGTAGAATACGTCAACTGCACATTCAACATTTCCTGCAGTTCTTAATATTGCTTGCCAATCGACAATGTTCAATCTATTTCTAATGTTATCATAATTTGCTGAATTGTAATCAAAGATTTCATCAAATTCGCAGTCGTTGGTTCTTTAATTTATGTGAACGAATAAAGAATATTCTATTGCTGTGTGAAACATTTCATTTCTCCATATGGGACTTAACGATTCAGTCACACAGAAATCTTCATAAGTATTTGTTAATAAAAGGTCTAAATAACAATTTTGTTGATTTTTCACATGGTTAATTTGATTAAGTCCTAAATTTGCAATTTTGTCAAAAATGAAATGGAGTGTTTAATTTTCCCCAACGACTGGAAGTAAGATGCTTTCATTGTCCATATCAGAAATAAAGTCAACATTGCATTGGTTAAAGTCCCCATATATATATGTACTTTTACTTCAGGGGGTAAACTAGACAAAATTTCTTCCGCTTTTCCAAAAAACCTTTTTTTTTTTTAACTAGTTCGTTTATTTACTAGGCTCAGTCGTGTGTGACACTTTGCGGAGCCAAAATCAGTAATGTTTGATTTACATTTTAAATAGCAGTATTTCTAGGTTAGTATTGGGTACCAATTACTCGTGGCGGGCTCGAGGTTAATAGGTAACAATTTCAATTGGAAGGATCTAGGTAGGAAACTGGTTTCTGAAGCCTCCTTCAGATACTACTCTCGGACGGTTGACCAAATCCTGGCTGGGCAGGGGCAAGTAGCACAGGAACAGGAGGATAATAAGACTGGGACACAATGGCGGGAAATTGTTTGGAAAGGAGAGGATAGTCACATCAAAATCTAACATCAGACAAACAAAGGAATTCGTAGATCGCTTGCATGTAGGGAAGATCACGTGTTCCCAATACATCTCTTACTTCACGGAAGGGTTGTCTACCTCGGGCCACTAGGGTATCCAATAGTTGTGCTCTGGAGGCGTCATTACCCGGGCAATACCAAACTGCGTGATCGATGTCATCATAACCGGTTCTGCACCTACATATATTGCTGTCAACGAGGTTTATTCCACAGAGATGTGCGTCTAGCGAGTAGTGGTTGGACATAAGTCTTGACATAACTCGAATGAATCCCCGACTTACATCCAGACCTTTAAACCACGCTCTCGAAGAAACATTTGGAATAATGGAATGTAACCACCGCCCAAGAGAATTACTTGTCCAATCGTTTTGCCAACTTAAAAGAGAACTCTGACGTACTAATGGGAAAAATTCATCATGTGAAATTCTTCTATCATAAATCTCGCCTTGTTGTGCGCCCACCTTTGCGAGAGAGTCTGCCTTCTCATTGCCTGGGATTGAGCAATGTGAGGGGACCCATACAAAGGTAATCATATATGATCTTTCGACCAGCAAACTCATCTGCTCCCTTACCTTTGAAAGGAAATAAGATGAGTGCCTACCTTGTTTCATCGACCGAATAGCCTCAATCGAACTGAGACTATCCGAGAAGATGAAGTAATGGTCTATGGGCATATCGGAAATCATCCCCAATGCGAAGTTGATTGCTGCTAGCTCAGCAACATAAACGGAACAAGGTTCCTGAAGTTTCCGAAAGGCGGTTGAGTATTCATTGAAGACGCCGAAGCCAGTGGATCCATCAATGCGTGATCCATCAGTGAAAAATCTTCTATTGCAATTGACTTGTTGGTACTTTTCAGCAAAAATGTGGGGAATTGAGATAGGTCGAAGTTGATCTGGAACTCCTTGAATAGCCTGTTTCATGGAGAGATCATAGTCAATGGGGGAACTGTAGTTAGTAAAGCATACACGAGAGGGGTTATAGCAAGGAAGGCTAATATCCGATGACATATAATTAAGATAGATTCGCACGAATCTAGACTGGATGCTCAATTCGAGCATTTCTTCGAAGTTTTCAATCACAAGGTTGTTACTGACACTACATTTAATCAATATTCTTAATGAGAGCTCCCAGAAACGGTTCTGCAGGGGTTTTACGCCCGCTAGGACCTCTAGGCTCATATTGTGTGTTGAATGCATACAGCCAAGGGCAATACGTAAACAACGATATTGAATACGTTCCAATTTGATTAGGTGGCTTTTTCTTGCCGAGTTTTGAAACAAAACTCGAAGAAAACAAAGTGTTGTTTTCCGTATAGTGTCCAACAAATCAATTACCCCGGAAAACGCGTTCAATTCGGCGAAAGTGTTTTCAACATTAATCTATTTCCAGCGAGTAATGTTCTCCACCTAACGGCGAATCATGCCCACAACGGTGGAAGCGCAAGAGAAACTGCCTGAAACACGAGGAAGGGAATCCGCTACCGATGGCACTGTCAACAATGGTCACCCAGCGAAGACGGCGGCGGGTGCGGCTGTGGCCGAACCGATGAAACCAAAGGCCAAAAAGGAGAAGAAGGATGGAAGTGGTAGCAAGCGCAACAAGAAGGCCAAAAAGGATGTTCCGAAACCGCTGACGAAGGTTATTATCCGCCGGCTGCCTCCGTCGATGGATGAGGAAACGTTTCGGAAGCAAATCGATCCGATTCTGGATCATGACGATTTCTATTTCGTTTCCGGTGATTGGTCACTGGGGAAGAACGCTTGCTCTAGGGCTTACATAAATTTCACCCGGTCGGAGGATATCTATCTATTCAAGGACAAGTTTGATGGGTATATTTTTGTGGATGCTAAAGGGGTGGAGTTTCCAGCGGTGGTAGAGTTTGCGCCGTTTCAGGAGTTGCCGAGGAATCGTTCAAGAAAGAAGGACGTGAAGTGTGATACGATTGAGACGGATACTCACTTCATTGCCTTCAAGGAGGCACTGGAAGCGGAAGAGAAGGACACGGCTGGAAAGAGTAAAAGCAAGCTGAAGTTCACCTATAAGATTAAGGACGAGGAAAAGATTATATCGACGCCACTGCTGGAATATATAGCTCAGAAGAAGCAGGAGAAGCGAGAGGAGAAACGTAAAAAGATGGAAGAGAAGAAAAAGCAGCGGAAAGAGGATCGGCACAAGAAGAGCCAACCGGGGAAGGCAATCCCGGAGGTAATAAAAGAGGAGAAAGAAAAGGTAAAGGAGGAAGAAGTTGTGGTTCGAACGGTTCCGTCGAGGTTGGATCCGAACCAGGGAAAGAAGGATATACGTAAAAAAAGGAAAACTATATTCTGCGAAGAGCGACGACGGTGACCGACCGACTTGATGATTTATTTCGTACTGATAGGCAAACGTGATCAAAACAGACCTGCTACAATATGTGTGGATCGAAGAGAGGAGTACTGTAGTGTACTATCACCACTATCGCTAGGTTCCCCGTGTAGATATACGAGAGAGATAACCTACACCAGAGAATTTATGCTACACGGGGGGCGTTCAAAATGAAACTATCTAAGGATTTGTGTAATGTACCTAACATGCCGGCCACCTAAATTCTGTTAAAGAATTTACGAATCCAAAACCATCAAATACTTATTAACTAATACGCAGAGTTCATATCTTATTACTATGATTCTTCCTCGGGAGCTACGTTGCGCT
The DNA here is from genome assembly GCF_037179485.1 of Ochlerotatus camptorhynchus. Classification (NCBI taxonomy): domain Eukaryota; kingdom Metazoa; phylum Arthropoda; class Insecta; order Diptera; family Culicidae; genus Ochlerotatus; species Ochlerotatus camptorhynchus. Next base: position 385,310 of record NW_027041058.1, read on the forward strand.
GTCCGGGCTGGCAGCGTTTCCATCCTTCGGTCGAGACATTCTCAAACGGCAGCAAACAGACTCGTGAGGCTTGTCGCTTGTAGACAGCACCGTTGGGGGTTCGTAGCTTCACTACTCGGACCACACCATCGGGGCCAGGGAAGACTTCGGTGATTCGGGCTAGAGGCCACTCGATGGCCGTGGCTCCATCCTCCTTCAGGACCACCATTTGACCCACTTTCAGCAGGGTTGCTTGAGGGAATCGTTGGTTCTGATTGTGCAGCTGCGAGATGTACTCCCGCCTCCACCGCTTCCAATGCTGCTGTACGACTTGTTGCAGTTCCTGGTAGTGCTGTAGTCGATGCGTAGGGATATCCGTGTAGTCCGGATCGGGAATCGCCAGCAACGCCGAGCCAGTCAAAAAGTGTCCGGGAGTGAGCACGTCCAACTCATCAGGATCTTCAGACAGTGGTGTGAGTGGACGAGAATTCATGGCCGCCTCGATCTGCGTGAGAACGGTGGTCATGTCCTCGAACGACAGTTTGCGCTGGCCCAAGACTCGGAGCAATGACGTTTTGGCAGATTTCACGGCCGCTTCCCAAAGTCCGCCAAAGTTTGGTGCTCTTGGCGGGATGAATTTCCAAACGATGCCACGCTTAGAAGCTTCATTGCCGATTTCCGAGGTTGCAATTGGATCACACAGAAGGTCGTACAGTTCTCGTAGGTGGTTGCTGGCTCCTTGAAAATTCAGACCATTGTCCGAGTGGATCTCGGCAGGTAAACCTCGACGGGATACGAATCGTCGCAGCGCAGCTAGGAAGGCAACAGTGGTGAGGTCCCCCACCAGCTCGAGGTGAACTGCCTTCGTGCTGAAGCACACGAAAACCGCTATGTAGGCTTTCGGCGCAGCTGCTCGACGGTGTACTGGCTTTAAGTAGACAGGACCACAGTAATCTACACCAGTGACAGCAAACGCACGAGAGGGAGTTGTACGGGGTTTTGGGAGTTGACCAGGTGGTTGGGATACAGGGACAGGGTTGCTTCGAAAGCAGCGAATGCAATTTCGGAAAGTATAAGTTGCCAATGCCTTACCACGTAACGGCCAAAATTCTTGCCGGATTTGAGCGAGCGTCATTCGGGGGCCAGAATGGAGTGACAGGTTATGATATGCGACAGCTACCTGCCGCGAGAAGGAGTGGTTGCCAGGGATTATCATGGGGTGTCGAACAGCGTATGATTCGTCGGCAAGATTTAGCCGGCCACCAACGCGTATTATGCCTTGCTGATCCAGGAACGGGTAGAGTAGTTTCAACGGCGAGTGAACAGGAACGAGACGATGGTTGGCGAGTGCTTTGATTTCCGTTGCGAATGGCTCTCGCTGAACACACCGGACCAATGCGTACTTGGCCTCCTGCAGATCCTTCACGCTGAGATTTGGGGTTTTTTGGGATGTCCGGCGGCAGTTACGGATGAATTTCATGCAGTACGCTGTAATCCGCAAGAGTTTCCAATAGCACGAATAACGGTCCAACAGTGGGTGAGGTTGTGGAGAACTCACCGCCACAAATACGTTCTTTCTTTTCTCCAGCTGTTCCTCCGGCGGTTCCTCGTACTTCAAGTGCTGCTCGGTGTTCCAATGTTGATCAAGCAATGATAACCAGTGTGGTCCATGGAACCAGTGTTGCATATCAACAAGATCCTTCGGCATTACTCCCCGGGAGACAAGATCAGCTGGATTCTCCGTGCCTTTGACGTGGTTCCAGCGGTGACCTTTCGTTAACTCCTGAATGTGCGACACACGGTTAGCGACAAATGTTGGCCAAACGTACGCAGGCCGCTTCAACCACGATAGTACTACTGTCGAATCGGACCAGAACCAGGTTTCAGTTCTCTCCATACCGAGTGCTTTGACGGTCGAACGATATAGTTTTGCTGCTATGAAGGCACCGCATAACTCCAACCTTGCGAGAGTAGTCTTCTTCAAACTAGCTGGACGAGATTTTGCTGCCAGGAGCTCCACTTTTATCTGCCCCAGTTGGCTGATGGATCTAGCGAAAATGCACGCGCCGTACGCAGCTTCGGACGCATCCGAGAAGACGTGAAACTGAATCAGAATTGGGTGATTAGTGAAAGCGTGCCGATCCACTTTGATGTTGGAGAGAGCTGGCAGCTGCTGATAGAAATTCGTCCACTGATTAGCCAAGTCTGCAGGCAACGGATCGTCCCAGCCTTGAGCGGCTACCCACAGAAGCTGCATCTGAATCTTTGCCCACGAAATGACTGGAGCCGTGAAACCGCAGGGATCCCATAGTTGAGCGATGATGGAGTATACTTTGCGCCTTGTCCACTGTCCGTTTACAGTGAGACCCGATACATCTATGCCCAGCAAATCTGGCCCTGGTTGCCAGTGAACTCCTAGTGCTTTCACCTGTTCCTGATCGAAGTTGAGTGTAGATTGCGTTCCCAGTTCGTCTGCAGCCAGGCCCGCCAACACACTCTGGGCGTTGCTTACCCATTTTCGCAGTCTGAAACCACCTTTAGACATCAGCTGCTCCAACTCTTGTCGCAACAAGATAGCTTCGCTTTCAGAGTCCGCCCCTCCGATAAAATCGTCCACGTAGAAGTCATTCAAGAGCGCCGCTTTCGCTCGTGGGTATTGACTGCCTTCGTCGTGTGCCAGCTGCTGCAAACACCTCGTTGCAAGGAATGACGATGGGGCCAATCCAAACGTGACTCTGTTCATCTCGTAAGTTGAAATGGGCTCATTTGACGAGAATCTCCACAGAATTCGTAGAAGAGCAGCATCATCTAAATGCACCTTCACCTGCAGGTACATCTTTTCGATGTCAGCAACTAATGCGATGAAATATTTGCGAAATCGCAGAACCAAATCGAACAGGGGATCTTGAATCATTGGACCCGTCATCAACGCATCGTTTAGAGAATGGTTGGATGTAGTTTTAGCCGAACCGTCGAATACTGGCCGAACCTTCGTGGTCGAACTCGACTCTTTAATTACCGGATGGTGAGGCAGGTAACAAGACAGCCGTTTATCGCGCTTTAGCTCCTCCTCCGGTATTATCGTCATGTGTTCCTGGTCCAAGTACGTCTGCATCGCCTCGTTGTAACGCTTGCGCAACTCTTCGTCCTTATCCAGTCGCCGTTCTAGCTGCACAAGTCTTCGCAGAGCCATATCCTTCGATTCTCCGATCATCCGTTCGAATCCCATTTGTTTCGGCAGACGCACAACGTACCTCCCTGTGGCATCTCGAGAAACAGTTGCCTGAAAGTGCTCCTCGCAATCCTGCTCTTCTTTGGTCCTCCTTGGTACATCCTGCATCTCTTCAATTTTCCAGAACCGTTCGATCTTCTCCTCTAGAGTCGTGTCAACCGCCACGTGGCAACATGGGACTGGGTTAAGACTGCCCAAATCCGCTTTGCCAGCTGCTATCCACCCAAAGACGGTATTAACGAAGAGGGGGAGACCTTCACCTTCAACTGCACCTGTCGTAGAAATACCAGAACCGCCCGTTTGCGATTGTTCAGCAGCTTGATCTCCGGTCACCGACCCAGTTCCAGTTGCCGCTAACCCCGGATGGAGTAAAGTATGGTGTTTTTTGCTGTAATGGTCACGCCGAAGGCAATTACTGCACAGCTTCTTTGAATTTACTATCTGGAACCGTTTATCCAGTGTCAGCTTCGTAAAAGCAGGGCAGTTGGAGATATAGTGCGAACCACTACATGACACGCACTTCGGTGACGAACTCTCCGACGCTGCGTGGACCGATAACTTGGGCGCAGGCTTTTTGAACGGTGCGAATGGAGTGGAGAGTGGAAACCGTGGACCTTCGGAACGTTGATCAACCGCAATCGCATCCAGAATGCGGGTTTGGCCTTGCAGAAACTCCATCACGTGTAGAAATGCAGGATCCTCCTTCTTCAGCGCGTACTCTTCCCAGTCCTTCTGCGTCACGTCGTCCAGCTTCGACACCAACAGCTGCGTCAGCATCGCTCCCCAGCCTGCAGTCACTTCCCCTAATTGATCCAAGATCTTAGTGTGCCGATCGAATGCATCGATAACATCATGGATCCCACTTGCAGAAACCTTCTTCAACTTCGGAAACTGCAGAAGAGCGTTGACGTGCCGTTTCTTCTGCAGATAGACGTTTGAATAACGTTTGGTCAAAGCAGACCAGGCAACCCCGTAGCTGGCTTCACTCATTGGGAAGGAATCGACAACCTTGAGTGCCTCACCCTTTAGAGACGCTCGCAAGTAATGGAAGCGCTGAATCCCACTCAAATCTGGGTTGGTGTGGATCAGCGATTTGAAAGTGTCGAAAAAAGGCAACCATTTGTCAAATTCCCCATTGAATTCTGGCAAATTTATCTTCGGCAGTTGTATGCCGGCACATGCCTCCACACGTGCGCTAGTGGAGGCAGAACGAGGGGAGGACGGGGAGGTGGTGGATGGCAACTTCGCTTTCAACCCTGCCCTTACCTGGAAGTACAACTCCTCGAACTCGGCTCGGGTCTGCTTGTGTTGATCTGTTTTCTCCTCATGCTCCTCCATTTCCTCTATTTGCGACTGGATGTCCTCAAATTCGTCCCATTTCTCGTCCAGCCTGTTGATGCGAGCTTGCACCTGGAGAGCATGAATCGCCGGGTCGTAGTTCTTCAGAAATCGTGCTGTGCGCTGGAGAAATTCAACGATGTTGTCCCGCGCTTGCAGCTTCGGCTTCAGCTTCTTCCCCATAGCGCAACAGGGTGGCGTGCGGCAGCGGAAAACTGTAAAAAAGTACGAAGCACAGCACCACAAAGCAGACGGATAGACCGATTGGAAAGAGGCTCACCTGTGAGCCTAAATAATTAGGCCTTGTATTTATTTTCTCCCAACAGGAACAACAGGAACCTTCGTCTGGCGTCTCAATGATCCGATTAGAGCGATGACGTCACCAGCTTGCAGCGATTTGCAGTGTAGCCAAACACTCATCCAATGCAGAACCGAGAAGCAAGAATTGGTTGCAAAATATCCGCCGACACAGTGAAATCTCAACTCAGTACTCACCGTGTGAGCCTGGTTGAACAGGCCTTGTATTGCAACCGTATGTACAAAATACGCGCCTCCGGTAACAAATCCTTTGCTGAATCGCCAATACACAGGACCACCGTTTTGGTCTTTCAATCCAGTACCAGACTCTTGGTCGAGTCTATCATCCAGTCGATCACCAGTGGACTCGAATTTATCGTGACCATCCAAAAAGCAGCAAGAACAATCAGCAGCAGCAATCACTCCGGTTGCTATTATTTCCACCGAGCAGCGTGCTATACAAACTATTCACACCGTCCAACGGGGCCGAAAGCAGTAGGGTTGTTGAACTGCTCTTCAGGTCGTTGCCTTCCAACGCTGGGTAGGCCGTATGCAAGCGAACCAATTTAAAGCACAAAACGATTGGCAATATGGTGTCCAACAAGCACTTCCCGCGGCACAATCCTGGTCACGGCACCAATGTTCGGACCCTTAAAACTGCAATTTGGACACCGGTTTTGCGCCACACTTCCGTTTCGGACCCTGTTCCAAATTCCACTTATGACCGTGATTTTGTCGTGAAGGTTAACGAAGAAAACTCGCGATTCCGTGCAGAAAAGAAAACGATTTTATTACGTAAAAAAAGAAGCAAAAAGAGCCATACTCAAGAACTGAAAGAATAGTCGTTTTATATAGTTTAATGAGGTCTTCCGGGTGAGCACCCCACCATGTCCCGGAAATTGATCGTAGAAAGTTGATCCTTTGTTGACACTTTTGTTTCAAATACGTAATATGGGTACCCCAAGTGCATTTTGAATCAAACCAGACTCCAAGGTATTTGAAGGTTAAAGATTGGGTAATGTCTCTGCCCAAAAGATTTAGACGCAGTTGGGCTGGAAACCGCTTCCTTGTAAACACTACCAATTCAGTTTTTTGCGGTGAAAACTCGATCCCTAAATTTTTTGCCCAGAGAGACAGATTATTTAGGGAATTTTGCAAAAAACTTATCATACGTGTCCCTATGAGCATTGTTCGGAGGAAAGTATACCGAAGTAAAGACATGAGTTTCATCTGCTACTTGCGCTTTTACCCATACATGTTCGAATTCTTTAAATTTAGTAGCCATAATGATTTTTGAATTCAATTTGGTCGAAATAGCTATTAATACTCCACCTCCCGATTTTTTTCCAGACCATTGAAAATTGCGGTCGTCTCTATAAACGTTATAATTGTTACCAAAAACTTCTTCACTTCTCACACTATCATCCCAACTTGTTTCATTAGCCATTATGACAGAGTAAGTAGAACTTAATATATTTTTGTTAATTTCATTCATTTTACCGGCGCTTCTCATGCGGTTAACATTTTGGCAATATACCAAAATTTCTGTACTGGTCTGAAGATTAGGTGAAGAAGTTGATGGTAACCTGGCATTCATAAAACTATTATCAAAATTATTTACCCCTGATCCATGTTCCGAATTTGTTTCGTTCTGCAAAGTGTCGTGATCTTCGTTATTTTCTTCCTCTATGGAGCGTGTCAGTTTTGTAGAAAAAACGAGTGCCTCTCCTTGATGTAGAGAAGTCGTCAAGTCCTGGATAATGTCGGGGTCTGCCGGATCATTGTCTTCCTCCAAGGGGTGCGTCAATTTCGTACAAAACACGAATTCCTGCATACACACGCCTCGCATGATGCAGTTGCAGCCATCCCGTTATGCAAGTGCACTGGAACGGTACGTGGGTATACATCGCACGCCGGGTAGGGGTTTAAGATTTCCCCTCGTTGGAATTTCATTGTGGGTCGATAGTTAGCCTGTGGCGGTCTGGAAAACCGATCTTTTGCTGCCGCAAGAAGCTCTCGATCAGGTGGCAGTAAGTTGGTAAGTTGTTTCTATTCTGACTAACACTGCTGTGGAAACTGTTACGGTTAGTGTTGTTGTTTCGATAATTGTTAGATATGTTATTGTTGTTGTTGTTGCCAAAATTGTTGTTGTTGTTGTTGTGGTTGATGTTATGTTTGCTGTTATTGTTGTTGTTGTTGTTGTTGTTGTTGTTGTTGTTGTTGTTGTTGTTGTTGTTGTTGTTGTTGTTGTTGTTGTTGTTGTTGTTGTTGTTGTTATTGTTATTGTTGTTGTTGTTGTTGTTGTTGTTGTTGTTGTTGTTGTTGTTGTTGTTGTTGTTGTTGTTGTTGTTGTTGTTGTTGTTGTTTTTGTTGTTGTGGTTGTTGTTGGCGTGATTGGTGTTGCAGTTGTAGTCGTCGTTGTTTCTGTTGTAGTTGTTGTTGTTGATTTTGTTGTTGTTGTTGTTTCTTCTATGATTGTGTGAGTTGTTGTTTTTGTTGAAAAATTTTTGGTAGGCCCTTTTCTGCTTTCTCCGCTTACTAGCCTTTGCAGCCAATTTTTCCTGGCTCAGATGTAGCGATTTTCGAGCATCGTACTCCGTCCAATCAGCTTTCCCCACCTTCCTGTCGCCCAAAACCCTCCAACCGGAGTCGGCGGCATCATTTCGGTAGTTATTGTTGTTCAATTCGCCCATTAGGCTGGGCGGGGACGGCAAACGTGCGTCCATAGTATTAATTACAGAGGCAAGGCATTTAATTTCATTCTAAATGTCCCCACCAACTGCGTCGGCAAGACATTGCTCTCCAGTCAACACATTTGAAGTAGAACACCGTTCAGTGCATTGCGCAGCCATGTCCATGGTTAGACTGCTCAAATTTGTCACTTCATCACATATTTTCGTCAGCTCACGTGACAAATCCCCCGTAAGATCACGAACGTAGTCCTCGATGCGGTTTCTCGTCGTCTCCATGGATATATTGAATAATGAGGTCAGGTGGTTTTTAATGCCAGCGACCTCATCGGATTTGTTTAAAGCGCTGACTTCAAGACCGCGCGACAATGTCGACACCGCATTTTTTACTTTCGACGTTGTGTTGTTATTTACATTTGACACCGATTCTATTAAGGTGGACAGTGAACTTTCCAGGACTGCGATCGCTTCGAGAATTGAATCAGATTTTTCGTTCTGGCTTGCAAGTCGATGCAAAACTTGCGTGTTGGTATCCAGTTGTTTTTCAAAAGCCTTATGCTGATCAATTAGCAATCTAAGATCAAATTCCAACGTGACGAGCACTTGGCAAGAACTGCAGCACGGTAGCACGTAAGATTGCACATCAATCTTTTTGTCCCTTTTCCGTAGAGAACCACGTTGAACTGAGACTCCCACGCAGGAGGCATGAAATGAGCGCGCACACCTGATGCAGCTCCACAATTCCGTATCGACGGTAGTTTCCAGTGAACAAATTTCGCAGCTCATTTTGTCAAAAATAACACACAAGAATAAAAAAACGAAGAGCACGCAAAAAAAAGAATATGCTATACCACGAAAACGCACGTGGCTACGAGCAAATTGAAAACGCGTTCGCACTGAATGACAACTAATAACAGAAGTCATAGATCATACCTAGGGTAGGTGTTCCAGTTATTGGTAGACGTTCCTTTTATGGTGTTTTAAAATTATAGTCTATAGGATATACATATGTTTTTCATGTTTTGAACCCTTTTTAATTTGATCCATAAACCTAGAAAAATTGCTACATAACTGCGTAGCTGCGCAGGTTTACTGTTCTGACCGTGTTTTTTTTTTGTCAGAAGAGCGAAACGATGGGCGAGCGTCTAGGATAAGTTAGAAGAATTTCCTAAATGAAGCTTCCATAGGAAACTTCTTCAGAATCTTCTTTTGGAAGCTAATTCTAGACGCTTGCCCGTCGCTTCGCACCTCTACCTAAAATTCACGGGCAGGGCATTAAATCTAAGTAGATATGCAGTGAAGTAATTTTTCAAGGTTTATGGATCAAAATTTAAAAAAAAATAGTGTCCTAAACAAGAATAATATATGTTTAATTTATGGATCATGCCTATATTTTTAAGTGCGCAAACTTGATTTTTTATGGATCACTTTGTTTAGTTTAAGGTTCATTGCTGAATGTTTCATGGATTGCAATATGTTTATGGTTAATTCGTACAATTTCAATGCTCATTCTATAGAAATTTAGCGGTACATTTTTACAATTGTATTGCCAAATTTTACATAAAATATTGAAAGTATTGATATTTTCTATGAATCATCCACACTTTTTTAGGGATTTTCTCCGATGTTTTATTATATTTTATGGATCGTTTTATAAACTCTTAAGGTGCATACGTAGAAAATGGCTTGCTCTTCGGCGAAATGACCTTCAGCTAAACGTCGTTCGGCAAAACGTCCTTTGGCGAAATGCCTCGCTCCCGGCAGAACTAACATCCCGTAACGTACCACGAAAAGGTGATCTACCCACGCTACGGGGCTTTGCCATAGCAACCACATGTTCGTTTTTCAGCATCTAGACTACTAGAACCAAAGTTAGAGCGATATAAGTGAAATTTTAAATTCTTCCATAGTAATTCCCATACAAATTACAAACCATGTGCGCGACCTCTAAACCTTCATCAATCTTTACTATTTTTAGCTCCGACTCATGTTTTGGGATTATGAATCAAACTGGCGGGTGGCCTATATGAAATCTAACACACCCTATTCTACATATTTGGAACGTTTCAAAACATTACCCTTCGGGGAAGGACCTCGCCATAAATGCTCAATGCCCCAAAGGTCATGGGTGCAAATTTAATCGTGCGAAAACACTCAACATTAAGTTAAAGTTTGTAGTCAGCTCTTCCAGATAATTTTTGAAAGGAAAGGCAATTCAGCCAAAATGTAAATGTGACGCATTGATACAAATTTGAAATTGCCTCTACCTTTTTCAACGTCTTTTTAAAAATCTACAAGCAATTCTGCATTTACCCCAAAAATATGCAAATCTAATCCGGATCAGCACTTTTTGCTAGCTGAATCCTTGGTTTTAACTATTTCCATCCCTTGCTTTCTGACTCCAAATACCAAAGAGCAGCATCTGACAAAAAAATTAGGCGATATCAAACATGGGACTTTCTCATCTACGCAACACCCTCGTCCTAAGCCAGAAAAAAAAAAACAAATAAGAATGTGTCCCCAAAAATCCAATAAGCAGCCTTAGGATCAAGCCCCGTTATCTCTCGCTCGATGCCACTCGTAGCTATCACAGGCATCTTTTCATTTCCCTACCGAAATCACATCGGAGGAGCCGTTCGTGCTCTGGTGGTCAGACATTCATTCAGAAAAAAACACGCAGGCACCGCATCAACAATCAAGATTATGGTGTACCCCCCCCCCCTCCCCCCACACCCTTCCTAATCTACGTTAGCGTGTCACTCAACTCACCTGTTCGATTCTCGTCTGCCTGCCCCCGGGGGGTTTAGATCCGTGCGGTTGTCAGTGTGTGATGTTTAATCTCCTTTTCGGATTTTATCAATTTGATCTGCGGAGATTCGGTGCCTTCATAACGAAAATTTGCCGTCCCTTGTTGACTGGTGCTGCTTCTGATTCTCGTGGCGATTGGGGACGATGGCTAGTGGAACTGAGGAAGGTCGGCGTGATTTCACAAAGAACATTTTTCTTAGGTATTTCTTTGTATCATATACTTGATTTTTCTTTTCTTTTTATTTTTGCTATGGGATCAGGGGGGTGGTAAGCCTATTGTTCACACTACACACTTCCGTTGACGGTGGTTTGGTGGGTGGGTGATAGGCTTTTTATCGTGCACCTTGCCGACATCGTTACTCTCGTACAGCACACAGGTAATTTAATTGCCGAAAACCATGGATGACTGGATGGTGGTGGAGCGATGCGATTACCCTCAGGCTACTAGGATTACGATGTGAGTCATGAGCGAGAGCGGCTCCCCGGCGCATACACACACACACACATACGAGAATCGCATCTATTTTTGCACTTTTACCCAACGCACCTCTGCACCGACACCGTTGCCGTCGACGTCACACGTCTGCACTACATAATCCCCCCGTCGAACCTTAACACCTACGACGAGAGGAAAAACGTCCGTTTTCGCACACACGAAAAAAAAAGACGGTTGAACTATTTTCCGCTCCGAAAGCACGACGGTTGTATTTTATTGACGATTTTCTTCCTAGAGGAGCAGTTTGTTTGCACTGAACTCGAGCACAAAGCGCGGCGGAGCAAGATGCTGCAGCTGAGAGCACGATGAGTGCTCAACGTTGAAACTGCATCCACCTAGGCTAGCCGCACACACTTTTCAAGGTTTTCCCCGAAACTTTTCCTCTCGACTCCGGGAGCTGGAGGAATATGGGAGGAACAGACGAACAAGGAAACTCCACTTGAGGATACGTTTATAGATTGATGGATCCGGGATTTGCACTTGGAAAGAGTGAGCTACTTTTCCTCCTTCCGAACTTGTTACAAAGCCAATAGACTCTTACGAAGAGGACATAAATCACTTGAGCGGTGAACTTTTCTCATCCAGGTCCCAGGGGATTACTTCATCACATTGTTCACGGATGGGTTTCATCAAACTACACTGGGGGGTTTTTTTTTAGCACAAGCCAAAAGAGCTTTACAACGCTGCACTGCCGTTACGGTTGGTGGAAGAGATTGATTTAGAATGTCCGTGTAGGTACGTGTACTCGCAACCGAATGATGGATGGAATCAGCTCGATGGGCTTCGATGGCCCCCGAGAGATAGGGATCTGTTGCCGTCGTCGTCGTGTCGCTTCGCTTCGTGGCCTTCGGTTCTCCGGGATAAACGCGGCCAAGTGGGCCCATCAATGTGTTCCCAAAGTTGCCACATCATTCGGGAAACTTCCTTACCACTATCGAATGGCCCCTCGTTCGCATCCTGCAGCGCTGGAGCAAGAACCGGAGAGTCGAAGGATAATACGTGCTGACTGGTTTACTGTTTCCCGATCTTCGTCGTCACGCGGTAGGTGAGATTTGTAAGAGAGGAAATGGCAGAGAGATCGGAAAACGGGATTTGGGGGGCGTTGAGAGAGAGAGCACGCTAGGGTGGAAGTGGTACGGAACTGTTATGCTCAGAAAATGTGCGCATTTGCCGAAAGTTTTCGCCGCTCCAGCTGATTTGAATCTAACAGGCTGTTGCATGCGGTTCCGCAACAGCCTCGACCCCGACACACGAGTGAATGGCTGTTTGTTTGTGTGCTGTGGGTGGGTGGATGGTGGAAAATCAAGGAGTGACAGCAAGGGCGGTAGGAGGAAGTCACGCTGCGATGAGATGAGAATGGATAAGCGACAACAATTGGTTGGTGGTGTGTGGTTGATTGGCATGTAGGATCACACGAAGAGTACGTTACGTGCGCGGGTGCACTCGAATCATAAATGAGTGCACTCTTCAGTAGGGTAGCTGGATTTCTCTCAGTGCGTACCAATTGAACCTCATTGGAATTTTAAGGCATTGATGGCGGTAAGCTCCAACTCGGATTAACTTTTAATACCGTCCCTGTTTGTATGATCTGAAAAATGTTTGCTCAGAATTATGTTGATTAACTCTGATGTCGACATCAAACCAGCCGGACATTCTTGATCGGGATTTAATCCGAGGATAATACCGGTTTGAGCTTACCACCATGAGTGATTGGATTTCAGAGCGTCTTCCACCGACAAACCGGCATGACGCTTAATTCTGATTTTTGGCCGAAAATCGTAAGCGGCCGATTTAAATGTGCAGTGATCCAAACTGTCAAAACCATAGGATTTATTGATCTAGATAAAAAATAATTTGTTCAGAATAGATCAGACACGAACCAATTCATAACTTTTGCATGCGCGTTCATGGATTAGCTAACACGGAGCCAGATGTCACTAATGTGCTTTAGTCAGAATTTTTATTGTTTTTGCTATGGTTATTCATGTCGGTTTGTCGGTGCGTCTTTTTTATAGAGTACTAGAGCAAAACTGAACAAAAAATGTGTCATAATTAGTGTTTCCATTTCCCGGCCATTTCTGGTTACCCGGCAATTGGGAAACAGCTGATGATGCCCAGGAATCAAGAAAAAAATTATCCAGTGACAAGATGAAATTTTGGACAATTTATTACAATTTAAACTTCTGCCTGTCAGTTGACTCATGAAGCATAAAACCAACAATCAATACGAAACTAACGATTTTAATTGGCTCACTACTTGACTAGCCTGTTGGTCCCAAGCAAACGATTAACGTATCCCATTCTAGTCAAAATTCTAGCACTACACAATGTTTGTTTTGATTCGCTATGAAAGTTTGACAGATAAAATGAGGGGTTAGTGGATTTTCCTATGGTTCGAGGGGTGAATCGATTAGCTTGGGACCGAAGAGAGTACCAGAGCTGAGCCAAAAAGTTGAGCACATTTCTTCCGGACCTACTAGTCTTAGAGTTACCTCTATGATAAAACATATTCCTCGATGAACATTTCAAATGGTCCTATCCGCTTTGATCGATTCTCTTCATTGACTTTCTCTTTTCATAACCACTGCTATGCAAACAGATTTTGCGCTAATTCTACCACATAAATAGTTTGATAAAGGAGGTTCTTATCTAGCGTCCAAAACGTCAAATACAACAGGGAAAAGTTTTGCAGCTGAGTTATTGACGAAAGAGAAAGTTGATGAAGAGATTAGATCAATGCAGATAGGGCCTTTTGAAATGTTTATCTAGATCTCGCGCGTAACATTTGAAAATGGCCTATCCTCTTTGATCGATTCTCTTCATCGACTTTCTCTTTGGTTTCGACAGAAGATGATGTTAGCTTGCGCCTGAATCAACTCACTGAATGGAAAATTCATTTGCAGTCGGGTAATTCGCGAAAGAGAAAATCGATGGAGAGAATCGATCAACAATGTGTAACCCTCGTCTAGGGTGACAATTAATAACCCACCCTTTTAACGTGTTTGCGATGAGCGTGTGCCTTGTTTGTTATAATTTGTTTTTATTTTGGTCACACACTCGGCAACATTCTCACCACTGCTTTATTTGTAAATATTTTAATTTGTTGTTTTCTTAGTAGATTTCATACGTGTAGACATGTTTTTAGGATTAGAATGTAGTGTAAAAATTATCGTTTTAAATTGCCTCGCGGCTAGAATAAAATTAGGTCCCGTTTCTCCTCCCGCTGCAAAAGAAGGTGTAAAACATATTAAGCAGCATGACAGTCGAGCGCGGTTGCAGGAGAACGATGGCGGTTTTGTGATTGTTAGTTATTGTCCATGATTATGGGCAAATGGTATGAAAGTTACGAACCACACAAATAGGTAGAAATGAATAGTTGTCAATTATTGGTTATTGTTATTATTATCGTAAAAAAGTGAAACGTTTTTTTCTTTGCTTTATGCTGACAACGAGTTAAATTCCAGCTGAAACTTAACAGATGCGTAAGCAGGGTTGCTTCCACTCACTTGCTATAAAAACATATTTTTCGGAATTATGCAATCATTAGATGATATAAAGATATGCTGTACTTGTCAGTAACGAGAAGAGGGTTTAAAGTATGTGTTTGACTCATAAAACATGTCAATTTTGCCTTCAGAGCGTGACAATAAGCGATCTTATGATTCGTGAGCGTTCACTCAGAGTGAGCACTCACGAGTCGTAAAATTGCTGATTGTGACGCACTGAAAGCAATATTGACAGATTTTATGTGTCAAACACATACTTCACGTCCTCACCTTGTAACTTACAAGTACTAATTATCACTATACCATCTCATGATTTCATAATTCTGAAAAACATTTTTTTATAGCAAGTGAGTGGAAGTAACCCTGTGCGTAAGTAATAGCGAATTCGTTTATTATCGGGGTTGGAACCAGTTCCAACCCAGTGCGAAACCGAACTTTTTGTCAGTGTGAACCTCAACCTGAGCTAGGTTTTAAAAACAAACGATCAAACTGACGTTTGTCAGAAAACAAGCAGACCCAATCTTGATACCCGATCCAGATTGGAACTGAATAATAAACGGATTCGCTATAAGTTTGTTTTGAAAATGAAAACTATGGCAATGGTGCCATTCACAATGATGGTGGAACCTTCCTCGATCATTAATTTGCTATCTCAGAAATATCTTCCACCTTTCCTAAGCCCTTTAGTGATGCATTTATGGGCATTGGTATGGTGCATTAGTAAAATGCATGCCCGTTCCGCACGGCATTGGCACCTGGCCACAGCGGGGGGAGTTAAGTTGTGAAGCTCGGCAACTTGGCACAGTACTCGCTGACTATTTGAATGTCACTGGCCAATCTGACTCTGTTGTTATCATTCTCTGGAAGGGGTCGGTCGATTCCAAGCATTGTTAAATCATACAGAGGATCAGTATTTGGTGGTTTGATGTTCTGACAACATCTAAAATGGAAATATATTCTTTATCAATACGTACCGTTTGGGATTGTAGTCCTTCAACCTTTCATTTTCATTTTCTTCAACATTAGATCCTGCTACGCCTTCCGTGGTATCGTGATGTAGGTACCGGATCTTTCTTCTTTTTGAATCCTTGAATTTTCAGCAGCTTCCGAATAACTGTAGTTCACTCAATGGTGGTGGAAGCTGCCAATTCCTTATAATTGATTGCTTCCAACAGGCAAAATAAACAATATTTCGGTTCCTCGTTCACAAGTAACGTTACTTTCACTAGGTATAGATCCGAGTTTCTATCCTCTACTTGATCCACCATGATAAGTTTTTCGGTTTAGAGTTGGAAAACCACCGGCTTGCTGGGATTATGATACAAATTGCCGTGAAAGTTTGTAGAGCAATACAAAAACAACATCGAGTACCGTGTTATGATTATTTGTTTCGGTGACATTAGGTCACACACACAGTCACTGTTTATGAGCAGTCTCACTAACACTTGTGCTTCAAAGTTCCACCTTTGATTGACAGAGGCGCTGTTATCAGAGACGTTTGACATTTGTATGGGGTAAGGGAATAGTTGCCAGTCTTCTTGATTTGTAGTCTTCGATTAAAGGGTGGAACGGTGAAAAATTGGTCAATCATGATTAAGTGCACACTGATTATGTTAATGTATAAATGGTCAAACTTTATTTCTTTTTGAAGTTAAATGGCTACAGGGAAATTATTTAATTAGGTTTCCGATTTTCCAAATGCGAACTGTCGGGTTTTACATTTCACACCTTCCATCAGATTTTTTACCACTGTTGTATCAACCTTATTTGATGCTGAACGTCAATTTGCTTTGAACTGTTTCTCATTTCCAACTGTTTTCTGAGTTTTCTTGAGGTTCCGCTTAACGATTGCCCAATATTTTTCAATTGGATGCAGCTCCGGCGAGTTTGGAGGGTTTTTGTCCTTTTCCAGTATAGTGACAGAAAGCGAGGTCTGGCCAAAACAGCACGGAACAACTGTGCTTCTTCAAAAAAGGCAGCAATCGTTTTTGCAAACATTTATTTATATGAATAACTTGGTTGACAATGCCAGTT
Source organism: Ochlerotatus camptorhynchus (assembly GCF_037179485.1). NCBI lineage: Eukaryota > Metazoa > Arthropoda > Insecta > Diptera > Culicidae > Ochlerotatus > Ochlerotatus camptorhynchus. The sequence continues at coordinate 401,690 of NW_027041058.1, forward strand.
GTCATGAAAATTTCGCTTTTCAGCCCATAGATGCTTTGAGTTGCTTTGGGGACTTTGACAGCTTTTACTGCTTAAATTTATATTGAACCTTGCCTTTCCCGGTAGCCGGGTAAACTCTTGACCTGGGAGCTGCTTGAAATCTACCTTCACGTATATTTCATCGTTCATTAAAACGTAATCAAATTTCTGACGCAATCAATCTGTGTGGGAATAATTTGGATTTTGCTTATGCGCGAGCAAAATTTTGATAGGCTGTTCCTCTTGCTTCAACGCCATTTTTACAACTGAATGGAAAATGGCAAAACAAAATAAAGGCAACATTCCGTACGCACAGCCCTACAAAATGAGGGATGTTCAAATGGACGATTTAAAAAAAACCGCCAAATTTGAGTCAACCATGTTTTGAACGTTCCACCCTTTACAAGGCAATTCTTAAGAGAATTCCAAAACTCCACAACTCCTAATGCATTCTGCGCAATTCTGAACCGGTTTTATTTGCCCCGTCCGTTTAAGTGAAAACGAGAAGTTGGAGTGCCGTTTTCGTGGCGTGTGTCCGCTGGATGGATAATTCCCAGCATTGTCGCGTGAATGTGATGTCGTTTCCCCGAAAAGTGTCGTGGTTCGTGAGCTGCATAAGCGAAGGGTTTCGGATCGCCGCCAAGGGAAGCTAAGCGTAAAGGATTCTTTCGCTTCCCGGCTAACCACCAAAGATCCCCAAACACCCACCGTCCTCACTGCCAGAGCCAGTCTCGCCACCTCAGAAAAGAGCCAAGTAGAGACAAAGCAGGCCGAACCGAAGGAGTGTTCGCTTGGGTAGTCCACTGCGGTGACTACTGGGACCATCTACGGCGAGTAATTGGTTCGGTGATTCGTCACCATCATCACCCGGGTTCCGATAAAGGAGCCTCGCTCATCCCCCCGTTAAACGCCAAGGACCGCTGCTAGGCAACAAGAAGTGTAGAAGGAGACGCTCGGCACAGACCGTGTCTGGTGCCGAAGTGACGTGAACAAGCAGCAACCGCCGCTTCTATCATCGAGGGGCCCCACCGAGTGACACCGAGAATATCGAGGATGAAAAGTTCAGAGTAAAATAGACGTTGTAAATTTCATATTTCATTCTCCTTTTCTTATAAATCCATCCAAATCCGAACGTCTTTGGGCCTGGGTAAATCGGGCCAGCTATAGGCTAGCTGCAAATATATTATATTAACAATATGATCCACTCTTTCGCTTAGCTGGCGAACGAAATTTTTAGCAATGAAAGCACCTTTGTGGACAAAAAGGCTACCAATGTATTTTTATCGTTACGAGTGGTAAACCAAATGAAAAATTGTTTATTATTTCCAATGAATGTATTTCAGCATATTATTTTATTTGATGGCAACAGTGACATGTCAGACAAATTTTAAAGTAATATACACAATGTAATTAATGAAAATAATGTGATCCTTACTTTTGTAATAAGTGCTATATTCACACCCCTCGATTGTAATTGAATGATTGTTGCTGACCTTTTTCAACGCTAGATGGTGCGTGAAGCAATATTTTGCGGGTCGACATTGCAATATTTGGAAAAGGCATGAGTGGATCATTTTGGTAATATGATATATTTGCTAGCAGGCAAGCCGCAACTTACTCTGACATCTGAATTCTTTCAGCTTTTCCAAAAGTCTCTGTGACTTCCTTTGCTTGTGTTGTCTGGCTCCCAGAAATTCCCTTCATCTTTTCCTGGAAGTCTCTTTTAACTTCCCCTGAAAACTTCTCACAGCTTGCCCCGGAAGCGTATACCGGTTTCCCTCGGAAGTTTCTTCACCCGGAAGCTTTTCTAACTTCGCACAAACGATTCTTGCAACTGCCCTTGTAGCCTAAAAAATGTATTACTGCTTTCCCCAAAAAATTATGCATTCAGAGTGTCTTCCAATTCCCATGGGAAGTTTATTCAGAGTTCCCTTGGAAATTGCTTTTGACATTTTCCAGATGTTTCCTCTAACGTCCCCCAGTAGTTTCTGCCAGTGTCTACTGGCTCCTAAAGTTAGGTTTTTTTTCCAGTTTCTCCAAGGAAAATTACTGGGTTGGGTGGTCATTAGACTGATGCAAATTTTGACATTTTCGCTCCACAGTGCTCAAACGGTTACAAATCGGGTCCTGATTAGTCTCCCAAAATTTGAACTCATTTGAAAAGAAACTGACTTCGCACAAACCATTTGAAGTTTATATGGAAATTACTATGGGAAATCCAAACTTTTTGTTCATTGTCTTCTTACCTTTTTCCATATGGCACTGTTCAAAAATTCAAAAGCTATACTTATGGAAAATTTTCTCAGCTTCAACTTAGCAGAATGTAGTTGTTGAGCCAAACGTCAAATAAAATAGTTATTAATTGTTTAAGAGATTGATAATCTTATGGCATGATCAAGCAGCTGTTTTGTGAGCAACACTGTATCTTGCAGTGTGACATAGTAGCCATGATTTTTGTGCTCTATTCCAAGCGCCAGAAACACCAACGTTGCCTGCTGAACAGTTGATTGAGCATAATCGTAAGACATTAGTGGCTTGAATTATTGATAACTTTTGATGCTAACATTATATTGAAAAGTGGTTCAGGACAAAGTTGTAGCTGAGAAAATTTTCTACGAGCTCAGTTATCATTTTTTAAAGCAGAGCTATATGGTAAATTGTTATATGGATATGAACAAAACATTTGGTTTTCCCATAGTAATTTCCATATAAACTTCAAATGGTTTGTGCGAAGTCAGTTTCTTTTCAAATGAGTTCAAATTTTGGGAGACTAATCAGGACCCGATTTGGAACCGTTTGAGCACTGTGGAGCGAAAATGTCAAAATTTGCATCAGTCTAGTGGTCATAACACCGACAAACCGATATGAAACTTAAACTTAACTCTTGATCGAGAATCCATAACGGGGGATTCAAATGTGCAGCGATCCCATCAGTCAAAACCATAGAAATCTGTTATCTAGATAAACATAATTTGCCCGGAATAGATAAGACACGAACCAACTCATACATTTTGTATGCGTGTTCGTGGCTAGGATACACGTTTTTCGCGAACATGGCGGGAGATGTCAGTTTTGTGCTTTGATCAGAAATTTGATGATACTTTGTATAGTCATTCATGTCGGTTTGTCGGTGGTCATAAATTCCCCCAACAAAAAAGTAAACAATATTTAACCCGGATTCAGGATCGAACTGTGTAGTGATTATTGGATAATCAGGAAAAGGTTGTATAAGCGCCTTTCAAGTTCACTCACAACTAGACAGCAGAATAACAGCTGTATATAAGCGTAAATGGATATACAATAAGAGCTTACCACAACCGTCCCAACAGCCATAAGTAGCTGACTAAGTTCGCCTGATTTTCTTGTATGGAGGTTGAGTAAAGGTTACCTCATATCGTATAGCATTTGAATACAGCTTGAGGCTGTATATATGAAATGAGCAAATCGTTTACATTGTGAAAATTGATAGTTTCGATGATCGCTCGATGATATTTCAAGCTGGACATTGCATTAGGTACTATGTAACATTGACAGATTCTCTGCGTCGACTTTCTCTTTGTATCCATTTAAAAACGTTCCAAGGTATTTTCAGTACCTATACAGATCGATAAAAGAATCTTTTATCAGCTTTTATCTAGCATCCAATATGACAAACACATCAAGAAACGGTTATGTGCTCAAGTTATTAACGAAATAGAAAGTCGTTGATTTCTAGAAATTAAAGGCACGCCTACACACTTAGAAATACCTAATCTTACAGGAGACGGAATCCATCTTTGACATAAAAGATGAGACGTAAACAAACATGTCATGTAAAATTAAGTGTTCCGAGACTGAAAAGTTCGACAGTACGTTTGATTGAGCTTAATTTCGCGTCTATTATGATTCGATTTTATGTCAAAATGGACGCTCGTATATGTCAGTCTCAGAGCACCTAAATTTACATCAATTTTTCTAAGTGTTTACACAAACCAACATATCCATCGGGTAGGAGAAGTCTTCAGGCCGGCGCACAATGCATACGTTTTCGGGTTTTTTGACAGATAATGCATGGGCTAACTGTCAAAAAACCTGAAAACGTATCTATTGTGCGCCGGCCTTTCCTCTACTTTATGGTAATGTTGATTTGCCAAAGAGGACAATAACATTCGAGAAATCATCGAGAGAAGCCATTGTTTACAAAAGCTGCTACGCCCTAATTTCAGCTCTATCTAGAATTGTTGATGTCCGTTTTATAATTTGAACAGTCCTTCTATAATTTCCTAAAAAAAATCGTCCTAATATTGATATAAACTTCATAATTCATTATCATTTTTTGCCCAGGCTCATATTTATGGGCTATTAATCAAGGGTTATAGCGAATTCGTTTATTATCCGCGTAACCGAACTTTTTGTCAGTGCGAACCTCAACCTGAGTTAGGTTTTAAAAACAAACGAGCAAACTGACGTTTGTCAGAAAACAAGCAGACCCAATCTTGATACCCGATCCAGGTTGGAACTGAATAATAAACGAATTCGCTATTAGAGATGAACCAGTCTAAGGCTGAAAGTCTCGTTAATAAAGAAAAACAAAAAAATCGAAGGGTGGTAGGGTTAATTACCCCATTTCCGGCCTATTTAGCACAGCCCGCACTTAGTCTTCCTTAATCTAGCGCAGTTTAGCACCAAATGGAATGTTATTATTACTGATGGCTTCCAAATTTATTTACCTTTCCGTACATATCGTAAGATTTGATAAAGAGAAACCAATCGTTGAGATATTGTCAAAAGTCTAACACTGCTTCTTGACGTCAAACTCGGCCTACGGATTCTAAACTCGGCCTAACGCTTTGAAACGCCATTGAAACGCCAATGAATTCACTTCGGCCTATCGGATGAAGATAAAACGTGATTCGGTCGGAGCACTTCTTTTGTTTTTGGGAATAATGGATGCAAACCTTCATATCACGCGTTCTCATTGACTTCGCTCCTTAGCTTATAAACTAAAGTATCGTACCAAACGCACATTTGACTTGTTAACTCTGAAATCAAGGATTTATTTGAAGTTTTCTGCTCGATAGGCCCAAAATGGGCGATTAGACCGAAGTAGTTCTCTACCCTATATAAGAAATCTAACTTTTTTTCAAAATCAAGCAAAATGAAGGGCATGACTATTTGGATATACAAATCGCATTCATAGACGAAGATTGAGATGCAAACGCAATCCAGGCACAAATCTACAACCTCAACTTATCAACCGAGCAGTTTGGAACCAATGTGCATTTCATATGTTTTCATAACAAGCTACCAGCCAAGCAATAAAAACCTGTTGAGCCGCTTCACCGGGTTCGAGTAAGTTTTCTGTTCTTAAATAACTATTTCGACTACATTTCCATTGCTCACAAATATGGAGGCAACTTTTCTGATTTTCGCTTTCCTCCTGTTGGGTGTGCTCCATTGTCAAGCTGAATCAAAGGTAGCCGATGGCGAAGAATGGGATGAGTTCGAACTAGAGCGTTTGGACAGAGACGGTAAGTTTGATAGTTAAATTGAAGATATCCAGAATATGTATACAAAATGGTTCTTCTGATCGATTCCAGCTGACGACCAATGCTACTGGCAGGGATGTCCTAGGTACCAGCAGGTGAACAAGCGTAGTCTTGACGAGCAACAGACGGGTGGAAACGGTGATCTGCAGATGAAAAGCTCATGAATCAGTAATTCAATAAATAGGAATCAGTTATATTTTCGTCGATGGTTGGCACTCGTTTGCGAAACAGACATCAACGGATAGTAAACAAAGTATATAACTAATATATATGTCATATATGATATCAGCCATGTAGGCCGTTTTGGAGAGATTTTAGACTCCCTCCATCAGGGATGGATCGCTGTTTGTAGCATTGTTCATTATTTGTTAATATAGGGGAATTTACGAATTCTCGTCAATCTAAGCAGCGTCCAAACTTCTATTAGCGATTTCTCAGCGTCACACACATACATGACAGATTTGTTTGTTGACATTTATCTGCTGCTTGCTGTTCTACCAATTCCAACCGACAGAATTGATCAAAACGGGTTGAACATGTTTTTACAACGCTCCAAACTTCTCAGGTGAGAGTGACTATTGTCGGCAGTCTCTTTTTCTTCGGCACTCTTTCCATTTGAACTGCGTGTTAACCAGCTGTTCTATTATCGGCAACTCGAAATCAGCCGTATTTTGTAGTGTGTATATTTCATTTAAAGAAATATATGGCATAACAGGATTGCACAGTCGTAAAAATGTAATCAGATTGAAGCTGAAAAGGTAAGGAATTGGCTTAATACATTCAGCGAAGAGTTTTGATGGGAAAATACAGTGAAATTAACGTTTCAATTTCGGTTGCCGAAAACAGTCAATGGGTGCCGAAGCCATAATTTACCCTATTAAAGAATGCTAACGTTAAGCTCAATTAAGTTTTAAGTTAATCCATCTTAGAATAGATAGATTAATGTTAGTATTCTCCGGATAAAACTTCAACTTGTTCGAACCGTAGAGCCACGCTCCGTGTTTTCTAAGAAAGTACATCCGAGTGCGCAGTATATCCTAGTGAATCTTCAGTGAAATCACGGAGAACGGCACGACGGTGCGATTTTTTTTAAGTTTGATCGAAAGCATACTAGCATTGGTATATCTAAGGACTGTTCAAGCTATAAAACGGAAAAAAACACTTTTAATCCCAATTTTTTAATTTGACTACAGCCGAAATTCGTTGGTTGCACCACCAACGAATGTAAGGCGAAAGAAGGCTAACATTTATCCGTATTGTTGTGGTTGAGAAGATATCACAAAAAGCTGAATCGATCACAGCAGTCTGCAAGTAAGTTGCATGCAGCTGAGTGGAAAAAGCATAACGTATTCTGTTAACAATTTTTGTTTTTGTTTTCTTCTAGAGTTTCAAATGTTTCGAACAGATATCAAATGTTTACATTAATTACATTTGATTCGCAGTCCTAAGCACATATGCTCACTCCCTGGAAGAATTTATGTTTGAATTTGAAATCCAATTTGAGATTTTGACATCCGGTTTCAGATGTTCCGGATGATGGTTCCATATGGTCAAATTTATTATCTATCATAACCATAACAAGTGATAGGTAGGGGAATTTACATATTCTCGGCAACCTAAGCAGCGACCTTCTTTCTATAGGCTTTTTCTCTATGGAACGCACACATACGCAGTATTGGTTTGTTTACAATATTTTGCTGCCAGCTGCTCTAACAATTTCAGTCGAAAGAATTGTCAAAAACTGTTTTGAAACGCTTTTACAAAGCTCCAATCTTCTCTAGTGAGAGCAAGTATTGTCGGCAACCAGTTTTTCTTCGGCAACCGTTCCATTTGAACTGCATGTAAATCTGCTGTTCTATTATCGGCAACTCGAAATCAGCTACAATTTGTAGAGCGTGTGTTTCATTTCAAGAAAACCCTGCTAGATTGCTTTTTCTCAGTGGTAAAAATATAGTCAAATTGAAGCTGAAAGCATAAAGAATCGTTTGCATGCATTCAGCGAAGTGTTTTCGTAAGAAAATCCAGTGAAAATAGTGTTTCAATTTGGGTTGCCGAAAATAGTCTGTCATGCCGAAGCCGTCATTTCCCCTATATCAATTCACATCTACTCGACGAAATATGATCAATGAGACTCTACGCACTTAGATTTTTTTTTGCCGAGATGGGCACCACCGAGCAGCTCGGCATTTTATTTTGCTGGATCTCAGTGAAAAACAAAAATGCAAAATGTATGTTTGTTAGTTGAGATCTCGACAAAATTACCGTTTGTTAGCTGAATCTCGGCAAGCTTTTCACTGAGATACAGCAAAATTAAATGCCGAGCTCCTTGGTGGTGCCCATCTCGGCAAAAACATCTACGTGTGTAAGTTATGATTCCGTATCGTCATATTTGACATGTGTCATAATCATATAAAGCCAGGGGTTGGATATCGATGTGCGGTATAATAGGTGAGGAGAAAGGAAACTAGTGGACTCTTTCGTTCTCGCGTCTTCTTATGCAGCAACAGACGTGACGTCACGTCTGCTGTTGCATAAGAACACCGTCAGAATGAAAGAGTCCACTAGTTTCCTTTCCCCTCACCTCTTTTACCGCACATCGGTTGGATATGGCTGTCATATCGCTTAAGTTTGCTGCGTACCGAACATCTGCAACGTTATCAGTGGTACCATGATATGTTTTGTTGTTTTGATGTTGAGTACGTGTATTCAAACCCCTGTATAAAGCGACATACAAACGGCACCGGTGGTGTAGTGGTAAGCGTGATTACCTCTCACCCCAGCAGGCCTGGGTTCAATACCAGTCGGCGCCGCCGGGATGTTCTGAGGCATATAACATCTCTGATCACGTCTTCCTTCGGATGGGAAGTAAAGCCGTTGGTCCCCGGTTCATGAGTTGATGGGTCGATAGGTAGGGTCCAGGTGTGGGAGCTGCCTTCCTGGCACGTCGGTAGCATTGGTGCTCAGCACGGAAAACAAGATCGACGGAAAAAAACAAACCAAAGGAAAAAAAAAAAGCGACATATCAAATCACATCTACTCGACAAAATATGACCAATAGAATCGGGTCCAGATATGACATATTAAAGGGTGGAACGGTCAAAAATTGGTCGACTCAAATTTGGCGAATTTTGTTTAATCGTGCATTTCAAAAACTTGATCACTCCTCATTTTGTAGGTATGTGCGTATGGAATGTTGCCTCTATCTTGCCATTTTCCATTCGCGCATAAGAGAAATCCAAATTCCGGAGAACTTTGAGATTTGGGCGTAATTGATATTTGTAAACAAACACGTCAATCACCGATTTTTTGCGACTTAAAGCTCAACCTTGCCGACTTAAAGCGAACACACTCAGAAATTATTACCGTACTCGGTAATTTTTTTACCAAACTTTCAACAGCTGAACGTTCGGTAATCAGTTCGGTAAACGAAATGCCTACCGAACGTTCGGTAAACCAATTTTTTGATGAGCTGTCAAAATTACCGAACGATTCGGTACTTTTTTGCGGAGCGATTTGGTAATTTTTTTACCGAACTGTTCTGTAAAACTGATTTTCCCACTATTTTTTTAATTTTACTACCGTTTTCAGTTAATTTGAATAAAAAAGTCTTGAAATAATATTTATCAGTTTTTATTTAATTTGAAAATTGTCACTGCACTTGTGATACGTGCAATAAAAAATGTATTTGACGCCGAAATGTGTTAGAGCCCGATGTTATGCGATGCAGTCTAGATAAATAACCTGCAATCAAATCAGGCTATCGCTGACAATGCCTGGAAAATAATTGGATTTGCTAAATAAACAATTACTCACGAAATATGTCGGTGATCCATTGATCGTGGTCAAGAATTTTTATCATTACCTGCTCCATCGTAATTTTTGTAAACTTTATTTGCACTTGATTCCGGATGCACTATTTACCATTCACAAGTAAATAAAGGCTCTCCAGATTTGACAGTTTGATAGTACAAAATTTCGGTAAAATTACTTGTGAACAAACGGTAATTTTTTACCGAATTCGGCGTTTTGGCTTATTTTACAGTTCGTTCGGTATTTGTTTTACAGAGTTCATCAAATTTATAATCAAACTACCGAAGCTTCGTTAAAGTTTTACCGAATATTGGTAAAATTATCTTTGTTTACCGAAAAATCTGTAATATACTAAATTTACCGATTATTTCCGGTAAAAAATTACCGAACAAGCAAAACATAGCTGAGTGTGAACCTTGCTGATAGCTACGTAGTAAGGTAACGCTGAACCCGAAAAGGTTACACGAACCTATTCGGGTTCAGAGTTACCTCACTACGTAGCTTTTGGCAAGGTACGACTACCTGTACGTCTGTTTGTACCTCGGGTAATGAACTGTTCGAAATGCAAACAACAAGGTCACACATCGAACTACTGTTTGAACAAACCACGCTGCAATCAGTGTGGCAAGCAGCATCAAGAAAGTCCTTGCAGTGCTGTAAGTGCTAGTGTCTTTGTTTCAAGTATTTTTTAGATTATCGTGGTTTTTTGTTTAGTTCCGTTAAAGTGTAAAAAAATAATGGCAGGTAATGTTCGTGAGTGTTGTGCAGTTTTCTCCGTTGTCAAACTCCCTAGTAGGCAGAGGTAGGACAGCTTACTATAGAACGCAACAATCCACCCCACCGAGAATTGCAAAAACCCGCCACCAGATGGACAAACAACTGCCTGTTGGGAGGCCATGGGGGGTGGCGATAGAGATGGCCATTTTGAATGGAGGATAACGGGCACGACAAACTGGCGATGAACGACGAATGGCCCGGGTCACTGGCCGACAGCCTGGAGCAGTGACCCAATGACTCACTCAACTCTGAAATTAATAAGGACTGATCGTAAGACCACCAGCGAAAACGGTTCATCAAGAAAGCAAGCCAGCTAAATTTACGCAAGTAAGAGTGGAAGCAGTGAAAAAGTGTGAGGAGAGAGTCAAGGACAGCAGGACCCCGCTGTATTTAGTACAGATCACCTGTACGCAGTGAAATTCCGGTAGACGTACCGGAAGGTTACACCGTCATTGCCTGCCGGCCGAGTTCGTCACCAACTCATAGGCCCAGGAAGTGTAACCTGGTGCTCGTCATCGCCACCCCGTACAGCAAGCGCGCGAACGAGATACACGATGAGAAACTGGAGAGGAAGCGGACGTCGACCGAGGACAAGCGGTCGACAATCGAAGACACATAGTGGAGGTGTTGCGAGGGGCCCCGACGAAGAAACCAGGTCAGATAGATTGTAAGAAAGTGGGAGAATAAGGTAGTAAAGAGGGAGAATAAAAGTTCAGGAAAGTGAAATAAATGTCTATTCTTGAGTAGTGAAGTGCTTGTGGATTTTTTTCTGTGTGTCACGTGCGATCATTCCCTGCCCGCGTAATTGCAATCGGTAAGCGTGCCGACCCTGAGGCCATTGGAGTCAGGGAGTCTCGGAAGTGCTCCTGACTGAGGTGGCTGACACTTACAAGGGGGACAACATTAAGCGGTCTCTGCAAGCTCGCTCCAAGATAATAATAGCAGAACTCTTGTATAATACCACTTCACCTTCTCAGATCACTCCAAAAAGCAGTAACACGTTCTCCATTTTGCCAGTTGATGATCTAGACTCTGACTCAGCGGGCGGTGAGGGTACTCCGTTTGTCTTTAAAGGCAATTCGAGAAAACGAGCCAAAAAATACACCACTGAAAAGCCTCGTAAGGCCACTTGTATGGACCGCCCTCCCCCCTTAGAAAAATCAAGAGGTAACGGGAATGCACCGAAACCCATTCCACCGGGTTTTAAACCTTGTAATTATGACAAGAACTTTCCGTCACTTCCGGAATCATCTAAAACCCCTTATGTCCCAGTTTTTCGGCCAGAAAATCAGCTGAATAATCAGCAAGAACATGCCCCCATGTTCACGCTTTCTTGTATTGTGGATAGCTTCTTCAGTATATTCAATATCTCTGACTCAACGAGGAGCATTATTAATTTAGTGCTGCCAATGGTGAAAACTCTTTTGAAGCAACTAGCTTCTAGGTGGCCCTTCAGTGCATCGATCATATCCTTTGATGGATAACTCTCCGAATGAGGTCGGGGATATGATCTCTGTTCTTCAGTGGAACTGTAGAAGTCTTATGCCAAAACTTGACACATTTAAAATTTTAGTTAACAACTCACTTTCTGATGCATTTGCCCTTTTTGAAACATGGCTCTCTTCAGACAACGATCTTGCTTTCCACGATTTCAACATTATTCGCCTTGACCGCGCAGATTCATATGGAGGGGCGCTTCTCGGGATCAACAAGCTCCATTCCTTTCACAGAATCGATCTGCCTTCGGTGACAGACATTGAAGTTGTTGCATGTCAGGTTAATGCCATAGTATTGCCTCAGTATATCTTGCACCGAGAACTGCGATTTCTCGTCAAAGTTTCTCGGATATCTGCACGGTTATGCCGGAGCCACGGTTGATCTTGGAAGACTTTAACTCTCATGGTACAGGCTGGGGGGAACTGTACGACGACAACTCACTTTGTTCGAGTTCACTATCGTTGGATTGCTCGTGGAAAGTAATCCAAGATCCCTACGGTAGTGATCATTTGCCAATCAAAATTTCTATTACCAATGGTTCATCTTCTATTCGCTCGGTTGACATCGCGTACCCGTTTTCGATGGTGGAATTCTTACTTGCTCCATTCTCATGTAACAACTCAGCTCCAGGAATGGATAGAATCAAGTTCAACTTGCTTAACAATCTCCCAGACGTCGCGAAGAGACGCTTATTGAACTTATTCAATCAATTTCTGGAGCACAACATTATTCCGGATGACTGGAGGCAAGTAAGAGTTATCGCCATTCGAAAACTTGTCAAACCCGCGTCGGATTATAACTCGGACCGTCCCATCACGATGCTGTCCTGTATACGGAAATTGTTGGAGAAAATGATTCTTTTTCGTCTAGACAAATGGGTCGAGTTGAATGGTTTACTTTCAGATACGCAATTTGGATTTCGGAGAGGCAAAGGAACGAGCGACTGTCTTGCGTTGCTTTCAACTGAAATTCAACTGGCCTATGCGCAAAAACAGCAAATGGGTTCAGTTTTCTTGGACATTAAGGGGGCTTTTGATTCTGTTTGTATCGATGTCCTTTCGGATAAACTCCACGATAGTGGGCTTTCACCAAATATGAACAACTATTTGAGCAACTTGCTGTTTGAGATATATATGAGCTTTTCTCTATTACGAGTACATGACGCTAGAGATTGGCCCTTTTTCGTACAATTCAAATCGTGTTTGCTTCCAAGACTTTTATAGTTCCTCTGTAAATTTTGATCTGACCATGTTGCAAGAAATCCGTGGAATACCAGATCACCATCGGTAGATGGTTGTGCCCCTAATTTTTGCAAACAAGTACAACCATGTGTTACCGTTGCGACGTAATATCCCAACTTGCTTGCCGAATAAAAAACTATTCGTATTAAAATTTCAATTATTAATTGTTAAATGTCTAATTTTTATGTGTACATGTCTAAAAATAAATATGATAGTTAATATAAACTTCTTGTTAGGAATATACAAGTTACCTGCACACTCTACAAGTTAAAATGTTATATATATACATGCATAATAAAAGCAAGAACAAAGTTTGTTAAAATACACATTTAGTACACACAACAACACGTTAAAATTGCTGCAGGGGACGGTTATTGGATTGTCCCGGGTGGATATAGGACGAATAGGAGAAGAAGAAATGAAGGCCTAGCTACTGGGACTGGAGCAACAATCGAGGCTTTTTCCAAAGTACCACGGAAGTGATCAGATCATCGTGCAAAATTAAGGAGACGAAGCTAGAACCTCGTGAGCGATTGTGGCCGTTTTTCCCCAGACACCCACGGAACCAAAGGGGTTAGTCTGTACCGCGCGTATCCTGAAGTTTATCGGCTTGTGTTTTGTCGCCAATCAGGACGCGAAGACCCACGCTAGCTCCCAGTGTTACTCCCTTGTGGACCAAATCTCGGCAATCCAAGCCGGCCCTCGAGTTTTGAGGTTAAACCGACGACGCTCATCCCGACATCGCGTGCTGTTTCCCTGTGTGAGCCACGCCCGACGGTAACCCTGGCCGTAGCCCGAACCACGGTCAATCACACGGACTGGTTCCCTGAGCGCACCCAACCAGACGACGGTGCCCAGTATCATCACGGTCCCCCCCGACCACTCGCCCGTGACCACGTGTCCCCTCAGCAGCCGGCCGGCCAACCATAACACACCCAACCCACTGTAAGTGTTAGTTAAGAAATAAAAAGGATTAAAGTGAATTTGTGTGTCGTTTAATCTATGAAAGATTGGACTCTTGGATAGCGATTCCATGACAAAAGCCGACCCTGAGAGTGAGAGGCCTCAAGCTCGAGCTAGCCAGTAAAAAGAGGCGGATGTAGCTCACCCCAGACGACCTCCGTGGCTAGACCAGAGGTTAGGGGAACCTTTAGACTAGCCCTTCTGGCTAGGCAGTAACACATGTCAGTAACAAAAGGAGTTTTTTTCACAGGTGGGTCAACTATAAACGCTTCCACTGGATTTGGAGTATTCAACGAATTTCATAGCGCCTCTTATCAACTGCAAAAACCCTCTTCCGTATATGTTGCGGAACTAGCAGCCACATTCTACGCAGTATATCAAATTGCCTGACTACCTTCTGACCATTATTTCATTTTTACGAATAGTCTTAGCTTAGTATTTCCTAACCGAAATCCGAGCCAAATTGAGTACTTTATCTAACTGCTCCTAAAGGGTGATACGGTCAAAATTTGGTAAATATCAACTTGACGTATTTCTTTCAATTTTGCATTTAAAAAACCTGAACACCCCTCATTTTGAAGGTGTGTGTGTGTAGAATGTTGCTCCTATTTTGATTTTGGAATTCACTCTTCAGTTGTCAAAACGCCGTCCAAGCAAGAAGAGCAGCGTATCAAAATTTTGCTCGCGCATCGCGAAAATCCGAGCTACTCGCACGCAAAGTTGGCAAAATCGCTAAAAGTTGCCAAATCAACCGTTACAAATGTAATTAAAGTGTTTGGGGAACGTTTGTCGACAGCCAGGAAGTCTGGATCGGGGGGAAATCGAAAACCGGAAGCCGCTGAGACGACAAAGAGAGTTGCCGGTAGTTTCAAGCGAAACCCTAACCTCTCTCTCCGAGATGCCGCAAATAAGCTGGGTGTATCGTCTACAACCGTGCATCGAGCCAAAAAACGAGCCGGACTATCGACTTACAAGAAGGTAGTGACTCCAAATCGCGATGATAAACAAAATACGACGGCCAAAGCGCGATCCCGGAGGCTGTACACGACGATGCTGACGAAGTTTGACTGCGTGGTAATGGACGACGAAACCTACGTCAAAGCCGACTACAAGCAGCTTCCGGGACAGGAGTTTTATACGGCAAAAGGAAGGGGAAAGGTAGCAGATGTTTTCAAGCACATGAAACTGTCAAAGTTCGCAAAGAAATATCTGGTTTGGCAAGCCATCTGTACCTGTGGCTTGAAAAGCAGCATTTTCATAGCTTCCGGGACTGTCAACCAAGAAATTTACGTCTGCTGCCTTTCCTGAAGAAACACGGTTGTTCCGTACTGTTTTGGCCAGATTTGGCATCTTGCCATTACGGTAAAAAGGCCATGGAGTGGTACGCCGCCAACAACGTGCAGGTGGTTCCCAAGGACAAGAACCCTCCCAACACGCCAGAGCTCCGCCCAATTGAGAAATACTGGGCTATTGTCAAGCGGAACCTAAAGAAGACCAAAATAACTGCTAAGGGCGAGCAGCAGTTCAAGTTCTGCGGCGAAGAAGGTGGACAAGGTGGCTGTACAAAATCTGATGGCAGGGGTCAAGCGTAAGGCCCGGCAATTCGGATTTGGAAAAGCGGAAGCCTAGCTGAATATTTTTCCTGAATTTTATACTAATTGAACTTGAAAAAGAAATTTAATTTGATTTTTTAAATAAACGATTTCACCGATTTACACGCGTTTTCCCTTGACCAAA
Organism: Ochlerotatus camptorhynchus; assembly: GCF_037179485.1. Lineage (NCBI taxonomy): Eukaryota > Metazoa > Arthropoda > Insecta > Diptera > Culicidae > Ochlerotatus > Ochlerotatus camptorhynchus. The sequence continues at coordinate 417,261 of NW_027041058.1, forward strand.
TTTTGACCGTATCACCCTTTATACCTTCACTTTAGTCTGGGTCCCAGCTCATTGCTCAATTCCGGGTAACGAGGAAGTGGACTCGTTGGCTAAAGTGGGCGCTATGGAAGACGCCTTTGCAGAATTTTTCTCAATTACCCGTCAGCAAGTCCTCACCAACTGGCTGCAAAAATGGAATGAGAGTGATCTGAGAAGATGGTTACATTCTATTCTCCCACAGGTGTCGATCAAACCCTGGTTCAAAGGGTTGGACATGAGCCGTGACTTTATACGTGTCATGTCGAGGCTCATGTCCAATCACTGCTCGTTAGACTCGCATTTCTTTGAATCGGGCTCGCAGGCAGCAATTTGTGGTAGTGGTTATCACGAGATCGACCACGTGCTTTGGTCATGCTCCATTGTGTTGCTAGATCCGAGTTATCCGCATCCCTCAGGGCCCGAGAAAAACAACCTATGCGGCCCGTTAGAGACATCTTGGCGAGCCGAGATCTCGACTATTGCAATTTAATTTATGTGTTTTTAAAACGGATCGATCTAAGGATTTAGTAGTTAGTGTCATCTTGTGTTCCACCAAGTTGTTAACTGCCCATCGGTGTACCCCCATGTTTGTCTTTTTATCAGTTTGTCGCTTAGTTCGAGATCAAGAGCTCATCCCAACTAAAGAGCCTGAATTTATAAAGAGACGACATCTTATCCATTTGACAGGTCTTCTGCTCGATTGGAATGACTTTTCCTATGACTTTGACAGACAATCGATTGTTCCAATTTTGACATGTCACCTCTTTATAAATTCAGGCTCTTTAATCCCAACCGGAGTGCCAGAAACGTCATCCACGAACATTTGGCTTGAAGCCAAAGTTGTTGGTTCTTTGGCTCGATTATCTGCCAATCTAAGACAGCTGATGCAAACATTGAGAAATTATGCTCCGTTCACATAGATGTTTGATTTGTTGCGTGGCAAAATAATCGTGATAAATGTTCAACAAGCGCGTACTTGTAGGAATTTAATATTTATTAAATTATTTTTTAAGCAGGCTAGCTAATCATGAAAAATTCAAATTTTATTAATGATTATTCACACAACATTTTTTAATGCACGTGTCGTCAATGCACATATAAAAATAGCATAACAACTGTAGGCTACAGTACTGACACCACCGATGGGGGTGGCTTCAGCAACCCTCTTTCTTGGCAGAGGATTGATCCCAACAAACAATTTTAGCTGCAGATTAGCTTATACAACCAAAAATTGGCTTACAGCTAATTTTTGCCTGTATAAGCTAGTCTGTAGCTAAAACTATTTGTTGGGATTGCTCTCCAAACCTTGTGTTCTCAATCCTTACCCTGCCATCCATTTGTTACAACTTGTTACCCCTAACCTCGAGATAGCCGCGAGTAATCGGCCCCCGCTTTACTAACGTTAGTTTTAAGTAATTTTGTAATCTAAACAATGAATATCGGCTCCGCAAGGTACGGCAAATAAGCCTGGACAAATAAACGAATTATAAAAAAGAGATACGCATTATAAAAAAAAAAAAAAGATTTGATTTGGTGTTTGCGTTTGGAAATCTTTCTGAAATTACTGATTTTGATTTTTTTGTTGTTATATTTTGTGCTTTACAATAAATCAAATTGGTAATACAAAGTTTGATTATATGTAGAACCAACGGTGTTCATACACACTTAAATACTCAACTAATCAGTTCGACCTGCCATTATTTTCCGATTTCCCATCAACCATGAGATGCAACGTAAAATCGAATTTTGCAAGCTGATTGTTGCGGTTCAGGACCAAATCGTTTGGCGATTACCCGTGACGACTGCCACACCGATAAGAACTTTCTGTTTCCACGGGAATAAATAGGACCAGCTGGTGTGCAATTCAAACAGTCGAACGCAGTTGTTGAAGTCTCAAAGCCAAAATGAAATTCACAATTCTGCTGGTTTCCTTGATCGCGATGGTGGCAGTACTGCAGTGCCATGCAGAGGACGCCATGTCTGACGATGAATTTAATAAATGGTACGACGAGAATATGCCTAAGACGAAAAGACAGGTGGAAGATTCGACAAAAAATGACATGTCACATTTACTCAAAATGCAGACAACCATGAGAAGCATGGCCAGTATGTTGAGGGATAACGGTGTTGAAGCTGATTCATGAGAGCTGAAGGAGAGAAGGAATCCTGCATGGTAAGATTTGTTTGAATAGTATACTATGGGTGGATTTGATTACCGGCATTATTTAAATTTACAGGTTTCCAATGACCAGATGATGATCGATTAATGATAATAAGCAGAGGTGAAATCTCCTTGAAGACGCAGAATAGATGGATTAGTTGATAAGTTATTCATGTCTGGTGGAAGTACTGGATATTTGTGCAATAAATCAGTTGTTCAACCCTAAGAATTGATTATGATATTTGATTTAACATATCATGTGGTTCATGCGTATTATTTTGTCACCAAATTATTGATTCTTAATTACCAGTGACCTTCAACTATAGTTATAACTTAACGTTTGCGTTCAAAACTGCAGCAATAATGGCATCTTCACGTGACCTCTCAAGCAGTATGTTGACTGTAACATCTCTAACTTCATCGAAACATTGTTACAAGTGTTTGGTGGAGATCTATGAAACAGCCCAAGTAACAATTTCCAGTTGAAGAAACGCTTTCGTTTTGATTTTGTTCAGCTGCATGTTGAATAATAATTGCACAATGTGTTCACCACAACTTTTATAAAACCCTTGTTTACACTGGTTTGAAGAACCTATACGACTGCAATACAAAGATGTTGTCTAACGTATTCAGTAAAACGTTTACCCAAAATCAATTTCTTGTTGAAGAAACGCTTCAATTGTGATTTTATTCAACTGCATGCTGAATAATAACTGTACAATTTGTTTATTACAACTTCTGTAAAACTCTTGTTTACACTGGTTTGGAGAAGCTGTTCAACTACAGCATTATATGTATACGCGGTATAGGAGTAGAAGCAACTTTTATACAACGTTTATAGATACATATTAAACTCAAGCTTTATTATTTTGGTGAAAGCTCTTATACAACGTTTGTAGACACTTCTTGACAGCTGCTTTGAAATTTAGTAGAGAGTAAACCTGAGAGGCGTTTGTTGCACTCTTTTATGACTCCTAAATAATCATTGTACAGCAAGCGGTGAAAAGCGTTTATAGCACTTTTCAATGACTCCTTAACAACCGGATAGAAGCAACTTTTATACAACGTTTATAGATACATATTTAAACTCAACCTTTATGGTTTTGGTGAAAGCTCTAATACAACGTTTGTAGACACCTCCTAACAGCTGCTTCGAAATGTATTAGAGATTGAACCTGAGAGGCGTTTGTTACACTCTTTTATGACTCCTAAATAATCACTATACAGCAAGCGGTGAAAAGCGTTTTTAGCACTTTTTAATGACTCCTTAATAACCGTGGTGTAAGTACTCACAATATTCACAGATTAAAATTAGTTTAACAATTGTCGTGGTACGCCAAAATAATTGCTTGTACAGTTTTTATTAATTTAATTTATTTGTGCACATTGAAAAAATATGTAATTATGCCATAATTCACATTCTGTGATCATGGAAGAAGTAGTAACAAGCATCTGTTTAATCTTTGATTGATATTCCTTCAATTAATCTCTCTAATCATTAATTGAGAGAATTTATCTAGAAATGTTATCGTTGAATATATGATATATGTCTTAAATTAATGTTTGCATTTATTAATAACACCTATATATAATTTACCTCTACTCCACCAAAGGTTTCTCGAAGCAAGATTCGAACTCATGATCCCGGATTGCCAGCCGCTTCTGTTTCCATCTGCTCTATTCTTGAATACATATTTTGATCATATGAGAGAAGTATATCAAGCTCATCTTGAGTAACTTCTCTTGCAGTCGAATAATCATTGCCTTATGATTATATAAACATGCCTATCACTTGTGCTATTTTTAGTAACAAAATTGTGGTTGGTCGAATGTAAACAATCATTTAAGAGTGCTCCAAGCAGTTTTTGAAGCTTTTAACCAAATGGCAATTCAACTACATTCTTGTACAACTCTGGAAGCTATTATTCAACGTTTGATCAACTCAGGAGTTGTATAAGAGCTCCCAATGGTTTGTTTTGATGCGTTTATTTCACGTTCTATATAGCTCTTGTCAATCAGTTTAACTAAGGTGCTATAAAATTTATCGTAGGTCTTATAAAGCATATAGGTAAACCGAACGTAAACAATCATTTAAGAGTGCTCCAACAGCTTTTAAAACTCTTAATCAAATGGCAATACAACTACATTCTTGTTCAACTCTGGAAGCTATTATTCAACGTTTGATCAACTCAGGTGTTTTATAAGAGCTCTCAATTGTTTGTTGGGAGTTCATTCCTTAGATGAGCTGAAGGTCTTTCGATTTATGTAGTTAGCCCAAAGTGTGTAGCTGTGCGATTTGTTATGTATTTTCCTCGGATTTTCACTAACATGCTCTCATTGCACCAATACAACCGGACGTGAAAATCTCTTTACAATTCTAGATAGATTTGATTTCTAGAAAGTTAAGGCTCGCCCACGCATATCAACATCATCATTGGATCGGGGAAGGCTTCTCCTACCTGATGGTTATGTTGATTTGCGTGGACGTGCCTTTAATTCCTAGAAATCATCGAGAGAAGTCATTGTTTACAAAAGCTGTTTCGCCCTAATTCCAGCTCTATCTAGAATTCCTCGCACAATTCATTACGTTGCCCTTGTTGATACATATAGGGGAAATGACGGCTTCGGCATGCCAGACTATTTTCGGCAACCCAAATTGAAACACTATTTTCACTGGATTTTCTTACGAAAACACTTCGCTGAATGCATGCAAACGATTCTTTATGCTTTCAGCTTCAATTCGACTATATTTTTACCACTGAGAAAAAGCAATCTAGCAAGGTTTTCTTGAAATGCAACACACGCACTACAAATTGTAGCTGATTTCGAGTTGCCGATAATAGAACAGCAGATTTACATGCAGTTCAAATGGAACGGTTGCCGAAGAAAAACTGGTTGCCGACAATACTCGCTCTCACTAGAGAAGATTGGAGCTTTGTAAAAGCGTTTCAAAACAGTTTTTGACAATTCTTTCGACTGAAATTGTTAGAGCAGGTGGCAGCAAAAGATTGTAAACAAACCAATACTGCATATGTGTGCGTTCCTTAGAGAAAAGGGCTATAGAAACAAGGTTGTTGCTTAGGTTGCCGAGAATACGTAAATTACCCTATGCATGTAGTGGAAACAACGGAAATAAAAATTCGCATTGTCAAACCTGATTTTTGTGTATGAATGCAGATCTGTTCATTTTCAATCTGTCAAAAACGAAACAAGCTTTTACCCAACTAACAATTTTCACAATGTAAACGCTTTACTCATTTCATTTATACAGCCTCAAGCTGTATTCAAACGTTATACGATATGAGGAAACCTTTACTCAACCTCTATACAAGCAAATCTGGCGAACTTAGTCAGCTACTTATGGCTGTTGGAACGGTCGGGAGAAGCTCTTATTACATATCCATTAACGCTTCTATACAGCTGTTATCCTGCTGTTTAGTTGTGTGTGAACTTGAAAGGCGCTTATTCAACCTTTTCCCGGTTATCCAATAATCACTACACAGCTTTCTCTTGAAGCCGGGTTAAATACTGTTTACGCTTTTTTATGAAGGAATTTATTGAGTTTCGCTGTGAATCAAATTTATCGAAATTAGTTACAAATCATCACCAAATTATTTACCCTGCACCCGAACCTGGAATCGAACTCGAGACGACCTCATTGGCAAACCTTGACACTACCAACTTCGCTACGCCAACAGTTTGAACTTATGTAAACAAATCAACATTCCCTTCTACAACAAAATTGCTGAGTAGAGGCTTTATAATTGTGCACATGAATCACTTTTCTCGACTAGTTATAAAAGAGTAGAGTAAAAGCTGTAAAACTGCACACGTCTAAAAATAAACCTAGTTGACTGTGAAAATGCTTCCGAAGTTGCTCTAACACAGTTTATAAGCTGAGTACAGGTTGTTTAGTTGTTGAAAAAGCACTTTTGATGTTTATGTTATTCAGCAAGAGTGGTTGGTTGTGTAGAAGCCATCAAATGAGTAATATATTCACTTTGTTAGCTTTGTTTTGCAGCTACAAGTTGAAAATTGATTAGTGTGTGTATAGAAGTGACATTAGCGTTTATTGGCTGATGTTATTCAGTGCGACTGACAAATTGAATAATGGTTGTGAGAAAGTTGAGTAAACGCTATCCAAAACTATTTTGCCAGCTTTTGCTTGTAGCTGTATCTGCAGCTTCTTTTTAGCTACTTTACAGCACAACGCTGGAAAAGTTGGCTTACAAAACTGAAAATGTTAGTTGGGTAGTGTTGGTTCCATTCTGATTCGATAAATAGATACCAGCCAGATGAGGGTGGAATTTCTCAACATATTGATTTTATAAAACAATACACGTGAAGCAGCTATATTTGGTAAGTGTCAATAACCCTAATTAATGTTTGTTGTTCTACACGGTTAGACAAAAGTACCCAAAATTAAGTTCTTATCACTCATCTCGGCACTATAGTGCAGGAACCCAAAAGTAGGTAAAGCGGGTCAAAGTAATTTTCATTTACTTGTGTGCAGTTCGTATGGAATTTTCCACTGGCTTTTTAATTAAAAGTAAGTTAGTTGTACCCAACTGTAGGTAAATATGATTGTACTCAACGTTGGGTTCCCACACTTTACTACCCCTGTTGGGTGGTTTTGTTCCTCCTTTTTTTGACAACATTAGAAGGAGAAAAGGAGACAAACTAGTCAAAAGTAGGTAAAAGTGAACTTTCCGTTGGGGACTTTTTTCTTACGGTGTACCTAAATATAAAATTTACAAGCACTGTTTTCGGTTTCAGCATCTGGACAAGTTTTTGATTCAAATTTGTAACAAGTGTAAGTGTTGCGTCCAAGATTGTTATTTGGTGTTGTTATGTACTCAATCTCTCTTGGGGTAGATCATTGCCCTTACCACAACAGCACAGACGAAAACCTACCTTGTGATCGAGCCACCGACAGCTATGCACTTCACAGCCACCAGCGTATGGATCGAAGAGTCACCGTTGGCTGTACACGGTACAGCCACCAGCGACGGGTTGCCTCTCTAGAACGAAGGGCCACGACACAACTCGATCAAGCCACCGACAGCTGTGCACCTCACAGCCACCAGTAGTGGGACGATGAGCCACTGACAGCTGTGCACACCACAGCTACCAGCGAAGGGACGATGCACCGTTGGCTGCGCACACCACCAGCGTTGCCAGTATTCCAGATTTATCTGGATTTTCCAGATTTTTAGTCGTCTTGCCAGATACACAGACAGACCACGTATATTTCCAGATTTTTAAAATATGTTCCAGAATTTCCCAGATTTTTTAAACATGTTGCTTTAAAAATATCACTGCAATTGATTTACCATCTAATCAAACAATTAAAAGCAAAACTTGCTACTCAACGTCCATCAACGTTGGACATTACATAATTAAGGTAATTCTGAAAATAGTTCTGTAGTGAATTCCTTGTGAAATCAAACGAGAATTTCAAGCTAATTCTGAGTAGAGTTCCATCCATCTTTGTGGGCTTCATGTTCGTGTGATTTCACGTCGTTCAGGCGTATTGTGAGTGCCACGAAGTGAGGGTTCGATTCCCGCTCCAGCCGGTGCAAATTTTGACTACCTGAAAATTTCCCTACTGGTCTACTGGGTGTGGTGTGTTGTCCGTTGTCTAGTGTTAAATTTACAATATGTGCAACCTCTGGTTGAAGACGGTGTCAATTGTCTTATCAACTATGATGACAATTGCATGGAGATTTTGTGAATAAAAGAAATACAATTCGAAAGAGAAATCATAGAAAATTCTTATGATGAACTTAAGGAGTATGCTGATATGAATCGTGAGATTGATTTCAATGGAATTTTGTCCTGTGAAGATTAATTTTAAGACATTTCAACGGAATTATGCGCAATTTCTGGGAAACATTCAAAACCATTTTGGCAAAGTACTTGAATAATTAGGAAATACTGAAAAGGATTTCAAAACAATTTTTACCTACCACGCAGTTCAAAGGGAATTATCGGATGGGTCTGAGAAGAACGTGATGGTCATTCTGAAGAGTGTACCAAGGAAATTTTTAAGAATTTTTTTTTTTCAGAATTTCATAGAGAAAAATGGACACAAAATTGTGCCAATTCTTGGGAATTATTACGAGTTTGAGGAAATTATGGAATTAGAGAGTGATTTATAAGAAATTAAAAGAAGTAATGCTAAGAACTCTTAGAATGTTACCGTAAAAGTTTGGATATTATCAAGATTATTTTAAGGGAATATAGAAAAGAAGTATGATAAAATTTTAGGATGATCGCCTTGGGTGAAAATATCCTGTGAAGAGTTCTAAGTAAAATCAGACTAACAAAAAATGTCATGATCTGGGACCCAGAAAAAATATAAATTCCGGAATTTAGAATCATTGCAAGATCCTGAGACTTCCAAAATGAAGCTATCAAACTTTCATTTTAGTGATATAATAAAATTATTCTTTGGCATAAAATTATTCGTAATGGTCATGTGAATAGTGGAGTTGTCCGTAGTTTAGGTAAACTGTGTGTGAGTATCACGATGTTAGACTTTGAGTCCCACTTCAACCAGGTGAATTTTACTTCAAAATAAGGTTGCCTACTGGTCTACTGGGTGTTGTGTGTTGAATGATGTCAAGAATTAAATTGTAAATCTGATCAACCTCAGGGTAATATTAGAATTATTTAGAACTAATAAAATCTTTAAATTCTGGTATTGCATCAAATAAAGGGTGATACGGTCAAAATTTGGTCAAAAAATGTCATGATCTGGGACCCAGAAAAAATATAAATTCCGGAATTTAGAATCATTGCAAGATCCTGAGACTTCCAAAATGAAGCTATCAAACTTTCATTTTAGTGATATAATAAAATTATTCTTTGGCATAAAATTATTCGTAATGGTCATGTGAATAGTGGAGTTGTCCGTAGTTTAGGTAAACTGTGTGTGAGTATCACGATGTTAGACTTTGAGTCCCACTTCAACCAGGTGAATTTTACTTCAAAATAAGGTTGCCTACTGGTCTACTGGGTGTTGTGTGTTGAATGATGTCAAGAATTAAATTGTAAATCTGATCAACCTCAGGGTAATATTAGAATTATTTAGAACTAATAAAATCTTTAAATTCTGGTATTGCATCAAATAAAGGGTGATACGGTCAAAATTTGGTCAAGGGAAAACGCGTGTAAATCGGTGAAATCGTTTATTTAAAAAATCAAATTAAATTTCTTTTTCAAGTTCAATTAGTATAAAATTCAGGAAAAATATTCAGTTAGGCTTCCGCTTTTCCAAATCCGAATTGCCGGGCCTTACGCTTGACCCCTGCCATCAGATTTTGTACAGCCACCTTGTCCACCTTCTTCGCCGCAGAAAGCCAGTTTGCCTTGAACTGCTGCTCGCCCTTAGCAGTTTTTTTGGTCTTGTTTAGGTTCCGCTTGACAATAGCCCAGTATTTCTCAATTGGGTGGAGCTCTGGCGTGTTGGGAGCCACCTGCACGTTGTTAGCGGCGTACCACTCCATGGCCTTTTTACCGTAATGGCAAGATGCCAAATCTGGCCAAAACAGTACGGAACAACCGTGTTTCTTCAGGAAAGGCAGCAGACGTAAATTTCTTGGTTGACAGTCCCGGAAGCTATGAAAATGCTGCTTTTCAAGCCACAGGTACAGATGGCTTGCCAAACCAGATATTTCTTTGCGAACTTTGACAGTTTCATGTGCTTGAAAACATCTGCTACCTTTCCCCTTCCTTTTGCCGTATAAAACTCCTGTCCCGGAAGCTGCTTGTAGTCGGCTTTGACGTAGGTTTCGTCGTCCATTACCACGCAGTCAAACTTCGTCAGCATCGTCGTGTACAGCCTCCGGGATCGCGCTTTGGCCGTCGTATTTTGTTTATCATCGCGATTTGGAGTCACTACCTTCTTGTAAGTCGATAGTCTGGCTCGTTTTTTGGCTCGATGCACGGTTGTAGACGATACACCCAGCTTATTTGCGGCATCTCGGAGAGAGAGGTTAGGGTTTCGCTTGAAACTACCGGCAACTCTCTTTGTCGTCTCAGCGGTTTCCGGTTTTCGATTTCCCCCCGATCCAGACTTCCTGGCTGTCGACAAACGGCATTTTGACAACTGAAGAGTGAATTCCAAAATCAAATAGGAGCAACATTCTACACACACACCTTCAAAATGAGGGGTGTTCAGGTTTTTTAAATGCAAAATTGAAAGAAATACGTCAAGTTGATATTGACCAAATTTTGACCGTATCACCCTTTAGTAAGGACTACATCGATTATTATTAGTTAAAACAAATCCATCCCATCAAATTTCCTTGACTCTTTGCTTCTAATTCTTAAAAAAAGAATACAGTTTAAAAAGCAATGCTAAACATATTTTCTGGAGTATTTTACCCACATTTGATTATTTTTTTTAAATGCTGTGTTATGGATATTTAAGCTTTTTGGGCACACTGTGTCAATAATTTTCATCTTTTGGATGATTTCAGCAATGCTCACAAGTTATTTGCTTTACATAATTTATTTAAACATGTAATTCATAACCATTCTAGTACTTAAAATGAATTCCAGGTGATCATACTGACCAATTTTTACGCGAGAGCATTATGTTAAAAACGGGATTTTTTTAAGCATTCCAGATTTTTCCAGATTTTATATTTTAACTGTTCCAGATTTTTCTGAAAATGACCTGGCAACGCTGCACATCCACAGCGGACAGTGTAGGAACGATGGGTCGCTGAAAACTCTTCAGCACCAGTCGTTGAGCTGCCAACAGCTGTAACCACTACAGCCACCAGCGCAGTAAACCGGTAAACCTCTCTCCGTCTCTCTCGAAGGACCACGGCAAAACTGCCGAACACAAGGCTCCGATGAGCAGGGAAATAGGAAAGTTCAACTCTTTTAAAAGTGTCCACTAGGCAGTGATGCCACATATACAGATTTATCTGTAATCATACAGATTTTTTTTCAATATTTTGATACAGATATCTGTATATACAGATTACAGATTTTTGAAAAATATACAGATTTTTCAGATTTTTCAAATTAAGGGAATATATTTTGTATTGTTTTATTGTATTGTAATTATATCAATTCCGCTAAATAATCGTTTCAACGGTGCCGGTGGTGTTGTGGTAAGCGTGATTACCTCTCACCCCAGCAGGCCTGGGTTCAATCCCAGTCGGCGCCGCCGGGATGTTCTGAGGCATAACATCTCTGATCACGCCTTCCTTCGGATGGGAAGTAAAGCCGTTGGTCCCCGGTTCATGAGTTGATGGGTCGATAGGTACACGCAGGGAAATGAGCATAAGAAAACCAAAATTCAAACATTATGTAAACTCAAAAATGAAGCAAAACAAACTTTCATAAGTCACTTATGCGTTGCATATAAGACATATCAGTTTTCATTATTTGGACATAAACCATTCATGCACCACATGTTTGAATTTCATTATGCGCATTATGAAAGCTGTAAGAGTGTTTATTTGAAAAAAATCATAAGGAACGTTATAATATGTAGAGCCAAAACTCAAGATGGAAGTGGCTATTGGAGACGGTAGTGGACGCATACAAGTCGAAGCTATGTAATTTTTTTTGTAGCGGGAATTATTCGAAAAGTCACCATTAATAAGGCAGGTGTCAACAGACTCATTAGTGAGGACGCCGTCTTTTCATGTAATTGAGAATTCTACTGTGGATCCAATGCATGATTTATTCAGCAATGGAATCTGTAAATACAGTTTTTCAGCATCTCTCACTGATGTATAAGTTTTGAAATTATGCATTTCAATTTTCATTCGCTTGGTGTCACAATTCATAATGTAGGTAATTGAAAGTGTATGCTTCAATTTTCAAAATTCTTAATACGTCATTCCCCCTTATTCTGCGAGTCACGTGACTATCTGTCACCGGTGAGGTGACAATTGTCACCTCGTGTGAGGTGACTCTCCGTGCAAATCAAATGGAGAGTCACCTCACACGAGGTGACTATTGTCACCTCACCGGTGAGAGAGAGTCACGTGACTCGCAGAATAGGGGGGATTATGAACTAAGCTATGCATTATGATGATTTCATTACCAAGTCCTTAAGAAATTCCTACGAATTGATTTGCCCAATAAATTTGATTTCATAATGTATCGTATTGAACATCATGAGAATTGCTTGTGGCTAAATTTCAAAAGGTATTTTAATGAATATCTTATGTGCATTTACCTGCGTGTAGGGTCCAGGTGTGGGAGCTGCCTTCCTGGCACGTCGGTAGCATTGGTGCTCAGCACGGAAAACAAGATCGACGGAAAAAACAAACCAAAGGAAAAAAAAAAAAATCGTTTCTTCCTTCTGAGAAGCTTGAATTCAATCTGAGCATCAAACCCAAATCGTATTTTTCACAAAATAAATTATTATTGTTTTAGCTTCGAATGGGCTTGAAATCTTTCCGATGGACTTCTGATGTTCAGATGTCTGATTTGTTTAATTTACCATGGCACACGGTGACAGATACAAAGGTTAATTAAATATATTTTTGTCAGCACGGTAAACAAGCCATTTTAGAAAACCCACAAAGTGGTTGATTACAGTTTGTGAGTCGAAGAGTCAACTAGATATTTTTATATTTGAGAAGCGTATTTACAGAAATAAAGAATATTGTATGCAATTCGACTAAACTTCCTGTAAAAGTTTTGTGTTATGTACAATGTCCAGATAAAGGTTTGGGTAATTTCAGATATAAAAAAAATCAAATTCTAGGGAATTGTGATAGTTACTTCATTTAAGAAATCTTCTTAATGTTGTGTATTTTCAGACAGTAGAAGATATACAAAACACTTTGAAAATCAAGATTGTAGGATTTCATGATTTTGAAGAAAGCAATCTTTAGTCATTTTTCATGTTTCCAAACATTGAACAAACTCCTTCTTAGCTTTAAATTTGCTCAATGGAGATTTACGTAAATCCGCACTGATACCATAACACAGAAATTGTACAGATTTTTTTTACAGATTTTTGTCAACCAAATACAGATTTAAAAGATTTTTTGCGATGAAAATACAGATTAAACTTCGAAAAAATGTGGCATCACTGCCACTAGGTGGAACTTATGGAAGATGAATCGATCACCACATGCAACCAGTGGATGAACGAACAGGAACTGGACGAAGCACGAATGCTCGGGAAATCTCCGTTCTCGGACGAAAAGAATGAGACACTGTTCTCAATTCTGCCTTTTTATTCGCTGCTTCCTCTTCAATGGCTAAATGCAGGATACAGAATGAAACATGAAATGCAATGTTGTTTACTTTTATACTCTTTCATCGGCTGCGTCAGCCAATCAGGATGCGCCATTCGATGACGTCGTTCGTTTTCCTATTGGAAGCGTTCATCGCGTACAGGTGTTTTAGGCTGTGAACCATTTGCCGAGTTAAATTTAACTCGTGGTTAAAAGTGACATTTCGAAAGTTATTTTCTATGTTCGAAAATCCCCGTGCTGTCGATCGACCGGTTTTCGAGCCACGGTTGTCAAACTTTAACTTCTTGTCTGTCAGAAATAACCATGCTCGGATAGCAGGGTTAATCGATAACTTTTCATCTGTCAAATTTTAACCAAAAGTTAAAATAATCCACCAAATGGTTCAGAGCCTTAGGCTGTGAACCATTTGCCGAGTTAAATTTAACTCGTGGTTAAAAGTGACATTTCGAAAGTTATTTTCTATGTTCGAAAATCCCCGTGCTGTCGATCGACCGGTTTTCGAGCCACGGTTGTCAAACTTTAACTTCTTGTCTGTCAGAAATAACCATGCTCGGATAGCAGGGTTAATCGATAACTTTTCATCTGTCAAATTTTAACCAAAAGTTAAAATAATCCACCAAATGGTTCAGAGCCTTAGGCTGTGAACCATTTGCCGAGTTAAATTTAACTCGTGGTTAAAAGTGACATTTCGAAAGTTATTTTCTATGTTCGAAAATCCCCGTGCTGTCGATCGACCGGTTTTCGAGCCACGGTTGTCAAACTTTAACTTCTTGTCTGTCAGAAATAACCATGCTCGGATAGCAGGGTTAATCGATAACTTTTCATCTGTCAAATTTTAACCAAAAGTTAAAATAATCCACCAAATGGTTCAGAGCCTTAATCAGTTTATTTGGTTTACTTTAAACAACCGGCCTCGCAACCGGCTGAAGCGTGGCGCACTGCCCATCAGTTTTGAGGTACACGTTTGGGCACCATAAGAGCACATGCGAGCGTCCCATCGGCGGCGGGCATACGTCAACGAGGGGTGATTGCGAAAAGTTAAGCAAAACAAACTTCGAAACATAAACAACCTTGTGATTTTCCACTTTAGTTGCGTTGTGATGTGTCAATAGTTGAAAAGTTTGTGAGAATTTTGTGTTTCACAGAAGAATTTGCAGAATGGAGCCAAGTGTAGACGACTTGCTGTCCTTCAAGGAGTTCCCACTGATGCAGGATGGTAACTCCGACAGCGCACAGCTGAACATCGACTCCCCGAAGAAAGTTTCACCCAGTCGGGAATCGGACAACGGTGAAGGTTTGTCTTTTGATGAATTGTGAGGGTTGTTCAGTCCAAATAAATGGATATTTTCAGAAACTGCACCGACGAAAAGTTCATCATTCTTCACTTTCGAGTACTACCAGAGGTTCTTCGACGTCGATACAATGACTGTGGTGGACCGAATAGTCACGTCTATCATTCCAAAGCGGGCACCGACCGATTACCTAAAGCTTAACATAGCCACCAATCCGGATCTCTATGGGCCCGTCTGGATCGTGATCACTTTAGTAACAAGATTCATACGTTTTCAATTCTTTGGAATTTTATTGATATTCGATTCATTTTGCGATAGATTTTCACAATTGCCATTTCGGGTAACATGGCCAGTTACCTGCAGAATGCTGGCAACCACCACTGGCGGTATAATTTCCACCTGGTTTCGGCTTCGGCAACGGTTATCATTTTGTACACCAGTTTCATGCCCTTTGCTCTGTGGGCACTGCTCAAATGGAGCGTTCGGACGGATGAGATGGACTTGGAAGAGGTTTGAGGACTATTTCTTTACTGTTGATTATTCATTACGCTAAAATTCTGGTTGTAGCAGGCTCCATACACTCCTACCTTATTGTCACTGGTCTGCGTCTATGGATATTCCATGGGCATTTACATCCCGGTTTCGATCCTTTGGACCATTCAGGTTAGCTGTTCTCAATTCTAATTTCATAAGCACAAGTAATTGAAATTGTTTTCAGATTCCCCTCTTCCAATGGCTTTTGGTTGCAACGGGAACGTTCCTGTCCGGATTCGCCCTGATTTGGATTCTGATGCCGGCGATTAAGACTTCGAAATTATCCTTCTTCATCACACCGACCATCGGATTGGTGCATTTCATTCTGGCTACCGGATTTATGCTGTACTTCTTCCATCCAGCAGATTCGCCCGAAGCGCCGGTTAAAGTGATGGAACAGATCAAAACTACGATTGCAACGGTCATTGCCCACAAAAATGCTACCCAATAGATTTTAATAGAATGAACATTGTGTCTAAGTCATTTAAGTGGAATAAATCTGTGCTTACTAAAATAGCTTAAAATACGATTTTGCGGTTTATCTACTTCCCGAAACTACCCTGGGTGTTTTTACAAGGAGTTAAGAAGACAAACAAGTGAAAAGTAAGTACCTACCAATAAAGTGAGCTGTCCGTGTAAAAGGTTGGTCTAAAACTGATCGACTAAGTGATTTTGAAAATGCAATGTAAACTCTTGTCGGAAAAATGCAGGGAATGGATACTGAGATGATCCTCTTTGCACGCAATATTGTATGCAATTTTTGGTTAAGTTTATATGCCCATCGTTTTCTTTCTTATAAATTTAAACGAATTATTGCATTATTATAATAACAACGTGAACAAACCGAATATAGTTGAACTTGATTAAATATAAATTACTAAATTAAATAACGAACAATAATTATTATTATTAAATTTTAATATTTTGATCGATTTTCCGATAAACCATACCTTTGTTCAACATTTTACACCCCCGCACCGAACTGCGTGCATGTATTGGTGTCATCCTTCGCCGGAGCAGGGCTGTGTGCAGAATGCACAGCAAAACGTCAACAAACCCATTATTTTGACGTTTAAAAGTATCTTCCACTTCACTAGCAAAGGCAGCAGAGAGAAAAGTGATTGCAATTCGTGAATCGTTCGCTTGATTGAACAACTAATTTAAAGGGAATCCATTGCCAACTTCAATTGAAACCGTTAATTTAATCAAACAAACAACCGACCATGGACGCCCATCGCGAAGCGATCCAGAAGCAAATCCACCAGGACTGGGCCAACCGGGAGTACATCGAAGTGATCACAGCCAGCATCAAGCGAATCACCGATTTCCTCAACTCTTTCGGTGAGTAAACAACAATCACTTTATTGTGGCCGAAAGTATTGGAAAATGGGCTCTGAATTCATGCCTTCCGCAGATATGAGCTGTCGGTCACGGTTGGCCGTGCTGAACGAGAAGCTGACGACGTTGGAACGGAGGATCGACTATCTGGAGGCTTGCGTGACCAAAGGGGAAACGTTGCAATAGTCGGCTGATGCTGCAAAGGGGAGGGTGGGGCTACCACGGTAGGACTGATATTTGTTGCTTTCGGAAGGGATGCGTTGATCTGGAACCGAAGCAAACAGTTCAGCAGTACGGAAAACGCGGAAGCAACCCGAAGCGAATGGATTTCTAGCGTAAGATTCCTACGAATAATAATATGCTATTTAGAGTGTACGCTTATGTTGTGACAAATGTAAATTAATTTAACTATCGTTTGATGAATAAAATGAATAACTACATCTTATGAATGTTTAAGCCGAGCCTTTTCATGGAACCTTATTGCTTCATGTTAAAGACAAGATTCATAGATGCCACAAATGGCCGCCATCATAGCTGATTCTACAAGGCAAAACAGCCACGACAAAGGCCATTTCTAGATAGGGCTCGAATTAGGGCCTAACAGCTTTTGTAAACAATGACTTCTCTTGATGATTTCTAAAAATTCAAGGCTCAAACCGCAAACCGCGCAAACCAACATCCTCACTGGGTAGGGAAGACTTCCCCTATCCGATGGTTAGGTTGGTCTGCGTGGGCGTGCCTTGAATTCATAGAAATCATCGGTAGAAGTCATTGTTTACAAAAGCTGTTATGCCCTAATTCCAGCTCTATCTAGGTTTGGGGATTTCATCATCCTTGTCCTTAACCCTCTTCCTCCCATGGTAGCACAGGCGCTCCACAACTTTGCGATCCATTTCAATCTATACCATTAAATATAGTCAGTATACTATATATATATATATAAGTATACTTTTTTAAGCTTCTCCGTCTGCTCATTATTCTCAGGCTAGCTGAATCTCGGCAAGTTTTTCACTAAGATCCAGCAACATAAAATGCCGAGCTGCTCAGTGGTGCTAATCTTGGCAAAAAAATATCTAAGTTTGTAGGAAGTTCAGTGATGCCAGCGAGAAATGTGTTTTAATGTTCAGTCGTACAATACATAATCCGTTTATAAAACTAGAATTTTATTTCCATTTGATTTCACCACTAAAATCATAAATTCACTCTTTTCATATGGCATTCTTGTCTTTTGTTTGTATCCACAAAAAGCCACGTCGCTAAGTAGCCAAGCTAAGCTGGGTTTAGATAGGGCAAGTCAAATGATCAAGTCAGTTGAATTCAACTGACTTGAAAGTGAATTGAACGTGTAAACCATGCTATTCAACTGACTTGATCAACTCACTTGAATTGAAAAAAGTTGAACCAGGCTCAACTTTTCAAGCCAATTGAATTCAACTGAGTTGATCATTTGACTTGCCTAGTCTAAACCCAGCATTAAGCTGGGTTTAGACAGGGCAAGTCAATTGATCAACTCAGTTGAATTCAACTGACTTGAACGCGAAATGAACGTCTAAACCATACCATTCAACTGACTTGATCAACTCACTTGAATTGAAAAAAGTTGAACCAGGCTCAACTTTTCAAGCCAATTGAATTCAACTTAGTTGATCATTTGACTTGCCTAGTCTAAACCCAGCATTAAGCTGGGTTTAGACAGGGCAAGTCAATTGATCAACTCAGTTGAATTCAACTGACTTGAACGCGAAATGAACGTCTAAACCATACCATTCAACTGACTTGATCAACTCACTTGAATTGAAAAAAAAAGTTGGACCAGGCTTAACTTTTCAAGCCAATTGAATTCAAGTGAGTTGATCAATTGACTTGAATAGTCTAAAACCAGCTTAGAGAGGATCATCCTAAAGGCTGACGAAATACACGGAGAGAGAGCAAGGATTGTCGGCGAGGCAGTTCAGATTTCGAAAAGGAAGAGCAAAAGTGGATGCAATTCGGACAGTTGTCGAGAGAGCCGAGAAGGCGCCGAAACAGAAGTGGAGAGGAGATCGATATTACACTGTGATAACGATCGACGTCAAGAATGCGTTCATCAGCTCCAGCTGGGAGGCCGACGCTACTTCCAGAACCGGGTCCTGATCTGTGAGCCAAATATGGGGCAGAGATCGATTAGGATCACGGTGGGAATTCCACAAGGCTCCATGCTTGGTCCAACGCTCTGGAACGTGATTTAAAAAGGCGGTCTAACGCTGAAGCTACCCAAACGAGTTGAGATCGTTGGCTTTGCGGACGACGTCGTCTTACGGTAACAGGCATGACGCTGGAATAGATGGAAATGTTGGCGACCGAGGCGGTTGACGTGATTGGAAACCTAATGCATGGAGCGAAGTTGGGGAGAACGCAATAAACTAGAAGCATAGAGGTAACTCTAAGACTAGAAGGTCCCGAAATAACGTGCTCAACTTTTAGGTTCAGCTCTGGTACTCTCTTCGGTCCCAAGCTAATCGATTCACCCCTCGAAACATATGAAAAACCAATAACCCCTCATTTTATCTGTCAAACTTTCATAGCGAATCAAAACAAACATTGCGTTGTACTAGAATTTCGACTAGAATGGGGTACGTTCAAGGGGTAGGTCACTCCGCACACCAATCTTGGGTCATCTTTTTTGTCAGTGTGCCGCAAGTATGCCGATTTAGCCGGTCATAGAGCAAGCTGAGATTGTTTGTAAAATACCCATCCCGGCAACCCGGTATTTCTGACACCTTGAATGTTTTGGTTTGAAATCGCAAGGATAAATCGGATTGAGGATGACGCGGGAAGTGGCGGGTGTGCAAAATTTCGGTGTTTTGTGAAAAGTCCTGTGTTTTAGGTTTTATAATGCCCTCAAAGGCAGACCAGAAACCTAGCCTTTCGTCCGGAAAGAGTTGGAACCGGTGGGAAGCATTGTTGGAGACCGACTATAGAGGGTGATGAATAGACTTCATTAGTTTGTTTTGTGTGAGTTGCAGCATTATTTGAATTAAGGGTACTAATGAGGTGTGATTAACTGCCTCTTTCTCTTGAGCCCACTCTGGAACCTACATTTCGTATTTAGATCTGTAAGTGAACAGCTGGTCTGAGTTCAATTAGAAGATGTTCCTGAACATACAGTCAAACAGCACGTAATGTTCTGAACAACTTCAATGACAGTTGTCCAGCAGTGCTCCCATTTTATTTACAACAATCTAATGCCTATGAGATTGTGCCGAAGGTATGCCGAAAGTGTGCCGATGGATGTGCCCAAACTGTGCCGAATATAATTTCGGCACAATGTGCTGAGTGACTTACCCCTTGGGTACGTTAATCGTTTGCTTGAGACCAATAGGCTAGTCAAGTAGTGAGCCAATTTAAAATCGTTAGTTTCGTTAGCCAATTTAGTTAGTTTCCATAGAGTTACCTCTATGGTTCAATTAACTTCACGAATATTTCAGGAATTTTAATTTTTGTGAGAAATTTAGGGTAGTCAACAGACTTTTATTTAAGATTAGAAAACTTTAGAACAGTCCCAATTACTTCAGAGAAGCACTGGTGAAGTTTATAAATCATGATGAATTACACAGCACAAAAATAATTTTAATATCACATCAAAGTGGATGCACTTTAATCAACAATCAATACGAAACTAACGATTTTAAATTGGCTCACTACTTGACTAGCCTATTGGTCCCAAGCAAATCGATTAACGTACCCCATTCTAGTATAAATTCCAGTACTACACTATGTTTGTTTTGATTCGCTATGAAAGTTTGACAGATAAAATGAGGGGTTCGTGGATTTTCTTAAGTTTCGAGGGGTGAATCGATTAGCTTGGTACCGATGATAGCACCAGAGCTGAGCCAAAAAGTTGAGCTCGTTTCTTCGGGACCTTCTGGTCTTAGAGTTACCTCTATGATTGAAGTGCATCCTCTTTAATGTAACATTAAAATTTATTTTTCGCTGTGTAGTAATTTTGTAACGGCTTTTCAGTCTTCAAGAAAAATTACTGATTACAGTTATATCATCGTAAATGTTTCGATCCAGGGGATCTTCATCAGGGTTAGTTTTTGAAATTAAGATCGTTACGCTTTTAGTGCTGATCGGAAGCCTGCATAACATTATCGGTGACATTATGTCCCTTGAGAAAGGCTTAGTAAAACATTTCAGGCATAACAGATCGACCGGTTAGTATTTTTAAGTTTTATGGTGAGCTGTTTACAGGCAAGATTTATCCCTATTCTAATTTTAGTTAGAGCAAACTGAACTCAGTGAGTAATCAGCTCTCACTACAAACTTGCCTCCATTATGTCCAACGGAAATATTTATTTAATTTACAGCTGGTGGTGCTACCTATAAACCTCCATCCGACCCCATTCTTTGGCCCTAATGATAAATATTGGTTCCAGAGAAAGTGGTTGTTTGCTACTGACAACTATAAGGCTATCATTATCTATGTACTTAAATTGAACTGAATGTTCGTTGGCATATAATATAAGCGACAAATTGATTCCATTCAACGTTTAAACAGGTTGGCCAAGAAAAGAGCTCATAACACATATATTTCTAATCGAAACAAAATTCATGGAAACGTTCCGGCCTTGCAGCACACCTTTCCGCACGTAGGCACTCGGCCACAGTTGATGGGGGTGGTAACATTACTCGCTGTTTGCAATTGCACTGCCTCGGTTGTCGTCATATCCTCCGCACCAGTGACTGACATCGGCAGATCACGTTGTCGTTGCTCACCAGCTGATTCATCGATCTATGTGGGGAAGAAAGGCATTTTGAATATTTGAAAATCTGTTTTTGGATTAACGCACCATCTTGTTTGTAACACAATTCAATGCTACCATTACTAAGAGGAATTTCAGAATCAGAGGCTTTTGCTGCATTTCCGAGAAAAATAAAACGACTGCTGCTTGGAGTGAAACTTGCTTCATGTGACTCTCGCTTGTAAGTTCGACTTAATGAGCGTCATGTGAGATAAACGTTTGTGCTGTGGGGTGCTAGCTAGCTATAAAACATGCATTCGATGAACGTAAGCACCATACCTGGGTTACTAGCTTCTAGTAACGTTCCAATCATGACAAATATTGCGACATCACTTATGAACCATTTGTACTGGAATCGTTACTTGATTCAATGTTCTTAAAACAAATACAAATTATGGGTACATTTCGGATAAACACATAAAATCAGAACTAGGTTTATTTTAGGAATAAATAATGTTTAAAATGTTATTAAAACATATCTGTAACTACAGTAAAAGAACGTTACAACATCGGTGTAAAGTTCATAAAAGTATCTTAGTGGTATAAGATCTATTATGAAATGGTTCTTCTTCTTTCTTCTGACGCGTCATCCGAGATAGAAAACAAATAAAATAGAAGTTTTACGAAGAGACAGAGAGCAGAACAACAGAAATAGCTATATAGAAGGTGTACACAGGAAGTCGCATTTAATGGCAAAAGAATTCAAACTTTGCTCCTCAGCCTTAACAAACTATGGGTCCTTAACAAACTACAAAACATAAACTGCCCTTTTAAAGGTACCACTAGACGACGACGGTGACTCGGCATGGGGCCTACTTTCTCTCGTAGCTACCGTACTCGTCGTCCTCTTCGTAGCGCTGAGTGGTCGGCGAGTAGGTTGGCCTTCTCTGCTGGAGCGAGATGTTGATCTCCTCCGGATTGCGGTACGCGCTCTGGTGAGTCGGGCTCGGGGACGACACTAGCCGGTAGGACGGAGTAGTCGGGCTGTTGTACGCTGGTTGCTTGCGGATCTGCTGCTGCTGTTGTTGCTGCTGGGGAACATGATACTGCTGCTTCTGCTGTTGAACGGGCTGACGACGTTCCTCGTGGACGCGCTGCTGGCGGTCGTAGTCGTTGTGACGCTCATCGACGTAGAAGCTCTCCGGGTAATAGCGTTCGGAATATCTGAGGGTTGGATAAGAAAGCGGTCAATTGAAATCAAGTTGCGTCGATCGATGGGGGATACCTCAAGGTGACGTTTGGTTTGGACATGTGTTCTTCCATGTTGATCGGTTTGTAGAGGTAATCGTTGACAAAGTGGTACTTGGACGACTGTTCGCAGATGTTGTCGCTGGACGGTGGCATACAGATCAGGTGCACCTGATGGAATGAAAAGCCTTCCGGGCAGATCCAAGAGTGTTTCTGATTTTCCTGGCAGTAATGGAACACTTCGCAGCCTAGACTTTCGTCGGCGTAGTATCCGGTGGTGCGTCCCGTACAGTGGAAATCGGATTTCTCCAACAGGAGAGATAACCGATCGGGTTCCTCTTCGGCTTCGACCTCTTCGCTCGAGTAGGCTGGCTTCTTGCCCTTTTTGTCCTGAGGATGATGTTGGCGGCGGTTGTAGACCTGTTGGGGTTCGTCTTCCTCCTCTTCGGAGCTGTACTGGGCCGAATAGGCTGGACGAGCCCGGTAGGCTACGTTCGCTGCACCGGCTGGCGTTGAATCTTTAACGTTTTCACGTTCCTCCGAACTGTGGGCGTTGCTGAACTGGGCCGCTTGGGATTTGAACTGCTGCTGGGCGGTGGCGACTGCGCAGAACAGCAATAGGGCGATGCCGATGAGATGCAGTGAAAGCCTGTGTTGGAGAGTAGAGAAGCGGGCATCGATTAGGTTTGAAGTTGTTGATTTTCTTTGATCTGTGCGGATCAAACGCACTGAGCACGAGTGCTCAATAAATACAGTAAGCATGAGCGTGAGTCTGCTTAATAGTAACGAAATTATTGTTTGGATACTATTACTATTTACAATTCATATCTACTGTAGGGTTCTTAGATAGCCTAGGCAGTATTACCAACAATCAATACGAAGCTAACGATTTTAAATTGGCTCACTACTGGACTAGCCTATTGGTCCCAAGCAAATCGATTAACGTACCCCATTCTAGTCAAAATTCTAGTACTACACTATGTTTGGTTTGATTTGATATGAAAGTTTGACAGATTAAATGAGGGGTTCGTGGATTTCCTACGATTCGAGGGGTGCATCGATTAGCTTGTCATTTTGATGACCAAGTCATTTTGTCAAATATATTTGTAATACATTTGAGATTTTTTTACCAGCACGACACTTACACTGAACATCCAATGCAGAATTAGAATATGAATGAAGAATGAATGTATCATATGTTGTTTGTGTAAAGTAAGATAGAAACAAACTATATTGTTTCTTTCCTTTGGATGAAGCGCCAAATTTACTTATCGTTGCTCCCTCATCGTTGCTCCCTGCACTCCGCCCTGGCTATGCCCATGGTAAACACTGATTAAAAACTACAAGGGGCAGCCCTATGGGGTTGTACCAACAATTAATACGAAACTAACGATTTTAAATTGGCTCACCACTTTAGTAGCCTATTGGTCCCAAGCAAACGATTAACGTACCCTATTCTAGTCGAAATTCTGGTACTACGCAATGTTTGTTTTGATTCGCTATGAAAGTTTGACAGATAAAATGAGGGGTTATTGGTTTTTCCTATGTTTCGAGGGGTGAATCGATTAGCTTGGGACCGAAGAGAGTACCAGAGCTGAGCCAAAAAGTTGAGCACGTTATTTCGGGACCTTCTAGTCTTAGAGTTACCTCTATGGTTGTACGCAATGGTGACGTAGGACTACTACTATAATAAATCTCATTTGTAGGAGCTTGCGTTTTGTGTAGGAATAGGAATTTGAGCGGGGTTCTCTCTGTTTATCCTCTTTAGTAGACGCGCCTGACAAAGATGGCCTACAGCGACTCACGAAGAGCTACTGATTCCGGCTTCCTCCTTCTATGGTTGCTCATGTGGGCTGTAATCATGTAAATTTAGGTGCTCTGGAACTGACATATACGAGCGTCAATTTTGACATAAAATTGAGTCATAATAGACGCCAAATTCAGCTCACTCAAACAGACTTTCGAACTTTTCAGTCTCGGAACACTTAATTTTACATGACATGTTAGTTTACGTCTCATCCTTTATCTCAAAGATGGATTCCGTCACGTGTAAAATTAGGTATTTCTAAGTGTGAAGTGTAAAGAAAATGTTATATTCGAGAACCAACCTGGGTATCAAATTTAATCAAACACCACCCTGATTCGAAAAAAAACACTTACTTCATCATGTTTTTACAATCCTCAGTAAACTATTATATAACCATCAAAGTCAAAAGAGAACTTTTTCATTACTCATCATGATTGATATATAATCTGTACATTAACCAAGGGGTATGTCATTCAGCAAAGTTTGCCGAAAGTAGTATAGACACACCTTCGGCACAATCTCGTAGGCATTGATTGTTCATTAAATGAAATGGAAGCACTGCTAGAAAGCTGCAATTGAAGTTGTTTACTAAAAATATATTACTGAACAAAGAATGATTAAAATTTAATCATTTTTTGCTTAAACAATCTTTATATGTATATTGATTTGGTTAAAATTGATTTCAAATGTATACTATGTTTATAAATTATTTCCCGCGATCAATTTAATGATCCAATTAAATAATTAGGAGACCAACATCTTGCTGAAAGTTATTATAATAGGTAGTTACATAAGAAAATATCGGTTGCTGGTCGCTTAGTGTGTTAAAAAAGTGATCAAATTACATTAGAAAAAAGATGTTAAAAGAATAATTCAGATCTCCGCCTTTACGTGGGATCATCAGTGCACTGGCAGTGCATTATGCCGTTGATGAATCTGAATCCATTCGTCCGGCAGCACCACAGCCTACTTCTTCTGCATATTGAACCTCAAGCTACTGATGAGATCAATGCTTGGAACTAGTACGGGGGAAATAAGAAGAACGGATCGAGAGACCGATATGTCCGCTTGTGGGACATTAGCGCTGAATTCTTTTGACGTCGATTGCCCATTTTGACACTTTGCCCATTTCTACAGCTATATTCATTGACATTCTCAAAAGGAGTTTCACAATAGAACGCTTTACCAGGAATAGCTGTTGGTAACAATAATGGATCCGGAACCATCGGATGGGGGAGATCGAAAACTGGTCTATTGCATTGTATACCAGAAGTTTTAGAGAGCTGCAAAGCTAACAGTGCAGCACAAACCTCTGAAAAGCCGTATAGGTAGGAATTGTAAATCCGGTGGATGTTCTTTAAGGTCATTTCGCTGCAGATGTAATCCTGGTGTATGAAACCTTTTTCAGAACATGCTGGTTCATTCGGGACAGAAGTCAGACAAGTGTGAAAACTGTGGAAAATACTTAAGGCAATCGACTTTACATTCACGTTAGGACCCACTCGAACGAACGTCCCTTGCTTACACAATTTTCTAAAGCTTTTCAACGAGAAGAATAATCCAACAACCCACGTGCGTACTTATTCACTCGTCTATTGGAAGATTGCCGCAAAAGCTCAACGCAGATGTCGCCACTGCATGATGATGATAATGTTGACAGACTGCATATAAAATTCGTGAAAATTAGCATTAAATTATAATTTTCATCAAGCCTACGTGAAATCCTTCCAATATAACATTCGAATTGAAGAAGAAAACGTTTTTACGATCAGACTGATGTGCATCTTTGACTTTTTCAGGTGAACTTTCAAAAGATATATTCATTTCATTTCACAGCTCCATCAATGCTGCATCGTAAATATGATGGTAAACAGAAGTAAATTGCTCAATTACTCAAAATAAAGATGATTTGTCATCTTGTTATCACTTTGAAGACCATCTAGCATCATTTTATAGTATGGTGCTTGTTAAGTAAATCAAGTTCCGGTTTGTTTTCCGTCGAAAATTGTGAGTATCAATATGTTTGCTTAAAAAAGGCCAAAATGAACATTTATTGAATATTGGCGTCCTATACAACCAATTCTCTATTACCACCAGCATGATACAACCTTTCCTAAGTAAATGCACTTAATTTCCACTTTCATCTTAGTGAAAATCGCACATATTTACCATTTTCTGAAAAATGCAGCTGCGCAGGAGGTAGCCTCTCCCTGTGGGTGCAAACTTGTTATGCATAATTTTCCATGAAAACATCTCCGATCCATACCGAAATAATAACAAATAGTTTTCAAACACGTTTTCTTACACGATTCAAGCAAAAGTTTCCACGGGAAATTATTAGTTTTTCTTTATGGACCGATTTGCCCCAAAAAGCGTCTGTTTTACTTGGAAAATTTGGAAACTATCCTCCTTCTAGTAGTTCTCACTTCGAAATGTAGGTGGCGAAAGCTTGGAAAAGTTTCGCTGCAAGACGCCAATCGAACGTAATTTCATAATCCAACAGGACTGGCCAAACACGTCCAAACAAGCTAGATCTGCCAGAAAACGTTCACTCAAATCGAATATCCTGAAAACTCACATGAAGACGCACATATTCCAGGATTCGTTTCAATATTTGAGTTCGCGTTCGTTTCCAAACGAGGAAGAAGTCAGCCGTCACTCGTTGGTAAATTCGTCACCGAAGCCGTTTAACTGTTCATACTACGGAAAACAATTTATTTAACCTGAAGACTCACGTCCGGACCCACTCGGGTGAAAAATCGTTTTCAGTAACATTCTCTGTTTGGTGCCACTATCTGAAATTCAATTTGACGGCGTTTCGTGTCCTTGTATGGGATCTGGATCATAACCATGACTGCTCTGTGGGTAATCCGCCTCGGACCAAACACTTTGCTAGAGGATAGCGAATCCACGCTAGACTGAAAAATCAATATCATTCTTTGTAATAAATCCTACTCCTGATGGTTGATCAGGAACATTCACAGGATGCACTTTGCTAGACTTTGTAGAGTAGTTTTTTCACCCTTTCAAATGTTCAAATCGCCTCCAGCAGCTTTTCAAAATTTTCCTTGTCTTTGTCGTTCTTATCCCGAACCAACAACTTCACCGACGGAATGCACTCCCCACCGTTCTACTCGATCTTCTTCCTGCTGGTGAGGAAAAGGATAAGTCCATCTTACCGTGTAAGAAAAAGTACCCAAAATTGAGTTCCTTTCACTCATCACGTGGCTTCCGTGGGGCTAGGTAAAATTAAGTTAAAGAAGAAAACTCAATTTTGAGTAATCCTGGCGTTGACCAAGTTGACAAAAAAATAATAAAACGGAGCAGACTGGAACCGAACCATGGACGTTGAGATTACGGGGCCAGTGAGTTGACCACTCGTCTATGGTTAAAGGCGCATAAAAGCAACCTCAATGAAAATAAACTTATATTTGAGTTTATTTATTATTACTCAATAGTTGAGTAAATTTTAACCAACGCCGCTTTTCTGATTCACTCAACGGCGGACCTCAAATGATAGAACCCAACGTTGAGTTTTTTTTTAACTTAACTTTGAGTATTTTTTCTTACCGTGTGGGCATAGAGTATCAATGTGCTTGACACATAATATACAAATGTATGTATTTGTTGCCATATTAAGCTCTCAATTAATAAGTGCATCTAGCGCACTAAGTTGAGAACCGGAGAAACGCTCAAGTGTAAAAGAAGAAGAAGACGAAAAGATGTACGTTTCTTTGGTTATGTGTTCCAATTATGGCCTATGGAATTCCCATATGCCATAATTGAAACACACCATCATAGGAAAGTATAATCTTAACTGGTATATTTGCAAAAAACAACCCACCATCTACCTCCCAATCCTGATCTCAACCTACGTGCTAAGTTTGCATTGCATAAATGCGGAACTGCTCTCGATTTGCCCTGTTACTTTACGTGATCGTTAAAATCCTAATCCGGTACGACAATGGCCCAATCAATCAGATTTTCAGTTCATTTCAGCATAACGTGATGATGACTGCTATTTCCTTAGACACACGCCACATTCCAAGGCGTGCTCTATTGTTCATAAAAATTTACATCTTTCCCTTTATACGCGCTACTCATCACACATAGCTAATCGCTCGCGGTCATGTTCAAACGATCAAACGAAAAAGTTGTTTATTGAAAAATCTCATAACCGATCTCGTTTCTCGCGAGAGACTTGTTTTCATTTTCTGCACCAGTGTGCAGAAACAACGCACATGAGTGAAAGTTTTTGCATTCATTGGAAAAATAAGCATTTAAATTAGATCACACCAAAGACATGCACGCGGACGGAGTATGGAGACAATGCTCAATCAAATGTCGAAATGCTGGGGAAGTGGTACCGTTGTTGTTATGAGATTAAAATTTAAGATTATGTTATGAATGGCAAATCATCAAAATTCAAAGAAATTCGATCAATGCACCGAGCGCACGTGAATGACTCCAAGGCGTGTTCGTTCATGTAGGTAGGTAGATAAGTGTGACTCAGTGTGATGGGTGGAATAATCACTTATAATTAACGGTTAATGTTCGACGAGAGACATTTCCAACCGACATATGCCTTCCCGCCCTCAATCTGTATGTATTTACATGCGAAAACAATTGCAGCAACTGGAACAGATGTGATTTTGTAATCGATTTCGGTTTGCATAAAAAGAGGCAAGTGCAATAATGGCATCATTGACCGAGATTACTTGGTTTCTGTCTTGTGAGGTGCGTCACAGTCAGAGTGTGCTATGATGTAATCTGAATCGAAAATGACTTACTTTCAATTTTTCAATGCAAACAAGGGGAAGCTTGTTGAAGGTTCACCATCAGCATGACACAATTCGAGCAAGCTGATCATTCTGAAACCCAAACTGTCAGTCATCTTGCAAATTCAGCCCTCATGTAACCAGGGCATAAATAAGCCATCAGCAGAATTTTCACAAAAAGGAAGTCAGACAGAAGAAGCTGAAAAAATACGTACAAACAATCAAAACAATTTCCTGAACACTGTTTCGGAAAAGTGTGATAATTGCTAGGCAGTTTTCCTCATCCCTATTATTATTAGCCGCACAATCGTCTGATAACCGCCCACAAGCAAATTCAGCCAAAAGTCATAATTTCTCACAGCCCATTCCCATCGTCGTCGGTCGGCTCCGCTTACTTGCTTGGTGTGAACCATGCGCCAACCCCTTCTCGACGGAAGGTTGTTAAAGATGTACCAACTTCATCGTCTTCCTCAAACTACTTAGGCACAGCTAATTGTTCATCATCTTACACCGATCGCTGCATCTGGCATCGTATGCATCGCTTGCAATGACCTTCCCAGACGTTTCTCGGTTCAACGAAACTGAACAACAGTCAGCGTTTACTACCGTTCACGAGCCAGCCGGGGAGGGTGGGTGGCCGCGAAGTGGATGGCATTCACGAATTCTATTCTATTGGGTGTTTAACGAGACTGCAACGGTAGTTTCCCATCCCAAGACGCTGAAGCAGCAGCAGTGAGAAGCAGACACTGCAACATAATTTTAACGGCCCAGTTGCAAATCGACCGATGGACGATTCGCGAAAAGACTGTTTTGCATCGTGGGACTGGGACACACTTGTGTTACCTTCATGGGGCGATGGAAGAAATGTGCGCAAGAGAGGAAGATTGGCGCAAGCTGGCCCCGAACTACAACTATTAGTTTTGTTCATGTGTTATTTTGTATTGCTGCAATAATCAGAGTCAAGAATCACGCTAATGATGGATCGTAGTTATTTATGCTCTCCGTATGCCGGTCCGTGCTTCGATGGCGCACTCGTGTGATGGGTGGCTAGGGTGGTTCAAAATATCGATTTTTTTTTCCACCTCACTAGTGGTTACCGTTTCTGCTTACTGAGCAGAAGGTCGAGAATACAATCCCAGAATAAAAATAACCTGACCCACAAAAACACAACTTTCGTTTGAATGGCAATTGTCGCAAACACGGTCTTTATAACAACGGTTGTCATACTAATCAACGGTTGTCAGAAGTCCTAATTCATTCTAATGAGTCGTTCTATAAGTGTTTTTTTTTAAATCGCAGAACTCTAAGACCAGTTTCATAAATTATAAAATGTACGTTTTTACGTATATTTATTCAGTTATATTTTTGCACAGAACTCCTAATCATACAATTTTCCACATTTAAGTATATTGCATGAGCTTTCGTTTTTTTACAATTAAATTCATAAATGTATTCACCGCCAAGGAACGTACGCCCACTTATATATAGTTACACTTGTCATACAAAACCAATGAGTTCCCAATACGTTCAGCTAATTCATTCCATTTGGCCCGAATACGCTACCTGTTCGTTAAAGTCCGTCACTCGTATAAAAGAGTAACCGAAAATAAATTTGAGCAAGATAGTATATGGAAATTGCATGATAAGGAAAGAGATCTCTTGTAGCATTGAACGTTTTCAGAGAAAGATGAGAATTGTCGTTTGAAAGGTCGTTGAATTACTTCGGTAATTTGACGTGCTTCCGTCCACGATGACCGTTGGGGTCACACCTATCTGAGGGTTTCTGGATCTTCAACTCGTTCACTTTTACTTGAACCGTGGAAGAGGCGGGAGTGCGAGTAGTTAGTACTTAAGTGTACTTAGTGTCACGGGGTGTTTTTCGTGGTATGTGAAATTAAAAATATGAGGAGTCTATAAGACTGAATTTAATGTTACATTTCACGATCCTTTCCGTTAGCCTGAAGAATTCAAACTTTAGGTTAAAAGTTACGTGCGGTCAATTTATTGTGTGTGCAAAGTTCGTAGAAAGGTAAGGTGAATAATGTCTTTTGTGTAGAGATGTAACTGAAATGTGTCGAACAGCTTTTTGTGCAGGATCGTTTTGTGCAGATTGAAGTTTGCACCGCATCGCTTCTAGCCAAAGATGGCTTTGCTCGGCACACCGCAACCAAGGAATTAAATCGCGCTCTCTAGACCCTACGCTTCAACGTCAAGGTTCCCGGTTCGGTGGAGAATTCGGAAGGGAGACACCGTTTAACTGTTCTCCGGCAGAGCGTTGGACAAATCCGCCAATATCAACCACGTGAACCCACGAACATTATTCGTTGACATTTGCGCCACCGGCAATCGGCACTAGTTCAGTACCAATTCGAGGGTTCGATTGGGAATTTCCGCACCATACCAGTCCGGGGTGCAATGTGCAACACCACCTCCGTGGAATAGGGTGCTACTCAGCAATCTTTCAAGATCAAGATCACCTAAAATCACAGGCACCAATATCACAAGCCATCATCACCACGAAAATCACACGTGATTTACAGACCAATAACAGCCGTGATTTTCGATTCTCAAAATCAACCAGCATCAATATCAACCAAGATCAAAATCATCGAAAATCATAGGTTTAGAAGATATGTGAAATTCTAAAGTTTGAGGCATTCCGAAATTCAAGTCAACATTCAGGATGAAATTAAAATGGTGGATTTCAACCCAAGATGGCTCCCAAATCCAAGATGGCGGACCAAAATCCAATATGGCGGCCCCTGGACAGGGAATATGCAACTAAATCTATGCAATATGGGTATCTGTGGAATGGGCTCGCTAAGTGGAAGTGGAAAATCGACATCCACCGCCATTTTGGAGTTCAAGAAGGTGGACCAAAATCCAATATGGCGGCCCCGGACAGGGAATATGCATCTAAACCTATGCCATATGGGGGTATCTGCGGAATGAGCTCGCTAAGTGGAAGTTGAAAATTGACATCCGCCGCCATTTTGGAATTCAAGATAGAGGACCTAAATCCAAT
This sequence comes from Ochlerotatus camptorhynchus, assembly GCF_037179485.1. Classification (NCBI taxonomy): domain Eukaryota; kingdom Metazoa; phylum Arthropoda; class Insecta; order Diptera; family Culicidae; genus Ochlerotatus; species Ochlerotatus camptorhynchus. Next base: position 449,429 of record NW_027041058.1, read on the forward strand.
ATGGCGGCCCCGGACAAGAAATATGCATCTCAACCCATGCAATATGGGTATCTACGAAATGGGCTCGATGAGGGGAGGTGAAAAATTGACATCCACCGCCATTTTGAAATCCAACATGGTGGACCAAAATCCAATATTATTATTATTATTACTTTGATATCTTCATCCGACAATTTGTTGTCTTAATGAATAATTCTTAGCATCAACATCAATTCATTCTTCTTAGCCTTGAGCGAAATTGAACAGAGTTTTCATTGAAGTCGAACAAATTATAAACATCGTTGAAATTGCGCATGACTGCACGTACTGGCTCGTTACCGTCGTAGTCCTGTCGCCAGCGTGGTAAGCGGAGAAATTCGGTATTCCTGAGTGCATAGCCGGGAATGTTAATGTCGATGAGAGCAAGAAGATTCGGTGCATCAAGTTCGGCGTTCAGTAGTTTCGCTACAAATACAGCTTTCGCGTTCTTCCTCCTTTGTTCCAGCGTTTCCAATCCCAGTAGTTGGCATCTATTCTCATAGGGTGGCAGATTAACCGGGTCATTCCACGGTAAGTTGCGAAGAGAGTATCGCACAAATTTGCGCTGAACGGCCTCTATGCGATCGATCACGGTGATATGAAACGGATCCCATATAATACAGCCTGTCTCGAGAATTGGACGAACAAGACTAACATACAGCGATTTCAATGTGTAAGGATCTTGAAACTCCTTTGTCACCTTTCCAATGAAACCAAGCTGCCGTCGTGCCTTCGCAATAACATCTTCGTGGTGGTTCCTGAACGTGAGACTTGAGTCCAATGTAATTCCAAGATCACGCACTGTCTGCACGCGTGATAGGGTGTTTCCGTCGATGACATATTCATATTGAAGGAAATTTTTCTTGCGGTGGAAGCTAATGACGTGGCATTTAGGTACGCTGAGGGTCATATTGTTGGCACGACACCACAATGCAAATTTGTCCAGTGCCTCCTGGAGTCGCAGACAGTCGTCTTCGTTTTTAACGATCACATAGATTTTTGTATCATCAGCATAAATAAAGTAACATCCATTTTCCAGAAGCACAGTTGCGTCATTGATGTACAGCGAAAATAGCAACGGTCCCAAGTTACTTCCTTGAGGTACACCGGAGGTATTGCAGAACCAGTCAGAAGTTGAAGATCCAATCTTTACTGCAAGAGTCCTGTTGCAGAGATATGATCCGAGTCATTGAACGAAATTGGCAGATGAGCCCATCTTGCGTAGTTTAGCCAGAAGAATGGAGTGGTTGAGCCGGTCAAATGCAGCTTTCAAGTCAGTGTATATTGTATCTACTTGCTTTCCCTGCCCAATATTTCGAAGACAGATCGAAGTGAACTCAGTGACGTTTGTGGTTACACTTCTTCCGGGGCGGCACCGGACAAGAAATATGCATCTAAGCCCATGCAATATGGGTATCTGCGGAATGGGCTCGATGAGGGGATGTGAAAAATTGACATCCACTGAAATTTTGAAATCCAAGATGGTGGACCAAAATCAAATATGGAGGCCCCTGGACAGGGAATATGCATTTAACCCATGCAATATGGATATATACGGAATGGGCTCGATGAGGGGCAGTGAAAAATTGGCATCCGCCACCATTTTGGAAACCAAGATGGTGGACCAAAATCCAATAAGGCAGCCCCCGGACAAGGAGTATGCATCTTCACCAATAATATAGGGATTCTGCGGAATGGGCTCGAAAAGTGGAAGTAGAATATTGACATCCGCCGCCATTTTGAAATCCAAGATGGCGACCAAAATCCGATATGGTGGCCCCCGGACAAGGAATTTGCATCTAAACCCATGCAATATGGGTATCTACGGAATGGGCTAGATGAGTGGAAGTGGAAAATAGAAATCCACTGCCATTTTGGAAATCAAGAGCCCATTCTGCAGATACCCATATTGCATGAGTTTAGATATATATTCCATGTCCGGGGCCGCCTATTGGATTTTGGTCCGCCATATTGAATTCTAAAATGGCGGCGGATGTCAATTTTCCATTTCCACTCATCGAGCACATTGCGTAGATACCCATATTGCATGGGTTTAGATGCATATTCCTAGTCCGGGGCCACCATATTGGATTTTGGTCAGGCATCTTGGATTCCAAAATAACGGTGGATGTCAATTTTCCACTTCCCCTCATCGTGCTCATTCCGTAGATACTCATATTGCATTGGTTAAATGCATATTCCTAGTCAGGGGCCCCCTATTGGAATTTGGTCCACCATATTGGATTCCAAAATGGCGGCGGATGTCAATTTTTCATTTCCACTCATAGAGCACATTCCGTAGATACCCAAATTGCATAGATTTAGATGCATATTCCCTGTCCGGGGCCGCCATATTGGATTTTGGATCACCATCTTGAATTCCAAAATGGCGGTGGATGTCAGACTTTTACTTAACTATAATACAAATCTATTGATTTTGCGTTTGGTTTTTGTTCCCGCAAAATCAGCTAAGGTTAAAATCAGCCTTGATTTTCTGCTGTGTGATTTTACTACTCTCAAGATCAGCTAAGATAAAATCCGCCGTGATTTTCTGTTTGTGATTTTGCTGATCTCAAGATCAGCAGTGATTTTCGACCTTTCCTGATTTTGGATTTTCTTGATTTTTTCCATCACAAACAAACAAAATGGAAAGAAACAAGTACCGTTAAACGGGGTAACATCGATAGTTTTTTAACGTATATTCTAAATATTTTTTACTGCCCTGAATGTTTTTCAAATTTTGTAATTTTAAAACAACCCTAATAAACAAATACCACAAACGAACTGTAAATTATCTCACAAACGGTCTGGATGATACCCCGAACACGTCGTTCAGCTCTCTTTTATGGTTATTTTTATTAGGGAAGTACTGAGGATCCAAGAGTTAATTCGTTAGTAATATGTTTAACGGAAATTAAAGCATTTGCACTATTTCTTTAGTTTTGTTGCCGAACATCAGTATTTTGATTTGGGGTTACTTTGATAATGATCGATGAATGTTGAAAAAAATGCGTGAAAATCAAACAATTTTGTTCTTTAAATATGAAACTTTGAATGAGTATATAATCTGAAAACATCATAATCAATAAGAATACAACATTGAATTTGTGATGGCTATATCGGAAATACATTTCATAAGTGATGGTTTGAGTGACTTTTCAAACAGGCGAAAAACACGAAAATTGTTTGTAAAATATGTAACACATACTATATAAAAACTAAATACGATATCAACGGAAATAACCTAAGGTACAATATGGAACCAATGTATCTGATTTGGAAACAGCGCAGCGAGTAAATTTAATCATTAAATAATACTATCAAAGTTACCCGCATTGTCAAAGATATCCTATTTTACGGTACCGTGCCGATTCAAATTTCGGACACTTAAACTCGAATTTCGGACACTTTTAAAAGTTGATTATCTCGGTCGAATATGATCCACATGTCTTGTAAATTTTAAATTTTTTTGACTAGTGCCCTCCACCACTAGTGCCCTAGTGCCCATCATCTAACATTATTACTTTGTTTCTAACTGGATGTAATATTTAATTAAAAATGAAAGTGTCCGAAATTTGAATCGTCCGAAATTTGAATCGGAACGGTACCATGAATAAACCTAGGTTAGGAAAACGAACAAATCATATAATGATTTCCGTTATTTAGCCCTGAAATAAATGTTGTTTTCGTAAAGTAAAAGCTTTGCCCGTAATGTTAATTTTTGTTGGCTAGATTCTTCACATTTTGGTGTCGTTCTATTTTGCGTTATTTTTTTTTGTTGATTTTACTCCAGGTTGGACTGCCTGGGAAAACAGTCTCCGCACTTACGTGTCAGGATCGGTGGAGGAAATCTGAAAGGGAAAGTTCCTCCAGTGATGATAAAAGTGAGTGGGGTTGTTGTGTTTCGGTAGAACGACGGCTAGCATCAACTTTCGCTTAGGACCGTTTGAAGCGGTCTCTGTTTGTGAGGATCTCAATCCCTCATGGGATTTCAGTCTGCTGAATCGCTCTCAAACTAAATTTCGGTTTCTTCCATTCATAAACCCGCCTGAGACTGGGTTTCTTGCCGGGCAAATCAAACCTTGACGAGTGGTCCTCTCCGGAGGTGGCGCTCAAGCCACTCGTTTTAGTAACAGGAAGCGTATTCGGTGGTTGAGATCTCGCAGGCTGCGAGTCGTGCGTTACAAAAATTTACTGAAATTTTACCTAATCACAGAACAACCTAGACATCACAGACGAACAGACATAACTCTCGGAAGTTGTTCATCGAACAAACATTTACGAATCAATTCAAAAGTATCGTAGTTGGTAGTACCGCCACCTGTGGCGCGCATAGTCAATTCTGTTGTGTTTGACGTTTACACACTACCGTTATCTGCTCAGCGTACTACCCACCACAGTGTACTCACAGATGGCGGTAATGTTTTAGCGACGATGTTTTAAAGTGGGAAATATTCAATGAGTTATGTCTGTTTGTCTGTGTAGACATTTTCAGTTCATGTTGGTCAAACGAATTAAGGCCCGAACGCAATGTAGGTGGAAGCGGAACGGAAACGGAAAGTTTGACAGTTGTCATAAATGACATCAAGATGTCTAACCGAATTCGATTTGATACTAACTAGCTTTCAATCCGACAAATACGGTTACTCAGATCGGGCTTTTCCGCTGCCGCTGCCGTTCCGCTTTCGCTGTCATTGCACTTGGGCCTTTAAGCATTGTTTTTTTGATTATATTTTTTTCCCTGATGTTCAGCCTACATTTTACTTCCTATACGGTTTTGCTCTACACTCGAAGTTTTTCCAAGTAGGATTATTTGAAAAAATTGTGGCAGGCCAACAGTAATGGAGGTAACCCAAATAAACCTCAATCATTGCGACATTGCTCAGCAACTGTTGTAGCAGTCGACAACAGAAACAAAGTGAGACGTTGCAATCATTGCGGATCCGTATCGAGTCCCTCCCGATAACGGTAACTGGGTGGCAGATAGAGCTGGGATGGCTGCTATACAAGTTATGGGCAGATACCCCATTCAAGAAGTTGTTGCGAGCTCATACGAAGGTTTCGTGATCAACGGAATCTTCATGTGTAGTTGTTACGCACCCCCCAGATGGACGATGGAGAAGTTCCATGAGATGCTGGATGGACTTACCGAAGAGCTGATCGGACGACGACCGGTAGTCATCGGAGGAGACTTCAATGCTTGGGCAGTGGAGTGGGGAAGCAGATGTTCCAATGCAAGAGGGCACAGTCTGCTGGAAGCTCTGGCAAAACTGGAAGCTATGCTGGCCAATAAAGGCACCAGGAGAACTTTTCGCAGAGATGGCCGGGAATCCATTATCGACGTTACTTTCTGCAGTCCGTCGCTGATGGCAAACATGGAATGGAGAGTATGCGAAGGATATACCCATAGCGACCATCAGGCGATACGATATGGCATCGGCCAACGGAATACTGTGGCAGTACGGAGGACGAGAACTGTGACCGAAAGTGGAAGACGAAGGCTTTCGACAAGGATCTGTTCGTTGAGGCACTTCGTGTGGACAGGAGTCCCGCAGATCTGAACGCGGACGAGCTGACAGAAATGTTAGTGAGAGCATGTTACATGACCATGCCGAGGAAACTGGAGCCAAATAACAGACGGCGTCCAGTCTACTGGTGGAACGAGGCCTTAGCACTCTCCGCGCTAGTTGTCTCAGAGCCAGAAGACGTGTTCAGAGAGCAAGAACAGAAGCAGACAGAGAGGAACGAAGAGAAGTGTTTCGAGCGGCCAAGGCCGCACTTAAACGACACATTAAGCAGAGCAAGTCGAATTGTTTTAAGGAGCTGTGTCGAGACGCTGATGCCAACCCCTGGGGCGACGCATACCGAGTCGTGATGGCGAAGATCAGAGGTCCAACGATGCCCGCTGAAATGTGCCCAGAGAAGCTGAAAGTCATCGTGGAAGGACTTTTCCCGAAGCACGACCCAACAACCTGGCCACCGTACGGAGAAGGAGAGGGAGATAACGTCGAAATCACCAACGAGGAGCTCGTAGTAGTGGCGAAAGGATTGAAGGTGAAGAAAGCTCCCGGTCCGGATGGAATCCCCAACGTAGCGTTGAAAGCGGCGATCCAGTCATCCCCGGACATGTTCAGGATGGTGCTGCAGAAATGCCTGAACGAGAGTCACTTCCCTGACAGGTGGAAGATACAGAAGCTAGTGTTGCTGCCGAAACCAGGAAAACCGCCGGGGGATCCAGCATCATACAGGCCTATATGCCTGCTGGATACACTCGGAAAACTCTTGGAGAGGATCATCCTAAACAGGCTGACGAAATACACGGAGAGTGAGCACGGATTGTCGGAGAGGCAGTTCGGATTCCGGAAAGGGAGATCGACGGTGGATGCAATTCGGACAGTGATCGAGAGAGCTGAGAAGGCGTCCAAACAGAAGCAGAGAGGAGATCGATATTGCGCCGTGATAACGATCGACGTCAAGAATGCGTTCAACAGCGCCAGCTGGGAGGCCATCGCCGAAGCACTGCATAGAATGAGGGTCCCTGACTACCTGTGCAGGATCCTGAGGAGTTATTTCCAGAACCGGGTTCTGGTCTACGAGACAGACATGGGACAGAGATCGATTAGGATTACAGCGGGAGTTCCACAAGGCTCCATCCTTGGCCCAACGCTCTGGAACGGGATGTACAACGGCGTGCTAACGCTGAAACTGCCCAAAGGAGTTTAGATCGTTGGCTTTGCGGACGACGTCGTCTTGACGGTAACAGGCGAGACGCTGGAAGAGGTGGAAGTGTTGTCAACCGAGGCAATCTACATGATTGGTAACTGGATGCAAGGAGCGAAGCTGCAGATATCCCACCACAAAACGGAAGTGTTATTGGTCAGTAACTGTAAAGCGATACAGCGGGCAATAATCACCGTCGGGGAGCACACCATAACCTCGAAGCGTGTGTTAAAATACCTGGGAGTGATGATCGATGACCGGCTAAACATCAACAGCCACGTCGAATATGCCTGTGAGAAGGCTTCGAAGGCGATAGCTAGAATCATGCTGAACAACGCTGGTCCCAGCAGTAGCAAGAGGCGTCTTCTGGCCAGCGTGTAATCATCGATACTGAGATATGGAGGTCCAGCCTGGGTTCCAGCGCTGGAAACGAAGCTGAACCAAAGGAAACTGAGCGGTACGTTCCGGCTCATGGCCATGCGAGTCATGAGTGCGTACAGAACCATCTCGTCGGAAGCAGTATGCGTTATCGCCGGTATGATCCCAATCGGCATCACCCTGGCGGAGGACAGCGAGTGCTACAGGCGGAGAGAAGCCAGAAGAGTACGGAAAGTTGTGAGAGTGGAGTCATTGGCTAAGTGGCAACAGGAGTGGAACACGACGGAGAACGGTAGATGGACACATAGACTAATACCGATTCTTTCGACCTGGGTGAACAGAAAACACGGAGAAGTCAAATTCCACCTAACGCAGTTCCTGTCTGGCCACGGCTGCTTCAGGAAATACCTGCATCGGTTCGGACACGTAGCATCACCCCTCTGTCCGGAGTGTGGCAACGTCGATGAAACGCCGAAGCATGTGGTCTTCGACTGTCCAAGGTTCGAGGCAGTGCGAACGGAGATGCCCGTCCTTAACGTGGAGAATGTCGCCGATGAAATGTGTCGAGAGGAGGACACTTGGAATGCTGTCAGCAGGTCAGTCACGCAGTTTATGTTGGAGCTGCAGCGTAAATGGAGAGTTGAGCAGCGATCTAGCAACGCCAGCTAGCGCTGAGAGTACGACAAGTGCATGAGCACAGCCAGCCCCCGAAGTAGTCGCTTCACAGTGGTCCCGGGGGGATCCAGGCAGAGAAGAGAGTAAGGAATGGGTTTTAGTGGAGCTGAACACGGGGCAACTAGTGGATACCACACCGTGCCAACTTCACTACAGGCCAGGCATCTTGAAGCTTTCCTAAACCTTACTATAACAAAAAAAGAATAAAAACACACACACACACACACACACACACACACACACACACACACACACACACACACACACACACACACACACACACACACACACACACACACACACACACACACACACACACACACACACACACACACACACACACACACACACACACACACACACCCCGATACTATGGAGTCATCATAGTAAAAGCGAAAGAAGAGCAGCAAAATGGAGCACATGCGATACGACAATGGAGTGATGCTCGTTAAGAAAAAACCGAGAGATCGGCGATGTCTATTTTCCGCACTGGTATTACGGTTTTATAAGATGCAACTAGGAACTCAAAATCATCATCCAAAGATAATGACGTTGAAATGTCGTGGAACACATAAATAAAATAACATGGGAAACTTTCGGGAGATTATCAGTGGCTAGCAGCGATGAAAAGAAGGACAACGAGTTAACAAATAGGCATTAACATAAAAGTGAAGAAACAGCGAAAGTTCGTTTAAAATTTTTAAATTTTACTATCGTTTATATTTATAAAAAAATTGCTTGTACTAAATACGCACCAGAATAAAAAAAAAGTTCTTTTTATTCTAGAAGTGTGAATGCATTACATGTATCCAATTGATATATCGATATGATATGTGTTCATGCGAGGCTGATTGTATATTAAGGCGACGTCATAATGTACGTGTATGAACAGTAGAGTGATGCAAAATTTGAAATTTTCGCTCCACAATATTTAAACGATTCCAAATCGGATCCTGACTAACCTCTCAAAATTTGAACCCATTTTGTGAGAAACTGAGGTGACACAAACCATTTGAAGTTTGTATGGGAATTACTATGGGAAAACCAAGATTTTTGTTCATGTCTATCTAATAATTCACCATATCGGTCTACTTCAAACACTTTCAACTGTACTTGTAGGAAATTTTCCCAGCTACAACTTTGCTTTTTGATTAAATGCAAGGATCGAAAGTTATCAATGGTTCAATGCGCTGATGTCTTATGATCATGCTCAATCAACTGCTCAGCAGGCAACATTGGTGTTTCTGGGACGTTGAATAGAACACAAAAATCATGGCTACTATGTCACACTACAAAATACAGTGTTGCCTACAGAGCAGCTGCTTGATCATGTCATAAGTTTCCCAATCTCTTAAATAATTAATAACTTTTTCCTGTCTCGTTTAACATAGAAACGATCTTCAGCAAAGTTGTAGCTGAGAAAATTTTCTATAAGAATGGCAATCGAACTGTTTCGCTGCTCAATATGGAAAAAAGACTAAAAGGCAATGAACAAAAAGTTGAGATTTCCCATAGTAATTTACATGTAAACTTCAAATGGCTTGTGCGAAGTCTGTTTCTAACCAAATGAGTTGTAACTTTGGGAGGCTTATCAGGACCCGATTTGAAACCATTTAAGCACTGTGGAGCGAAAATGTCAAATTTTGCATCAGTCTAATGAACAGGCATTCTTGAAATGGGCCGTTGGATGTACAGTATAGCTATAACCTTCCATCTCCAGGGCTAAAAATGTGTGCACAAAAATAGGTGCAAACAGTGTTCTTCCATAAAAGCACTGCTGGTGAGTGGGGATTGTAAAAACGCACACACAATTGACAGGACCTGATTAAGCTGGATGGAACAAAATCAAATTTTTGCACCGCCCTAGTAGAGATCCGCATAACTCAAATGTATCAGGCAAGTTAAGTTGTTGCATTAAAGAATTTTGACAGCTCGTAACACATCTTTTTTCCATTATTGGATCTGGCCAGCAAATTTGATTAACTGTTTTTATTTAATCATAGCTGCAACCAACTAATTTCGTTGGATTCGTTACATTATATTGTTATAGCTCCACGAATTGCACAACCGCACGGGCCGGCAGGCTTTGTCAGCACCACAATACGCGCTGCTGATTGACGCCGAGTTCAAAAACCTCTTTTGGGTAAAATTTGTTTTGCTGCGCCTGAAGCCGGATAAAAAAAATATGCCAGACTCAGCATCAATGGAAAACGACGATTGACTTAAATTGGTTGAAATTGAAAATTAATAACTGCGCGGCGGTTTCGGTTTGAATGTTTGTTTGTGCTGTAATGGTACGCACCGGGTTACGTTTGTGATGTGGCGGCAACGCAAAGATGGCAAAATGGCTTATCGCTTATGGGTGATGCGCATGTTGTGAAATAAGCAATGAAGTGATGATTGCAATTTTAACGATATTTTTGGGGGTAATTGTTATTTCAAGTAGGCCATGTCCCAACGCTTTTTTCCCCCAAGAAAACAGGCCAACTGTTATTCACTATCCACTATGAAAAGCCCACCGCTGTCTGTAGATTGCAACCGAATTCCGCAATCCATTTCCTTGAAATGCAAAATTGTACAGCTGGAATTCGTGCATTGATCTCAGCCGATTAAAGAATGCAACCATTTCTTTTATTTGTATACAATTAATTGAAAACCAACCTGCTACCTAACTGCAGTCTGTTGTACTTGCAACAGCTACCGGTATAATTATGTGCGTGCAAAATTTCTGCTTTCTGCGCCGCTGCCACTTTGGATCGAAAGCGCATTTCGCAAATTGGATGGATTAATTTCGCTCGGGTTGCCCGTTTGGGCTGCAGCCCGTCAAGATGCAAGAGAGAGGCCCATTCACTTTCCTTCGCTCTCGCCAGCCATCAGCCATCAGCCATCAGGTGTGTGGTATCAGTTGGGAAAGTGAATTTCCTTGAAACCAAGTACGTACACGGCAACTCACGTACCACGCTTCCAACGACAAGAGAGGATGAGAAGCGTAGATAAGTTGAAGCACCATTGTCGGTTAAATTTGCTACATTTTTTGCATGTTTGCTCAGCAAGTCGGGTGAAATGTTTCCGATAGGAAAATGACACTAAAACCAAAATTGAGCCGATTATGACTGCAACCAGCCAATCGCAGTCTGCAATGAGGTGGTCGAAATGATTCAGAGCATTACGACGGGTGGAGGCAAACGAAATGATTATTAAATAATAATAAAATAGGAAAAGCCAAAGCGACGGCCGCTGCGGTGGTCGTAGCTACGAATGATAAATGTTTTCCGCGCAGCCATAATATGTTAAAATGAAGGCGAAATGATGTGGTGAATTATCTTTTCACTCGTTTCTGTCGGGATTTTATGACTTACTTGCAGGTGGGCAGCATGCTGGCATGCCGGATTTGAGCGTTGGACGCAGTGGCAGTCGGACAGAAACGTCCTGTCATCGATAGTAATGATTTCCTGGAGTTGAAATTGAATTACACCTCAGGAAGTGATTGATTCGTTTGCTATCAACGTAAGGGAACTGTTTTCCAGTCGATCGATGGTTTTGTTATGAATTTGTAAATTTTGATCATGAAAAGATGAGCATCAATAACTCAAGGCAGTAATCTAATTCTACTACTAATTACTTGTCCATCGTATCTGGAACTGATACTGGTTTAGAAAGATGCATTCCAGTCACCTTGAAATCAGCCAAAGTATCTGTGCCCTTGAAGCCGCTTAAAAAAACCATTTCGTGTGACACTAAACCTTCACGGAATTTTTCCAGTTCTGAATCACCCTTCCAAATGCTAAATCAATATGAAGGTAGGCTCAAGAAAGAAAACATAAAAATGACCGCCAAAATCGTGACGAGCCCGGCAGATGGCAAAAGTGACAGGATGGTCTCTGCGCTGGGCATCTCAGATTACCTACCGCATCAGACGTGATTCCATTAACCTATTCACCCCCGGGACGCCGAAAAGTCTGTGCCAATGCACTCGTTGAGATGATGGAATCTTCAATCGTGATGCTTAATTAAATTTCAAGCTGCGACTATTTCAATATTTTCGAAAAAAATAAATGTTTCCATGAAACATCTGCCATGATTAGTTAGTATTTCACTGACATTATGGAAACCTATGACCTACAGTCAGAAGTCACAGCTCATTTATCACCAGGAGACCTTTCGAGTGGTCCTCGACTGACAAGCGACGTTCGTCATCAAAAAACGATTAAGCTTTCCTGGATGATAAATTAATTTTTGCTCTGACGCTTGATAGCCCCAAGCAATCGTGCAGAACTCTGCTTTTGGTGCTGAGCTATGTGTTATCTAACAACATAAGCTCCAAGAAAAATCGATACCAATCAACTATCAAATAGGCTCAACTCGTATAAGAAGCAACGAGCAAGTTTGTTGCCCCACTGATACTGTATCTGGCCGTTTGATGTCGAGAATCCCACGATACGACGAGCCGGTTCGGGCCATTTATGGGGACACAAGACTTGGTTGATTTATGGGTCAATCCACATAATATGTGGATATATATTATATGCTATGAGCAGCAACAAAAAAAAAAGCGACATTATTCCAATGCGAAGCGGCGTGATCTTTTTATTAACCGTTTCTCTCAATTTACCTGCCGCCGATGTTACGCAACGTAATTTTTTAAAACCTCTTTTTCCATCACTCTTTCTTTGCTACTTGAGATAGTTGCAGGACTATGTGCTACATAAACACGAAAACGAAACCATGTTCCCGCGCATTCGATGCTTCTGTGCAGGTTTGTTTACCTTTTTGTACCTACCGACCTACGTACCTAGTGACTTACAAAAAAAAAAAAAAAAAAAAACATTCGACGGCTGCCGAACGGGAGAAAGATTTCAACTGATCAGCCGAAAACAAGCGACGAACCTGTTTTTCCTGTGTCTCTCACGTAAGATCTCGCACATGGCTTGCTGCGGGGTAAATTGCGATTACGAGACCTTTGTGAACTTTTCACGAGGGGGTAAGAAATCCACCCGTCAGGTGGCAGGTTGGAGTGCAAAAACAAATAAATCGTTATGTTTCCAATCCATGAGCACCGAGTGTCTGCCGGGAGCTTAGGGAGATGAAGAGCATAATTATTGAATTTGAAGAAACACACTCTACTGGTCGGTTGGTGTGTTGGTTGTGCAGATGGTGGAGTGGTGATTTCACGGATTGGAGGTGAAAAGTCAACAAGGATCGGTTGCATTCGGTGATGAGTGAGAAGATTTTGCGGCACAGTAAAAGAGTTATCGACAATCAAAGCATATTGAAATGAATACTTCTTCGCTTTGTGAAATTATTTGGGTTATTTCAAGGCCCATAAAAGCAGAAAACTATTGACGATTATTTAAGGAGCATTTGATAAAATAGCGATGCCCAGGGAAGTCGAGATAATATGCAATCCGAAAAGTTTCATGAGTTGGACCGAGCATCAAACCAGCCACCTGCAGCATGCTCTTGCTTTATAGCTGCGCTTTTACCAGGCCTCAACATAACCGAGGTGGAACATTTTGCATGAAGACGTTTCCTGCAATGAACATTTTACGTAATGAACATTTCGCATCGTGGTCGTTTCTCATAATTTATGTTTGCCAAGTAGACATTTTAAATAGAAATATTCCAAAAAACTAACGCTTTGTATAATCCAGACCTGTCATGGTGGTTACTCATGGTTACTACATAGGGTACGTTAAAAGCGTTATATTCCTATAGTTGTGCATGAGACTGTTGTAAAATTTGAAATTTTCATTCCACAGTGCTCAAATGGTTCCCAATTGGTGCCTGCTTAGCCTCCCACAATTTGAACTCATTTAGTAAGAAGCTAACTTGACACAAACCATTTGAAGTTTATATGGCAATTACTATGGAAAAACCAATTGTTTTGATAAAAGCTATCTAAAAATTCACCATATTGCACTGCTTCAAAAATGATAGCTGTGCTCGCAGGAAATTCACCTACAAGTTTATTCAAGACCACTTTTCAATAAAATGTAAGGAACAAAAGTTATTAATAATTCAAGTCACTGATGTCTTATGATTATGCTCAAACAACTGTTCAGCAGGCAACATTGGAAAAACCAAGGGGTAAGTCAGTCAGCACATTGTGTCGAAATTAGATTCGGCACAGCTTGGGCACATCCATCGGCACACCTACAGCTTACCTTCGGCACAATCTCGTACGCATTGGATTGTTGTAAATAAAATGGAAGCACTGCTGTACAACTGTCATTGAAGTTGTTCACAACAATACGTGCTGTTTGACTGTACATTCAGGAACATCCTCTAATTGAATATACCAGAGGAACTCAGACCAGCAGTTTACTTATATATCCAAATACGAAATATAGGTTCAAGAGTGGGCTCAAGAGAAAGAGACAGTTAATCAGACCCCATTAGTACCATTAATTCAAATAATGCTACAACTCACACAAAACAAACTACAGAAGTCTATTCATCATCCTCTATAGTCGGTCTCCAACAATATTCTCCACCGGTTCCAACTCTTTCCGGCCGCTGATAGACCGTTGCTTTCGCATCACGAAAGGCTAGGTTTATGGTCTGCCTTTGAGGGCATTATAAAATCCTAAAACGGAGGACTTTTATTATTTTGAAAACATAAAACACCAAAATCTCTTACACCCGCCACTTCCCGCGTCATCCCCAATCCGATTTGTCATTGCGATTTCAAACCAAAACATTGAAGGTGTCAGAAATGGTTGCCGTGATGGGTATTTTACAACCAATCGCAGCTTGCTCTATGACCGGCACAACCGACACATCTGCGGCACACTTGTGGCACACTGACAAAAAAGATGACTCAAGAGTGGTGTGAGGAGTGACCTACCCCTTGGGTAAAACCAAAGAAGAATACTAAGATGAAACAGTCCGAAGAAAAACTTTCTATTTTAGTGTCCTCTTTCACGGTCCCTTTCATCCAATCAAGGGGGGGTATGCAAGGTAATTTTGTGGTTTTGCGGCAAAGATGAAATTTTGCGCTCTTTTTTATCAAAACAATTACACCAAAATCAGAGATGTCCCATTTTTTAATTATTCGATTAACAACTAATCGATTGTTTTTTGTGCGCTGTGCTGTCATTTTTCCACCAATGAGAGTGGAGCATACATATGTTTGAAACGATGGGTGATGATCCTCTGGAGAAATTAATGCTTATATCAGCATGATATAACCGATTACAAATATTTTACTTTTCGGTTCGTTAATCGATTAATTTACTATTCGAATGAAAATCGGCCATCACTAGATGAATGTGAAATGTCATTTCAAATTTAAGGCCGTACATAAATAATGATACAATATGAAAAGGACCAAGAGTACAAAAATCATGGCTACTATGTCACACTGCAGAATACAGTGTTGCCCACAAAACAGCTGCTTGAGCTTGCCATAAGATTATTTATCTCTTAAACAATTAATAACTATTTAAATTGACGTTTGGCCCAAAAACGATCTTTTGCAAAGTGGTAGCTGAGAAATTTCCCCATAAAATAGTTATAGAACTTTTTAACACAGTAATATGGAAAAAGGCTAGAAGTCTATGACCAAAAAGTTAGGTTTTCCCATGGTAATTTCCATATAAACTTCAAATGGTTTGTGCCAAGTCAGTTTCTTACCAAATGAGTTCAAATTGTGGGAGGCTAATCAGGACCAGATTCACGTAGACTTGTATTTCATTTCATGCAACCGAGCAACTTTCAAACAAAGTTTTATTTTTAAAGATGGGCATTTGTATACAATATTTGCTACATTGCATGAAATGTGTCAGAACTTTACATGATATATAATGTAAAAGTATATGATATCTGACGCTCCATTTATGTGCATCATATTGAACAGAAATTTACACTACTTTTTCGAACAGTGCGCATTGTGTTAACTACACTTGAAAATGAGAGAAATGTTTGACTGTCACCAATACAATTTTGCATTGCTGTATAATACTCTTCTGGTTGCTGTTATTCAACTTAAATTTGACGTATTTCAAGTTAATGATCATACCTTTTGCGACACATGTGCTTAAGTGGTCCAGTAGGTAAAGTCTGGAACGCGCAAAAATTGGTCAAATTCAAATTGGTGTATGTATTTCTGTTGCATTAAAAAAAACCCTGAAATGCTGCATTTGGATGTTGAGTGTATAATGGTTGCTATGATGAGTTTTCACCGTTTGCTCTCCAGCTTTCAAAATGACGTGCAAGCAAGAGCAGCAGCATGTCAAAATTTTGCTCGCGCAGCAAGAGAATCCGACGTTCTCACACGCCAAGTTGGCAAAATTGCTGGATGTGGTCAAATCGACCGTGACAAACGTTTTAAAAGTGTTCGGGGAGCGTTTGTAGACTTCCAGGAAGCCTGGAAGCGGCGGCAATCGTAATCCGGACGTGGCAGCGACGACGAAGAAGTTGGCGGTGAAATATAAGCGGAATCCTAACCTCTCCTTCCGGGACGTCGCTTCAAGCTCAATGTCTCCCATACTACTGTGCAGCGGGCCAAGAAACGAGCCGTGCTGTCGACGTTTAAGAAGGTGCAGGTGGCGTACCGAGATTGCAAACAAAACACGTCGGCCGAGCAGCGGTGCCGAAAGCTGTATACGAATCTGCTTACAAAGTTGGACTGTGTCGTCATGGACGACGAAACTTATGTGAAGACGGATTTCAAGCAGCTTCCGGGACAGGAGTTTTATACCGCATCAGGAAAAGGGAAGGTGGTTGAAATTTTCAAAACCATCAAACTATCGATGTTCTCGAAAAAATATCTCGTCTGGCAGGCCATATGCACGCGTGTTCTTAAAAGCGGCATTTTCATTACTACGGGAACCATCAATCAAGAGATCTACGTCCAGGAGTGCCTGGAAAAGCGGCTGCTACCATTCCTTAAGCAACATAATAGACCTGTGCTGTTCTGGCCGAACTTGGCGAGCTGCCACTATGGAAAAAAGGCAATCGAATGGTACAATGCGAACAACGTGGTTGTGGTACCCAAAGACCACAACCCTCCCAACAGCCCAGAACTCCACACTATCGAACGGTATTGGGCCTTGGTCAAACGGATAATCTAACTGCCGTTGGGCGGCGAATAAGGTCGATGAGACCACTGTGCAAAAGTTAATGGAAGGGGTTTAGCAGAAGGCACGGCAGTTCGGATTTGGAAACCAAAAGAATAAACGAGTTTTTTCCTTTAAATATATGAATTAAACTACCAAAACAAAAATAAGAAGATTTTTGTGATATGAATTTTGACTAAAAAAAAACGATTTTTTGTCGACCAATTTTTCAGCGTTCCAGTCTTTATTATTGATGCCTGTGAACCATCGACTGCCGTTTCGAATCCCAAGGTAATTTTTAGACTTATAATAACAATATAAATATGTAAATCCATTAGTCCCAATTCCATAAAAATATATAAGATATGAAGCGGCCTTCAATTTTTTTTTTATCTAACTAGGCGCTTCTCTTAGGCTGTGTTCCATTCGGTGAATTTCCTCTTAAATTTGACAGATGGAAAATTTTCAAATAGACATGCTATTCCAGCAGACTTATTTCTGACAGACCAGGAATCAATTTTGACATACACTTTCTCGAAAATCTACCGATCAACAACAGAAGGGTTTTCGAACATTATAATTTATTTTCGAAGCGTCAACTTTGATTGCAAGCGTGACTGCCTCTCACTTCAAAGGGCCTGGGTTCTATCCCAGTGCCAGCGGGATTCTCTGAAGCATAATATCTCTAATCACGCCTTTTGACGTAGAACTATGTCTTTGTTGACTATACTGGGGTGCAAATCAAAAAATATGTGTGGTGAAATAGTGTTAGGTTTTGAATGCTTGTAACTTTGTCATTTATAGATGAAATTAAAATCCAAATAGGGTTAACTACCCCATTTCCGGCCTATTAAGCACAGCTTGCACTTAGTCTTTCTTAATGTAGCGCAGTTTAGCACCAAACGGAATGTTATTATAACTGATGGCTTCCAAATTTATTTACCTTTCCGTACGTACCGTAAGATTTGATAAAGAGATACCAATCGTTGAGATATTGTCAAAAGTCTAACACTGCTTCTTGACGCCAAACTCGGCCTACGGATTCTAAACTCGGCCTAACGCATTGCAACGCCATTGAAACGCCAATGAATTCACTTCGGTCTATCGGATGAAGATAAAAATTGATTCGGTCGGAGCGCTTCTTTTGTTTTTTTGGGAATAATGGGTGCAAACCTTCATATCACGCGATCTCATTGACTTCGTTCGGTAGCTTATTAACTAAAGTATCGTACCAAACGCATAATTGACTTGTTAACTCTGAAATCATGGATTTATTTGAAGTTGTCTGCTCGATAGGCCCAAAATGGGCGATTAGGCCGAAGTAGTTCTCTACCCTACGCCAATCAATAGGATATTACATTACAAACCTGCTGAAATAAATATTTTTAATTTTCCGTAAGAAAACTTTTGAAAAATGAACAAATGATAATTATATCACTGTTTTCATGAAATAGGCGTTTTCCCAAACCCAGTCATCATAATCGAGTACCACTTGGTTGCACATCGTTCTGAAAAGATATAAAACAGCACTGCTGTCGCGTTTCTGCTCATTACCGCTTCGGACGGCGTGGCACTTGGTCCTGCAGTAAGCAGGAGCAAGTCAGTGGTTAAAGGTGACTTGGGTCCCTTTTAACTAAGGGGCTGTTCATTAACTACGAGGGGGTGGGCGGAGGGAGGGGGGCAAGAGTCCCAAACAATTGTCTACCTAATTAATGATCATCCCCTAAACGAAACGCGGAAATGTTATTTATGCAAAACACTGAATCCCCTTATTTTCAAACCAAACCAAACGTTTAATTTGAGAAAAGTCACAGTATTCTATTTTGCAATCATGATGATGCATGGTAATTTAATGTTAGGGTTGTCCTCCAAATTCGAAAACAAAGAGGTGCTAAAACCCCGTATGATCGTTATACCCCTTCCTCCCCTACTTCATTGACATGTGAACAAACATTTTGTTCATTATTTAAAGTACCGTCTTCTGACACGTAAAACAACGGCCTGTTGCGTTATCATACAATGCAATCTTCACTTTCTTCTCTGCTACAAAAACCTAATTTAAAACTAATGATGGAGCTACTGAAAAAAAAATTATGTATTTTTTGGCAATTGTTTTATCCCACAACATGCATGGCGTTTTTGTGTACAGGGCTGGTAGTGCTGATGCGATAAAATAGTAGTGACTTTAGTGACTAAAATTATGGAAATAGTGACTTGTAAATACTAAATAAGAAACCATTTATAAACATAATCTTTTTATGTCATGGAATTTAAAATCAAATCTCATAAATTCCTCTAATTTAATCGAATATCACAACGGAATCTCCTGTGAAGAGCATTTGAAGTGATTTGTATAATTTACTTTTGCTTACGTTATACATGATGACTAGCAAATAGTAATTTCCAATTATTCTGGGTTTGAAATCTTTAAAATTTTGATATATCTAGATAGATAACTTTGATAATTCGCTAAGAACTTTTCACAGAATTTCTTCAGAATGATCTCAAGAACTTAGAATAATTCCCCTTCTCTTAAACTTTAAGGCAAATAAGCTTTTACAAAAATAATATTGCATTCTTGGAAATCTTAGCAGAACAATCATCAAAATAATTGGAAATAGATTATTTTCGTAGTTGGAAATGCTTAACATCAAATATCAGGATTAAAGTGGACATTTTATACGATAGATAAGGAGATGAAAGTAAAGAGTTGATAGTTCCTTTATTGTTTGAAATTTGTTTATAGAAAGTAGAAAGCGAACAAAGGACAATTTCGAGGCAGGTACGAATCGGGTAGAGCATCTCCTTTACCAAGCTCATCCGTTAATGAGGGATGGTGAGGGATGTTTCCCCCTGCCACCGGCAAAAGGGATGATCGCCGATTTGCTCATGTACCTCCGATGTGCGGAAATAGTTCTGTCGATTGTTTCACACTCAAGTCTCATCTGACGTAAACAACTACCTGATTCGTACCTTCCTCAAAGTTGTCCTTGCTCGCTTTCTACTCTCTATATACAATTTTCACACTGCCGTACTCCTTATCTATTGTATAAAATCTCCACTTTAAGCATCTTAAGCATGAAGATTTGTTAAAGTAGATTATTTTAGATTTTTTATTGATTCTTCTAGGAACTTCCTGAAGGCTCCTTCCATAAATCCATTTTAAATTTATTAGAATTCTCCTTAGAATTTCCATGCAATTAACCTCAGAAATATCAAAAATTTCTGCTTAGAATAATCTTGGACTTCTCCCCTGCATTCAATTTGAAATTCAATTCGTATTGTCCTTAGAATTCTCAAAACAAAAATCCATCACAGAATAACTTTGAAACTCTTCTCAGAATTGCTTTGAGATTGAACCCTCAAAATTCGATACTATTGGAATTCTTCTCGGGATTTATTTCAAACTCTTTAAAATTCTCTAGGAAGTATCTTCAGAAATCACCCCAAAATTCTTTTAGAACTATCTGCAGAGACCATATTTTGAAGTTCACGGGATTTTCATCAGAGTTCCTTTAAGCAAAATTTCTACTAACTTCAAACTAATTATTCTTTCAAAGTGTTTTTATGTTACTTCATACGCGAAGTTAGTGATTTTCAGAGTTGGTTGGAAATGCTAACATGAAGCTTTAGTGTGATAATTTATTAGCTAGAGAATGATCTTTAGAAGAGGGTAGGTGGATAGTTCCGTTGAAAATGAGCGAAGGACCATTAACCACGACAGTTTTTAAAGATAGACGCACATCTTTTGCCTAACCAGTACGATGTACGCGGAGACTTGACTTGCATCACCTTTGACAGTTCTCACTTCGAGGAGCTTGCGTAATTACCATTGTTATTTGTTTGCGTCATTTGAAAAGTCGAAAATGTCGTGAAAACAGATTTCGCTCGATATAAAAAATTTGGTGATTCGCGATCGTGAAAAGGGAATTCGTTTCCGGAAATATGCCGAGAAGTACTCGATTTCGATACGCCTTTTTAATAGAAACTAAGTGATCGATTCAGCCTCTGGTGGTGAATAAGAGAACTTCAAAAAGAGTGTTGTGAGCAAAAAAAAGGTACTGTGAGACATAGGAAGCGCTATTCCTGATAAATTGATTCATCTGAGATGCTCCAAAACTTGATCTACAGTTGAAAAATTTAATTCTATATCGTTTTTGCAAGGATCCTGCCGGTGACCAGGAATATTTTTGTTGAGAAAAAAGAAAAAATAGAATAATGCCTTAGTGGTTATGGTCTTCCGGATTTCTTGTGCATGAATAGTTGAGGCACAAATCAGTTCAGATCTGTGGAAAATCATAAAATAAGACAATTACTGATGCAAATTGGCAAGATCTTCAATGAAAAATGCTTTAATTTGCATTGTGCAAAATACTTATTCTGATTAAACAAACGGTTTGGTTGACATTTCCTCTCGAACTCGCGTGGCGCACTCTACTTCTGTGGTGTATTAAAAAGGCCTATTGGAGCTGAAATTTTACAATATTTTGTTCTAAATCCAATTTGTAACTTTGAATTTTTTCACTCCAATGACTCCTAAACTTTCCTAAAAATCTGACATATTGAAATATTTTCAAAGTTCATTTAATTAGCTTGTTTTTCAAAAGTCTGGCACTTCAAAGATTGACAATTTTGGCTAGAGTATTTAACCAAATTTTTAGCTCGAGAGGTAATGTCAATGGGTTCTTAATAAATATTAGGGAATTTTAAGGGAAAAATCACTCAGCACATTCGGTACAATCTCGTAGGCATTTAACTGTTGTAAATAAAATGGGAGCACTGCTGGTCACTGAAGTTGTTCACAAAATTACGTGCTGTTTGGCTGTATATATCAGAGGAACTCAGACCAGCAGTTCACTTCTCGGTTCACTTATAGATTTAAATCCGAAATTCCGCTAGACCGATTTATCCTTGCGATCTCAAACCAAAACATTTAGGTGTCAGAAATACCGAGTTGCTGGGATGGTTATTTTAAAAACAATCGCAGCTTGCTCTATGACCGGCACCTGCGACACACTGAAAAAAAAAGATGACCCAAGAAAGGCGTGCGGGGTGACCTACCCGTTGGGAGAACTCTTGCTTCTTAGAAGAATTTTATCAAAGTTCTGAAGAAATTTTCAGGAGTGTTCTGGGGAAGGTTTCATCAAAATATTAGCAAACTTAAATAGCAGGTTGAAGGTGAATTTCAAAAGGTATCTTAAAAATGCTTATAGGTAAATCTGAAGAAATTACCAAAGGAACTGTATTGAACATAACTAGAGTATTTTATACATTCAATAAACTGAAGTGCGAGGTTTCATGAGAATACCAACAATACTGTAGTGTGAATTTCAAAAAAATCAGTGGATGGTGAAAGTTTGAAGGGAATTCCAATTAGAATTCAAATTGTTTTTAATGTGTCAGAAATTTGACTTGTGAATATATATTTATTAAATCATCACAATTGGGTGGAATACAAAATAAAATTGTCGATTTTTGTGACTTTTGTGAACTTTATTCCAGTGTGGTCTAAAAATAATCATAAGTGGAATTTACGTCTGTTATTTCCATATAAGGGTACACTTTGTTAAAACTGAAATTTTGAAAGATTGTAAACGTTAATAACTCAGCTTCCCCTGAACCAATTTCAATAATTTTAAGATCAATCGATCAGAAATATTTCTACGCATCTGTGAAATTTAAGACTTTTATCATTTTTTCAAAATTTAATGTGCGACTATTGCTATGATAGTTAAAATTATCACCGATTGCCTACGAAAAGCGATTTCCCTAACACAGATTTCAAAGTTGAATTCCATCCGATCTCACCAAACGGTGTTTATTCGTGCTCTTCGTGAGTCGCTGTGGGCCATCTATGTCAAGTGCGCCATACTTAAGAGTATAAACAGAGAGAACCCCGCTCAAATTCCCATTCCCACACAAAACACAAGCTCCTACTGCAGGTAACAATAATTTTGTAAGTTGTTAATGATAAAGAGATGAGATCAGATGAGGAATTGGGAATATCTTCGATAAAATAAGAAATTTTTAAATATTGAACGTTCATCAAATTGTAAAATATTAAAATCTTTTTCATGCAAAAAACGCGCAACATCTTTATAATTATACGTTTATTGAAAATTTTAATAAATTAGGGATACTAAAGATGTTTTATCATTTTGCTTTGCTAAATTGTCGGAGTCACAAAATAATGGTAAATTTTCTAAATGCTCTTTTAGAGTTGATTATATCGACAACATGAAAACGACTATTATTGCAAAAATATGATCCTCTTACATATTCTCGAAATGCTCAACATTTACCGAAGCATTATATTAGACTCCGATGTTTAAAAATCTGCCACTGTCTGGTGAAAATAAAATTCAGATATTGAGCAAAACATGAGTTCGTAACCTTAAAAAATCTATTCTTTAGATCTAAATTTCTTGCAAACTTTAGATTCCTTAAACAATTCGTAAAATCAATTTATGGTTTTTCCACCCTTGTTATTAATTCTAGTTTTCTTCCTAATGTTATTGAGCATGATTTCCGTTATCTTAATCAATAATTTGAATGAGTTAACTTGAAACTTGTTACGTAGAAAGCTCTTGGGGAAATTAAAAAATATGTTGTTCGGGGTTTCTAGGAAAATTAAAAAGATCCGGGAGTGGAAAATCAGAGGATTGTATGACTTGGAACTAACTTAATTTTAATACGACTAGAAAAAACTTGAAACTTGAAGACAATCCCTAGAGTTTTGAATGATTATGGCACCCTGGATACATTACTTATAAACATGTTGTCTTTTTATACAAATTCATGAAATACCGATGACATATGCCGAAGTATGACTGAAAATTCAGTTTCGGTTAAACGACGATCGACCTAGTAATCCATACGGTACATTAGCGTTCGGTATAAAGGTGTTCAGAATAAAAAAAAAACTTTGAACCCCTCCCCCCTAATTCGAAATCTGCCTACGCTCTTGCTTAAGATCGTAGTTTATTGAACCCCCGTTGAACTGTTTTATGTTTTAAGGTGAGCTTATTTCAGACATTCGGCTAAACATTTTCCTAATGAAGATTTAAAAAAATCTAGTTTTAATTAGAGGGAATTGATTTTTGTGTACATTCTTCAATTACACACAAGTAGGGGCTCTTTTTCAAAAAAAATTTAACGTTTTCCCAATAACTTAAAAAACAGTAGACTGAGGATTTTTTCGTATTCTAAAGAGTTGTTTATATTATTGATGAACAATTAGACGTCTTGTCAAGTCGCGAAAATTTTAAAGTTAAAAGTTCGATTTTGGCACCATCTATACGGATGACTTTTGAACGACCTGTTTCTGTCAATATATGGTCGTCATTATAAGAAACATTGCTCAAGACACTAAGTCCCGAAAATGCTTCGTTTTGGAGTTATTGATTGTATTCATATTAAAAAAAATTGAGCATATTTCTCGCGTAACGAGATTTTATCCATTATACTTCAAGAAATAGCATGATAAGATCTCAACAAACTTTTGAAACATTTCCATAATTTTTCGCATACATTGCTATTTATACATTTCTTATTAAAACTTGTTCAAAATTTTAGACATAATGAAAAACAAATTAAATTCCAAATTGCAATAGAATTGAAATTCAAATTTAATCATTGAATTCCAAATAACTTTTAGT
The DNA here is from genome assembly GCF_037179485.1 of Ochlerotatus camptorhynchus. Classification (NCBI taxonomy): domain Eukaryota; kingdom Metazoa; phylum Arthropoda; class Insecta; order Diptera; family Culicidae; genus Ochlerotatus; species Ochlerotatus camptorhynchus. The sequence continues at coordinate 473,937 of NW_027041058.1, forward strand.
AAACTTCAACTACAACAACATAAGTGGTTAGCTATGATAACTTCCACATTTCATAACTACCAACGTGATCGGTTTTTGTTTTTGAAGTTCAAACCGTCCCATGAACTCGCGATGCCTATTCTAAACCGATTATATTAATGTGCCATTGGAATCTATTATCCATTTGGAATTGTTTATCAATATTATCACACAAATACCTAACTTAAAAAAATCGCCTAATTTAGTCCTACCAATCAGTCTCATTTCAATAAATGGGAAAACCCGTTCCCTGAGCAATCATCAATCCCCCCAGCCTTATATCGATTACATCAAATCCCATTAATCAAAAGTAGTTCCCAATCGCCACAAGATACGCACCGCATGATGATCGTTGGTTCAACGCTTCTTCTGCCTTCGAGATTCCGGTCCGGCTTCGAACAAACGTATGCAAATCAGCTGCTACTGCTGCTGCTGCCTTCTGTTGGCAAGCACCACTTCAAAATCTCCTAACGAGGCGCCTAATCAATCCTCTTGAAAAACTGTTCACTAATTCAACACGTCTCAGTTTGATAGCAATAAAAATCACTTTCTTCGCCGACTGTTATTTGTACAACAATCGCTTAATCCGCGCTTAGTTTCTATCACTCTTCGAGGCAAACATAAAACAAACTTCACACTTGAGTTTGGGTTGAAAATCCACCGTAGCTTTAGGCACGGGCAGCTTCACTTTCAATCACGTTCACTCTCGATTGCTTGCAAGGGAATCTGATCCACCAACTGAGACGGTCTGGTACCGACTGACGGATTGGCTCCAGCACTAGCGATCGAACTACCACGCGCACTTAAGCTGAGTTGAGACCCCACTAGACCTAAACTGCGAACGACGACGACGACGACGACGGAAAACAACAACCGACCGCCTTGTCTTTGTGCTTCAAAGAAAAGCAAAAACTATTCACTTTTGCTGCTGCTGTTGCACTTTCGGCTTCATGCACGGAATTGAGCTCATGTGGCAGCGGGCACCACTATCTTCAGCAACCTAGCAGCATCAGTATCCGACATACACAACACACTTCATATGCAGAGCTTTTTTATTTGTCTCTCTATCTCTGCTTTTGTCTTATTATGTTCCCGCACTTTGGAATCTCCACCGCCGCGCCGACCAGTCACAAACTGTTGATGGGATGTAGTGATGATGCTCCTCGAGCGCGTTAATTATGCTTTATTATCATCGGCACAATATTTAAAACGAAAGCATGCTCTTTGGAGTTTCTTCTTGTACGTTTCGCTGTTCAACGTCTTCCTGATGCTGCTTGAAATCTGCATTCACCTGATGCACTTACACCCACTTTTTACTACGAGGTATTTTCCCTTCACCACAGGGAGGATCTCGCTGCTAGTAATGGACTTTTATTGGTTTCGTTGCACCATGTGGACTCGTATCTAGTTGAGCATAAATGTTCTGCGCGATGAAGAAGTTTTTAGTTTTTATACGTGGGGCCCCACCAAAAAAAAATTGGCCCCGAAAACTGCCCGTGGGCTGGTGCTGTACTGTAAATAGGTATAGAGGTATGGTTGCCCGATTGGCTGCAAAAGGTGTTCATTTATATGTAGGTATACATTGATACAGGCGTTTGTTGGCGTCGGTCTGTCACGTGAAATAGATGGATATGCAACTGGATCGATAGACATATAGGAGAGTATGAATGAGGTCCATTGATGAGCTTGGCAGGTTCCGGTAGGTATGTTTTCCACGTTCCACGTTTTCCATGTTCGTGCTGAAGGTGTCTGAAAGTTAAATCAACCGTAGATAACGGACAATTCTTCGGTGCACGGGTCAATAATATTAGCACCATATGACAGAACCCAGGAAATCATGGCCGCATTAATTAAATGTTAGTATTACCCGGAATTTGTCAAATTACGTTAATATTTCCACTGCCTGCTTTGAAGAATGCGTTATTCGATAACTTGAATGTAATAACGCATTTATATCACTAGAGTGCTCAGAAATCTTGTTAAGGAGGGGCAATTTTTTCAATGGTGCCTTTAATCTGGGGATGGGGAGTACTCCAAAGTGCGTGGGAGATGGTGCTGTCCACCCACCACTGTTTTCCTACGGTTTAATTTAGCTACACTGAAAATGTATTTTCGTTATTTCTCTGAAAACCGTTTCGTTAAAAAAATATCGTACATAAAACAAATCTTTCATCAATGGTACGAAACATTCGTTTTTCCTGTCATCTGGCGCAATGCTAATACCACCTCTTATTCGTATAATATACAAATTCAACTTCGTACAATCAAACCAACAACTGCGTTTCTTGTCTCCTAAAGTGCGGATTGTGTGTTGGATATGGGTTACTTTTTTTCTTGAAATATTGTCGGTTTGACCAATACATGCAAACAGCAGAAAAAGCAAACGAAATCGAATTACCGTTCTATGAGTGCTTCTTATTTGCCTTTAGCCTTACCATTTCTCCTACCATAAAGAACAATTTTGACTATCGCAAGATTCTTGATTCGAGTCCGACCTGAAGTCTTTGTCATGTTTATTCCTTCCAATGACGAAGTTATTTTTACCCATCCTCACTAACACACTCCACATTGTAGATAATATATGTTGATAATAAATTAAAAGTAATAATAGTTCTAGTGTATTCAAATAACAATAATGCATGTGATAATAATAAATCATGTGTAGCCTAGTAGCATGCTACCTCAAACAGAATGTGAATAAAATAAATAAAACGAAAGCACTTAGCTCTCAAAAGCGCTAGGGTAATTCTAGTACGTCTCTGAGAGAAACATGTAGCTAAAGCATCGCAAACAGGAAAGCTTCCATAGAAATTGAGAGCTGTAATTGTAGTACGTCTCTGAGAAAACACGTAGCTAAAGCATCGCAAACGGGAAAGCTTCCATGGAAATTGAGAGCTGACAGAGGATAACTTGATCAGTTTTGAGACAGACGTGAACAAGAACAGTTCAGTTCAGTTGTGTGCATCAATTTACAGATTGAAAAGATGGAGAAATCTGGGAAATCCGATAATGGCACAGTCGTGGACACCAATAACGCTCCCATCAGAAATTAAGTAGTAATAGTTGATTAATTATTCTCGGCCAGATAGTGAATAAAGTATACGTATAATTTTTCGCAATGCAGAAATTTTTCTTAAAAGAGAATGGCGTTCTAGCTACGAATCTCTTACTAAATACAAAATGGCGTGGACATTTTTATTGAAATAATTCATATCTTGAATCGCTACTAGCGGTTTAAATTCATATAAGATATGAGATGATAATTGAATTACTTTTATGATGGTGAAATTTGTGGAAATACTCAAAGCAAAAGTTAATAATAAAAAAAAAAAAGAAGTTGCTTCGATTAGTTTTTTTCTTCTTCCTAAAGTGATTATTTATTGGCAATATGATCCAATGATAAAATCCAACCCTTGAGCGGGTTGGTGCGTTCCATAGTGGACGTTTGACCCGGTTGGGTACAAGGATGAAATCCAACCCTCGAACGGGTTGTTGCGTTCCGTAGTGTCCGTTTGAACCGGTTGAGTCTTATCCAAAGCTTCAAGTTCACTGCTTGAACAAATTATAATAAATCCAACTGAGTTGATACTTTCCATTCGATCTGTTCAGGTACTTAGCGAAAATCGTAAGATTTTATTGAATCTGTAAATTAACATGACATTAGTAGTAATATAAGTTTGTTTGGAATAATTAATAAACAACAGGAGATAGCAAATAATGACTATATTTCTTGAAATATAAAATGTTAATTTAAACAATGTTAATGTAAACATTATGGATTATTTCAACTGGAAGATAACCAGAGCTTCGACCAAGGATGCAACAATGTTGGCAAAACAACTTGAGGAGGAAAAGAAGCTAAACTCTACCTTGCGATCGAAATTGAAGAAAGTGCGATCTGACAAGAAACAGCTGGAGCATTCGTTCGCAGAAGGTAGTTTTGTACGATTACACTCTACTATGCACGAGGACAATTCGACCAATGAGCAAAATAGTGTTTTGATGACGTCTATGAGTAATCTGTCTTTTGCATCACTACAAGTACCAGAATGTAAGCCAAGCGATGCTGAAGAAGATATCGATCGCAAAACGTAAGATCAATGGAAGGATCTCCTGGAGGCATCCATGCAGCTGGCAGGAGTATCCGATGAAGTTACGAGGATGAACATTTTCAAAATAAAGGCAGGATTGAAACTATTGGACATTCTTGAAGGAACAGTGTCAGATTCCAATTCACCAGATGTTCGTACAGCCCCTTATTCAAACGCAATCCATCGACTTGGCTCATTTTTTGGTTCTCGAGATTATTTGTTTATGCAACGACAAAAGCTCCGATCACTGGCACAGAAAGTAGACGAGACAGATTCCAAATATGTGAAACGGGTGATTGCGGTAGCAAAGCTATGCGACTTCGACGAAACTATCTTGGTAGAGCAGATATCGGACTCAATTCAAGCCCATGCTTCAAATCTCAAGGTTCGTGAAGTGGCCAGGAAATTTCTGCGCAAAGGTGGACAGCTCGCAGAGTTACTGGATAAAATTCGAGCTTTGGAGATGGATCAAATGAACGAAGAGATGTATGCGAAAAATCATCAGCAAGCTCTACAGCAGGTACAGGTGGCAGCTGTGACTGCTGGTAAACCAGGGAACGAGACTTTCAACAATAATCGGTTTGGCAGCCAGAGGTACCCACGTAATGACCAACCACGATTTGGTGGTAACTGGAGAGGTACTAGAGGAAGAGGATTTGTTCGTCGTGAATACGTCAGAGAGGCAACCTCCCAGCAAAACAGATGCTGGAGGTGTTTGATGAACTGGCACAAAGCAACGGAATGTTGGTCCATTCAGCAGACTTGTCTTAATTGCCAACGGATGGGACATGTGGCACGAGCTTGTTGTCGAATGCCGTCATCGGGACCGATCAAGCGACGCATCAGCAACGATGACAAAGAAGTCGCGTTTACGTCAAAGAAGGTCGCTATCGTTAAGCACGACGAGGATGAAGCAGTCAATGATTGTGTAAGTTCACCTTCTTCGGCATAACTGATCTGACTTTATCATTCGTTACTTTTGCGAGCTACTGGATTGATTTTTGCATTTCAATATAGAAGTTATTTTGATTGTTTTGATTTAGCTACGGGCTATTTAAAAAAAAAACTTTGGCCTCGTTTTCATTACTGTTACTTACCCGACCAGCAGGAAGTAACAGGTTTATTGTAGAATGTGTTATTTTGATATATTGATTTGTCATAACACCAGTTGTTACAAAACATGTACCGTTAGTAGTTAAAATAACAAAAAATATAACAAGATTTCCTCTAGGTTTAACAAGACTGTAACTAAATTTGTTATATATTTAACAAAATTTTAACTTATCGTGTTTCATAAAATATGATACAAGATAACAGGATTATAACAAATCCTGTTATAATGAAGAACTAAATTATTACTGAATGTGTTAGAAGTCTTTGGGATCAAACTATATTTATCAATAAATAAACGTTTTGTTCTAATCTGCAATCTGCATTTATTTATTTCGATATTTTTGATTAAAATTGAAAACAAAACCAAAAAGTAGTCAAAAGGAATAAAACAGTGAAGTGTGATTACTTTCTCTTTTGGACATAAACATAAGGTTCAACTCTAATTTTAAAAAGCTTTGACATTGTGTAGATCAAATGAAAACAACTAATGATAATTGTAAGTAGAAACATACCAACTGAATGTTATAAAACAGCTTACTAACTTTTTCTTTGAAATTCATGTCAAGTTTAAAAAAAAATTTCGTACCATCCGACTCAATCAGCACAGATTCCATCCTTCTTTCCATAATAAGCGATGACCCGTGTCATCAGCCGGCCACATTCCTTCGCCTTCATCCTCGCTACAGCTGCTGAGTCTCCTTGGTATAAGCGATGTTCTTCTAGACGGTCTGAAAATTAAATAGCTATGTCATTTTGAGCACAAAAAAGCGTTTTTAAACTCCATAATTTTGCGAATCTTCTTCAAAGCAGCACACGCTCGGGTTTTTCCCATTTTCGATAGTTTTTGCAGGATAAAACGTATTTTTTTGTTTTAAAACTGATTGACATATGGTTGCCAGTTCGTTTTCAGTAACATTTTCCGTATTGAGATTTTCACGTCTGGTTGTGTTGATGCGATATTTGAGAGTGTGTTAGTGAAAATCCGAGGAAAATACATAACAAATAGCTGTCAAGCGCATTTTGACAGATCTAATTTCATACATTTTTTAGGTTAGCCAGAGGAAAATAATAAACAACTTTACACGGCCCTGCACTCGCTAGTGTGCGTGCGTTAAACGTCACTAATCTCTATAGAATATTTCAGTCAACTTCTGTTGTTTATCATTTTTAGGCCGATGCAAATATTTATTAAATTTCATCGGGATCACCAAAATTGGTGGAGCGTTAGGGGGGGGGGGGGGTTTAAGATATACATGGGACGAAAAAATAATTAATTTTTTAATTAATAAAATTCGAAAATAAAAATAAATCATAATACTAAGATTTTTGTAGTCTAATGAAATTCTCAATTTAACATAGTTGTTGACAGTGCACAGTAGAACCAGCGGGTAGAAACTAACGATTTTAAATTGTCTCACTGCTTGAGTAGCCCATTGGTCCCAAGTGCTTCTATGGCGTACCCCATTCTAGTCGAAATTCTAGTACTACACTATGTTTGTTTTGATTCGCTATGAAAGTTTGACACATAAAATGAGGGGTTCGTGAATTTTCCTATGTTTCGAGGGGTGCATCGATTAGCTTAGGACCGAAGAGAGTACCAGAGCTGAGCCAAAAAGTTGAGCACGTTTCTTCGTTAGTTTCTACCCGTTGGTAGAACTGACAGTTCAGTTTCATCTTATTCAAGATTAATTATGTTTACATGCACCAGTCACACACTCATGAATTTGTAGCTTTTCTTGTTCGACTACTTTATGCTTTACTTTATTTTATGGATTATATTGAAATAATAATAATAATAATACAAAAAGTTTTAAATCCCTTATGCATCATTTATCCTGGTAACACTGTTAGCGAGAAGCAGAAAAAAATTCAATGAGATGAATTAGCAAGGCAGTGCAATTGTAATACAAGCGATAAAGGTACACTAATAAATGGATGGCAATCGATGCCCGTCGGTGATTGGCACTAGATTGCGGAACAGAGACCGACGTTAAATAAAGGAAAGTCATAATTTATTTCCCTCTCGCTCTCACTTGTATAATTTAGATGATACATTAGTGTACACCGATTAAATGTCAAAAAGTTCAATATGCATTTACATTTGCTTTGATTCAACTTTACAATAGAATTATATGATCTGTACCACCTCGTTCCTGAACCTCATTGAAAAAGAACTTTTCTCTGAAGTTTTTCTGTTGCTTTGCTTGATCACGATTGAAATATCAGCGGATTTTAATTTTGCATAGTTCCAGAATTCACTTTTAGTGTATCGCGGAATTCACTACAAAAATTCAAATGGATGGAAAACGTAGGCCACGTCATTTTAATTTAATGGAACCATGGATTAATCAAAAATACACACAAAAGGTACATGTTTTTAATAAGTTCGTACGTCTATACAATTTAAATTTTATTTTTTTAGCGCTCGAAGACAAATCATCCTCCAAAAAACCCTTTTGATACTGTTTATGAGCCTTCAGAATGTGGTGATAATTTATCAATTAGCCATGAGAATATGGAACCAGGTATATGTACAATGAAATAAGTTTATTTCACGTATTTGTCCCATAAGGTAGATTCCAAAACTATCGGAATCTGCAAATTACAGCAGATACGGGAGCAGTTTTATTTATAATTTCAGTTTTCGATGGAATTTCACTTTCTATGTTGTTGTTCATATAGATATTTTGAGCTGCAGTACCGATACAGTTTCTTCCTTGAGTTCTTCTACACACAACACAACCGAGGAAGCTCATACGGAAAATGAAGGATTTATTAACACTGAGCGCATAAATTCCACATCTGTAAGCAGTAATATTGATAGTTTGAAATGTGCATCAGAGGGGCCTGAATTCGTAAATGAGAGTGAATATTATGGCGAAGATGAAAATGAATTGGTGAGAATTAGAAATATTATACTAATGTGAGGAATATTGTTTGGGTCACGTTTTTTGCATAGACCTTGAGTTGTTAATTAAAATGTACTATATAAAGTATATTTCCTCCATTTCAGAATCAAAATGACTTCATGAAGTTCAGAAACGACCTCAAGATTAATGACGTACTTTTCATGGTTTTGAATTATTATCTTAAGTATAATTTACCTCAACAAGGAGTAGAAGATTTATTGCGTATGCTCAATGTGTTTTCGACAAAAAAAGCTCTACCAGAGTCTTTTTCTATTTTCATGAGATTGTTTCCCAGCGAATATGATTTCGAGCGTGTACATTTTTGTTCAAAATGCCACTATGGGTAAGTGAAGGTTAGTAATATGTATAAAGTGATAAATATCACATCTATTTTATTTATTTTTCAGATACCATGGCACTCCAAGAGCCGATGTTGTGTGTCCTGTTGATAACTGTAATTCGCTTGAAAAGGACTTTTTTGTGATTTTTCCTTTGGAACCGCAAATAAGAGAAACAGTCCTGAAGTATTCTGAACAGATAAAAGAATACGAAAATCTAATCATTGAAAAGGATATATGTGACATTAACCGAGGAATTTTGGCACAGTCCCTAACGTCAAGAGAAGAAACCAAATTCTTAACTCTTTCAGCGAATGAAGACGGTGCGGCAGCATTCAAAAGTACAACCAAGAAGCCTCTTTATCCTCTGTTTTTAACGATTAACAACTTACCACCAAAGCTACGATTTGACAAGAACAACCTTATTCTTGGTGCTCTCTGGTTCAATCGTGGAAAACCTGATATGGCACTTTTTCACAAAAATTTAATTTTGCAAACCCAAAAGTTACGCGATGGCATCCAAATTAATTCCGAGAGCTATAAAATACTTATACTCCAAAATTGCTTAGATTCAGTCGGTCGATGTGAAGTTTTTTGCTCTAAGCAGTTTAATGGTTCATATGGTTGTACCATATGTTTGCATCCAGGAAAGACTGTGAACAATCAAATTCGATATCCGTACCAACAAACTGAAGTTCGAAATGATGAAACAACGAGGAAAATCATGTGGCAGATTCATCAGTCAGGCTCAATGGAACCGATACTTGGAATTAAGGGCCTTAGTGCTCTAATCGGCATACCTGATTTTGATATCATAAAAGGATTGCCGCCAGACTATATGCACCTCGTAAACCTTGGTGTCATGAAGCATATTTGGCAACTGCTATTTGAAGGTGATGCTGAAAACAAGTCGCAGCCGTACTACATAGGTAGAAACAAAGAGTTGGTTCAGAAAAGACTACAGTCAATTCGGCTACCTAGCAGTTTTCCACGACGAATAAGAGATGTAGATGAATACTCGAAATTTAAGGCTAGCGAATGGGAGACTCTTCTTTTTCATTGCCTTTACCCATGCCTAAATGATTTGCTTCCAAAAAAATATGTAGATCACATAATGATGTTGAGCTCAAGTATATTTCTGCTTCTGGAGATAAAAGTGTCAAGAAACACTATTACCTCATGTGGCAAGCATCTAGATAATTTTGTTCGTGATTTTGAGCAGAACTATGGAGCAAAAAACATGGTATACAATGTACATTTAACGACACACTTAGCCCAGACAGTAAGAAACCTAGGAGCTCTCTGGAACTCTTCGCTGTACCCTTATGAGAACGGAAACGGCATGCTGATAGGATTCCAGACATCGAAGAATCATCCCGTTCTCCAAGTATCCAATAAATTTTTGCTTAACAGAACATGTCATTTTTCAAAAGTAACAAGGGAATTACCGGTTAAAAATTGGATATCAAAAGTGTGGAACTCATCACACCACAATGTTAAGCTCAATCAAAGCATTCGATGTTTTCTACCTGATAATATTGATCCGGATGGTAAATACAAGGCTACTCAGTTTTGTGATATTGGAAAATATTACTTTAATGGTATCCCAATTTGTTCTAAAGAAACGTGTAAAAACTTCAAATATGACGACTCATTTGTTTTCCTTAATGGTATGTTTCAAAGAATCTATCGAATACTGCTTGAATCAGCGGAAAATGTTTATATTATTGGGGAAATACTCACTACGCAAAAGCTTTATGAAAATATGTATACGTATGAATACTCAGGAAACCTCAAACTAAACTGTATTAATGATTCCCTACGAGTCTGTGTCAATGTTACAATTTCAAACGGTGAAGACGCGGAACGTAATTTGAACTACATTTCCATTTGCAAAGCCAGAACACAAATTGATTAGCATATAGATATATATATATAATAACATTTCAAATGTAAACCGTTTTTATACGATAATAATAATTAAATTAATCATCATGATTATCAAATGCTCTAATTTTAAATATTGTTACACTTTATTATCATACCATTAATTTGTAATGATTTGTTGCTCTGAAAATGTAAATAAAACACGAGATTGAAAAATTAACAATAATTTATGATGAAGTAATGAAATTGGGTTGTTAGAGGAATGCTTTTAATAAAACAAGGTTAAGGTTATCTTCCATTTAATTCCACTTAATTTATTTGGTATCCATGACAGATACGTATTTCGACTACAATGTGCAGTGCGACACTGATGAAGACTGCACATTGTAGTCGAAATACGTATCTGTCATGGATACCAAATAAATTAAGTGGAATTAAATGGAAGATAACCTTAACCTTGTTTTATTAATAATTTATGTTTGGTTGACTTGAACGATTTTTTTCATAATAATTGTAACTAATTGTGCTATAATTATATTTCTAAAGCCTTGTATTTTTTTCTTCCTTCTTCAGTACAGATTGCTTAAACAAAATTATAACAACGGCTGTTACTTATAACAGATGTTGATATAACTGAGATATAAGTTTGTTATGCTGTATTGGTCGGGTACAGCTACCTTTTTAAAATCAATAAATATACAATGAACTCGTACATTACGTATTATCTTATGTTGCTAAGAATGACCATTTTGATTAACAGAAATATGTATCCCAGTCCAAAACGAAAGATTCTAAAAGAGAGATCAAACAGCTAGAATGCTCTTCCAAAGATAAAGCAGCATCTAACGTGTGCTCATCTGATAATGATAAAAAACACAATCGAGAAGGGAACCACGCTGACGGTTAGTGTGTATAAATTTTATCCTTTATCTAAATCTCATACTTTATATACAAATAAATTTTCAGGAATCAGAAACATGCATTTCAGGTGTGAATGAATCGTCGAATTTGAATGAAAATGGAGTAATTATTGGCAAAATATCAGGGATCCAAGTCAGCTTTTTGATCGACTCGGGCGCAGACGTAAACACGATCGGAGGTGATACATTCGAAATGCTACTGAAAAACGCTGAATCCAGAGCTGGGTTATTGTGCATCAAACATGGAACAGACAAGCCACTGAAGGCTTACGCATCTTCAGGTCATATTGACGTTGTTGCAACATTTGTGGCAGAGCTGACCCTTAGTGATGATCGGCCTTGCTACATGGAATTTTTTTATGTAATCCACAAAGCACGCGCGTTGTTGGGCAGGGACACTGCCATTAGATACAGTGTTCTACAGCTGGGTTTGGACGTTCCAATCCAAACGCAACATCACATGAACTTTCCTGGAGAAATTCAGTCACTGCATGTACCTGAAGAGTTTCGAAAGTTCAATGTCCCACCGGTAATTCTCAGATACGATGACACCATGCCGCCGTCGAGAAAGATCTTTACAAACATCCCACCGGCTTTTCAAACCGAGACAGAGCGGCGCATCAACGATCTATTGGCATCAGGAATTATTGAGCGCGTCACGGATTCGATGAACAAATAATACTGCTCATCACTTTTGGTAGTACCTAAGGGTAAAAATGATATAAGATTAGTGGTGGATCTCAGAGGCCCAAATCAAGCAATCATCTGAACACCATTCAAGATGCCGACCTTGGAATGTATTCTCTCCGGTTTACCAGATTGCAAATGGTTCTCTACAATTGACTTGACGAGTGCCTTCTTCCATGTCGCATTGGACGAAAGTTCGCGGCACCTGACAAATTTCTTTGCGAGAGATGCTATGTATAGGTTTCAAAGGCTTCCATTTGGGCTGACAAACGCTCCAGATATACATTTTTCGGTTTCCACAACTAACACTTGTGGCTCCCTGGTTGGGTGTAGTGATAGCGAGTGTGGCAGTTCTAACGAAACTAGATTCTTATAATGTACAAATCAATTTCGTAGCAGAAAACAACGAATAAATTCGTAGAACAAACGAGCGATTCCGTCGTATAAACGAAATTTTAATTTCCCTGTAATTTTATTATTTTTTTTGCTCCGGTGGTGGTTCATCTTCTTCAATGCAAACTGTTTTCAGTAATTGGTAATTGGCAATTTAATCCCATCGACGATGTCGATGATGAACCGTCCCAAAGTACCGCCAGTCGGGTGACAGAAAATAATGCCGAATATTTAACATGTTTTAAAGATGATATAAATGACAAACCCGAATTTATTGTAACGCACATAAACAGCTGTAACTTTTTAACCACGGTAACAAATGACTTGAAATTTTCAGAGAAGATTCTTAGACAATTTTTTAGTAAGACAACAATAGACGAAGGTTCAATGGCAAACTAATACCCACTTTTCAATTAGGTAATCCAAAAGCTGTCTTTAAACTTTGTACAGTTGCGAAAAAGTCAATCCTCAAAACTTCTTGAGGTTCTTTTCGAAATGTTCAGAACTCTATGAGCTATTTTGAAATTCTTCTCAGAAGTCCTCTGGAATTATTTTTAGAACTCTTCTTGACTCTTACTTAGAACACATTGGAACTGAAATTCCCTTGGAGTTTCAGAAGAATTATTCCCGGAATGAGCCAGAAATTATCGGTACTAATTTTCCTCAAAATTCCTTTGGAATTCAAACTTTGATTCTCTCGGTATTCTTTTCAGTATTATCTTGGAACTATATGCAAGATTCACTAGAAATTATACGCAGAATTTCCTTGGAATACTCCCCAGAAATCCTTTGCGACAGTCCTCAGATTTCAATACCCTTGAGGTTCTTCTCGGATTTTTTTTAGAACTCTCCTAAGAGCTCTTTTGAAATTCTTCTTAGAAGTCCACTGGGATTATATTTAGAACTCTTTATGATTTTTATCTCAGAACACCTTGGAACTGAAATTCCCTTAGAGTTTCAGAATAATTTCCTCAGTATTATCCACAAATTATTCCCGGGATGAGCTAGAATTTATCGGAACTCCCTTGAAATTTTCCTCAAAATCCCTTAGGAATTTTGCGAAAAAATTTCTCGGTATTCTTTTTAAAATTATCTTGGAATTATCTGCTAGATGCACTAGAAATTATCCCCAGAAATATTTTGCAACTGTCATACGAATTGAATATCCTTGAGGTTCTTCTCGGAATATTTTAGACCTTTTTTTTTCTCACAACACCTTGGAACTGAAATTCCCCTAAATTTTAAAGAGAATTCCGTCTGCATTCTCCAGAAATTCTTCCCAAAATGAGCTTGAAATCACCCTCGGAATTCCCTTGAAATTTTTCTCAACATCCCTTTGGAATTTCATTCAAAATTTGATTCTCTCGGTATTCTTTTCAAAATTATCTTGTATTTATCTGTAGGATACACTAGAAATTATTCGCAGAATTTTCATGGAATCATCCCCAAAAATCTTTTCTTTTAAACTGTCCTCAGAATTCAATACCCTTGGGGTTCTCTTTGGGAGTCAAGTTTAAGTTGCCCACTCATTCACCAAAACGTTATAGTTTTTCTACCAAAAATATTCAATAAAGCTTGCCCCTCCATTCTCCAGAACTGTGCAATTTTTAAATCAGGAATTTTCAATTCAGCTTGCCTCTCCATGCAGCAGAATGTTGCAAATCTTACACCAGAAATTTTGTATTTGATTGATATTCTTTCAATTAATCTCTCTTATCATTAATTGAGAGAATTTATCTATAAATGTTATCGTTGATTATATGATATAAAGGGTGATACGGTCAAAATTTGGTCAAGGGAAAACGCGTGTAAATCGGTGAAATCGTTTATTTAAAAAATCAAATTAAATTTCTTTTTCAAGTTCAATTAGTATAAAATTCAGGAAAAATATTCATTTAGGCTTCCGCTTTTCCAAATCCGAATTGCCGGGCCTTACGCTTGATCCCTGCCATCAGATTTTGTACAGCCACCTTGTCCACCTTCTTCGCCGCAGAAAGCCAGTTTGCCTTGAACTGCTGCTCGCCCTTAGCAGTTTTTTTGGTCTTCTTTAGGTTCCGCTTGACAATAGCCCAGTATTTCTCAATTGGGCGGAGCTCTGGCGTGTTGGGAGGGTTCTTGTCCTTGGGAACCACCTGCACGTTGTTGGCGGCGTACCACTCCATGACCTTTTTACCGTAATGGCAAGATGCCAAATCCGGCCAAAACAGTACGGAACAACCGTGTTTCTTCAGGAAAGGCAGCAGACGTTTATTCAAACACTCTTTCACGTAAATTTCTTGGTTGACAGTCCCGGAAGCTATGAAAATGCTGCTTTTCAAGCCACAGGTACAGATGGCTTGCCAAACCAGATATTTCTTTGCGAACTTTGACAGTTTCATGTGCTTGAAAACATCTGCTACCTTTCCCCTTCCTTTTGCCGTATAAAACTCCTGTCCCGGAAGCTGCTTGTAGTCGGCTTTGACGTAGGTTTCGTCGTCCATTACCACGCAGTCAAACTTCGTCAGCATCGTCGTGTACAGCCTCCGGGATCGCGCTTTTGCCGTCGTATTTTGTTTATCATCGCGATTTGGAGTCACTACCTTCTTGTAAGTCGATAGTCCGGCTCGTTTTTTGGCTCGATGCACGGTTGTAGACGATACACCCAGCTTATTTGCGGCATCTCGGAGAGAGAGGTTAGGTTTTCGCTTGAAACTACCGGCAACTCTCTTTGTCGTCTCAGCGGCTTCCGGTTTTCGATTTTCCCCCGATCCAGACTTCCTGGCTGTCGACAAACGTTCCCCAAACACTTTAATTACATTTGTAACGGTTGATTTGGCAACTTTTAGCGATTTTGCCAACTTTGCGTGCGAGTAGCTCGGATTTTCGCGATGCGCGAGCAAAATTTTGATACGCTGCTCTTCTTGCTTGGACGGCATTTTGACAACTGAAGAGTGAATTCCAAAATCAAAATAGGAGCAACATTCTACACACACACATCTTCAAAATGAGGGGTGTTCAGGTTTTTTAAATGCAAAATTGAAAGAAATACGTCAAATTTTTTTTTTTTTTTTTTTTTTTTTCCTTTATTTACAAGGCTTTCAGCCATTGGCTGGTTCGCCTTGGGACAAATACGTCAAATTGATATTGACCAAATTTTGACAGTATCACTCTTTATGTATTAAATTAATGTTTGCATTTATTAATAACACCTATATATAATTTACCTCTACTCCACCGAGGGTTTCTCGAAGCAAGATTCGAACTCATGATCCCGGATTGCCAGCCGCTTCTGTTTCCATCTGCTCTATTCTTGAATACATATTCTGATCATATGAGAGAAGTATATGAAGCTCATCTTGAGTGACTTCTCTTGCAGTCGAATAATCATTGCCTTATGGTCATATAAACGTGCCTATCACTTGTGCTATTTTTAGCAGCAAAATTGTGGTTGGTGATTGGTCGAACGTAAACAATCATTTAAGAGTGCTCCAAGCAGCTTTTGAAGCTTTTTAACCAAATGGCAATACAACTACATTCTTGTACAACTCTGGAAGCTATTATTCAATGTTTGATCAACTCAGGTGTTTTATAAGAGCTTCCAATGGTTTGTTTTGATGCGTTTATTTCACGTTCTATATAGCTCTCGTCAATCAGTTTAACAAAGGTGCTATAAAAGTTATCGTAGGTCTTATAAAGCATATAGTTAAACCAAACGTAAACAATCATTTAAGAGTGCTCCAAGCAGCTTTTGAAGCGTTTAACCAAAAAGGCAATACAACTACATTCTTGTACAACTCTGGAAGCTATTATTCAACGTTTGATCAACTCAGGTGTTTTATAAGAGCTCTCAATTGTTTGTTGGGTACTGTTCAGAGTTTTGTTAAATAAATATAATTTCCATACAAACTTTAGAGCTGTCCCGCAAATCCAGATCTTGACCAAATTCGATCAAATTTTGCACAGCTATCGGTTGCAGTGGCTTCAAAACATCACACGAGTGCATAAAGTGTTCATAGATCCACTCAAAATTGTGAGTGGCTTCAGCCATTGTTAAAGAAAGTAAGATGAAAATTGGCCGCCTAAAATCGGAACGAAAGATTCTTTCGACCGGACCGGGAATCGAACACTCCGCCTCCGGTTTTGTAATACTGATATACTAGAAAAATATGAAAATGGGAATAAAACAAATGTTGAATGTTTTTGTGAGTTGTAAGAGCTGGATTGAAACCCGGCAGAATATTGCAACGGAGGCAGCCTGAAATAAGGTATCAAGCAATTCTATAGGATTTTTATCTAGGCCAAGGATAAAGCAAATGCAAGCAGCCATGTTGGCCCTTCTTACCACTGATTGTGCCCAGCATACATAAGTAAACAAAGTAAGTACCGAAATGACTCAAACTTACTAATGTTAAGGCTTTAAGACAATGGGCCTTATTATGGGTGTCACTACACGGTGATAAGGAAGTGATACTCAGAATTAGAGCCGTGATTGCCGTACAAATCAAATGGGAATCACTTCACCGTGAAGACAAGTGACAAGTTTTCACCGTGAAGTGACATCCGTAATAAGCCCCAATGTTTGATGTGTTGTCTGGTTTTTGTATGCACTGCCGTCGCTCTGCATTGTTGTATCCAAATTAACACCACCACTTTGCTTGTATTAATTTGCTTCCATAAGGCAACCACATCTCAATTTTCCAAATATTATCTAAATCGGCAACACCGAAGACAATGTGGCTTAATTTTATGACTTAATGGTAATGGGCGAGCAAATTGCGCCAATTGAGCCGTGCACTTTCGTTCATCACCGCAACGTTCGTTGAAAGGAATCGTAACTTCAAGCGAAAATCTAATTTACACCGGAATGATGCACTGGTGCGATTTATAACCCGACCGCCCATTTAACGCGACTACATTTCCTTTTTGTCCGTGTAGCTACCTACCCTTCGTAGATGATGAGAATCAAAGTAATGTTTCCAATAAATTTTCAAAAATGCATTTATGATCCCTTTCTTTTCGCAACATTTCACTTTCGTCGAATTAACTCGTCTCTCGGTCTGTCTGCGCCACCTCACGTGATCACCTATCACATTTGCGCTTTCCAGCAGCGTGTGTTCAGGCTCCAATGCACACGTCAAACCCGGCTGGCACTCTTTCTGAAGTAAAAAGAAAAACCCGACCATTTCCAATGTGCCACTTAATCAGGTGTGTAACTTGCGTGCCAACCAACAGCCCATCTCGGGGACCTTGACCTCCAAGGGTTACGCCTCATTTTACACCTGAAAGCCGTGGATCCATTCTAATGCACGCAACCTTCACCCGTGAGTGCCAATTAAATTCCCATATCAAGCAAATTGTCGCCGCGGGAAATGACCACAGGGGCTTTTACGAAATTTGTCACCCGGCCACCCAGGTTGCGCTGCTGCAAACAGTACACGACCGGATGCTTCAAATTGAATATGTTTCATTTCCCCCCAGGGGCCCCCCTTCTTGCAGTGTCCGATCAATTATTGATCGACATAACATCAAGGCCGTTTGATCACTCTCTTCTGTTCGCTATTCACTGTATGCATGCATCCATAACCTATGATTGCTGCTGGAGCTGGTCCGGTGAAAATCCGATATTGGCTCGAGTGATTCATAACACATCCGTGAAAGGCCGTGAGCAATGAGGTAATGGAATTTTCACAGTATAATTTGCACCCGGGATCAGAGCATTAATGATGGATGTAGAGTGAGCACTCGGTTCGACCCACAAGACTGGAGCCGTCTCGTGAAGCACGTGTGTGGTGTACAGAGCACTCTGCGCCGTATACACATTTAAGCGAAGGTGAAAGTGGTGAATATAAAATGTCAATCAGTGCTCTTTCATTCGAGTCGTCGCCTGCTGCCTGCTACGATTTTGTAATATTCGCTCCATTGTATAGATCATGGCTGCCGGAGCAGTAAAAACCGATCAATAACCTGAAAACATTTTTCATCTCGGCTTTATTCGACCCCCGAGGGGGCGATCCAATTCTGGTGTAAGCGAGATAACGAGAAAAGCCGAGCCGAAACAAATGCTTCAAGGTCGGTCGGTTAAAGGAGGGCACTTTCAATCCGA
Source organism: Ochlerotatus camptorhynchus (assembly GCF_037179485.1). NCBI lineage: Eukaryota > Metazoa > Arthropoda > Insecta > Diptera > Culicidae > Ochlerotatus > Ochlerotatus camptorhynchus. The sequence goes on from NW_027041058.1 coordinate 492,375, forward strand.
TTACGTAACGCTATCCTCCTGCATTCAAGTAGGTCTGGTGCCCTTCAAAAGACTCACCTTTGGTAGTGCGTTGCTTTTTGGGAGAACCCGCACATTTATCATTTTTGGTCGGCAAAATTCCAAAAATCGATTTAATTTGACATTTATTGGATAGGGTTTATTTACGATTAGTATGGTCATTAGCAATTTTATAATTTCACTTAAAAAGAGCACACATTCGCAAATGCCTGGCGGCCAAATTTTATGCAACGAAGTTATGATTAATATCGGAAAATTTTAAATATCAATTTCGCGTCTATAACATTGAAACCAATTTCAAAGGCATGCGTAGCGTTCATTATTATGCACTTTTATAACCTGAACTGAACGGTGTATAATTTGCGAAAAAGAAATGGTTTCTACTGTCCGGTGGAATTGCAAACGTTCGAAAGCGGTCGTACCACTGCGGAAACAAACTTCCATCAAATGGGGCTTATTACTTTTTACTGTATGTATATGGTTTATACGGACAGCTCTGTTGATTGAAGATAAGCAATCACTCCAGTTATAATCAGTAATTTGATATCACATTGTTTGATGTTCTATTCATGTAAACGTAGGTTATTGCTTCCGTAAACGAATGAACATTGGCGTAGCTAGAAAATTTATCTGGAGGGGGCCTAGGGCTGTTGCATTTTAGTTTTGTTTTTGCTATATGTACTACGGTGTTGTGACCAATAACATGACATTGAGCTTACATACTTGAAGATGCTAATTTCAAATAACAGACTAAAGTGGTAATTTTTATACGATAGATGAGGAGAAGAAAGCATAGAATTGATAGTTCCGTTTAGAGTACGGCAGTGTGAAAATTGCATATAGAAGTAGAAAGCGAGCTAGACAATTTTTAGGAAGGTACAAATCGGTTTTATAGTAGACATATAGTCAAAGTACATAACACTGGATTGGAGCAGGGATGGACAATCATTTACATTCATTTCGTGCATTCATTTACATTCATTTGCCTCTAACTTTTTTCATCAACAGAATTCCGTAAAATAGTGTTTGAAGCTTTAGTAGGCTTTTATATTAGCTACATCTTTTGTCAACAACTAAAATCTGTATCTCTTATGCATGATGAATCAGAGTGATAAGAACCCACCATAGTTTTTCAGTGAATGTAAATTGCATTCACTGAAAAACAATAACGTGTTCTGCCAGCTCTATTTCGTCATGCATAAGAGATTCAGATTTAAATTATTTACAAAAGTTGTAGTTAATGAAAAAAAAACTACAAACGCTTCATACATCATTTTACAGTATTCTGTTGATGAAAAAAGTTAGAGGCAAATGAATGTAAATGAATGCACGAAATGAATGTAAATGATTTTCCATCCCTGGATGGGGCATACCATCAATTACTGTCATTGGTCGAAAGGTACAGTAGCAGCACCTACCCTACCCGTGTCCCCTCGAGATCGTCAAGTCGACGATGACAGGAGCACATACCGTGGTAGAGGTAACAATTGCTGCAATTTCAAAACCTACGACTGGATGCTTTCCTTCAGATAACAACTGGAGTGCGGTAAAAATCGGTAGAACTGTTTCAAGCACATCGTTGGTACATGAGCGGGTCGATGATCATCTCTTTTTGCCAGTGGTGGTGGGGGGGACACCCCTCACCATTCCTCTCCAAAGGGGGAGTTTGATAAGGGAGATTCCTAAAAGTTGTCTAGCTCGCTTTCTACTTCTATATGCAAGTTTCACACTGCCGTACTCTAAACGGAACTATCAATTCTATGCTTTCTTCTCCTCATCTATCGTATAAAAATTACCACTTTAGTCTGTTATTTGAAATTAGCATCTTCAACTATGTTAATCGTTGACTTCACGCAGAAGTAATACTAAACATATAGTCAAAGTAAAATGACATTGAGGCTTACTGTTATTTTAATGGTGAATCAATAAATTTGATTATATTTATTTCATAACATCAATTTGGACCTCGATTGGGGGAGCCTTAAAAGCTAACTGATTTTGAACAAGCAATGATCGTTTGTCCATGAACATAACGTCCGGATCTCATAAATTTAAGCATCTCAAACTCAAGAAATTTTTCAGAGTTAGGTAATTCCATGAATTTTGTATGTACTGTTTTACATGACTTATAACGAATATACACTGGAGTCGCTTTTTACGCGGTTTTTTTAAGCGGTAAGCAGTAAAATCTCAGACATAGGAACCATGGGTAAAGTGCACACAAAATAAATTGCATACATTTAGGACTTGAATATTTAAAATATATGTCCATGCACAATTCTTAACATTACCTTACCTTACCAATCCGGTTAAGGCCTTGTTGTCCTCTGCTGTCCGAAGAAGTCGTCTCCACTCTACTCGATCCATGGCCACACTTCGCCAGCCTTGTAGTCTGCGAAAGATCCGCAGGTCGCCTTCAACTTGGTAGATCCACCTTGCCCGCTGCGCGCCTCTACTTCTTGTTCCTGTTGGGTCGCTTTCTAGAACCATTTCCACTGGGTCGTCGTGCGGCATTCTTACGATGGGCCCAGCCCACCGTAGACGCCCAATTTTTGCAATGTGGACGATAGCTGGTTCTCCCATTAGCTGGTGCAATTCGTGGTTCATTCGCCTCCTCCACGTTCCGTCATCCATCTGCACTCCACCGTAGATGGTACGCAACACCTTCCGTTCGAAAACACCAAAGGCACGTTGGTCCTCCACGAGCATAGTCCAGGTCTTTTGCCGTGCCACTTTCGTTTTCTGCTGCATCACCGTTGAGGTGCTCGTCATAGTACTGCTTCCACCTCTCAATCACCTCACACTCGTTCGTGAGAAGGTTACCGTCCAAGTCCTTGCACATATCGGATTGCGAACTATTTAGCTTCTCGTAGAACTTCCATGTGTCGTTTACGTACACATTTTCCATCGCCTCGCGATCTCGGTCTTCCTGCTGACGCTTCTTCCTTCGGAAAACGGAGTTTTGTCTGTTCCGCGCTTGTCTGTATCGCTCCACATTCAATCTCGTGCGGTGTTGCAGCATTCTCGCCCGTGCTGCATTCTTCTCCTCTACTAACAGTTTGCATTCGCCGTCAAACCAGTCTTTTCTTCGGTCCGGGATCGCAGTACCTAGTGCCGCTACCTATGACAAATTTTAAAAATTTTGTATGGACAATTCCCAAGTAACAATTCAGTGACCATTTGGCATCCACTCTGATTTATGATGGTTTTATAACGGCAATGAACAATCCATTTAGTATAAATACAGCATTTCAAAGTGTAAAACATTCCTGCTTAGTAATTCAGCTTTTTGCTATTTAAAAACCTTTTATAATAGTCTGGCAGGAAAGTCAAAAACTACCTTGTTTTAAAAATAAATTTATAACCGTTCTCAATCCCTCCTTAAAACTGCTCTGTAATTCAAGCATAAGCATCATTAGAAATTGTTTATGAATGTCTTGATAAAATTCATTATAAACGTGTTCTATCATTATAAAAGCAACCATAAAACAATTAGGTTTTGCATTAGAGCAAAAAGCATTTATTGTTGCTTTTTAGGCTTTTTAAAGTGCATCATAAACTTTCCAATTATTCTGTTTAGAAATTGAGCTTAAATATGGTTTTTCATAGTTAATAAAAGCCAAATTTATGACAAAGAAATCTCGAAGGATAGACGAAGTAGGATGAAAAATTCAAGACCATTTCAGAAAAATTTACTTCTCTAGAAAAACCAGCACACCATCAACGACTGACCATCTGGCGGAGAAGAGTAAAGTGAACGTGAAAAGTTTAAAAACATACCAGCCTTCTCCAGATCTTGCGAATAGATGACAAACGACAGCAAACCACTGAAACTGTTAGTTAGCGGAGATTAGATGGTTTCCGATCCATAGCAGCGATTTTATTCGGCGAAAGAATCAACTCTCTGAAAATTTCATTCAAGCGTACATCCCTGCATTGTTGGATGGTGCACTTCTGTAACCATCCGGAAAAATCTGAACGGGTTAGGATCAAGCAAAATGGCTTTAGATATATACAATTCAGCCTGCAAGTTTTCGTCATAAAAGCCATTTTAAAACCTTATGAATTTAATAAGGAATTTTTGCAAGCAAAACAACTTTTTCACAAATGACCCATGAAAATCAACTTTTATGCCACCGCCATGTTACAATAAGTTTGCTTGTTTTTTACAATCTTCGATTTTCAATCTATAGTTCCTTGGATATAACTATATTTTAGTAAATTTAGCAATGAGCAAACACTTAAATGCGAAAATAGTAAAAAAAAATCTCGGCCAAGCTCGATCTGAAGAATATATATTTTTTTTTTCAATGTTAAATAATTGGTCAAATCGACGTTTTACAAGGGTGGACTTAATTTTTTCGATGTTTTCACGTACATTTCACATAAAATTTAATATGCCACTTAAAACTAGGCGACTTAATGAGAACTATTGTAATAAATTTGGATATTCAACAAGATTTTTATACCATCAGTTTCTATTTTAATTATTTTGAGAAGATCGGATTCATAAATCCTTTTCTATCTTGATTGATGCTTTCCTAGTGGATTCAGCATGCGGCTAGGGGAAATGACTCGGAAAGGGTTTTTATTGTTGCTAAATAGCTTTTGTTGTAGCTTTCAAATGGTTCTCAATGCGTTCGTCATACAACCTTTTGCATTAAATCAATCTTGAAGAGCTTCGAGAATACACCCTTCAGAACCTTCTCCAGGGTGGGCCAACTAGGCATATTCTAGTCTTAATGAGGTTTTGGTGGATGCATTAATGACAAAATAGCCTTGACCATAGTTTTATGAATGCTGTTTTATAGTTGCTTTGTAGTATTTCATAAAACTTAAAATGTTACGTGGGTTGTCTACGCATTAGGAGGGGGGGGGGTCAAGAATACCAAAAAAACTGTCTACGTAGTTAATGAACAGCCCCTAAAATGTTTGGCCTAATCTAAAGTTTTATAAAAACTCCACGAAATTTATTAACCGTCATCACAATGAGGTAATTGATTATGATCAATGATTAACAATTATTATTTGAATAGTTAATAAACATAAATTTTGATTAACCATTAGTCATTAATTACTTAATCATTCTCTGGTTAAAATATCTTTTAAAAAGTTCGGATAACAATTGAGGGAGCTTCCCTAGAGATCCAGCAAATTTTGGTCCTTTTTTAAAACTACAACATTCTTTGTCTAGGGAATTTTGCAATGGTCTTTGCAATATTTCCGCAAGTGGACCTCTCATGGAAACCACGGCATCGTCTGCAAGCTGTCTAAGCGTGCATAGATTATCTAAGCAGTTATCAATATCTTTGACATAGAAATTATAATGTAAGGGACTTAAACATGAACCTTGGGGTAAGCCCATGTAGCTAATTCTAGAAGTAGTCAGTTGACCTAGATTGAAGGTCATTTGTTTTTCTGACAGCAAATTATACAATAAATTATTCAAAATACCGGGTAATCCACTACTGTGCAAATTTTCTTACAGTATGTCTATGGAAACCGAATCAAATGCGCCCTTAATATCTAAAAAGACTGAAGCTAATTGCTCCTTGTGCACAAAGGCCAGTTGAATATCAGATGAAAGCATCGTTAGACAATCGTTTGTTCCTTTACTCTTTCGGAAACCAAATTGCGTATTTGAAAGTAGATTGTTTGATTCAACCCAATGGTCAAGTCTTAATAGGATCATTTTTTCTAATAATTTCCTCGGGCATGATAACATAGAGATCGGACGGTAAGAATTGTGATCAGACGCTGGTTTCCCAGGCTTTTGAATAGCTATTACTTTAACCTGACTCCATGCTGGTGGAACTGTATTGAATTCCATAAATGAATTATATAGGTTAAGTAATCGTCTTTTAGCGATATCGGGATGTTTTTAAGATGGTCGAATTTGATCATATCGCTTCCCGGAACAGAGTTATTCGATGAAAGAAGTGCCATTGAAAATTCCAGCATTGTGAATGGTTCATCCAGAGAACCGTTACTTCGAGCTGTATCCCGTAAAGTTGGTTGTGCTGGAACAGAATCTGGACAAACCTTTTTAGCGAAGTCGAATATCCATTGTGAGGAGTATTCTTCACTCTCATTGGAAGATGAGCGGTTTCGCATATAGCGAGCCTTTTTTCCAAAGCGTAGTCATCGAGGTTTCTCTAGAAATTCCCTCGATAAAAGTACGCCAGTAATTTCGTTTCTTTGCTTTTAGTAAGTTTTTAAGCTTTTTTTCAAGCTTTAGATACTTTTCAAATAGCTCAGATCTTTCATGTCTACGATAATCTTTAAAGGCATCGGATTTCTCAATATCAGCGAATCCAAACACATAAAGCAACCAACGATACAGACAAAACGGTTGCTACGACTACCATGACTAACTCGCTCTGTAACAAAGCTCGATCCGAGTGGTAGAAGGATAATGATATATTGCTTGCCTGCTTTGTTGCAATATACACGGATGAGGACATAGGGTTTTTGATCTAATTTCCGTCCTACTAAGCACAACCCGCGCTTTACCTCTCTTTTCTGAACGAGTTTAAACAAAAAATTGAATATTTCTGTCAAAGATGACTTGCAAATTTATTCACCTTTCCATACGTACCGTTGGATTTGATAAAGAGTCACAAATTGTTGAGATATTGTCAAAAATCTAGCACTGCTTCTTGCTTCTAAATTCGTTCTACGAGTTTCAATTCCGTCCTAACGCATTGAAACGCCATTAGATTTTCTTCGTCCTACGGATAAAAGTAGAAAAAAAGGATTCGCTAGGAGCGCTTCTTTTGTTTTGAGAACAATGAGCGTAAACATTCATACAATGCACTCTAATAGTATTTATGTTGTAGCTAATGAACTAGCGCATCGGAACAAACCTATTTTTATTTTGTGCATGGTGAAATCATTGGTATTATTGATCTTTTCTGATCGATAGAACGGAAATGGGCGATTACGACGAAGTAGCACTCTACCCTAGCTTGATATGAATCGGGAAAAGACATAACAAAAAAATTCCCATTAACACACGTGTATCATCTTCGGCTTTACTTCGTGAAGTAGCTTGCCAACAATTTGCTCGTTTCGTTCTACCGCCCCGAATGAGTTGTGTCGCACGGGCTGCTTGTCATGAAAAAGAACGCTGAAGATTATATCATTATTGCTTTCCACTTCTGACATAGCGTTATTATTCGGATTCCTTGCTCAAGATACAACTTTGTGCATTCGTCATCCCACCCAGGGGTGGCGGGTCTTCTTTTGAGGGATGCACTTGGAACACGTCGTTTCTGAGCTTCTAATGCACTTTTGTAGATTAGTTCGGTAAAGAAACGATACTCTTCCAGTGGTAGTAAAGGATCGGTAGAATCTATACCAAGAGTTACCGTCGATACAAATTTTTGCCAATCAATGTTCCTCGTGAGGTCAAAAGGAACTTGAATTAACTGATCTGTTTTTAGACGACCACTTTTGATTGAAATAATAATTGATAAGTGATCACTGATAACCTTCCACAGACAATCTAATGATAGTGAGTTTGAGCACAAAGATATGTCAAGACGGCTCTCTCGAGCAGGAGGGTTTGCTATACGTGTTGCTTCACCAGTGTTGAAGATAGTCAAGTTGAAATCGTCGCATAAATCATAGAAAATACCCACTCTATTGTCATCGTATGATTCGCCCCAGCCAGTACCGTGTGAGTTCATATCGCCCAGTATTAGAACTGGAGATGGAAGGATATTAACTGAACTCCAAAGCTGACGGCGGTTTATGGAAGTCCTTGGAGGGACATATACAGAAGCTATGCAAAGATCTTTGTTCTTCACATTTATTTGGCAAGCGACAATTTCAATGCCTGAAATTATCAGGATTGAGATTCTATAGAAGGAGTAGCACTTTTTGATCCCCAACAGTACGCCACCATATGAATCAGCTCGGTCCAGGAGGATAATGTTAAAATCGTGGAAGTTTAGTTCATCTTCAGAAGAAAGCCAAGTTTCACAGAGTGCAAATACATCATAATCAGAATTGAGAATCAAATACTTGAACGAGTCTAATTTAGGTATTAAACTACGACAGTTCCATTGTAATAAAGTGATCATATCTTGATCCTCAATCGACGAATTATCCATCGAAAGATATGAATTCACCAATGAGGGGCCATGATACAGTCGATTGAGGCTACTCGGGCGATGAAACAAGGTAGGCACTCATCTTATTTCCTTTCAAAGGTAAGGGAGCAGATGAGTATGCTGGTCGAAAGATCAGATATGATTACCTTTGTATGGGTCCCATCACATTGCTCAATCCCAGGCAATGAGAAGGCAGACTCTCTCGCAAAGGTGGGCGCACAACAAGGCGAGATCTATGATAGAAGAATTTCACATGATGAATTTTTCCCATTAGTACGTCAGAGTTCTCTTTTAAGTTGGCCAAACGAATGGACAAGTAATTCTCTTGGGCGGTGGCTACATTCCATTATTCCAAATGTTTCTTCGAGAGCGTGGTTCAAAGGTCTGGATGTAAGTCGGGGATTCATTCGAGTGATGTCAAGACTTATGTCCAACCACTACTCGCTAGACGCACATCTCTATAGAATAAACCTCGTTGACAGCAATATATGTAGGTGCAGAACCGGTTATGATGACATCGATCACGCAGTTTGGCATTGCCCGGGTAATGACGCCTCCAGAGCACGACTGTTGGATACCCTAGTGGCCCGAGGTAGACAACCCTTCCGTGAAGTAAGAAATGTATTGGGAACACGTGATCTTCCCTACATGCAAGCGATCTACGAATTCCTTTGTTTGTCTGATGTTAGAGTTTGATGTGACCATCGCCTCCTTTCCAAACAATTTACACAACGTCTTATTATCCTCCTGTTCCTGTGCTACTTGCCTCTGCCCAGCCAGGAGTTGGTCAACCATCCGAGAGTAGTATCTGAAGGAGACTTCAGAAACCAGTTTCCTACCTAGCTCTTTCCAATCGAAAGTGTTACCCATTAACCTCGAGCCCGCCACGAGTAATTGGTACCCAATACTAACCTAAAACTACTGCTATTTAAAATGTAAATTCAAACATTACTGATTTTTGCTCCGCAATGTGTCACAAACGACTGAGCCTAGTAAATAAACGAACTAGTTTAAAAAAACATTCTTTGTCATAAAAAATCACTCAATTAAAAGAAAAACGTTTGCTATGGTTCTTTGAAACATTATTCTTGAACAAAGTTTACTTAACTTCTGCTCAGAACTTTAAAATTCCTCTGACCGCTGATCTCCTGATTTTCCAGATTCTGAAACAAAGAAACACTACGATAGCACAGACGTGAAACAGTTTTAGGTATTTTAGACAACTAGAATTCCCAATGAAAGATTTAAGTGAATGGACTATCAATATGCAATCAACATCAACCGTTCCAAATAAGGCAATGAACTCGTTGTGAACCAGAATCACAACAAAATATGAACATACCAGCAACAAGTAAGTGTTCAATATGTTCAAATTTCGCCGAACCGTTGTCGTTGCATAATATCTTGCACTGCTTGCGTGCGTGTGGCGATCAAGATATTCATTTCTTATCTACCGAAAGAGATCAACTGACCCACTGAAAGTGCTTATGGTCTCAAAGATTAACAATGTCGCCATTTTTCGAAATAAATGCAACCCATTGCCTATACGCTCTGCGCCCTACGTCAGACTTTCAAGCAAGACCACCAGCTGTACCTGCCGACCGCGTAATCGAAGTAATCGACCTGTTTGGAATGTATTCGTCCAAAACTCTCACGCCAAGAGGGGAACGAGGATCAACTGCGTCGCACAAAAATACCGGTTCCAATCCTGATGTCTTCAATTAGTACTACCATCACTCATTTGGAACCATTTCACCCGCACCGCGCACAACCCAATTTGCCACAAATAGCAACTGTTCATGTTGCATCAAAGCAGCCCGAGATTGGACTCGACGGTCGTCGGCATCATCATCATGGTTACGCACGCATGTGTCAAAGTCCTGGCGCGAAATGGCAGCTTGTGAAATGTTGTCTCCACGAGCGCGGCCCGATCCGGTGGACTTTCGGAGAGCAGCGGTTCTGGGCCAAATCGCGTGAGGTGTTATGTCATCATCGTCACCCCTCCACCGCATTGCTATCTACACTTGAACAACTGCAACTGTGTCTCGTGTAATCGAGGCACGCCATGAGTGGAATTCGAGTTTAATTAAATATAACGAGAAAATGTTTACACCAATTGCTCTGGTTCGATGATGAACATAAAGAGGTCGACGATCGACAGTACTTTTCAGTGCTGACCAATTCCGTTGACTTTGTATGTGCAATCGAGAAATGGGATTTCATTTTGATTATTCAGAGCAGGGGTCCTATCGAAAATATCATTCAAAATTGATACATAAAAGGTGGAGGGTTGTGTCCAAAGCATGTTACTTCTGTGGGAGCAGAGCTCTCTAGCACGGGAATGCCCCAGGTCCCTGGTCTAGAGCCACGAGAACCAACGGGGTGGGCTTTCCACCAGCCTCTTTCGTTGGCTTAGCTCATGACTCTTCCCCACTTGGAGGAACTTCAAATCATTCGCTGTTGATCGTCCTAGCAGTGAGCGTCGTCCCTCGCTTACAACGTAGAATGTTGCGATTACTGACGATTTTTCAGTTCCTGGCATGGAAATCTGTGCTTGAAACGCGCATTTTACAGACATAGGTTTATTCGAACCGTACGCTTGCAACCCTTTGCCCAAGGAAGGCTCAATCAGATGGAGCAGTAATCTATACCTCCTATGACATTCACGTCTGCACCTGAATCGATCATACATTCGATCGGAGGGAAATTCCCAACACAACAGTTTACCAATACATCTGCAAGGGAAAGATCGTGAATTTTCTGAAAACAAACGTAGAGAAAAGATAAATAAAAGAGTAGTCAAGTCGTCAGAAAAGATCCCAGAGGATTTTATTGCTTAACAAGTGTTATTCACTTAGAAAGTACATACAGGCTTATTATCTTCGTCTTCATTATCACTCCAACCAGGAAGTTTGACATGCTTCTGATCAACCATATTCACGCGCTTCTTACGGAAAGTTCGCCGCATGCGTTGCAACTTTTAGAGAGAGCCGGGCAGCGTGATCGCCGACCTTGCGTTCCCGTTCCGGTGCCATGGTATCGCTTATAGCGAATTTGTTTATTATCGGGGTTGGAACCAGTGCGAAGCCGAACTTTTTGTCAGTGCGAACCTCAACCTGAGCTAGGTTTTAAAAACAAACGATCAAACTGACGTTTGCAAGAAAACAAGCAGACCCGATCTTGATACCCGATTCAGGTTGGAACTGAATAATAAACAAATTCGCTATTAGTCTGTCTGTTGACATCTTCATTGTCCTTTCTACCACGCTTTCTGCACTCCGTAGCTGGTCGTTTCCAATTCATTGTTGAATCGCAAAAACGCCTGGCTCGTTCGAAGGTCGTGCAGCTTCCGCCTGATAGGATGCTTCCTCTCTCGTAGCCGACTGAACAATGAAGTTCGTTTCGTGGCCATACGTTCTTGCTGCCTTCACCAGTTCCTTATTCCAGAGTCCTTTCAATAGCTGCGCTCGCACGAAGCGGTCTTGAATGGACCAGTGGATGGAATGATACAGTGATTTCCCCAACCTCCTGGGACATATTTCAGAATGATCCGTGCTCCGCCACTGTGTCTGCCATCGAACGGAGGTAGTCCTGGACGTTGTTGTAGCAGTTGGGCTCACTCAGTTTTGGACGCAATCTGGCCGCCCTGACGATGCCCTGGAGCTCCTAGCCCATCGTCAAAAACAATAACTGCGAGCGTTGAATTGGATCAGATGCGTTTCCCAGAGATGCCACAATCTCGAAGTTTTCGATGTATCTATTCCAAGCCTCCCACATCTTGTTGGCTGGAATTCCACTCGGGAAAGCTTTGATGTGATCTCATCGAACAACAGAAGTGGTACCTGCGGTCGATCGCTAGGCGCGTTCCAGATAGACTCTAGCTCATACGGTGCTGGGGCTCGAGATGTAGTCGGGCGTGCGTAGGCACCCAAGGTTTGAGTCAGCTCCACAATACATTGTTTGAGCTTGTTGTCCACTCTGGTCTGGTTTCGTTACTTTCTCACCGCTACCCGATGGTGAGGTGTATGATGTGTCAGAGACAATGCTGTCATCTTGACAGTCGCCCTCTTCTTCCATACTTCCATCGCTGAGTTCACTATAATCACCTTCCTGAATTGCCTCGTTCGTGCAAGTGGATTCGTCGACGTTGAAAGCCTCAGCATGGTCCTGATCGTCAGAATCACCGGTCATCCTTACAAATTTTCCTTCGCTGCAATTGTGTACATTGAACGAATTTAGTCCATCGGATTTCCACTTAGCAAAAGAATTGGGTTCTTTAATTTTGAAAAATATATCGGTTTTTATATATCATCTGAAAGAGCTTCGTTTTCTGAGCACAGCGATATTTTTTTCGAACCTACACACTTTCATCTCGATTTTTGAATCAAGATTTAAAGCAAAATAATAACTTCACTGTTTGACACTGAACTAACAAACTGACAGCTCGCTCCCATACAAAGTGACACCGAGGGGCGCTAATAAGGTGATTTTTGCAAATGTAATCGTTCTTATTTAAAATAGTTCAAGTGTACTAGAATTGATGAAATTTTGGGTTTGGGTTCCATTTTTAATGCAGATTACGAATATGCATTTACCTCAATACCCTTAAAGAACCCAATGGAATGGGAAAATAAACTGCTTTCCCTCGGTTGTTCCAGTCGTGAAATATATGCTGCTTTATTTTCGTTCCGAAACGTACTCATGGCAGCCACTTCTTGGTGGCTAAGTTTCGGAGAATGAGACAAATAACGAGACCAAAACATGTCGTTTTTCTTCGAGCGGCTGTCCCGGCGCGTATTCAAATAACGTGTTTTCAGTGGCTGTTCCAGCACGCGAGGTAGCAAACTTTGCCAGCGAAAACTCTCCAGTTTTTTTTTTCTGGGGTATTTCTTATCCATCCACTGAAAAAAATTAAAAACTGCCTTACGTTCGTCCCGAAACGCACCCTAGGCATCGTCTCTTCGCGTTGGTCAATTTTTGTCCTGGAAAATAACACAAGCTTCAAGCGTGCTAAATAGCCAACATTGCTAGTGGAACTCCTGAAACTGCCTTACGTTCATTCCGAAATGCACCCTAGGCACGCATTTCTTATGGTAGTTAGTTTTCGTCAACCTGGTTTTTTTTCTTCATACGAATCTGTAGTTATTTCAATCAGCAAATGCGCTTACTCACGGTAGAATATAACCTCACTTTTAATTTCCCCCGCTGAGTGATTACCGCTTGCGTTTGGAAGTTTAATTTTTTCAGACTAGATTATGTATAAATCAATCCGTTTATTCGTTAGGATTGTGATTCTGGCAGGATCGCCAATGTGGGTTCTTAAGATTCTCACTGGTAATCACCCAGCATATGGAAATGTGGAATTGCTCGTAGCACACACGTCTTACCTCCAGTAAAGTCAGCAGTAGAAAGAGACGATGCATTATGCCGATGTGCGGTAAAAGAGGTGAGGAGAAACGAAACTAGTGGACTCTTTCGTTCTCGCGTCTTCTTATGCAGCAACAGACGTGACGTCACGTCTGCTGTTGCATAAGAACACCGTCAGAATAAAAGAGTCCACTAGTTTCCTTTCTCCTCACCTCTTATACCGCACATCGGCATTATGCCACGTCACTGATGATCGAGCTCAACTCTGACCGTATGTCTACACTAATCTCCAAGAACAGCAGGGATGTACTGTCGCAGGGTTGAGTAAATATTAGGATGTACAATAAACTAAAGGTGGATATTCATCTATCCCATACCCAGGTCGACTCTTGACCAGGCATGGAAAATCATTTGCATTCATTACGTGCATTCATTTACATTCATTTGCCTCTAACTTTTTTCTTGAACAGAATTCCGCAAAATGACGTATAAAGCTTTTGTAGGTTTTGTTATTAGCTACAACTTTTGTGAATAAGTCAAATTCGTATCTCTTATGCATGACGAACCAGAGTAAACAGAAGCCACTACTGTTTTTCAATAAAAAACAGTAACAAGTTCTACCCGCTCTAGTTCGTGATGCATAAGAGATACAGATTTGAGTTTTCAGCAAAAGTTGTAACTAATAACAAAACCCACAAAAGTTCTACACATCAATTTGGGAAATGCTATTGATGAAAAAAGTTAGGGGCAAATGAATGTAAATGAATGAATGAATTGAATGTAAATGATTTTCCATGCCTGGTTCTCTAACAGATTACCTGAATCAAACTTGCTACAACCATGATAAAGACTCAGCTGAATTCGAACGTGTTGTGTAACAAATGGTCAGTTGTGACGGATGTTCCGGTTGGTTCCACACCCGCTGCGTGGGAATCGCGGAAGGTCAACTGCCGAAAAGATGATACTGCCAAAGTAAGGCCTGCAAGGAGAAGGCCCAGGAGTACCAGAAGCAGAGGACGCCAAGAAGCGAAACCGGAAACAAACTGACGATATATCCAGCGTCAGTTCTCGCAAAGGCTTGTCTACCGTGGAAGCTAGGATTAAAGCACTGGAGGAAAAGCAGAAGAGGCAGTGCGATGAGCCGGAGGCGCAGATGCAGTTGCGGAGAAAAGAAAAAGAACTTCAACGTGCGTTTGAAAGAAAGAAGCTGGAAATGGAGCTGAAAATGCGCGAAGAAAAAGAAGCAGAACAAAGGGCTCTGAAAGTGGAGCTGCTCCAAAAGAAGAAGGAGCAGATCAAAACAAAACAAAACGTCTGTGGCTACATGAACCACGAGAACCTGATGCGACTGCAGGAGTCCCTTGAAGGCGACGCACTCGAACTGGTATCGGGTCAGCTGCTTCTTCCAGAATCCATTCCGAGGGTCATAGAAAAACTTCGCCGGCATTACGGCCGTCCAGAACAACTGCTCCAGAGTCTTCTAGATAAAGTCAACCAGCTGGAGCCGCCAAAACCGGACAACCTGCGGAGCTTTGTCCCATTTGGGACTGCGGAAATTCAGCACCACCTCGTGAACCTGCTGTTGATAAAATCCTTGGTGGCCAAACTGCCTGACCGCGTACACTGCGAACGCTACGAACGCTGACAGACTTCCTCATGGATATCGTGGAGGATGCTTGCGAGGCCAACGTCGACGTCGATTTCAAACCGGCGCACCAGTCGATAGGTGGTTTTCAATCCGGAAAGAAGTCGAAAGGGAAAGGTGCTGTGTACTGCCACAGTGAAGTCAGTAGTCCGGGCCCTAGTTCATCCAGTGACAAGAAGCTGAGATCGTGCAAGTATGCAGCCCGGCTGAAGTTGGTTACCCGCCAAAAACTGTGCACCGTTTGCCTCAACGAACACAGTTGATGTAGGTTCAAAATTCGCTGTAACGTCGGCGATTGTAGGGAGTTCCACAATCCACTGATGCAGAATTCAATGCTCTCGGAATTTCTTCGAAGTTCTTTACATCCTTCACGGAATTTATTTAGAATACTCATTAGAAATTAACCTGTAACCCTCTTTACAATCGTCATGTAATTTCACACAGCTCCACCTGATAATTCTACTTTGAACTTGAACTATTGACTTGGCGTTGTAGTTAAAACTTTCTTCTTTCTTGTGAGAGTTCTTCAAAGTGATTGTATCCAGAAAATCTATTATTTTCTAAAGTGAGGACGAAGTGTTCATCATCGAAATTCAAATCGTCCGGTGATTTACTGTCAGTGAATACCACTGATTAAAGCAATTGTGACGGGGTGACAAACTGCCAAAGCTAGTCATCCATGTATGTTGATAACATTAAAATTAACAATGATGTCAAGGAGCTGGTGAACAAGAGTAACGAGAAACCGGTGCAAAGCGTTTTCTAGGGACAGGATTGAGGCGAAGTATCTGTGTGGTGTGGAACCGCAGGGAGTCGAATATTCCTTCTGATAGAAAATCTGATTGCGCAGGTTCTAACCAGTGTTTTTTGTATTGTTTTTAAAAGCAATACAGCAGTTACAACGAGGTTGACATTGAGAACCATCCACTGAAAAGCCAAAATCTCAAGCTGAAGTTGGCGGAGATGAAAAATTTAGACTAATACCGTAACACACTGCTCGGCCATGATGTTATTCTCAATTGTCGTTACGTGGAATCCGGAGCGTATCAGCAATCAGTTAAATCAGTTGGATAGCACTGTGGTTGGATCAGTATCACTTTGATCAAATCGAAGATGTATCAAATGATGAGAGGTTTGTTTATGCCAGACGTTATTTTGTAAATATCCACCTAGTGACTATCGTACTCTTTCTTCCAGATTGATACTGATGCTGCTGGTCTCACTATTAACCAACCAGGCGATACCAACGATGCCGCATTTTCAGAGCATGTTCATCGTTACGTACGTACAAATTAAACTGCGTCTGCGTTCCGAACATCTGATGAAATTGGCAATCTCCTTGACGACAGCCTAGATAGCTAGGAGTGACGAAGTGAGCACCAATCTTCAGATTAACGAATTGCGCGCGTCCAAATCTAGTAACGGTAAATGGTATTAGACATTAGACGAAAAAATCCATAGCATTGAGGTGCTTTTCGTCAACTACGGTAATCGGGAACGGATCAAACATAACTTGGGTGTCCCCCAGCATACCGGATCGTATGAGATGAAGCTGGAAGCACAGACAAACAGACATAACACATTGAATATTTCTCACTGTAAAACATCGTTGCTAAAACATTACCGCCATCTGTTGAGTACACTCTGGTGGGTAGTACGCTGAACAGATGGCGGTAGTGTGTAAACGTCAAACGCAAGGGAATTGACTATGCGCGCCACAGATGGCGGTACTACCAACTACGATACTTTTAAATTTACCGTTAAATGCTTGTTAGATGAACAAATTGCAAGTAGCACTTTTTCATCACAATAAGTTACAGCAACTTGTTTATGACTGAAATAAGTCGTATGTAAGTCTCTACAATTGATTTGTGACAAGCCTGCTACTAGGGGTGTTATGTCTGTTTGTCTGTGCTGAAAGTATTAGATTACAGGAACGACATCTAGATCGTTGATTTCCGCATTCAGTGATTACAGCGTTATGTAGGTGCTGAAGGGCAAACAGCTCACGAAGAACTTGGATCACAAAGGGATTGTAAAATGGGAAGACGGCGGTAATTCACAATGCGGAAATTGTCTCATTGGGTGGTCAGATGACTTAAATCGGCTGCATCTAAATTTCTCATTACTCAGCGTATTTAATAATATTAAATTATGTATGGAGTTTATTTATATTAAACAAAGTTAAACATGTTATTTATGAATATTTTAAATTTGTTTAAAAATTCATGAATAAAGCAACGAATGGCACAGAACTAATAAATTTACCAAATAGAGTCACATTATACATCATTCGCATATTTGCAGTTTATACTATTGAATGTATAATCCATTTTTATACTAAGTTCATATTCTCTCTCTTTATACCAAGCTATGCGTCGGTCAGGAGAGTTGCGATTTAGCGTAGCTTTTATACTATTTAGATTTGAATATTTTTTGAGTGATCCTATCTAGTCGAAACACAGAAAACGCAACTACCTCAGAGAGTGAGTAACTTTTGCTCATTCGTAAGGATACATTTCTAAAAGCGTTGGTCACTCAGCGCATGAGTAATCTACATAAAAGTGACTCAATCTCTGAATAAGATTCGTTTTCAGTGAATGAAGACTGCTTAAGCAAGCCTTTTGAATCAAATGTTACTAGCGCTGCATGGTGAGTGAATTCTGAACCAAGAGGCCAGTTGAAGTCGGTCAATTTGGTCAATTCGCTGTACAACTCTGGAAATTAAATAGCTAAAGTTAAAATATGCAGATGAAACTAAACAAAACCAAACCTAATTGCACATTCAACCTCGAAAAACACCGATTGACAAATACCTGACAAATGGACCTACTGGTGGTATTGCGAAATTTCTTTTGTCCAAATCTCGACACTTGCCAGATGATCATCTGTCTTCGGCACTATTAACTCTATAGCATTCCGTGCTCAGCAGAAGGCTCTGCCTCTACCTACAAGGCAAAAATACCACGTTAATCAACCTTTAAATGGCGGCACCATCCATCGATTGGTCCGATTCATATTTGCACTAATGATGACGAGACTATTTAAAAAGCAAATGCAGAATCGAATTCGCATAATAATGCTTGTACTTACCAGCGCTTGCACTGTAGGCTACATGTGCTTACTACCCAATCAGTTGCTTTACACACGACGACGACGATGGCCACTAAGCATGTTTTTTTCACTACGAAAAAAAAATCCCATTTAACGGTGCATGCTCCCCTTAATGAATGCAACAGTAGTGTGCCGCGCGCTGTAGCTGTTAATCGATGTGCGCACTGCTGCGATGATACGGCCAAGATCTCTCAAGGGACAGGTCATGCGAATTGCACAGTAAGCTGTCCCATTTTTCTACCATGTTCTCAAATGTTTGCTCCGCATCCACAATTCACTTTCTGTATGCCTGTGTGTTGATAATCAGCTCATTTGCTAAATACAGGACCTGGCCCAAAGCACTTTGGTGAGAAAATGGTTTTTTGGCTAATCTCTCAATATTGGGGAAATGTCAGTTTCAGCAATACCTTAACCTATTATCGTCTGGGGGGTTAACAAAGTCCTAGAGCACTCAAATTTGGCCAATAGATGCTCTGAAACACAATGTATCCACATGCCAAAATAGAACTCTCAAGAACGTGGCTTACCCCCTGAAGATAATAGAATAAGATATTGCCGAAGCCGTCATTTACTCTACTACACAACTACCTCGAACATATTTGGATAGTGTCGGTAAGGTCTATAAAATAACTTCTTTATAAAAAGTGGATGTTTAGTACGCACGAAAAAAAATATATAAAAATAAAAATTTCCCGCTTTGCCCAAAAATGTACATTAGACTGATGCAAAACTTGAAATTTCAGCTCCACAGTGCCTAAACGGTTCCAAAATGGGCCCTGATTAGCCTCCCAAAATTTGAACTTATTTAGTGAGAAACTGACTTGGCACAAACCATTTGAAGTTTGCAAGTTTATGCCAAGTCAGTTTCTTATCAAATGAGTTTAAACTTTCGGAGGCTAATCAGGACCCAATTTGAAACCGTTTGAACACTGTGGAGCGAAACTTTCAAATTTTGCATCAGTCTTATGTACATGCCCACATATGCAACAGCCAAAGCATACCTTTTTTTAACTACAAAAATACCCTCACTGAGGTTTTGGTGATTATACTGGAATACATTGAAAACGATTCCATGTAAAGAGACAAAGCACTTGCTCTTCGCAGAATTTTTTGTGAACATGATAAAATTGCCCCTTGACCGGATTGTTTCATTTGAATAACCTTAAGCTCGAAAGATGTTGGATACAGCTAGAAAAAAAAATGGGTATTGATGAAATTCTGAAGAACTCGTTCGGCCGAAAGGGTCACCCAATCGCCCCAAGGCTCACAGTCAAAAGTCTTGTGTCACGATCTGATCCAAACTGTACACCACTTCTGCACTGCCCAGCATAAGACCAAGACCGCGAGGGGTGATTGATCTTAATGACAGGCGAGCAATGTCGCGAGCGCGACTTCAACCCAATGAGGTACAGAGAGAGGTGGCGCAGATCGTGAAATAGGGTTGTATTAGTAAACCAAAAAATCAACGTAAACGCAAGTAGTGACGTCACTACTTGCGTGTACTTGCGTGTATCGTACAGTGGTTGTGTGAGTGATTGCTTCACCTCGGTAATCCAGCTCATTGACTTCAACCCCCCCAATCCAACCGTAAGTCAACAATAGCCCGAAGGTGTCGTCCGTCGGTTGACGGTCGCTCGTCATCGCTATGGCAACACAACGAAATGAACGGGATGAGGAGAAAAGTGCACGGTGTCAAATCGGGGTTGATTTTTTGGGCTGATTGTTATTGTTGTAACCTATTCAACAAACGCGTTCAATAGGGCGACATGGGCGAAACTATACTTCATACACGGCGGCGAGTCTGATTCAGTGCCCATTATGTCGCGCGGGCCGATTTGTCAGGGTTGTGAGTCAACGAGGACGACAAAGACGACGATGATGGAATGACTGAGATTGCCATTGTGCAACCCACAATTCACGCATGTAGACCACTTGAGGCGAGTCATACCACATGTGTTTTGATATTGGGTTTTCTATAAGAGTGGGATTTGTTATTCTGATCGCACGGGAAACATAACTCATTTTCTTTGTTCTATGTTGTTTGTAGGTCAGTCTTATAAGTTGGCCACTTTATGCTGCCAAGGATTATTGGTCAACACAAATTGGATGGAACTGGGTTTGGTTCAAAAACAAATGTCGGTCAAATTGGATACCGGAAAACTCCACATTCGATTTTACTCTCGTTCTGTACGTTAAACATACCGTCGGACGTAGTGCGCATCATAGCACTTCATTGTGCGAATACAGCGTACTATGTTCGACAATAATATTGTCGATTATGTTTAACGTGCATAACAAGAGTAAAGTCGACCGTCGCATGTGGGGTTTTGCGGTTTTCAACTGTACTGATAATACTATACATAATTAAAGCTCTTGATTAGTCACAAAGAACTACAAAATTGGTTAAAGCCAAACAAAAAAATCTAATAAATAATTCAAAACAAAAAATCACTTTGATCATGTCCAAAATCTCATGTAATTTTTATGGTCACACAAATAAACAAATGCAGTAAAAGCAGCGTACACAAGTAGTCACGAAGCCCGCTAACTACCCGATAATCGCCCTTTTTGCGATATAAGGTAAATATAGGGCTTCCGTTCTTTATATCAGTCGTATAGCAGCCTTATATAGCAAAAAAAGGCGATTAAAGGGCTTGTTGGTTACTTGGCCAAGGCCAGTTCATGCACTGTACTCATGATAATTTTGTCCTTTTTGGCAAGTAATATTGCAACATATTTTTGACACGATTGAAGTGCATCCACTTTGATGTGATATCAAAATTATTTTTACGTAGAAATACGTCTTTGTCGACTATACTGGGGTGCAAATCAAAAAATATGTGTGGTGAAGAAGTGTTAGATTTTGAACGCTTGTAACTTTGCCATTTATAGATGAAATTAAAATCCAAATACGTTAATCGATAGGATATTACTATGCAAACCTGCTGAAATACATATTTTTCTAATTTATTTTTGTAATAAAACTTTTGAAAAATGTACAAATGATAATTTTATCACTGTTTTCATGAAAAAAGCGTTTTTCCCAAACCTAGTCATCATAATCGAGTACCACTTGGTTGGACATCGTTCTGAAAAGATATAAAACAGTACTGCTGTCGCGCTTCTGCTCATGCAGTACCCGGTCAAGCCTCCGGGCCATCGACGGATCCCCCTGCTCCGGGATTGGCCGGTACAACCGGCGAAGCTACAGACGATTCTCCGCTGTCAACGGATGAGATCGTCACACTGTTGGCCCAGGCCATCATCATCAAGCGCACCTGCGCAACAAGAACACAACAGCTCCAAGCTATCATCTCCTTCGTCGCTAATTATGGACCGTGAACCCATAAAGATTGCCAACTGGAACGCTCGCTCCGTAGGGGCGAAAAACATTGAGCTTGCAGACTTCCTCCGCAAGCACGACATCGACGTGGGCCTTATCACCGAGACCCACCTCAAGACCGGTGACAGCTTCTGGCTGCCCGACCACAGCATTGTCCGGCTTGATCGCACCAGCTCCAGGGGGGGCGGTGTCGCGGTCATCATCAAGAAAGGCATCAAGTACTGCACCCTACCCCATTACCGCACTTCCATCATCGAGGCCGTCGGTGTTGAGGTGGAAACATCGACCGGAAACGTCCGGTTCATCGTTGTCTACTGCCCCCGGCAATGTACCGTTAGCAATGGTACAGCACAGCAGTTCAAGAACGACCTTGCCATCATAACCCGCACCAATGCCCGCTTCGTAATCGGAGGGGACCTGAACGCCCGGCACGAGGCCTGGCGGAACTACCAGCAGAACCAGAACGGCCGCCTG
The DNA here is from genome assembly GCF_037179485.1 of Ochlerotatus camptorhynchus. Classification (NCBI taxonomy): domain Eukaryota; kingdom Metazoa; phylum Arthropoda; class Insecta; order Diptera; family Culicidae; genus Ochlerotatus; species Ochlerotatus camptorhynchus. The sequence continues at coordinate 514,453 of NW_027041058.1, forward strand.
CTATTCGACCATTCCCAGCATGGTCTCTATTCCGTCTGGTTTCCGGACGAACCAACCTTCACATCACCGACGGGCAACCCATCGACGCTGGACCTGTTCTTGGCAAACACCAGATTAGCCAAGCCGGTTGCCGTCAACGACCTGAGTTCGGACCACCAACCGGTGCTGACCGAGCTGGGCTACAACGTGGCCCCTGCACCGTGCCAGCGGAAGGACTACCATCGAGTCAACTGGGTCCAGTTTCGACGCGTGATCGACCGCCACATCGACGACAACCCACCACTCGACACAGTGGAGGACATCGACCGGGCCCTGGAGGGTCTCCATCAAGCCATATCCATGGCTGACGAAGAGTGCGTTCGACGAGTTCCTGTGAGGGGTAAGTTTCAAGCAATTGATTCCCACACCAAACTCTTGATTCGGCTCAGAAATGTTCGTAGACGCCAGTTTCAGCGGACTGGGGATCTGCAGTGTAAATGCGAAATGGTCGATCTGAATCGGCAGATCGCTTCCAGAATGATCTCAATCCGGAACGAGAGTTTCAGGCGGCTCGTTCAGAACCTGGACGACCGTTCCAGACCATTCTGGAAGGTTGCCAAGGTGCTGAAGTCTCACCCCAAGCCCATTCCACCACTTAGAGTCAATGACGAACGGCTTATCACCAACGAAGAGAAGGCCAATGCAATTGGGGAGCACATTGCCCAGTCGCATTTGCTTGGCTCTACAATCCCAAGTCCACTCGAGAACCAGGTTGTGCAGTGCGTCCAGACGTTAGATACCTTCCCTTGTGCCGTCCCTCCAGAAGAACGGATTACAGAGGAACAAATTTGCTCAGCGCTGAAATATAGTAAAAACATGAAGGCTCCCGGGTTTGACGGAATATTCAACCTAGCGTTGAAAAATCTCAGCCCGAGGGTCCACTCGCTGCTGGCTGCCATCCTCAACAGATGCTTGGAGCTGCACTACTTTCCAAGCATCTGGAAGGTGGCAAAAATCATCCCGATCCGCAAACCTGGGAAAGACCCTTCACTACCGTCAAGCTACAGACCGATTAGCCTGCTCTCAGCGCTGAGCAAGCTGTTCGAAAAATTGATCCTCAGCCGACTAAACAAGTTTGTGGAGGAACATGACATTCTTCTTCCGGAACAGTTCGAGTTCCGTAAGGGGCATTCCACCAATCATCAGCTAGTGCGGGTGATGAATAACATCCGGAGTAACAAAGCTGTATCCAAGTCCACAGCCATGGCCTTGTTAGACGTCGAAAAGGCGTTTGACAATGTCTGGCACGACGGACTTATATACAAGCTTTGTAACTCCAACTTTCCACCATACCTTGTGAAAATCACCCGTAACTATCTCCAGCAAAGGTCGTTCAGGGTGTCGTTGAATAGTTCCCTTTCGGGACAATTTCCGATCCCAGCAGGTGTTCCGCAAGGGAGTCTGCTGGGACCACTGCTTTACAGCATCTACACGTCGGACATCCCTCCTCTAGGAGACGGTTGCGTGTTCTTTCTGTTCGCAGATGACACCGCGATAGCCGTCAAGGGTAGGATGCCTCGTGAAATTACGAACAAGCTCCAACGATGCCTTGACACCTTTACTGATTATGCCACCACGTGGAAAATCAAAATCAACGCCTCGAAAACCCACGCGATCATGTTCCTTCACAGACAATCACCAAAACTTAAACTGTCTCCCTCCTGTACCGTAATAATGGATGGTACAAGGGTCGAGTGGTCCACTGATGTTACTTATCTCGGGATGTTGTTCGATGAGAAGCTCCTGTTCCGCTCGCACATAGAGAAAACCCTAGTTAAGTGCTCCGCCTTGGTTAGGTGTTTGTATCCGCTCATTTGCCGCAGATCCCGCCTCTCAAGGCAAAACAAACTGGCTGTTTACAAACAGATCATAGCCCCCGCGATCTTCTATGCCGCCCCGGTGTGGGAATCGTGCGCTCAGACCCACAGGAACAAAATCCAGGTTGCACAGAATAGAGTGTTGAGGATGATCCTAGATCGTCCATTCGACACAAGAATAGCAGACCTCCATGAAGAGGCAGAAATTCCCAAAGTAGATTCCAAAATTGATGATATGACAACCAAATTTATTCAAAAATGCAATCTTTCTGAACATGCTTTAATAAGCAATTTGTACATAGTAGGTTAAGTGTATATAGTAGAGTAGGTTAGTTTTAAGCTGTCAATAGTAGTATTAAGTAATGAAGTAATGAAATTGGGTTGTTAGCGGAATGCTAAATAAAACAGCAAAAGGGTTTATCTTCCATTTAATTCCACTTAATTAATTTTGGTATCCATGACAGATACGTATTTCGACTACAATGTGCAGTCTTCATCAGTGTCATTCCCACTAAAGAACTTATCAAAATCTAACCCCCTTAAGTACTCATCCCCTAGGTAAAAAAGTCAAGATCATAGGTATAAAAATGAAACTACAATGTGTTGAATCGGAACCTACCTAACTAATAAAAACCAAAGATTTAAGCAAGCTAAAGGAGAAAAATCTAAACAAATCTCTAATAAGGAAAATCCCAAAGGCTTGGTAGCCATCATAATGAAGTAATGAAATTGGGTTGTTAGCGGAATGCTAAATAAAACAGCAAAAGGGTTTATCTTAGTGGGAATGACACTGATGAAGACTGCACATTGTAGTCGAAATACGTATCTGTCATGGATACCAAAATTAATTAAGTGGAATTAAATGGAAGATAAACCCTTTTGCTGTTTTATTTAGCATTCCGCTAACAACCCAATTTCATTACTTCATTATGATGGCTACCAAGCCTTTGGGATTTTCCTTATTAGAGATTTGTTTAGATTTTTCTCCTTTAGCTTGCTTAAATCTTTGGTTTTTATTAGTTAGGTAGGTTCCGATTCAACACATTGTAGTTTCATTTTTATACCTATGATCTTGACTTTTTTACCTAGGGGATGAGTACTTAAGGGGGTTAGATTTTGATAAGTTCTTTAGTGGGAATGACACTGATGAAGACTGCACATTGTAGTCGAAATACGTATCTGTCATGGATACCAAAATTAATTAAGTGGAATTAAATGGAAGATAAACCCTTTTGCTGTTTTATTTAGCATTCCGCTAACAACCCAATTTCATTACTTCATTATGATGGCTACCAAGCCTTTGGGATTTTCCTTATTAGAGATTTGTTTAGATTTTTCTCCTTTAGCTTGCTTAAATCTTTGGTTTTTATTAGTTAGGTAGGTTCCGATTCAACACATTGTAGTTTCATTTTTATACCTATGATCTTGACTTTTTTACCTAGGGGATGAGTACTTAAGGGGGTTAGATTTTGATAAGTTCTTTAGTGGGAATGACACTGATGAAGACTGCACATTGTAGTCGAAATACGTATCTGTCATGGATACCAAAATTAATTAAGTGGAATTAAATGGAAGATAAACCCTTTTGCTGTTTTATTTAGCATTCCGCTAACAACCCAATTTCATTACTTCATTATGATGGCTACCAAGCCTTTGGGATTTTCCTTATTAGAGATTTGTTTAGATTTTTCTCCTTTAGCTTGCTTAAATCTTTGGTTTTTATTAGTTAGGTAGGTTCCGATTCAACACATTGTAGTTTCATTTTTATACCTATGATCTTGACTTTTTTACCTAGGGGATGAGTACTTAAGGGGGTTAGATTTTGATAAGTTCTTTAGTGGGAATGACACTGATGAAGACTGCACATTGTAGTCGAAATACGTATCTGTCATGGATACCAAAATTAATTAAGTGGAATTAAATGGAAGATAAACCCTTTTGCTGTTTTTTTTAGTATTAAGTAGTTTCTCTTCAAATTCTAAAAACAAAACAAACCAATCCCACCAAGGTGGTCGACCGTGTACTAAGTCTAGGACTAATTCTGTAAAACAAATTTTGAATTTTGCCCATACCTAAAGATGAAGAAAGCAATTAAATCACTTAGTAAAAAATTTATATGGTAATCGTCCAAGCTAAACTGAAATAAAGATCATTTAAACTAAAACGCTTCTGCTCATTACCGCTTCGGATGGCGTGGCGCTTGGTCCTGCAGTAAGCAGGAGCAAGTCAGTCGTTAAAGGTGACGTGGGTCCCGTTCGACTAAGGGATGTTCATTAACTACGAGGGGGGGAAGGGTTAAGAGTCCCAAAAAATTGTCTACGTAGCTAATGAACAGCCCCTAATACGAAACCCGGAAAAGTTATTTATGCAAAACACCCCCCTACAACGACAACCTGAAAAAAACATGGACGGGAAATAATTGTTAAGCAAACTACAATGTAGTAAAAACAAGCTTAATTCCGTTAATTTTTTTACCCAACTAGCCTCTGAAAAAAATCGCTCACAATATTTTGATGTTATTCTGTGGGTGACTTACCACCAACTGACTGTAAAACATATATGGTACCTCTATATATGCAATTAGATAAACATCCGAAATCCATCCTTTTTTACATATTCTGCACAAAAGATACTTTCTGCCCTACCCCATTCATAAAAAAAAAAAAAAAAAAAGTTGGAAATCCTGTCAAGGGCGGGGCTTAGAAAGTCTTTTTTGTGCAGAATATGTAAACAAGGAGGGGCGTCGGATGTTAACCTAAATGCATATACCGTGCATCATAGCGAAAGAAGCCCTATCTACTGTTTCCGATTGGGTTCTTTAAGGGTATTGAGGTAAAGGCATATTCGTAATCTACATTAAACATGTAACCGAGATCCGAAATTTGATCAAAATTGGAGCACTGGAACTATTTTAAATAAGTGCAATTACATTAGAAAATATCACCATCTTAGCGCCCCTCAGTGGGACTTTGTATGGGAGCGAGCTGTCAATTTGTTAGTTTAGCGTCAAACAGTGGAGTTAATTTTGCTTTAAACTTTGATTTAAAAATCGAGATGAAAGTCTACGGTTTCGTTAGATCGTTGTGCTCAAAAACGAAGCTCTTTCAGATGATATATAAAAATCGACACACTTTTTTAAATAGCGCAATTACTCAGGAATGCTTGTGTGATTACGAGCCCGTGTTTCAATAAAATCCTATTTTGAGAACATTGTTCATTTTTTAATATTATTAGAAACTAGAAAGTTAGACTTTTCACCAAACACACATTTTTCAATCTTCACTTTCTTCTCTGCTTCAGAAACCTAAGAGCAACCGTAACGGTCGTTGTCATTTGCGCGACTATTTTAACAGCGCACAGCGCTCTCATTTTAGTTTAGTCACTCTTCTCCACACCGGTCGCTGCTATCGTGGTTATCAATTTACTCACCTTTGCCCGTACCGGTAGTCAGCATTTTGACATTTCTACGAATAGCAACCTTTCTCCCGCACTGCTATCAACAATCAATACGAAACTAACGATTTTAAATTGGCTCACCACTTTAGTAGCCTATTGGTCCCAAGCAAACGATTAACGTACCCTATTCTAGTTGAAATTCTATTACTACACTATGTTTGTTTTGATTCGCTATGAAAGTTTGACATATAACATCAGGGGTGTGTGGATTCATGCAGAACATGCAGGGGTGAGTGAAATAGCTTGGGACTGCTTGGGACCGTTGTTCTGGTACTGAGTGAGCCAAAAATAATAATGATTTTCTTCGGGACCCAGTGGTCTTAGAGTTACCTCTATGTTATAACTCTGTAGTCTGAACGTACTATAACCATTAGAGTGATGCAAAATTTGAAATTTTCGCTCCACAATACTTAAACGATTCCAAATCGGATCCTGGCTAACCTCTCAAAATTTGAACCCATTTGGTGAGAAACTGAGATGGCACAAACCATTTGAAGTTTGTATAGGAATTACTATGGTAAAACCAACATTTTTGTTCATGTCGATCTAATAATTCACCATATCGGTCTGCTTCAAAAGCTTTCAACTTTACTTGTAGGATATTTTCCCAGCTACAACTTTGCTCAAGACCACTTTTTGATTAAATGCAAGGATCGAAATTTATTAATGGTTCAATGCACTGATGTCCTATGATAATGCTCAATCAATTGCTCAGCAGGCAACATTGGTGTTTCTGGGGCGTTAATAGGAGACAAAAATTATGGCTACTATGTCACACTGCAAAATAAAGTGTTGCCTACAGAGCAGCTGCTTGATCATGTCATAAGTTTACCAATCTCCTTAATAATTAATAACTTTTTCCTGTCTCGTTTTACATAGAAACAATCTTCAGCAAAGTTGTAGCTGAGAAAATTTTCTATAAGAATGGTTATCAAACTATTTCGCAGCTCAATATGGAAATAGAATAAAAGGCAATGAACAAAAAGTTGAGATTTCCCATAGTAATTAACATGTAAACTTCAAATGGCTTGTGCGAAGTCTGTTTCTAACCAAATGAGTTGTAACTTTGGGAGGCTAATCATGATCCGATTTGAAACCATTTAAGCACTGTGGAGCGAAAAAGTCAAATTTTGCATCAGTCTAATAACCATAGAGGTAACTCTAAGACCACTGGGTCCCGAAGAAAATCATTATTATTTTTGGCTCACTCAGTACCAGAACAACGGTCCCAAGCAGTCCCAAGCTATTTCACTCACCCCTGCATGTTCTGCATGAATCCACACACCCCTGATGTTATCTGTCAAACTTTCATAGCGAATCAAAACAAACATAGTGTAGTAATAGAATTTCAACTAGAATAGGGTACGTTAATCGTTTGCTTGGGACCAAAAGGCTACTAAAGTGGTGAGCCAATTTAAAATCGTTAGTTTCGTATTGATTGTTGCTATAACTTAAAACTAATGATGGAGCTACTGAAAAAAAATAATGCAGGGGAAATGTTGGCTTCGGCAGTACCTTAACCTATTATCGTCAGGGGGTGAACAAAGTCCTAGAGCACTCAAATTTGGCCAATAGTTGCTCTGAAACATAATGTATCCACATGCCAAAATTGGGACGTTGTTTACCCCCCTGACGATAATAGGTTAAGGTCACAGCCGAAGCCAACTTTTCCCCTATTTTTTGGCAAATGTTTTATCCCACAACATTCATGGCGTTTTTGTGTACTATACTGAGGTGCAAATCAACAAAAAATGTGTGACGAAATATTGTCAGTTCCTATTATAGTCGATGTCGATGTCAAATTTAGTGTACACAGCAAAATAACTCAACATAGAGATTGCAGACGTTTATTGTACGCACACTACGTCACGTATACGTATACGCACAATGTTTTCATCGGAAAAAAATTCATAGCGGAAAATTTTCCCGATGAATACAAATCACTGACACAATCATACTTTAGCAATCTCTATTGATCAACCCAAGGTAGTTATGTAAGGGATTTTCTGTCAATTCTTAACCATTACACACTAAGATTATTTTACCGAAATCTGTGAAATTTCACCGAAATCTCAACAGCTGAACATTCGGTAAACAGTTCGGTGATTTTTCACAGATTTCCTGTATTTTTTCCTAGTTATTCAGTGAAAAATTACAGGAAATCTGTGTAAAATCACCGAACTGTTTACCAAACGTTCAGCTGTTTAGATTTCGGTAAAATTTCACAGATTTCGGTGAAATAATCTTAGTGTGTACTTTAATTTAAATACATTATCTTATGCGTAAGATGAACCGTGGTCTGATTATGCTAACATGAATTGTCACGAGTTTTGAATCATAACCGAAACATTGAAATACTGTAACATTGTAGACGAAATACGCAACAATTGAAATAGGCGGAACAACCAAACGTAAACAATGGCTTTAAACGCAAATTCCTCGAGACTCAAAGCGCATCCAAGAAATCTAACACCATCATCTGATAGAGCAAACTTCCTTTATCGAATGGCTTTGTTAGTTTACGTGGGAGTGTTTTAATTCTCGAGAATTTTGTGTTTAAAGCCATTGTTTACGTTTGGTTGTTCCGCCTATTTAAATTGTTGGTCTATAAATGATCTTTATTTCTTGTATTTGTATGGTTCTTATACATTTCTCGATTGCATTTTCGAGGGGACGTTTCTGCTTTTGTGGGCAGTGCAGACTGCAGACTGTTTTACCCTTGAAAAGGCCACAATAAACGGCCGAAACGTCGGGCAATGCAAAACTAACTGTTTGAATTACCCTAGACTGAGAAAGCCATAAAAACGAAATCTCCATAAAACCAGTCGAACAACCAAATCTACATAATAACATTAGGACTTATGTTCTATGACTTCGTAGGGTTCTGAAATATATTTTTAATTCTGTTGAGTTCATATTTAGGTCAATCATTTCACAATGATGATTATAAACAGTCATCATCTGATTTACCGGTCCAAATTTAGCGAAATTGGTCCGATGGCGATCTACTGCGAACAACTGTCGATTGCGTAATTGTCGGGAAGGTGCATACAAATTTAACCTTGACCATAGATCAGCTGAGTCAATGCGTTGCGAAATGATATTGTTTAATAAAGAAATCTTTGCGTAATCCCGACGTTCTTTCAATGTTTGAATGCTGATCAGCAAACAACGTGCTTCATATGACGGGAGAGGAAAAGCCGTCCAACCTAACTTACGTAGTGCATATAATAAAAATTGCTTTTGGATTGACTCTATTCGTTCTTCATGCCTTTTCATATAGGGTGACCAAACAACGCTACAATATTCTAAAATTGACCTCACATAAGCAACGTAAAGTGATTTAATTGTATAAGGATCTTCAAAGTGGAGACCGAAACGTTTTATAAAATTAAGCATATTGTCTGCTCTATGTATTATTGTGTTATAATGGTCCACAAATGTCAATTTAGAATAACACCTAAATCTCTTACATTTTCACATTTTTGAACATTTTCATTAGCTAATGTAATACAAAGATTTTGTTTGTTTAGTTTTCTACTGTACGTTATAAGATTACATTTTTTGATATTCATATCGTTATCGCATCCCCGGGGAACCCCTGACGTAACATGAATTGGCTTAGATGTTTTCTCGTTGAATCTTACAATTTGCTGGCAATCAACTAAATACGATTTAATCCAGGTGAGGAGCTCCATCTCAATTCCCATTTTTTTACCTCTGTCCATTGAATTTAATACAAAGTCCACAAATTCCAAAAGGTTTGTGGTGGTTGAACGGCCTTTAAAAAAGCCGTGTTGTGCACTAGTTATTCTTTGTTTTATTTGGCCAACAATGTTTTAATTTATAATTGATTCGAAGAGTTTTGGAATGCACGAAATGATAGCAATCCCACGATAGTTTCGAATACATGGGTATTAAGTAAGATTTATACCGGATTCAAGCGACATATTAAACAGCCAGAATAAAGGGGTTGTGAGTTCAGTTGCTTAGTTTTTCATAAAAATAGGTGGGATTCCATCTGATCCTGAACCTTTAGTGGCGTCCAAATCTCGTAGGCCATTCCAAATATCATGAAGCGAAATGTTATTTACGCCAACAGTAATTGAAAAGTCAGGAAAATAAGAAAAATATTCATAATCACGATCACTATCTGAAAATTTCGTGTATGTTTCTTGAAAAAAAGTGGCGAAAAGATTACATATATCATCAGAATTATTAATCAAATTTTGTTGCGCGTATGAAAACGATTAAAATTCTGACATTATACCACAATTTCCGTAGAATGTGTTTCAGATGAAACTTTTGTTTGTTCGTCAGAGCTTATAATATTATTAAAAATATTGGATTCATTACCAGTCACATCCGGTTCGTCACAGTCTGCCTCAGAAAAGTGCGTCAGGTCCATCTCCTGCGAAACGTCGTGATCCTCGTCAATTTCATTCTCAGCCGCATCCGGTACGTCACAGACTACTTTTGAAGAGAGCATCAGGTTAAGCAGAAACACATTTTCTTCCTCCAAAGGGTGCGTCAATTGCGTTGAAAACACGAGTGTCTGCATGAGCACGCCTCATACGATGAAGCTGAAAATGACCGGTTGGTTGGATGTGCTGTTATAGGAGGTGGAAATTCAGCACTCGTCGGGTACGGGTTCAATATCTCTCCCCTTCGAAACAGAACTGTAGGTCAATAGTAAACCGGCGGTCACGAAAACTGATCTTTCGCTGCCGCAAGAAGTACTCTGTCAAGCGGAAGCAAGTGGTTGCCATTTTTTCTGCTTACTATGTGATTACCCTGAGCGCTGATGTTGTTATTGTTGCAGTTATTGTTGTAGTTGTTATAGTTATTGGAGATGTCTCTATTGTAGTTGGCGTGATTGGTGTTGCAGTTGTAGTCGTCGTTGTTTCTGTTGTAGTTGTCGTGGTTGATTTTGTTGTTGCTGTTGTTGTTTCTGCTACGATTGTGTGAGTTGTTGTTTTTGTTGAACATTTTTTGGTAGGCCCTTTTCTGCTTCCTCCGCTTACTAGCCTTTGCAGCCAATTTTTGCTGGCTCAGATGTCGCGATTTTCGAGCATCGTACTCCGTCCAATCAGCTTTCCACACCTTCCTGTCGCCCAAAACCCTCCAACCGGAGTCGGCGGCATCATTGTTATTTCGGTTGTTTTTGTTGTTCAATTCGCCCATTAGGCTGGGCGGGGACGGCAAACGTGCGTCCATAGTATTAATTACAGAGGCAAGGCATTTAATTTCATTTAAAATGTCCCCACCAACTGCGTCGGCAAGTTATCTTGAAGTTATAGTTTCTGTCTTTCTAGATTTTCTAGACATGAAAGGAAATCGAAGATGCTTGGTCCAACCCTTCACGGACTAGCCTATCGGAGGCCCCACATTTCATATATTGATAGTGATATTCGTCCTATGACATTGAGAACCTTCATGTATACTATACTAAAACATTTTATTGAGTACATCATCGTGGCAGTCCATGCCACCAGCAACTGTTCCATTTCCAGTTGTTCATTCTGTAAAAACAACTCAGTTGAGTTGCTAAAATTTCCGTAATATATTCACATTATATTATATTTAAATTGCATCATTACTATTGAACCGAAGATCAATTTTGGTTAGTCAAAGTAAATCTAAGTAAAACTTTGAGTATCCAGAATTAGTCCCTAGTTCTCTATCATTACATTCCGATATTTATGTCTACTTCTTCCTAGTTGCTAACATTATACAGAAATAGATGTGTTCTCGCATTGTGTGATTAGAACTAATCGTTTCAACTATTGACCGTGTACGTAACGGATCTACCCGCGATTAGAAGATAATGGCTGACTAAAACTTACAATTGAGTAACATAACAAATGTATAAAACCATATTTTACACACGTTCAACCGAAAATTCGTAGATCCGAGTGAAGGTTGAACTTTGCTGTCCTTTAAGGTTAAAAAAAAATCTAGATTTTCTTACATCATTCTTACGGTTTAACATTCACCTACAAAACTGTGCATATGTTTCGTTGTTGTGACTTCAGCTCCCTGATTTGTGTGTGGAACAGAGTGGAGGAGGAGTTAGAGCTTTTAAAAAATAATAAATTAAGAGTCAAATGAAATCGTCTGTTTTTTTTTTTTTTTGCTCAACTGAAGGGTGGGAAAAACAAACAAACAAACAAAAAATGATTCATAATTAAGTGTGGAAGAAATAAAAATTACTGTTATCTGGCTTGCGGTACGGTGGTTGTTTACTTTCTTTCGCTTCCATTTAGCTGGCATTGCATGTCCGCATTATGATCATCGGCAGATGCACTTGCAGCGAGTCAAAGTCACGCAAGTGCCCTTCTACCACCCGACATCGTGCGTTTCTGCTTACTTCTTATCCTTGTTGTAATCAACAAACACCCTCACCACCTCGCCGGAGTACTTTCGCTGCGTTGGGGTGAAGTACAGATCCGACGATTCGGGCATGCGGTGGCCACTACTGCCGTTTCCCCCACCGTTGTTCTGATGGAGGTTGGCCTGTTGGTAGTGCATTCCGTTGCCATTGGTCACCGAACTGGCGGCGTAGTGAGCAGCACCCCCATTGCCGGAGGATGGGTTCTGGCTGGACCTGGATTTGCTTCGACGGTCCTGGGTGTAGTACTCGGAACCACTGGGTCGTTGCATTTGCGGCTGATGGTGTTGCTGCTGCTGCTGTTGTTGTTGCTGCTGCTGTTGTTGCTGTTGGTGCATCGGGCGGGGTAACGAGTAGGCTCGCTCGGCGTACGAGGACCGTTCACCGCCGCTACGGTCGTGTGCTGCGCGGGGGTGCATTGAACCATTTCTGCGGGAAAAGAAGAGGCGAAAAGAGTTTGGATAAGTGATTCGGTTGGATTTATTAGTTTCACCTCTTGTGCCGTAGTATCTCATTTTAATAGGGTAAATTGGCCTTTTATGGAACCGTTTAGCCATTAACGTCAAACCTATGGTCTTTCTATTATAGCTTTATACCCTGGACAGACTATGGCTTATATCATGTAATATAAGCTATCTTGCAATGAGCACTCATACATCTAGTTTTCACTGGAAATCCTATGGGTATTAGCAATGCTTTTCTAAGTGCAGCTAAGGTTATATTGAGCGAAGTATGACTTGCGACTTGCCACTTATTATTTATCATCTGCGGTGCGGAGTCACTTGAAATGGTTGTCAAACAAAAATTCAACGATCATGGCCATCACCAAGGCTTACGTCAGATTCTATCGAAAGATAAAGTATTAGGGTAATCCCTCAAAACTTAATTGTAAACTAATAAAACAATGTATCTCAATGGTTGTCCAGATTTATCCATACCTTAAACTTCGACCTAAATAAACGTGTCGTAGGGAAAGCAGCAAAAGCATATTCGACCCGATCAGTTTTTTACTTGATAACAATTTTAAAGCTTATTCCAAACTCTACAAAATGGAATTGCAGTAGGCTCTGCCCACGAACGGTTGGTTTCAATTTCGCTGTCACAATCACAAATGTCGTGATTTTTGGCTTGTACCTGTAGTAGGCATAGATTTAAGAATGTAATGATAGTAGGCCAAGCCAGGATACTGATAATAAAACGTCATTCATATTCAACTACTCATCGGAACAAGACGTTTTATTTGGAGCTGCTACATTGGCGACGAGTGGTGAAACGTTACCCGTACGTGTTTGAAGTTCATCAAATAAGACGAGGGCGAAGGTTAGAGCAGCAAGGCATCACAAGTCGATTGGACGGAAATTTTCTTCAAGTTGTGAAAATTGTTTGAAACGTCAACATGTCCATGGTAACGAATATTTTTTTTCTTAGTAACAGTTGTTTGAGTTCCACTAGTATAACTTGTACATTCATTTTGGAAAATGTGAAGTTTTAAATCTTTCAATGTTGAAAACAGAACCTAAATGAAGGGAATTATGGAAAAATATCCAGGCCATTTAGGTAGATAAATGTAGGGAATAATAATTCCAGGCCATTTGTCTGAAAGTCTACTGAGGTGAGGCAATTGAAGTGTCTCTAAATGAAGGGAATACAAGTTCCAGGCCATTTAGAGAGTCAAATGAAGGGAACAAAGATTCCAGGCAATTTGACTGATCCCATACAAGGGAAAAGCGAAGGGAACTTCGGGTTCCAGTCCGCTATGTAAATTTATTTTAAAATTAAATTATAATTCTTATATTAATTGAAAATAGATAAAGCTAGTGAAAAGTCAATCAATGAAATCGTGTGTGGTTTAATGCGAACAAATATTCAGAAAATTTTAATTACAGCTGAATTTCAATATACTGCCATTCCACGAGTCTGGCGACGGTCCTACATCTGTGCGATGGGAAGAATGGAAAGGACAATTTTTATCATACCTTGCGCTAAAAGGTGTTAATGACCACGATGAGCTATACAATGCGTTGATGTGTTTCGGTGGACCGGACGTTCGGAAAATTGCGAACAAATCTGGAGGTATCTGGAAGCATTTTGGACAATCGTTACCGGGCGGCAATGGAGATATTGGATAATTATTTCTCACCTCGGAGGTCACTCCGATACGAGAGATACAAGTTCCATCAGCTCAAGTTTAATCCCAAGGAAAAATTGGATAAATTTGTTCTACGCCTCAAAACTCAAGCAACAGCATGTAACTTCGAAGATCAAGTCAATGAAATGATAATGGATCAAATAGTGTATGCGACCGAAAACGATGATAAACTAAGGGCCAAATATTTAGAAGCTGATGTTACTCTTGAAGAAATGTTGAAAATTGGGCGAACTCATGAATCAGTTTCCGCACAAGTGCAAGAATTTCGTTCAAGGTCCTGTCAGCTTTCGGATTTCAACAATTTGCTGAATTAAGAATCTCGAATCGCCAACAAATCGTTTTCAGGGTAAAAATTCGAATAGATAGCACAAATTCGTAAGAGAAGTGGATAATGTTACTAACACAGTAGAAATTCGCGAATTGTTTCATCTGGACGGTAAACGCACAGTGATAGTTGGTGGTGTAAATCTTCGGTTTGTGGTAGATACTGGTGCTGATGAAGACGTCTTTAGTACAATGGATTGGAAGACTCTGAAGAAGGTGGGATTTAAGGCATTCGACGTACGAAAGGGCAGCAGTAAAATTTTTCGAGGATATGGATCGAACCGTCCGTTGACAGTGCTTGGAGTAATCGATGTGGAAATCGTCATTGGAGACCGGACCTGCAACACAACGTTCTTTGTAATCGAAAATGGGAAGTGTTCCTTGCTGTCTGGAAATTCAGCAGAAAAATTAGGAGTACGTGAAAGACTGCACAGGATGTATACTGGTATCGGAGGCAAATGTTGAACCAATGACAAGGACAGTTTTGCCAGAAGGTCCTTGGCGTAAATTGGCATTGGATTTCACTGAAGTAGCAAATGGAGTCCATCTATTCGTTGTTGTTGACTTAAGGGTGATACGGTCAAAATTTGGTCAAGGGAAAACGCGTGTAAATCGGTGAAATCGTTTATTTAAAAAATCAAATTAAATTTCTTTTTCCAGTTCAATTAGTATAAAATTCAGGAAAAATATTCAGTTAGGCTTCCGCTTTTCCAAATCCGAATTGCCGGGCCTTACGCTTGACCCCTGCCATCAGATTTTGTACAGCCACCTTGTCCACCTTCTTCGCCGCAGAAAGCCAGTTTGCCTTGAACTGCTGCTCGCCCTTAGTAGTTTTTTTGGTCTTCTTTAGGTTCCGCTTGACAATAGCCCAGTATTTCTCAATTGGGCGGAGCTCTGGCGTGTTGGGAGGGTTCTTGTCCTTGGGAACCACCTGCACGTTGTTGGCGGCGTACCACTCCATGGCCTTTTTACCGTAATGGCAAGATGCCAAATCCGGCCAAAACAGTACGGAACAACCGTGTTTCTTCAGGAAAGGCAGCAGACGTTTATTCAAAAACTCTTTCACGTAAATTTCTTGGTTGACAGTCCCGGAAGCTATGAAAATGCTGCTTTTCAAGCCACAGGTACAGATGGCTTGCCAAACCAGATATTTCTTTGCGAACTTTGACAGTTTCATGTGCTTGAAAACATCTGCTACCTTTCCCCTTCCTTTTGCCGTATAAAACTCCTGTCCCGGAAGCTGCTTGTAGTCGGCTTTGACGTAGGTTTCGTCGTCCATTACCACGCAGTCAAACTTCGTCAGCATCGTCGTGTACAGCCTCCGGGATCGCGCTTTGGCCGTCGTATTTTGTTTATCATCGCGATTTGGAGTCACTACCTTCTTGTAAGTCGATAGTCCGGCTCGTTTTTTGGCTCGATGCACGGTTGTAGACGATACACCCAGCTTATTTGCGGCATCTCAGAGAGAGAGGTTAGGGTTTCGCTTGAAACTACCGGCAACTCTCTTTGTCGTCTCAGTGGCTTCCGGTTTTCGATTTCCCCCCGATCTAGACTTCCTGGCTGTCGACAAACGTTCCCCAAACACTTTAATTACATTTGTAACGGTTGATTTGCCAACTTTGCGTGCGAGTAGCTCGGATTTTCGCGATGCGCGAGCAAAATTTTGATACGCTGCTCTTCTTGCTTGGACGGCATTTTGACAACTGAAGAGTGAATTCCAAAATCAAAATAGGAGCAACATTCTACACACACACACACCTTCAAAATGAGGGGTGTTCAGGTTTTTTAAATGCAAAATTGAAAGAAATACGTCAAGTTGATATTGACCAAATTTTGACCGTATCACCCTTTATTATTATAAATGAAGATTTATCATGATTAGTATATCAGTGTTGTAATATTGTAAATTATTGTGAAAAATCCCGGGTAATAATTCTGGTTGAATAGTTGTGCTGCTGTAGCGTCCGCTAGCGGTTTGTGCTGGTTGGTTTTTCTATTCGCGTGTTTCGGTGCTATGCCTCCACTTCCGGAAGATAAGTTTACCGTGTCTTTTTACGATTTTGGTGTTGGCGTTCTGCCCTCCGGACAATAGCCGGGAATACTAGCTTTGTAGGTTACAATATTCAAGAAGAGATACGAAAAACTTCGAAAAGTGATAGAGAAAGAGGAAGAAGATTATTTCACTAAAGATGCCAATTATTCAACAGGACTCAACGAGAATCGAGATGACAAAGATTCAGCAGCAAGGACACAATACATAAGCGGTGAGATCTAACTGATTATAACTAGATATAAAAATATGAAATGCATACTACTAAAAACGTGCCATCTACAAAGCAGGAATTGCTTTGATGATGGAAGTGTACACCCGAACAAACATTGAATGTTGAATAAGAACTTATTCAGGCAAAAATAAACTTCTTCAGCTAAAAAATGGCCTGTTCAGCTGTTAATCAACTCAAATTGTTTGTTGGGCATGCAGTACTAATATACATTTTATATCGGTACTACGTGTATGCGGGGCTTGTTGTAAGTGAAAGTAACCTCGGAATGGACGTGAGTGACCAGGCATTCTGAAATGGGTTACTGAATCTTAACAGAGCTATCACCTTTCAACTTCCGGGCTAAAATTGTTTGCAATGGGATCAGTATAAGATAATAATAGATTATATTGCAAACATTTTTCTTCCAAAAAAGCACTGCCGGAAAGTGGAAGTTGGATTGTATATACATTGGCACAATCAAGTAATTGTAAACAAATAATGAGAATATCACGAACGTGTTCTCATTTCAAGACCAACAATTGAAATGGCCTCAACTCTATTTTGTAAACAAACCTTGTAAGGCCATTTTCTCGCAAACCTAAACCACAATCGGGTAGAGGAAAATTTACCCTACCCGTTCATTATGTTGGTTTCCCTTGGCGGACTTCGGTTCGCGAGAAAATGGCCTTTACAAGGTTTGTTTACAAAATGGAGTTGAGGCCATTTCAATTGTTGGTCTTGATTTTTGCTCTGTTAAAAAAATAAAGCGCCAATTGATGAGCAGTGTTAAGAGAAAATAAATTTATTTATTTAATTAAATCTTCAACATAATGTTGTACAGGTATTTTCTAGGCTAGGCGTCGAATTCTATGTCTGTAAGCAGACTTACTAATGTTAAAATCATATACATCAAACTTTTCATTAAACACACGACAGCACAAAGTCCACGGTTCGTTGAATCCATAGTTGGTGCGACAGAAGCGTGTAGCCAACAATCAATACGAAACTAACGATTTTAAATTGGCTCACTACTTGACTAGTCTATTGGTCCCAAGCAAACGAGTTGCGTACCCCATTCTAGTCGAAATTCTACTACTACACAATGTTTGTTTTGATTCGCTATGAAAGTTTGACAGATAAAATGAGGCGTTAGTGGATTTTCCTATGTTTTGAGGGGTGAATCGGGGTGAATGGGACCAAAGAGAGTACACGGATAGAAATCTCCTTACACCTTTTGGCAAATTTCCATTGCTGATTATTCATAAAATGTATAAGTCAACTAATAAGCAGACGCCTTGCAAAAAGTTAATAAAGATCATGTGTCAAATGAAATGTATAAGCGGTCACACATACCTTTTATGCATTCTAATAGGACCTATGTGGTTTGTCTTATGGAATGTATAAGGCTGATGCTTTGGCAAAAATGTATAAGTGAAACACATGAATTAAATAATTGATTTTCGTTTCGTGTACCAGAGCTGAGCAAAAAAGTTGAGCACGTTATTTCGGGACCTTCTTGTCTTAGAGTTACCTCTATGGTGTAACTACGTAAAACTCTTTGAGGAGCATTGATGTAGATTTGGCTCACAAGAGAATTGCAATCCACGTCACCGTTAAGCAATCCAAACACGAAGAGTCGCTGAAGTAGTTTCCTCTTTGCTGCCAACGTGTCCAGGTCAATCAGCCTGCACCGTTCTTCGTAAGGCGGCAAATTTACCGAATTGTTCTAGGGCAGAACACGTGAACCGTATCTTACGAAGTTTCGCTGAATGGCTTCGATTCTGTTAGCTTGAATAACGTGAAAGGGTGCCCACACAACAACAGCATACTCTGGAAGACTGCGGACGAGAGCACAGTATAGTGATTTCAGCGCGTAGATGTCCTGGAATGCGTTTGTGTTTCGTTTCAAGAAACCTAATGTGGCGAGTGCTTTAGCAGTTATCATGGAGATGTGCTCATTGAATCTGACTTTAGAGTCGATGATAACACCCAAATCCTTAACTGAAGAAACGAAGAGCAAACTACTGAGTCCTATCCTATAGTCATGTCGTAAGGGCTCGCGTGAACGGCTAAAAGATATTGCGCAGCATTTTGTGACATTAACCTGCATACCGTTCAATGTACACCAGCGCAAAAGGGAATCAATATCCTTCTGGAGTGCGCAACAGTCAAGTCTTGACTTAATTGTACGAAAGATCTTTAAGTCATCGGTGAACATAAGTTTCGAAGAACACAGTCGACTACACAGATCGTTCACGAACAGGATGAAAATTAAAGGCCCCAAATGGCTACCTTTGGGAACACCAGAGGGTATCTCGAAACTAGGCGAATTAACACCGTTAACGCTCACATAGGCTGAGCGGTCAGGCCCAATTAGGTAATCCCATACACCTCATGTTGTCCACTGCAAGCACATGTGGAACCCTATCAAACGCCTTACTGAAGTCTACGTAGATCGCATCAACTTGTCGTCGTTTTTCAATGGAGTTGATCAGCGAGTTGACAAACACCATTAAGTTGGTTGTTGTAGAGCGTTTCGTCACGAAGCCGTGCTGATGTTCGGTAATTATTGGCCTAACCGCTTGATATACGACCTCATATACGATCTTCTCCAGAGCTTTTGGGAGGCTGCCTAGAATCGAAATTCCGCGATAATTTTCAACGTTGTGGATGTTTCCAGCTTTGTGAATAGGTGTGATGGACGCAACCTGCAACCCCGAAACTTTACAACTGTTACAGAAACCAATAGAGAAAGATCACGGACTGATATTACGGCAACGACTTTTAGCGCAAAACAACGGACAAGAATTGGAACATGGAATGTACTAACGCTAGCCCAACAGGGGAAGCTGGCACAACTCGCCAGCGAGGCTCGACGCATGAAGCTCGAAATCCTGGGACTAAGCGAAGTCCGTTGGCCAAACTTTGGAGAACACAAGCTGCCGTCGGGACAGGTACTACTCTATTCTGGTATTCGAGGTGAAAACGCTCCCCGCCACCGTGGAGTTGGTTTCCTGCTTAGCGCCCAAGCAAATGCGGCGCTCATCAAGTGGGAACCTATCAATGAGAGGATAATCGTTGCCAGATTCAGAACGCGGGTTCGTAACCTAACCATAATCCAATGTTATGCGCCAACCGATGCTGCCGAGTTACAGGACAAAGAGAACTTTTACAGTCAACTGAATGCAGTCGTGGATAAAATTCCGAGAGGTGACATCAAGATCTACATCGGCGACTTCAATGCGAAGATCGGCTCCGACAACACGGATTATGAGCGTGTCATGGGGCGCCATGGTCTTGGCGAAATGAGCGAAAACGGTGAGCTGTTGGCAGAGTTTTGTGGCAATAACGACATGGTGATCGGGGGTTCGCTCTTCCCCCATCGACCAGTGCACAAAGTCACGTGGGTTTCCCGTGATGGACATACCGAAAATCAAATCGACCACATCTGCATCAGCCGAAAATGGAGAAGGAGCCTTCTTGACGTTCGGAACAAACGCAGTGCCGACATCGCGTCTGACCACCATCTCCTCGTTGGAGAGATCCGCCTTCGTATCGCGCGGGTCCAGCGGCGGGAGGAGCGGCTCGGACGGCGATTCAACACACGCCGATTGGAAGATCCAGCAGTAAAAAGGTCATTCGTCGAGGAACTGGAGACCAGAGCTGCGGATATTCCTTATGGTGGCAGCGTAGAAGAGCAATGGACGGCGATCAAGGATGCCTTTACTGAAACGAGTGAAAACAACCTGGGCGAGCTGCGCGCTCAGAGAAAGGAGTGGATCACGGATGACACCTGGAGGAAGATAGAGGAGCGGAGAAATGCAAAAGCCGCGATAGAGCGGGCGAGAACCAGAGGAGCGAAGAACCAGGCCCGCCAACTGTATTCGGCTCTCGAGAAGGAAGTGAAGCGCTCGTGTAGGCGGGATAAGCGAGCGTGGGTGGACTCCCTAGCCGATGAAGGTGAGAAAGCCGCAGCAACAGGCGATATCCGTCTCCTCTACGATATCTCACGACGCCTGAGTGGAGCAAGGATGAATCCTAGGATGCCAGTGAAGGACGCGACTGGTCAGTTGCTCACCGACCCCACTGATCAGCTGAAACGCTGGTTTGAACACTTCGAACAGCTTCTACAAGTTTCGTCGGTCAACCAGCCATCAACATCTCGGCATGAACCGCCAAGAGTGCGACGCATCACTCGCGTCAATTCTGAGGCGCCATCCCTACCGGAGATCGAAGCTGCTATCCGAACCATGAAATCCAACAAGGCTCCCGGGGTCGATCGCATATCAGCAGAGATGCTCAAAGCTGACCCCATGCTATCTGCACAAATGTTGCATCAACTATTCTGCAATATCTGGGACACCGCGACTTTTCCGGCTGACTGGATGCAGGGCGTCTTAGTGAAGGTCCCAAAGAAGGGGGACCCAACTGTATGCGATAACTGGCGTGGCATTATGTTACTGTGTTGTGTTCTCAAAGTTCTATGCAAAGTTATCCTCAACCGGATACAGGAGAAGATCGACGCGACTCTCCGACGGCAGCAGGCGGGATTCCGTGCTGGAAGATCCTGTGTGGACCATATTGTCTCGCTCCGCATAATCTTGGAGCAGGTCAACGAATTCCAAGAGTCCCTTTACTTGGTTTTCATTGACTACGAAAAAGCTTTCGACCGACTCAACCACGAAAACCTGTGGGGCGCCCGAAGGCGCAAGGGAGTTCCGGATAAAATCGTCAACCTCATCGAAGCTCAGTATGAGGCTTTCACGTGCAGGGTGCTGCACAACGGAGCCCTATCTGACCCTATTCGGGTAGTCGCTGGAGTGAGGCAAGGATGTATTCTATCACCGCTACTGTTCCTCATCGTAATCGACGAGATAATGGTTGGTGCGATCGACCGTGTGCCGAACCGTGGGTTGCTCTGGCAGCCTATTACAATGGAGCATCTAAACGACCTAGATTTGGCGGATGACGTTGCTTTAGTATCACAACGGCGTTCTGACATGCAGAGTAAGCTCGACGATCTCGCCGAACGCTCCTCAGCGGCAGGTCTCAACATCAACGTCAGCAAGACTAAATCGTTGGATATCAACACGGGAAATCCATCCAATTTTACGGTAGCTGGTCAGGAAGTGGAGAAGGTTGAAAGTTTCCAATATCTTGGCAGCCAGATAGCGTCGGACGGCGGAACCAAGAGTGACATAGGTGCACGGATCAAGAAGGCAAGGGCTGCTTTTGCGAGTTTACGAAACATCTGGAAGTCAAATCAGATTAGTCTCCGCACGAAGATCCGAATTTTCAACTCTAACGTGAAATCTGTACTGCTGTACGCTAGCGAAACATGGTGCGTATCAGCGGAGATCACACAGAAGCTGCAGGTGTTCATCAACCGATGCCTGCGGTATATAATTCGTGCTTGGTGGCCTCACAACTGGATTTCGAATGCCGAGCTCCATCGACGGTGTCACCAGAAGCCGATATCGACAGAAATTCGGGAACGTAAGTGGAGGTGGGTTGGCCACACTCTACGGAAGAGCGGAAATGAAATCTGCAAACAAGCGCTGGATTGGAATCCAGCCGGACATCGCAGCAGAGGCAGACCCAGGGGCTCATGGCGGCGAAGCCTAAACAAGGAGATTAAGCAAGTCGACCGGAATTTGACCTGGGCCCAGGTCAAGGCGAAAGCAAACAATCGCCCAGGATGGAGATCTTTCACGTTGGCCCTTTGCGCCAGGGATGGCGCTCAGGACACTTAACATAACGCAACCTTCCACATTGTGGGGAAAACACCACTAACTAGCGAACGATTGAAGATAATCGACACAGGTGAAGCGAGAGATGCAGAAAATTTCTTTATAAACGATGGCGACAAACAGTCTGGACCAGGGCCTTTTGAGGGATCTACTGATAAAAGAACTTTCATCACCTCTTCAACAGATACATCCAACTGCGGCAAATGCAAGTTGTAATGAGCTATGCTGCTCATCCTGTCACGACGATCATCCGGAGAATGAGCGGGAGGGGTAGTCGAAAAAACATCCTTGAAGAATTTTGCGAAGAGATCAGAAGCTTCTTCCGCGGAGTCAGCACGACCTTCTTTATAGGACACATCGAGTGGTATACCGCCATTCCGCCTAAGTTTCTTCATGTAGGTCCAAAAAGACGATGGATCCCGCTTTGCCTCCGACTCAATGCGCAATACATATTCATGGAAAACTGTGTTCAACCAACTGGTGTAGTGCTTCTGTTTCGGAGGTTCCTAAGTTCCGTGGTCCACCATGGTTGATTGTAGTGAACACGGAGTATATTCGTGGATGATATCGAAAATGGCACCATAAAACCGGGAAACAGCATCGTCAACGTCACAATCAGTCAAAAGCGTCGTCCAGTCTATCGAGCCTATTCGGGCGTTGATAAGGGGTTCATTGCAGAAGTTGAAATCGTAATAACAGCGGTCCAGCCCAACGTCGTCAGTATTACGAGGGTAGTCAAATTTGATGATTAAAGATTTGTGATGAGCGTCGAGTTTTAAAATTCCACAGGGCGATTCGAAAAGTTCGATTCTGTCAGTTTCACTAACGAAAGCCAGGTCAAGTAATCTCTCGTTTACGTTCCGTACATCCTGAACCTGCTGTAATCCACACGCAAGGATCGACTGGGTCAGAGCGATTTCTTGTTCAGATGAAGCGTTGGTCGTGATGTAAGAATTCATGTCGGCATCAAATTGCCATGATAGTCTAGGCAGATTATAGTCTCCCAAAACTATGACTGTATCGGCAGTTTCAGCAAGCTCATACAATTCTTGAACACAAGATGCATGATTGGAGTACATGGCGCAGTCCGAGTTAGGCCTTAAGTAGACGCAACATATGTAGACCGACTGCATTGGCAACGAAACACACACGGCCACTTGCTCTAAACAGTTGGCATTAACTAGTGGAACCAACTTACAACGTAAATGCTTTTTGACACCGATCAGTACGCCGCCACCACGTAGCAGTTGAGATGTGGCTGGATTCCGATCGAGACGATAAATCACATAGTCGGACGAGAGTTCAGAGTTTAATATGTTTAATATGTCGCTACCAAACCAACAAAGGCAAGAAAATTGATATTTTTCAAGCAAAATAACTTGAAAATTAAATGGTCCATCCAAGATGAAGACGAATATTAATATTGACAACAACACAGTCGATAATTAAGATCCAGCCACGATTGGCCAAACACAAACGTAAACTTCGATATTGAGACATCCACTGAATCGTAGACGCCGCACCAATTGCTCACTTTTTCATTTTAAATGCCGCAGTGAGGTTGCCAGCAAGTTTTTGGTGAAATTGTGTAAAAATATCTAAATCTGGCAACAGTAATTTTCGAGATAAGAAGCAAAACAAACAGCTGTCAAATGTGGATCGAGCAACGAAAAAAGTTGGAGTTTCTTTCTGATCGCTTTGCAAGATTCTCAAACGCTGATACCATTTAATTTCAAGTAAGATGCTCATTACATTTTTGTGAATAGAACATCCCTAATAAAAATTGTATGGTTAATTTGCTTAACGACGTGTTCTGAATGGAATAGTGGAATAGTTCAATGATTTGGGTTATCGTTCGTTTATGGTTATTTTTTATTAGGGATACTAATAATAAGATTTTTATCCACAGCGATGGAACAGTTTGATGAAGATCCTGAAAACCTAAGCGCAAGAGAGGAAGAATAACTGGACGACTCTCAGGAGGATGTGGACCCACTAGCTGCTGAGTGCGGGTTGGAAGAACGGTACGCTAAGACTCCTGATATTCCGGAAGATGTGGAAAAACCCAATGAAGATGACGAGTCCAGTTCGTGCGAAGAAAACGAAAGAAGGAGATCCAGAACAATAAAAGAAGTTATTCTTCTTGGCTGATTATGTCATAAACAAGTACATCAGGCAGAAGAGTCGTTTGTGCATCAATTTCAAAAAGAATGTGCCGGAAAAAGTGTCGATACCCTCTCGGAAGTTTTGGAATGCCTTTGGAAACTCGTCGAACCGCACTTGTGCTGCGAAATAGATGTCAGTGAAGTGGATGGCATCAAGGTGTCTTGGTCTGAAAAAGAGAAACCTGATATCCGTGACAATTCAAAATTCGTATACCTGAAGGACACCAAACGGAAGAATTTGATCAAGATTGACCAGATTGGAGAAGGAAAGATCATGTTGAACTGGCGCGAAAGGACCATGACTGTGTTTGCATTTGTTTATTTGCAGTCTGTTAGTTCAGTGGCAATTTGGGATGAAGTGAACAAGAGTCTTCTGCTACCAGCTGAAATCGACCGAGCAAGAAGAACCAAAGAAGCAAATGCCACCAGCAGATATGAGATATGAGATGAATGTTTTGGTCTATACCTACTGCTGAAAGTACTCAGTTGGAATGTACACGCCAAGGATTAACCGTTGCACAAAATATTGTGGACAATCTTTCTTCCAGTATTCAAGAGCTTTGTGATAAAGCAGATCAACTAAAGAATTTCGTGTTCGATGTTAAATTGATGGCTCAAGGTGTGAAGGAAAAACTGAACATTTGCCGGGACAGGGTGAGTGGCATGCAAACCTCGACTGCTCCACAGGAAACTGTTCTCAGGCGAGGACTACGAGAGCAAGTAGGTGATATGATGTATATTGACCACGCCTGATTGAGATGTTTTGTATCGCTATGCATTTTGCTATGGAATAAAGGCTGACTGAATTTGATTTTACCTTTTATTTTTCTAACTTTATTCGTTGCAAAGAATCCGATGAATTTTTACTTTCTTACACTCATATTCTTCTAAAATCCAATATCGTTCATTGATTGATTCAAAACGATGTTAAGGTCAAAATGACCTCCAGAAATATAACCACATTTGTGAAACAAGTGAGTACATGAATAATTTCTGAATCTTGGAAAAGTTTCGGTGATTGTTATAGAAATTGGTTTCTTGCTGTGTGGGGTTAAACATAGGATAAAATGCAGGTAAAAATACTGGTAAAATTCCAAGAGATCGAAGATATAAAATGATGTTTTTGTCACAATGTATTCTGGTACCATCCATAATCTATATCGAATGGGGCCCAGGATACGTTTCTACTCTTTGTTTCTGAGAAGCAAATTTAATAATACAATCGAAAAACTTTTTGCGGGTGAAAGTACCCTCGGTTCTAAATGACTCTAACATCTCTGATTGACCCAGAAAGCAAAGGTAAGATTCACGTCGTTTCCGATTGAATTATCCACGGTAGAGAACTCTTTTGTCCTTTGACACCATATCCATGATTCCGAAGCATATTCCTGGAGTCAATTGAAACTTCATCCAGGAAAACTATTTGATGAAGCTGCCACCTGATGGAATCCAACTCGTCAGCGTACTTCAGAATGTTCGATTTTCGAATCTGGATTGCTCGCCTCTCGATTTTTTTCCCAAGTTAGTCCTGCTGTATGAAGAATCCGGATGACGGACGCAGCACTAATAGTAGTGTTGAAACGTTTCTGGAAGCGGTCTCGAGCTTCGTCAATAAATAGCACAGGTTCTTTGTAGTACAATTCCAAAGGCCATTGCCGCTGAGCTGCTCCAAATCGTCGATAAATACCCTTCCGTTGCTTCCGTGTGAAGTCCCGTCTCGCTCGTATTAGCAGATCCATTTGCATACAATTGATTTTGAGTTTCCAAAAACTTTTGCCAGCGAAGCTCGATCTATTCCGAGGAAGTAAAAAGCGTAGTAGCAGTAGGGATAGATTGTGTTTACTCTTGTATTTCAGAGAGGGACTTGGGTCAGAACGTCTTCGCAGTTCTTCTTCTTTACAACGTATTAGCAGCTGTCCTTGACACTTAGCGGAGGGGATGAGTGAGTCGGAAACTACTATTCAAACTATTCAAAATTTATCGGTAGGGGAAGTGCGAGTAAGCCCGTCACCTCATCAGAGAAATTCAGTTTTAGTGCAACTAAATGAACACAGGTCATGTTTCTAATAATTATTTTGAACATTTCGAGACACAATAGACCCACAATTAACAGTCAAATGCTAGGAAAATAAACGAAACATACCCAAAAATATCATTTGCTGCTGTATTTTAGTTTTTGAAGTCAATTTTAAGGTTTTAACATCACTAAGAGATCAAAACTTTTTATCATCATCCATGCGGTTATTGATAATGTTGATCAACCCTATCACTCTATTTGGAGTGCTGAGTATAAGGGTAGGTCAAAAATATTAACTCTTTATTACTCTTTCGATTTGTATTGAGGCCCCTAACAGCTGTGCAACATTTGAAGTGATGTGTTTTAATTTAGAGTGCAAACGATAAATGTCCTAAAACGAAAACACCATATTGTGCGTTTAAATAAAAATTATATGTACGTCGCCGGTAAACTGGCAACCCTAATAAAAAAATACCATAAACGAACTGTATCCCGGATGGGTAAACTATCCCACAAATGGTTTGAATTATACCCCGAATACGTCGTTAAGCTCTCTTTTATTGTTATTTTTATTAGGGAACCTGGCTCACTTCCGACACGATTTTTTAGAAAAATTAAATGTTTTGGAACACTGCAATATTGTCAGCTGTGTCGACAATAACAAAACCATCGGTACTGATTTAGAAGTGCGTCTCAAATTGTACTTTTTGTGGTGTTGTCTGCCCGTTTTATCGCAGTAATGGCAATATTGGAGAACCCTCACGGTGTTGTCTTTTCAAAAACCGTTTAATGAGGCCAAATACTACCTCAATCGGGTTGAAAACGGACAATACGGAGGCAAAAATATCGGAACTATGTCAATCGAACGTAGGTAGCGTATCAGATTCACATCACAATGGATTCTTGCTCCGTCAAGAATCCAAACAGAATGTAAACCTGGATACTGTTCCACCTCCCTGTTTTTCAAGGCGAACTTCCGGCAGCATTCGAAAAAAATTCTTCTGTTAAAAGTTCCCTCAGTCCAGAAGCATTCTAGCACTCCACCTACGCCGAGGAAACACAAAAAGGAAACTCGTGGCTTTCTGCAAAACTCACCGCGATACAGAATTTTTTTTGACCAAAAATGTCATAGCCCTTCTTCCGCAGCATATCACGGTTATCAAAACTGACTTCGTCCAAAAAAACCAGATTGCTAAGATCCCAAGGCAAATTATTTTTTTCAAGATAAAAAGAATTCTATGGTTTTGACAGATGGGATCACTGCATATTTGCATCGGCCGTTATGGATTCTCGATCAAGATTTAGGTTTAAGTTTCATGTCGGTTTGTCGGTGCTTAAGCCTCCCAGAGGAAGTAAAACGAGCTTACAAAGAGGTACTCTAGGGTCTTCCGAAGAGAAGTTCAAGAAATGTCCAAGTTCTGTAATAGTGAAACCGACAATCTACATACAAACTAAACTGTTACTATCGACATCTGTTGCGGAAGTCAACAATGCTGGTATTCCATTAAGCGCAAACGTGGGCCTACCTGTGATCGCCGTTGCTGCGGTGCATTCCATCGGTCCGATCGATCTCGTAGTACTGCGACTTGTTCGGCGAGTGCGACATCTGCAGTGTCGTCTGCTGGCTGTTACCGTTGCTATAGCTCCGGTCCGACCGGTGCTTACCTTGATGGCCGCCCTTCACGTCACCCTCGAAGTTATCGAATGCATAGTTTGTGTTCGAGGAATAGTCCTTCCAGGCGGAATTAGGGATAAGTTGTTCCTGAAATCAGGATGATTTTGAAAGTTATTTGAACACATTTTTTCTCCGGAGTGAGATCTACAACCTTCATGCGCTTTGTCGTTCTGGTTTTGTAGATGGTACAGCTGGCCTGTACGATGGCAATGAACACCAGTGCAGCGATACAACCCAAGATCGTGTACAGTCTGGTTCCAGCGCGCTCGAAGAACGACGGTTCGGTTTTGATTGGTTGCTTGTCTGTGATGTCAAATTGTTACTGTAAAGTCTCAAAGGATTTTAGGGGTAAAATACTTACATTCCAAGGCTTCGAATTCCAGGAAATCCGGATCTACCGACAGAGCACCAACCTTGCCGGAGGACAAATTGTTCTGAATCAGATGTTGGATGGTTTGTTCAAGCTTCGCCGGATCATCCACCAAGTTGCTCTCGATACCGTCCTTGTTCAGAAGAATATTCATATTGACCACAACTCCGTTGACGTTCCTTAAAAAATTAATAACATTGTAAAGGAATATTTTCAATAACTCAAAAGCTCAACTCACTTCTCGAAATTCACAACATCGGTCTTGTGGAACCCTCCAACGCCCTTGAGCATACCGTTGAACGTTTCCGTAACGGACTTCGACAGGTCATTGTACTCTGGTGTTCCGGATTCTGGAACCACGAATCCGGAAGCCAAGTTCGTCAGCATGATCGACGCTCTGTAGGCAATGCGATCCGGAGCCGGGGTGACAGCTGGATTGAAAAGATATTCGAACAACTTTGGGCACGACTTGATGCAAACTCGGCTGTCCGTCACCACTGGAGTGGACTCGTGCTTGCGGATCTTCTTATTGACCGGGTTGAACATTCCTCCATTCAGAGGGAACATCAAATACAAGCACTGATCATCCGTGAAGGCCAAATCACCCTCATCCATGGTGTCACGCTTCCTGCTAAAGTCCAAGATGGTCATACCGTCCTGGATTTTTCCCGATGCGTTGAACAGGTCCTGACCAACGTCCAGCTTTGGTGGCGAGTATCCATTGATCCAGGTGTCCATCAGGAATGGTCTCCCATTTAAGTCAACCCATCCGATGATGGAGTCAGTCTGGGACATCTTCTGGTCCTTGCTGAAGCCGATTCCCGTCCACGTTCCAGTATTGTTGGTCTCAATGTGGAAATGCATGGATTCTCCTTTTCCGGTGACCTGCCAACTGGCGTAGTATTCACAGTTGTGCTTGTCCTGCTCACAATCCCTGGGGAACTTCCAGAAACCTTGGCATTCATCCTCCAACTCATGGCTCTTGGGACCGGACGGAACGATGACTCCGTCTGCTGACATTATCGTTGATCCGTTGGCAGATTTAATCGGTTCCAGTTTCTTCCCCTCTGGAATTTTTAAAGAAATTTAGAACAATTGATCAGAGATAACCAAAATCGATTCTTACCCAAAAAATTGATCTGCGTAACTCCACGTTGCATCCGGTGACCGTGGTACTTCAGTTCATCGGGCATGTAAAAGTCCTTCACGCTAGCCATGTCCTTCTCCAGTCCGGACGGTGGCACATGCACGTACGCTCCCGGTTCCTGACCCTTGGCCCAGATCACGTGCATCAGATCGTCCACGAACGAATGATCAGTCGGTTCATTGGCTTGCAGCTTTCTACGGAACACGATCGTCGTTACGCCGTCGATTTCGAAACCTCCCGTAGCGGTGAGATCCGATTTGCCACCCCAGAAGGTGTCCAACCGTGGTGTCGAGCGGTCTCGGGTGTAGTAATCCCAGACGCGATGGTTTTCCTCCCGGGCCGTTCCTATCACAATGTCCGTACAGTCCATGGGGTTGAAGTCGTGCCGTGGGGTCCATGGATTGGCTTTCTTCTGGGCGGCTAGTTTTGGTTTGGCTGTGGTTTCCGCTTTTGGTTCCGGTTCTGAGGCGGGTTCGGATTTGGGTTCCGGTTCTGCTTTCGGGGACGATTCCGGTTCTGGTTCACTCGATGGCGGGTGAGAATCTGAGAATTGCGGAATATTGGTGATGAGAACTGAGGGTTGCTGAAGTGCAAACAATCTATGTATGCACACAACAAAATGGGAGAACTTACCTTGAGTAGCACGTTTGCTCTTTTTGCTGGATTTGGGTTCCGCCTTCGGCTCGGCACTAGGTTCTGCCTTACCCTCTGCAGATGGTTCTGGTTCTGAGGTGCTCTCTGGTTCTGGTTCCGAAGCAACCTCCGGTTCCGGTTCAGATGCAGCTGGTTCGGGTTCCGGTTCAGCCTTCGGCGACTTGGGTTCCGGTTCCGGTTCCGATGAGCTCTCCGGTTCAGGTTCCGGGTGAGCACCTGGTTCTGCAGTTGGTTCCGAAGAAGCCTCCGGTTCTACGTACAAAATGGAAAGTTTCACATCAAACCTCGAACTCAAGCACTCAAACACTTGTAGGGTTTCAACTTACCTGGTTCACTTCCAGGCTCCGGTTCAGCACCTGGTTCTGGTTCAGCAGTTGGTTCCGCTCCCGGTTCAGGCTCTGCACCCGGTTCCGGTTTTGCTGAGCCAGCTTCGCCTACAATCAGCGGGAAGTTCTTACATTCAGCCGTCAATTTCCTCGGACGCCATCCCAAACCAACCCACGAGGATCCGTTCACCTTCATCACCACCTCAATTTCACTCTGCTCCTTCAGCACACGCCAGTACACGTTCAGATCGGGTGATAAATTCTTCAACTTGTACAGTGAGTAATCGATGTCCGTGGATTTGATTGGCGATTCTGTAAATATTGGAACAACAAACAAACAGTGCTGTTATCGCATCGCTATCGAAACAAAGTCAACACCATCGATTCTTACTTTTGTTGCAGCCTGGTCCGAACCAACCCAGCCGGCAGTAGCACTGCTTACGAGGCATCGATGTTCCTCCCAGATCCACGCAGGTTCCCTGGACACCGCAGTCCTGATTTGTGACGCATTCATCCCAAAATTCGCATCGACTACCGTGGTACTTCTTCTCGCACTTGCATCGTGCAAAGGACTTTCCATGTCCAGAGCAGGTTTCATGGTATTCCTTCCTATGAACAATGTCCACGTCGGCACAGGACCAGAACAGGTAGTTACTGCCCCATTCGCCCGCTTGCCGTGTTAACCGTATCGTACAATCCGGACAGGTGAAGTCCTTCGGCAGCGATACCTGGAACTGTTGAGCCCTAGAAACCGAAATCAAAATATTTGTAACGTTACAACGATCGATAATAGTCAAACCACGCTTACGTCACATCCTCGCTAAGGAATGGCTTTCCCTTAACGATTGGCGTCAGGTTCATGATGGGTTTCTCCTTCTGATCGAGCACCTCAAGTCGGAAGCCACCCTGTAGGGAAGAATCGAAAATACAATCGGCGTAAGTCACGTGAATCTAGGGAGCATTAAGTGCAACAATTGTACTCAGATGCACTTGAGATGCGTTTTGTTATCATCGGTAAGCAATCTGATACCGCAGTTCATGAAGCACTGTTTAGGAAGCACTCGAGCTGAAATAAACTCACGCATTCGTTCGTATAAAAAGAAATGCTTCCGAATGGTAGCGCGCACTAAGTTGTAATAGATGTGACGGAAAGTGTTCGAAATGGTTCTCAAAAGTGTAATTTTAGTATTTGCCATTGGCGGAGTGTGGCCGCAGGCGGCCGAAGCTCTGAGCTGTTATTCGTGTTCCGGAGGTGAATGTGTGAACGGAGCCGATCTGGGCATCCGGGTGAATTGTAGCAGTTCGCAGGATAACTGCTATACCAAGTTTGATGGATGTAAGAAATCGGAAACGGATCGGAGCATACTCCAGCAGAATCTAATGAAGAAGTTTTCCTATCCTAATTGATCAGATGTGCCGATTCAACGGGGATGCGTTTCGGATTTGACGGCTGCCGAGCCGTGTGCAGGAAGTACGTGCGAACAGTGCAGCAGTGATTATTGCAATGTCCTCAGTGCGGCCATCCACAGGTGCGTCATCTGTTCGTCGGTTCTGGACGCCAAGTGCATCAGTGATCCGGGAAGTTTGCAAGATGTACAATGTGGCGCACCAAGTATGAACGTGACGGATGCGCAGTGCTATTCGCGAGTGGTGAGTGGATTGTGGGCTTCTGTGAGCATAGTGTTTTATGGGTGACGAAAGTGCGTTGTAGAACATGGCATGAATGCCTTTCTGTGGGACACGCATGTAGTTGCAAATGTCTGGGTAGGATTCTATGGAAGAAGGTGGTTTGTGACGAGTAGGTAAATTTAATGCATTTCAAATATAAGATCAGAAAGGTGAATTTTTGGAAAAATCATGATTATATTGCACATAGGGCTCCACCAAACCCTTTCTAGTGTTCCGTGGAGCTTTAATAAAACTTGAAATTTGGAAAAATGTAAAAAAGATTTCCATAAATATTGATGATACATTCAAGATGGCAAGTGTATCTCTTATGTGCTTAACGGATTCATTTCTTTTTTTCTACACCGTGTTATTCAACCTTACTAAATGCATTAGGAAAAATTTAAACAGTGTTTCCAATCCAAAAATGACCCTACACTACACCTACACTGAACGAAAACATCCACAATACTTCGACTGATTATTGTATTGATCGAGCCCTTTGACAATACGCTGTCGAATTTCCAGAATTCGTCATCAACTGATGAGCATCCATATGACTGTCCTCCAAATAAAGGATGATATTTATTTGAAAATTGGCTGTAACACATACAGGGCTCAGAGGACAATAATGTATGGATATGCTTTAGAGTAGATTGAACAACCATTCATCATGGATACAAAAATTACTTACTTCCACCACGAAATAGTCAATAGTAGTAAAATTCTTCTTTATTTTTGATTTGTTATGTGGTTTACAATTGCTAATACAGGGCAAGAGGCTAGCCAGAAGGGCTCTTCATCTTTGGTGAACTTTTTGATTTTGTGTTGTACATGTTGTGTTTTACTGTGTAATGTTTTTCAATTTTCTTCTTGTGAAGTATGTTGTTTGAATGTTTTAATTTGTTATTCTACCTACTTAACCTAATTTAACCTAACGTGCCAGATCCCTGACGATCTGTTGGTCGGATCGCCTACAGCAATCTCTGAACCTTGCGAAGGAGGCAGCTCTCCGTAACTCCAGTGTCTGAAGACCAGCCAGGCGGTGGGCCTCAGAGTTTCTAGTCCGCGGTGGAGTGTTGAGGATCATCCTCAGGATCTTGTTCTGGATTCTTTGAAGTTTAAGATGGTGGCTTTTTGCGCAACTCTCCCAGATTGGCATCCCGTATTCTATTACGGAAAGGATGATTTGTTTGTAGACAGCAAGCTTATTTTTCAGGGACAGGGTAGACCTCCCGTTGATGAGTGGATACAACGATCTTATCAAGATGTTGCACTTGGTTTTAGTTTTGTCAACGTGCTCCCTGAAAAGAAGCTTGCTGTCTAATGTTAGCCCGAGGTACCATTCCACCACTGAGCCGTCTAAGCAGATCTTATTATTTTCAGACGGAACAAGTCTGGGAGATTTTGAGTGTGGAAAGATGATGACCTGGGTCTTTGCCGCGATGATACGGATCTTCCAGCTGTTGAAATATTCAGACAGGACGTCCAGGCCTCTCTGAAGTTTGGCAGTCAGAGCTCCGATGACCCTACCATTGTAGACGATGGATGTGTCATCTGCGAACAGAGACAACGATCCACCATCAGGAGGAGCCGGCATATCGGAGGTGAACAGGTTGAATAGAATGGGGCCAAGGATGCTTCCATGTGGAACTCCGGCACCGATGTTGAAAGCATCCGATGTGATGCCATTCAGAGAGACTCGGAACGTCCTGTCTGATAGATAGTTGTTTATTACCTTCACTTCTTCACTAGGAAGATTGGAAGACCGTACTGCTGCAATTTGAACACCAGGCCATCACATTGTCGAACGCTTTTTCAACGTCCAACAACGCCATGGCAGATGTTTTCGAAACAGACTTGTTCCGTCTGAGAATATTTGTCACTCGTGTCAGCTGGTGGACGGTCGAACGACCTTTCCGAAAACCAAACTGTTCCTCGAGTAAGATGTTGTTTTGTTCGGCAGATTTTAGGAGCCGGTGGTAGACTGCTCTTTCGAACAGTTTTGATAACCCTGAGAGAAGGCTGATTGATCGATAACTTGAAGGTGAGGACGGATCCTTCCCAGGTTTCCGGATGGGTATGACTTTAGCTGACTTCCAACACGAGGGGAAGTAGCCAAGTCTGAGGCACTGATTAAAAATCAGTGCCAGATGGTTGTAGAATCTGGAACTCAAGTGTTTGAGTTCCAGATTCAGGATGTTGTCGAAACCATTGGCCTTCATGTTTTTAGATGATTTGATAGCCGTAATCTCCGATTCCTCTGGAAAAATATTAGGAATCTGATGAAGATTGGTTGCATTTTCAGCAACCTCAGATTCATAAAGGCTGACGATGTTTTGTCCGAGCCTTCTCTTCAGGAGTTATCAGATGAACCTCTGGGTTGCCGGGACGATCCAGTGGGGTCAGTGGTGGAATGGGCCTGGGCTTGTTTTTAAGAATTTTCGTTAGTTTCCAGAAGGGCTTTGCACAATCTGGGAGAGAGCGGATTTTGTTAGCAAAATCTTGATTTCTGAGGTCCACCATCCTGGCTTGGATGGTTATTGTAAGACGATTGCAATGGGTCTTCAAGACACGCAAACCAGAACGCTGGTATTGCCTTCGGATGGAGTTACGGAGTCTGATGAGATCTTTGGTAATTCTATCAAGGTTCAGAGTATTGCTCACCTGTCTGGATACTGGCACGTGTTGGTCCCTGGCCCGGAATATCGCCTCCTCGATGGAACGCAGACACCGGTCAACGTCTTCGGGCGTCTCCGGAAGGACACCGTAGTCGACAGTGGAGTCGACACCGTGTTGGAACTGCTCCCAGCTGACATGATGGTAGTTGTGTCGGGAAGCTTGGAATCAGTTGGCAGATGAGCCTACTTCGGCCACCACCGGATAGTGGTCCGAACTCAGCTCCTGATGGGTCACAGGTAGCGAGTTGTTGTCTCCCATGTTGCTGATGAGGATGTCAATGGTGGAGTGAACGCCAGACCGGCTCAACCGGGTGGGAGAGTCCGGCTCTAATATGGTGTAGCGAGCCTCTTGCAGGTCGTCGTTGAGGATGGTGCCGTTTTGGTTGCGTCGACTATTGCCCTAAAGCCTGGTGTAGCAATGATGTACTTTTCGCGCCGTCGAGTTAGTTTGATGATGTCCCTCCGGAGGTCTGCTGCCGACCCGTCCCTGATGGTGATTTGCTTGGGGCAGTACGTCGCAATGACTGTGATAGGGCCGACAGGAGTGGAGACTTCTACCCCTATTCGATGGTTTTCAGCTGGAAGCTCGGCAGAAGCCGACAGCAGATGTTTCTCCTTACAGCAATCTAGTCTTAGAAGCCGAAAGTCAGGAAGGTAGACGTTTACCTTCGGTTTCAGGTGGGTTTCGGTGATAACGGCAATGTCGATGTTTTGTTTGTTGAGGAAGTCAACGAACTCGATAATCTTTCTCTTGAGCGAACAAGCGTTCCAGTTGGCGATCTTGATGGTTTCACGGTCCATAATTGTCGATGAAACGTGATGCAGCAAGAATCTGCTCGGTTCTGGTTTTGCAGGAGCGCTTGATGATGATTGCTTCTGCCATGATGGTAATAAGTTCCTCTGTTGTGAGTAGCTCTTCGTTTTCATGCGACGGTGGGGCATCATCTCGACGTCACGATAGACCCGGGGGAGGGGACGAAAACGTTGCCGCATAGGACTGACGGCTCGGATCAACCGGATGGTTTGGCACCTCAGCAGTTGGCGGGACCGATGCAGCAGCAGCAGCAGCAGCCAAACGGTTGTTGAGCGGTAGTGGCGGAAGAATCGGAATCGGACGCCGTAGGCTAATGACGGGGAAATTCTGCTCATTGCGTGCCGGTACCTTTTTCCGACCCGGCTGGTTCTGCGTGGAGGCCCTTTTGCGGATTTCCATGAATTCCGCACGCTTCGGACAAGACTTGCTGGTAGCTCAATGTGCTGCACCACAGTTGGCGCATTGTGGATCGGCGTTTTCCATGCTCTCGCATTCTTCGGGCTCGTGTTGTTTGCCACATTCGTTGCAGCGATGAGCCATGTGGCAATTTTTGGTCCCATGCCCAAACATGAGACAGTTTGAGCATTGGGTGACGTTACGGGGGCGATGTCCTTCCAACACGTTGTGTTTCGCTCGAGGTGGACTAAATACAGCTGGTCACGGTACTTGCGGGAGGCGTCGTGCCGATTCATCCTGAAGACTTGCGATGGCCTTAGGCCGTTCTTCTTCAGCTCATTCGACAGCGCGGCGATTTCCATATCGGGCAGACCACGCACGACCACCTTGACGAAATAGTCAATCTACGGTTTTCACCATTTACCAATGTTCGCCCCACCTCTGGTGGTGATGGCTATGCTTCCACCTCGTTTGTCTGCTTAGAACAGCAAATGACGTTCGATAGAATTATTTACATCATCGTATTGAATGATTTGCGTTATGGGGCTTAACCAATACCAAATGCATTTCAATTTAAGATGACTATCATTCTGCAGAGAACATTACGCATTCCAACTGAAGACCCTATCCCTGCTCATAACAATGTTCATCCTGTATTCGAGAGGAAAATCGTCTGATTTCAAAACAACCGTCATCCGGTTGCAGCTACCATTCGAAAGGGCGATTTCGATGTTTCGATTTGAATGGTCTGAGGTTTGACGGTGTTTTGGTACAGTGTAGGAAGGTTAAATGGGAACTGGTACCCCGTCACGGCAGAAATTGGGTGGTTTTCAGTGTAGTAAAAATCATTCAGTTAGTTTCGATAAGCTTCACGGTAAGAAAAAAGTACCCAAAATTGAGTTCCTTGAGCTAGAAATTTACTGTATTTGGCAAAGCTGTTAAGGAGATAAAGATCTTTTGGCTGATGCTCAGTAGTTCAGAAATTTCTCAAAACTTGACTCGATCATAAAATAAAAATACAATTTACATCAGCCTAAGTGGGATAAGACAAATGTATTCTGGATTTCTTTTACTGGTGCAGATTTTCATGAAGATTTGTGGATACATAAATTGGGGTGAGTCGTTCCACTGGTAACACGTATCTCAGATGGAAAACATTATCTTTAAAAAATCAATATTGCTGAAACTTCCACCAAATGAATGTTTAGAGTCTTGCTTTCATTTAAGACTAATTTCAAAATGTCTTATCGAGGGGTCTAGAACAAAAAAAAATCCCTGTATTTGCGTGTGCGCGGACAACGATACTAACTCAGAGAGTGAGGCACTCTTGCTCAGTTGAATGGATAAATTTATAAAACCGTACACTCCCGATCATAGGTTTAAGGACACGCCCTAAAAACGTCCTATTTTCGTTCTTTTTAGAACATTTTAAAGATTTTGAACGGAAATACGAAGAGGAAAATTGCTCAATATCATTTTCAAATTTTGTATACCAAAGGTTCACCCAAAGTTACACTATTTTTCAAAATTTACTCTGAAGAATCATGATTGATTTTCTCAGAATTGACTTGGAAAAAAATTGCAACTAAAAGTAGTAGTAGAACCCTTATGCTGTACCATTCATACCATTCAAATAACCTAAGGAGATCAAAAATTGGACGTAACATGAGATAGCTTTGAGCAAAACACATTTGCATGTTCAGCATCCGGAAGAACTTTGCCGCATGTACAACTATGACGATGACAGTTACTTTCTGACCTTAAGCTATGGCATATACAAATATTTTACATGCACACTAGCGCCGCATACCGAAAATATTCTGAACTATTTACTGTTTACCAGCAAAAAAGCTTTGATCTTCTAAACAACTTGGCCGAAGACTATAATTTTCTAGCTGTTCGGGACCTCGATCTGTAGCATATATGAGGATTGCACGTGTATACTAGCGCAGCGCAGTGAGGAAGTTCTGAACTACTGTTCACCAGCCAAAAGACCTTGACATGCTGAACAACTTTGCCCATGACAGTAACATTCAATTTGGTCATGATCTCGAGATATTTTATACGTAAAAATTTCACACGTATACTAGCGCTACGCAGTGAGAAAATTCTGAACTACTGTTCGCCAGCGACAAGGTTACGAGCTCCTGAACAACTTTGCCGGAGACAGTAACTTTCTATCTGGTCAGGATCTCGATATATTCCATGTTGTAATCAAAGAGGTCAAATCCCACGTAGTATGGCCACAGTTTACGCGGTTTCCATTTAAATTTTCCCAATTATCCGCATTTTTCGGTCTTTACTGTAATCAAAGTTTAGCTTGTTTAGATCAAAAAAAGTAGAAGGGTCTGTGCCTAGGGGCACGAACGGAAGCTTAACGTAGGACCGCTAGTGGACGGAACAAATGTGAGCATTTAGTTCTTTTAATTGATCAATCATCAATTATCTTAACTCTTTCCGTTTTTTATTTGTAAGCGTATCAAATTTGTAGTATTTATTTCAAAGAGAAAGTTGATGAAGAAAATCCAATGGACTGTCAACTTGAGTATTTTCGATTCATCTATTTTTCATTTATTTTTCATTAATTTTTTGTTATTTATGAATTTTTAAGTTTTGTGCATTTTGGTATTAAAGTGTATTCATTTCACCCCTCACAGGATTTCCTTCCGAGTTATATGAATGTGGCGGGGCAGAAAGTATCGTTTGTGCAGAATATGTAAAATAGAAGGGACTTCGAGAGATTGAACTCGTGAGAGCTAATTTTCTTGGCTTTCTGTGGACTGAATATACACCCAAAGCGAATTATTCCCACTTCTCTCAAATTCTATATGGATTTTAACACTTCCTACCAGCGTATTCTGGAAAATGGTCGGACGATGATTAATCTCACCAATACATTCGGGTCTACAATTCCACACCTTCTACAGGGTGATTCGGAATAGCTGTCCCTTTTAGAAATGGTCATAACGATTGAACGCTTGCATGAATTTTTGATATCATTATATTCCAGATATTCTACATATATAACCTTCAACTAAGCATAGTTTATTTCAGATCTCTCTCCCTTTACCTTAATTACCAGCCACATTTGTCATGAAAATTAACTACAGCTGGCACGCACGCTTTAGTTCCAGCACTTTTTGAGTCCTGGTGATGCGTTTAAGCTCTGACATTGAACGGATTTTCCAAGCATGGTTCCTTTGTACCTCTATAATGATGCAAAAATAAATGTTACATTCTTTCGAAGAGATTTCAGTTTCTAAAAGATAACACACGATTTTTTTTACAGATTTATGCCATGCTTCATTATGACCTCAATGGTTGCTTGAAATCACAAACGAATGAAATTTCAAAGCCTACTATCAATACAAGCTGATATTTGTACACATTTAAAACAAAAATACTTGAACATATACCCATTTTACCCATTGAGAATTGAATA
The DNA here is from genome assembly GCF_037179485.1 of Ochlerotatus camptorhynchus. NCBI lineage: Eukaryota > Metazoa > Arthropoda > Insecta > Diptera > Culicidae > Ochlerotatus > Ochlerotatus camptorhynchus. The sequence continues at coordinate 553,995 of NW_027041058.1, forward strand.
TTTGTGAAATCGGTGACAGTTATTCAGAATCACCCTGTATAGAGACCAGGTTAAGCCTTAATAGCTAGCTGCTTGCGGGAACTGATGACCTTGACAAATGTCCAAATAATACTCTTAACAAATTTATGGTGGTCCTGAAAAGGACCGTTTTGTAGTGATGGTTGAGTAATGCTGAGCTGAGCACGACGAGCTACTGATTCCGATCCTAGCCTAGCGGTGGGACTTCTTCCTCCTTCTCTGTGGTTGCTCATATGAGCTCTGCAGCTCGCTGCTTGCAGGCAGCCTTTCGTTGTTGTTGTTGTTCTTGAAAGCACTCCTGTTGCTGCTGCTGCTGCTGGACTGGGCACCACCACTTACGGTGATTGAATGAGCACCGTTCAGTGGGACCGCATCGAATTCGATTTTTAAGTCTGTGTTAGGGAATGCGCTGTTTTCAGACATTCGGTGATAATTTTGATCTCCATTGCAACAGTTGGACATTTGCTATTTTTCAATAGTGACCTATTGAAAATTAACTAAGTGTTAATTTTAGCAGATTGGTAGATAAATTTCCAATCGTTTGGCTTGTTTAGAATTAAAATCTATCTGCTATTGGTCGAAACCTGACCTCTTTTCGTAATGATGTGCATTTTGGTTTTTTGAAATTGCGTGGATTCTATAGATCCTGTGGAGATCTATCAAGCCCTGATGTATGTGTTGGTAGAGGGAAAAATGTAAAATTTGCAGGAGACGATGTCTTAACACTCGAAAGCAATTTTGTGAAATATGAAGTAAAACAAATCCTAGCTAGTTCTGCATGATGATTTTGTTTGATTTTATTTCTTTGTGAAGTCTCCGGGAAATACCCGCTTGTGATTTGTTTTTTTTATGATAACTCCTTACTTGAAAACAGGCAAAAACTCACAAACAGGCTGCTTTTTCATGGTACACAGTGTGATAATTCAATAATCAATAAATTATCTCAACATTTAGTGGCAAACCATTCATAAATTTTGGGAACATACAAAAAATTCTATAATCCACATTAAATTTCATATGTAAGCGCCGATTGAAACAATCTTTTCAACGTCACTACAAGGGTGATTGATTAAACGAAAGTAACGAATCGTGCGGAATGAAAGCCAAGGAAAAACTAATTAGACGAGTATATTCAGGCCTACAATTCCACACCTTCTATAGACAGGTTGAGCCTTGATAGCTAGCTGCTTGTGGGAACTGATGACCTTAACCAATGTCCAAATAATACTATTTAACAAATTTTTGGTGGCCCTGAAAAGGACCGTTTTGTAGTGATGGTTAAGTAATTCTGAGCTGTGTGTTCAACACGGATGAGGCTGTCGAGCTATATGTCGTTTGGAGCGAGGGTGACACGCTTGACATAGATGACCGACCCGCAGCGACTCACGAAGATCCATAGCATAGCGGTGCAGCTTCTTCCTCCTTTGATTGCTTATGTGGGCTTTGCAGCTCGCTGCTTGCAGGCAGCCTTTCTTTGTTACTGGAGAACAATTTACAACGCCACACGCCGAAAGCACTGCTACTACTGCTACTGCTGCTATTAATTTCAACGACCGAACACCACCACACAGTGGTGTGGTCGTTGGGAGCGTGTGGTTCTGAGTATGACGATGAGTGTGCAAAATATTACGCAATTCCATCCTCCCTATTCGCGCCCGAGGATCGGAGGCGAATGCCACTTCGATTTGTTTCGTCTACTTACTACTCTCTGACGACTGTGCTGGGGAAGCAGCATATGCATGTAGGTAATTGGTGGATTTGTTAGTTAATTCGACGCTTTTGGACAATGCTGGACATTTACCAGTTTTTCAATAGTTTCTTGTTGAAAATCAACATTCGGAAGCATTTCGATGCGTAGCCATATTTCTGATCGATTGGTGATAAAATTATTGAAATTGGACCAGGGGCAGCTGAGTTATTAACGTTCAAAATCTTTCTTAATTTGTTACATGTTCCATTTTCGGTTTTCACAAAGTGTACCCCCGTATAGAAATCAAAGACGTAGTCCTACGTCAAAAGTTTTTTGAGGAATACTCGTTGGTTTCAGATCGATTGGTAACTCAGCAACGAAATGTCAATGGAAAACTCATGTGTGTTGTACAAAGTACAACAGCGCGAGTAACGGAGGGTTAAGAACAGCAGTGACATCTGAAGGGAAATTAACGCAGGTAACATTATCAATAGAAAAGCCTCGATACAACGAAGCTTTGATATAACATAACACGATATAACGTAATGTTTGCGTCTATATAACGTAACTTCAAAATAACGTAAAGAAATGAAAAATTAAGTAACGTTATATGTATAATATGTCTTTGACCTTAAGGTGACAATGGATTGGGTCAGAATGACTCACTTCATCGATTATTTACAAAATAATGCAATGCTCAATCGGAAAAACTCTTCCGTGCAAAATTAAAGCACTAAAAGTCACAGATAAACAGACATAACACTCACAATCACATTCATCGCAAATAATGTTTTAGTTGGGAATGTGCTTGCATGTGTCATGGTGGCGCCACTGAAGCTTTGCCAAGTCACCAAATTTCGAACTTATCAGTGATGCCAGTTCTTTTTCACGTCTAGGAAGTAGATGTCAGCTCTTGAAAATGATAAGTGGTCAAGGCATCCCACATCACCACACACACCACATCTGACGAATACAGAAAAAATAGTTATTGAATATTACATCGAAAGTGCTGCACATTAGTCATTCCGTTCCTAATATTACGCTGCACGATTAACACAGAATTCGGGAACAAATCATATTGATGTAAAGGGTGATACGGTCAAAATTTGGTCAAGGGAAAACGCGTGTAAATCGGTGAAATCGTTTATTTAAAAAATCAAATTAAATTTCTTTTTCAAGTTTAATTAGTATAAAATTCAGGAAAAATATTCAGTTAGGCTTCCGCTTTTCCAAATCCGAATTGCCGGGCCTTACGCTTGACCCCTGCCATCAGATTTTGTACAGCCACCTTGTCCACCTTCTTCGCCGCAGAAAGCCAGTTTGCCTTGAACTGCTGCTCGCCCTTAGCAGTTTTTTTGGTCTTCTTTAGGTTCCGCTTGACAATAGCCCAGTATTTCTCAATTGGGCGCAGGGTTGGTTCCACTCACTTGCTATAAAAAATATTTTTCGGAATTATGCAATCATTAGATGATATAATGATATGTTGTACTAGTAAGTAACAAGAAGAGGGTGTAAAGTATGTGTTTGACCCATAAAACCTGTCAGTTTCGCTTTCAGAGCGTCACAATCAGCGATCTTATGATTAGTGAGCGTTCACTCAGAGTGAGCGCTCACGAGTCGTAAAATCGCTGATTGTGACGCACTGGAAGCAATATTGACAGATTTTATGTGTCAAACATATACTTCGTGACCTCTTCTTATAACTTACAAGTACTAATTAGCATTATACTATTTCATGGTTTCATAATTCCAAAAAACATTTTTTTATAGCAAGTGAGTGGAAGTAACCCTGATTGGGCGGAGCTCTGGCGTGTTGGGAGGGTTCTTGTCCTTGGGAACCACCTGCACGTTGTTGGCGGCGTACCACTCCATGGCCTTTTTACCGTAATGGCAAGATGCCATATCCGGCCAAAATAGTACGGAACAACCGTGTTTCTTCAGGAAAGGCAGCAGACGTTTATTCAAACACTCTTTCACGTAAATTTCTTGGTTGACAGTCCCGGAAGCTATGAAAATGCTGCTTTTCAAGCCACAGGTACAGATGGCTTGCCAAACCAGATATTTCTTTGCGAACTTTGACAGTTTCATGTGCTTGAAAACATCTGCTTCCTTTCCTCTTCCTTTTGCCGTATAAAACTCCTGTCCCGAAAGCTGCTTGTAGTCGGCTTTGACGTAGGTTTCGTCGTCCATTACCACGCAGTCAAACTTCGTCAGCATCGTCGTGTACAGCCTCCGGGATCGCGCTTTGGCCGTCGTATTTTGTTTATCATCGCGATTTGGAGTCACTACCTTCTTGTAAGTCGATAGTCCGGCTCGTTTTTTGGCTCGATGCACAGTTGTAGACGATACACCCAGCTTATTTGCGGCATCTCGGAGAGAGAGGTTAGGGTTTCGCTTGAAACTACCGGCAACTCTCTTTGTCGTCTCAGCGGCTTACGGTTTTCGATTTCCCCCCGATCCAGACTTCCTGGCTGTCGACAAACGTTCCCCAAACACTTTAATTACATTTGTAACGGTTGATTTGGCAACTTTTAGCGATTTTGCCAACTTTGCGTGCGAGTAGCTCGGATTTTCGCGATGCGCGAGCAAAATTTTGATACGCTGCTCTTCTTGCTTGGACGGCATTTTGACAACTGAAGAGTGAATTCCAAAATCAAACTAGGAGCAACATTCTACACACACACACCTTCAAAATGAGGGGTGTTCAGGTTTTTTAAATGCAAAATTGAAAGAAATATTTTTATTATATTATTAATATATAAAAAAATTATTTATTGTGTAAATTTTCTGTAATCCATTTTCTAAGTTCTATTTTAGGACCATAATCATAGTGGTCGCTAACTTTTCTCATCAATTACACATTGACACATTGATTTCCGTAGATCGTTTCAAATATTGTTAGGAACATTTCCTACTTGTAAAATGCATTATTTCAATACAAACAATTTGTTTGTAACGTAACGCCAAGCATTAGCAATCAACTGGCTTTTGCATGTATCTGTGCGTAAGCAGTCTCCAGGTAGAAGAACAATATGATTTGGAACGCTAGCACAAAACAGAGAAGCCACAAGGCGGGGCTATCCATGAAGGAATTAGCAAGAAGAACCATCAGCATCGAGAGCATGATCAAGCTCGCGAGTGACGTTTTTGGTTCGCAATAATTGATGAATATTGGGTTTTTTTTAATTCGAAGTATTCTGCTATAATTGTAGCTGATTGAAAACGGATGTAATAATTATTCGGCAATGTCATCTATGCGTTATCGCAAGAACTCTTTGATGAAAGCGCTTGAAAATAAATGTTAAATATAATACTTAAGTGAGAGTATTCTTAAATCATGTTGGATTCACGTGTATTTGTGAAATAATATAGACAATTCAAGTGTGTGGATGCGTAAGCTAATTGCTAAAAAATAAGCGTTTATTTAGAAGTCAAGCTACAGAGTCACAAGTTGTTTCACCATATCTGATATATCTGAATATTTTTGAAGATAATTAGATAAATTGAACTATTTTAGAAATCACCCACTTTTGCCATTGCTAAAGGAAATATTTTTCAAACCAATCCTGGGATAAGGTATTTGTCATTTGTGATACATGCTTCCATTTTCCCATTAGATCGGTTCCGTCACCGAACGGGGCTGCGTTCAGTCGGAAATGGATCTGGCGGCATGCGCTGGCACTCACTGCTCGACTTGCACCGGGCAAGGTTGCAACAGTGGTGAGTTCCCGCTAAATCGACAAAAATGCGTCATATGCAGCTCGCAGGCTTGCAACATCGAGGCCACCACCAGCTACTGTGACCTACCGGATGACAGCTGCGTAGCCGCCAAAAGGAATGATGGTATCGATCAATTTTGCCGATCATTTTCTCAGATTAACATTTTCAAAATCCAATTTCCTTAGGAACGTACCTGAAAACGTGCGAGCAATCGATGTCCGATTCGGACCGACAATTCTGCCAATCAAATCCATCAGCATGCAGGTTCTGCACCAAGTACGAATGCAATAAAAACGAGATCAACCTCCAGGCCCCGGGCCGACAGTGCTACACGTGTCAAGGTACCAACTGTTTGCACTCATCGCTCGAGATCGGAGCCTGTCACGACATCGATGATGAATGCTTCACTATGTTCGACGGATGTAAGCGCTCGCCATTAAACACTCAATCTAGTGAAAGACAAATGCACCCTCTCACTCCTTGTTTCAGTCAACCCGGTTCATCGTGGTTGCCGATCGATACTCACCGCCCAGGATAAGGCCATTTGCGATGAAACGGACGATGTAAACTGCGCTCTCTGTACCGGCGAGCTGTGCAACCTACAGGGACGAGAGGATCACTGGTGCGCCTATTGCTCCTCGGTCGTGGACAGTAACTGTGTCATTCCAACCCCTCAGCTTACGTCAGTTCAATGTCCTGCTCCGACCACAGAAATCAAAGCCGATGCCCAGTGCTACACCAGAGTCGTAAGTCTCGTCTAGGGATGAGGATTTAGAGGATGGTGCGGGGAGTGATCATGACAATCTAATTTATTCTCAGATAGGCACAGTAACGGAGCGAGGTTGTCTCGGATCGGCAACGGACGCCGAGCTATGTGATCCCACCAAAAACTGCCAGACGTGTTCGATTGAAAACGGAAACGCATGCAACACGGCTGTGTTCCCGGCCGATAGGAGGAAGTGTGTTGTTGGAACGCAACCCGATCAGTACTGTCCCAATCCGTGGGATAACTGTGTTCAGATCGCTAGCAGCAGTGGAGGTAGGTGGATGAACTTTTGCTCGATAGGTGACCAATGACTCATGATGCGGAAGAATCACGCGCTGTGAGCATATCATTCATAGGTGGTACGGACGATCATGGGGTTTTTTTTTTTTAAGGTTCAAACGTTAAAAAGTGCCAGTCATCGATGAGTGCGGAGGAAATGACCTTCTGCAAGGCAAACAGCAACAAGTGCAATTTTTGCGCCGACGATAATTGCAATCAAGCAACGGTGACGTTCGACTATCTTGAGTGTCTGTGAGTATTGCAAATGTTCGCAAAGTAAACTCTTCATTGCATTGTGTGATCTACATAGTGACATACACACTTGAAAAGCATACATAGCTTCAGTATTTTTTTAAACGATTGAGGCACCAAAAACTTCACTACAATGACAAGATTCGAATGTTTGACTAACGTTGAAAGTGTTTTAAATTATTTTTGTGACAAGCCACCCAAGCCAATTTATAATGTGTAAGTGTGAAGATTGTAATTCTGATGGAGATTTTTTCGGGATCAAAAATTTCTCGACGTAGAGTACCATTTTGATTGCCTCAATGTAATGTAAGCGAAAGAAAGCATAATGACGCTGTTCAGTCGCAGTTGAAACGTCGTAATTAATCTCTGAATCTTCTCAATTCCCCACCACAGATCTTGCAACTCACAAGACGACCCGGCGTGCACTGCAAGCCCATCATCGCTCACCAACATCGAATCTTGCAGTACCTGTGTCACCCTTCTGACAAACACTTCCCAAGGACAGCAAATTTTACAGCGAGGTTGCCTGGGTAGCCTTTCCCCCGAAGACGCAGACCAGTGCGTCAATCATAACAATACCAATTCCAATGCAATGTGTGCGACATGCTCTACAAATCGATGCAACGTAGACATCTACCCGTCTAACAGGTTGGCATGCTACCAATGCCTGCGCCCGCCGTGTCTTTCACACGATACCATCACACTAGAATACTGCCCAATCTACTCGACCACTGATCGATGCATCATGCTAACTGACACTTCGGGTTTACCCATTCGCTTGGGCTGCAACAGTAGCCTAACCTCAGCTGAGCAAAACGCTTGTAAAACTAGCCCCCAGCATTGCATGTACGGTTCCAAACCGGGAAGCAATGATCCCAACGTCCTGCTTAACTCCAACAAATGCGTGCAGTGCTCCAGTGCGTACGAACCCGATTGTATGGGAACTGCAACTGCCTTCGAAGCCCTTCCTTGCAACGACCCGGCAAACACCCAGTGCTACTCCCGCTTCGTGGATGGCAAAACCACCGAGCGAGGATGTCTCAACGGTCTGGACTCCAGCTCCCAGACTCGATGCCTGCAAGGCACCAACTGTGCCGTCTGCTCATCCCGCATCGAGAAATGCAACTCCAAAGAGTACCCCATGGGCCAGCTAAAGTGCTACCAGTGCGACTCGACGAAGAATGCAACCTGCAAGAACGCCCAGTCCGGAGATGCCACCTACTGCCCTTCGTACAACAGCCAGAACCAATGCTACATACTGGTGCAGAAAAATGGTGACACAGTCCGGAAGTGTTCCAGCCAACCACGGAATACGGAATGTGCCGGAGCGGAACAGTGCGAGGTTTGTCACTTTAACAAATGCAACGGTCGGGTATCGACCGCGGTGATGCCCGCCATTGTGAGAGCCCGAGATACGACACCGACTACCACCGGCAAACCAGCTGGAGGAGCTGCTAATTTGAGCTCGGTGGCGCCGATGACGCTGATGATGGCGATGATGATTGCACTTGCGGTGGCACGTCATACCTGGTAGGATTAGTTGATTGCTGCTTGCGGTAGTGTTGTCACTGTTGAGTTAATATACTTCTGTACGCTTGATTTTGGTATGCGTGTTGAGGAAGGTTAATGAATGTTTAGTTTGATTCATTATCCGAAACGATCCGTTAAGTTGAGCGCCAGTTTTGATGGAATGTTGAACGTCTCATTGTTTTTCACTCTTGGTGTTGATTGTTTGGCCTGCTACCGATGCTAATGGTGTTTACATGCTGAAGCTATGATTTGAAGGATTCAGCGAATTTTGGAGACTTATGGCCAGTGCTGGCGAAATCATCAATCAAATGATCTCAATATTCCGAGTGATATTGGAACAAAATATCATGCTAGACGTCATCCCGATTCCGGAAATATCCATATTGAAGGGTATTTAGCAGTATTTCCCACTTTTTCTGGAACCGGAAGCCACCATCTTGGATTTAAAAATGGCACGGGACATCGATTTTCAGTGTCTAGACGTCATCCCGATTCCGAAAATATACATATTGAAGGGTATTTAGCAGTATGAACGCGGGGGGACACACCCCTCACCATCCCTCTCCAAAGGGGGAGTTTGGTAAAGAGAGGTGATAAAACGGATTTGAACCTTCCTAAAAATTTGTCCTAGCTCGCTACCTACTCTCTATATGCAAGTTTCACACTGCCGTACTCTAAACGGAACTATCAATTCTATACTTTCTCCTCCTCATCTATCGTATAAAAATTACCACTTTAGTCTGTTATTTGAAATTAGCATCTTCAACTAAGTATTTCCCACTTTTTTTTTCTGAAATCGGCAGCCACCATATTTGATTTCGAGATGGTGCTGGACATCGATTTTAGGTCTCTAGACGTCATCCCGATTCAGAAAATATACATATTTGAAGGATATTTGGCAGTATCTCCCACTTTTTCTGGAACGGGAAGCCGCCATCTTGGATTTCAAGATGGTGCTGGACATCGATTTTTGGTCTCTAGACGTCATCTCGATTCCGAAAATATCCATGTTCCATCCATATTGGTCTTGATCCACTGAATAACTTCGCCGAAGAAAGCAATTTCCTAGATGGCAAAGGATTCCAAGATATCACACAAACAAGGATATCACAAATTCCTGTACACTAACGCCACGTAGAGAGAAAATTCCGAACTTCTGTCCACCAACGATAAGATCTTGATCCACTGGACAACTTTGCGGAAGAAAGCAACTTCCTAGATGGCAAGGATTTCAAGATATCACACAAACAAGGATATCACAAATTTATGTACACTAGCGCCACGTAGTGAGAAAATTCTGAACTTCTGTCCACCAACGATAAGTTCTTGATCCACTGAACAACTTTGCTCAAGAAAGCAACTTCCTAGATGGCAAGGATTTCAAGATATCACAAATTCATGTACACTAGCGCCGCGTAGTTAGAAAATTCCAAACTTCTGTCCACCAACGATAAGGTCTTGATCCACTGAACAACTTTGCCCAAGAAAGCAACTTCCTAGATAGGATTTCAAGATATCACACAAAAAAGGATATCACAAATTAATGTACACTAGCGCCACGTAGTGAGAAAATTCCAAACTTCTGTCCACCAACAAAAGGTCTTGATCCACTGAACAACTTTGCCCAAGAAAACAACTTCCTAGATGGCAAGGATTTCAAGATATCATAAATTCATGCACGCTAGCGCCGCGTAGTGAGAAAATTCCAAACTTCCGTCCACCAACAATAAAATCTTGGTCCACTGCACAACTTCGCCTAAGAAAGCAACTTCCTAGATGGCAAGGATTTCAAGGTATCACACAAACAAGGATATCACAAATTCATGTACGCTAGCGCCGCGTAGTGAGAAAATTCCGAACTTCTGTCCACCAACGATAAGATCTTGATCCACTGAACAACTTCGCTCAAGAAAGCAACTTCCTATATGACAAGGATTTCAGGATATCACAAAAACAAGGGCATCAATAATTCATGCACACTAGCGCCGTGTAGTGAGAAAATTTCGCTATGAGACAGGTACACGTCATCTTCCGCGAATGAATTTAATAGCAAAGATAACATCCTCAGAAGAAAGGTTTGTCTATTTGCTCATTTTTCTATGCGTTGCTTCCACCTTCACTCAAGCGCAGCGCCATTGTATCTGTCACTTGGATTCTGGCAAAGCTGCCACTCTTCTTGATTTGTTGTCTTCAGTTTTGGTCTACTTTTGAGGTCAAATACTCCTCGTCTTTAGCAAACTACCGGAACCGTGACTTATCGTTGGCGACCTCAACGGGCATCATCCTAGCTGAGGGGCCTCCCGCTCGGACTCAAGGGGCTTCATGCTAGTAGACATTTTCGAAAAGGAAGACTTGACAGTCCTCAACGACGGTAAACCTACGTTCCTTAATGGACGGCACGCCATACCCATCAACATCTCTGTAGCTAGCCGAACAATCTCTGGGAAGTTCAAGTGGAGTGTCAACTACCCGGTCCAGCAAGAACCATGCCACCTGCAGCTCCGTCCACCACCCGTAGACGCTTGCGACGTTTAAATACGGAGCAACGGAATCCGGATTGTATACAAGAGTTCACAGAGGTAGTACGATGCACCCCGTATCGCATCAATCCCTAAGGCTGACAGTAACCCGTGGCGCAACGCCCTTCGTTGGTGGAACGAAGATACAAAAAAGCAGTCAAGGTCCGCCGGAAAGCCCTCCGGAAGGTCAAGCAGCTTCCAGCGGTTGCGCTCACCAACTACCACAATAAGCTCGGAACGCCAAGCAATCCAGATGGATGAACTTTCTTGACAGCATGAATACATCCCAGTCATCTGTCGATTTGTGGGGTAGAGTCAACGCCCTCAGCGAAAAGCGGCGCATGGCACCGCTGCATCTTCAGGTCAACGGTTCTACGGTGTCAGAACCCAAGGCCGTTGCGGAAGAGCTCGGCCGATCTGACTGCCATCAACAGCTACGACAATGACTTCAACGTGCTAGCGGACCCCAGCAATACGAGCATCAACCAAGCTTTTACATGGAGGGAACTCCAATTCGCACTCAGCCGTAGCACAGGTAAACTAGCCGGTCCTGGCGAAGAGGGGTACCCACTTCTGACGCAGGTCAAACTACTCGAGCTCTACAACCAGCTGTGGCTGAATGGACGTGTGGATGTACTCCGACCGGTGGAAAGAGAGCATTGTCATATCAATACCACCAATCCACAGTGGTCCAGAATGCAGATTTAGGTGGAATGATATGTTTTGAGCCTGAAATTGAAACTTAAGACTAAAAGTCTCTTCTACAAAGTTGTTCCTTATAGTTACGCCCTCATTTTTATGACAATGAAATCTAGGGTGGTTCCTATTATCATTAAAATCAAAAATCTATCTTTTTTGTTTGAATAAATTAAGGTATACATTCTTTGGCAAAGTTATAGCTGAGCTAATTTCAAGCAACTTTGTTGAGAATAACTTTTTTGTATCTCTTAAATTGGCCGATTTAGAGCTATTTTCTTGAATTGAGTTAGGGTGGCTCTTAAAAAACAGATTTTTGCTCTAGTTTTCTTTTTTCGAACTTTTCAGCAAAGGAGTCTCTACATAACTTTTAGATCTTAAGAAGGCGCAAATTTTTGCTGCACAAAACTTGTCAATATCTTTCGCCGTTCAAGAGTTATTGACGTTTTTATACTAAAAATATGCACTTTTCAAATGTTAATATCTCTGTTTGGGGCAAACAAAAAAAAAGTTTTCTTACGGCATTTGAAAGGGCGTATGTTATTCTCAATAATATGACAAAATTGGAGGTTGTTATTTTTGAAACTCGTATAAAATTAATTTGAATTTATTCATATTTTTTACTATATTTGGGTATATCATTTTTATTAGAAGAGATACAGGCAACAAATTCAACTATAAAACATTCGTCTTAAAGAGTTTTAAAAGTCTCTAGAAGATGACTTTCATGATAAATTTCAAATAAAAAAGTTATTGACAAAAGATGGATTTCATAGGACCACTCTAATGACAAATTTATATAAAATGTGCTAGTACATTTGTTTAAATATTTGGACATTAAGTGTCTCCGAAAAAGTTTTTGTTCTTAAAAATTCCCTTCTTTTGGTGTTTGCAAACGTCAGGGTGGTCCTCAAATTAGGGAATTTTTAAAACTAACTTTTTTGTTTTACAAAATAAAAACATGTGTTGTTTAAAAAAGTTGTAGCTAAGATAATTGCAAGCAACTTTGTCGAAGAAATTTTTTTTCTATCTCTTAACGTTCTCATTTTAGAGTAATTTTTCGGAATTGACTTAGGGTGTTCCTGGAAAAAATAGTTTTTTAGCAATAACTTTTTTATTTGAGATTTCTCATGAAAGTTATCTTCTAGAGAATTTTAAAACTCTTTAAGACGAATGTTTTACAGCTGAATTTGTTGCCTGTATCTCTTCTAATAAAAAAGATATACCCAAATATTGTAAAAAATATGAATAAATTCAAATTGATTTTATACGAGTTTCAAAAATAACATACCTCCAATTTTGCCATATTATTGAGAATAACATACGCCCTTTCAAATGCCGTAAGAAAACTTTTTTTTGTTTGCCCCAACCAGAGATATTAACATTTGAAAAGTGCATATTTTTAGCAAAAAAACGTCAATAACTCTTGATCGGCGAAAGATATCGACAAACTTTGTGCAGCAAAAATTTGCGCCTTCTTAAGATCTAAAAGTTATCTAGAGACTCCTTTGCTGAGAAGTTCGAAATAAGAAAACTAGAGCAAAAAAACAGTTTTTTTAAGAGCCACCCTAACTCAATTCAAGAAAATAGCTCTAAATTGGCCAATTTAAGAGATACAAAAAAGTTATTCTCAACAAAGTTGCTTGAAATTAGCTCAGCTATAACTTTGCCGAAGAATGTATACCTTAATTTATTCAAACAAAAAAGTTAGATTTTTGATTTTAATGATAATAGGAACCACCCTAGATTTCATTGTCATAAAAATGAGAGCCTAACTATAAGAAACAACTTTGTAGAAGAAACTTTTAGTCTTAAGTTTCAATTTCAGGCTCAAAACATATCATTCCACCTAAATCTGCATTCTGGACCACTGTGCAATGCGCTCACATGCTGTATGGCCAAGGTAATGGAAAAAATGGTCAATCGCAGGTTGAGCAGTTTCTCGAGGACAGCGGTAACAGGACTGAGGTAACTAGTCAGTTGGGGACTGAAAGGTCCCACGGTCGAGTCCGTTTAAAACTTCCACACGGATCGTTCATTCCGTGTCATGGTCGGTAACACACAGTCACAGCCCTTCAGCGAGGAGACGTGTGCTCCGCAGGGGTCAGTTATCAGCGTCACACTGTTCCTGATTGAGATTGGTTCGACCCGCAACAGCTATATCTTCACATAGGCCGACGATATTCTGGTGGTCTCCTTTGGCTGTACACCCAGATTACAGGTTTTCGACAGTGGCGTACCTCTTCGGAAAACCGGCAACTGAACAACACTTCCAAGCCGTCACAGCAGGGTCAACTCATTCAGCATCATTCGAAAAACCGCAGCATGCGCTTCTAGGTAGCCCTAGCGATAATTGACAGTTGCCTATTCTACGGACTAGAACTCACATGCTCGGCATCCGATAAGCTATCACAAATTCTCGCTCCCGCCGACGCTGCCTGCGTTGAAGCGGGAATCCTTCCTTTCCGGCATCGACTCAACGCAGCTATTCCCATCAAGGTTGCTGCTTTTACAGTAAAAACACCAGATTCTGACAGGATCTTTCTCCACGAGGAGGGGAAAAGAATCCTCCGCATGACCGCCAACCAAGGTGACCAGTGCTGTAAATTCTCAAAATCATTTGAACATTTTTGATGAAAATGAGAAAAGTAGCTATTCGCTATCAAAGGGGACCTCCTCCGAATGGGTGATATCAGTTGCTTAGTCATTTGACGAAGGCATGGATCATTCTCATTTGAGAAACGCTATATATCATTCGATTGAGTGTAACCTACACACAAACGGAGCTCTGGTCGACATTCCGGCGAAAAAGCAAAGTCAACCGGACACCAACCTGACTTCTATCAAAACCCAACCCGATGTTGACCCGACATTGACCCGACATAAACCCAAAATTGACCCGACATTAACACGACATTGGGTCGACATCGACCTCAAATTAGCCTTACATTGATCCGACATCGGGTCGACTTGTCTGTTCGGGATCATTTTCCTGGATTTCTTCCATACTCCACTGTCGTATATCAAATGATACTGAGTGACTCAATTGACAGTGACAGTGAGCTTCGAATGAGAAAGGGGCTCTTCAAATTATGGTCATGTGAGAATTCGTTTACACAGAATTGATTGAATGGTTGTAGTGGTTCATCTTCAATCGAATGATATGAAAATTTACAGCACTGAAGGTGACTACATATAGGTGTTCTAATGTGTCAAATTCATGATTCAGCCATGTTGGATTTTTGTATGGGACAGCGACCGAGTTTGTTTACAAATTGCTCTAAAACCGCACTTCCCCCCCCCCCCCGCGACCTCCTCGTCTATATAGTGAAAAAGCTGTATCACCATGTATATACCCACCATGCCGCCACCGTAAAGCTCCCCCCAGTGGACAAATGTCACTAGCATGGAGAACGAAGTTGGCACGCATCTCTAGTACAGTACTTGTTCGCTAACTGGGCTAAAAGCGCAGTCCAGTTAGCGAATTCCACTCGCTTATTGGGCTGGCTTGCTAAACGTAAAAAAAACACTGAGGGGAACTTCAAAGGATTGTTAAATCGACGTTAAACAATTTCACGTGCATCGAATTGAAACAGTGTAAAGTTTGTTATTGTAATTTTCACAGCATTCAAACTCGCGAGTTTAGAAAAGCTTAACGCTTTCGCTAATAGCGCTTTGCAGTCGAGATTTCAGTGTGGAATGAAAATAAATTCAAAGTTATTTATATTAACACTTAATATTCCATTCGAATGCCCCCTACAAATTATGACAACGACATGTCAAACTAAATGTGACGTCTAGTTTTGACGTATAACTGCTTTTTAACTGGACTACAGCCCAGTTAACGAACGCCCAGTTAAAAACAGCCCAGTTAACGAACAAGTGCTGTAAATGTAGATAGTCGGATCAAGGACCGCTTCAAGGCAGGTAAGACACACTCTGCTGCCCTACGAAGGTCGGTAGTGGAAATGCTAGGAGAGTAGGGACAGACTACGCTACCATAGAGGTAACTCTAAGACTAGAAGGTCCCGAAGAAACGTGCTCAACTTTTTGGCTCAGCTCTGGTACTATCTTCGGTCCCAAGCTAAGCGATTCACCCCTCGAAACATAGGAAAATCCAATAACCCCTCATTTTATCTGTCAAACTTTCATAGCGAATCAAAACAAATATTGTGTAGTAAGCCAATTTAAAATCGTTAGTTTCGTATTGATTGTTGACGCTACATATGCGCACCGTTACAGGGATGGATCACTTTCCTGAGCAGGCGTGGGAATAGGTGCCCAAGTAACAATTTTGGTTTTATGAGGGTTCTGTATACCATGATTTAGACTTGTAGAATGCTATAAAACCACGATAAAACCTGCAATGTTACTTGGGTGTTGCAGGGCACATCGTAACCACGAGCAGCAATTTGGCACCCCAAGCTCGGTCTTCTCGGCAGAAGTCGCAGCCATCTATACACAGCTAAAAAAAAGTAGTGTAAATTTCCGTTACTATGATGCACATAAATGGAGCGTCATATATCATACAATTTTAGATTATAGATCGTGTAAATTTATGAGACATGTCATGCAATATCCCATATATTGTAAACAACTGTCCACTTTTGTTTGCAACATTTCTTGCAAGTTGCTAGTTTACGTGAAAAGGAAGTTTACATGTATGAATATTTGCATGCATCGATGTTTACATCGCCAGTAAAATTCAAAAATTTTTGGTGTGTAGTTCGGAAATCGGTATATATGGCAACGCTGCGTTGATAACAAAAGGCAGTTAGTTCAGCTTAACATTGATAAGTTTAATGATCATGATTTCAGCAGGATAGAGACAAATTTTGAGATTTAGCTAAGCAAGACCACTGAGAAGATCATGGGCAAATCTTGAGACCATTGCAAGCAAATACAGACATCCTAATAAATGTATTGATAATGTAAAGTTATAGAAACCTTCCTAAGCCAAAACTCAACTGAACCGAATTTCCCACGATTGTCATTTAAGTATCAATGGAAGCAGTTGAGTGCCGCATTCAATGTAATCTAAAAGTGCTATAATAAATTATGACGAAGGTAAGTATGCCGTAATTGAATAACTAAGCTCCAAGCGATACTCAATTCATCCCGCACCTCGAGCCGCTTTTATAACCTCCAAAAAATGGAGCCACGCGCAACAAAGGCTTCGACAAGATTAATCCCATTCAATGATGATCCATGAAAACAAGAACACACAGCGGTCACCCCCTTCGCGACCAATCCACTCAATGTCAAATATTTTATGCAACCACAATGAATGCTTTTCCATAGCCCATGATCATCACCATCATCGTCGCCATTCATCGCGAAGGCACATTCAGAAGATTGCTCGCATTCCCAAAAACCCACCAAACATGAACAAACACTCACCTGGTGCGGGTAAGCCAGATGCCACGAGACGTTGAAAGTGCTTCCGGCCAGGAACGACGTTTTCAATGAACCTGAAAATGAAAATTGAAAAGGGAAAACATGCCATGGCATTAGCTGTCGGAAAAATGAATGCGATTAGAGGTATATTCGAACAATAGGGCCGAGTGAAAGGGAGGAGCGACGGGTGCACGGCCATCTCTCGATCGTAATTATAAAAGTCAAGTCTGCTAAGAGAGCAACTACGCTGACAGGTGACGGTCGGCGTTTTGTGTGCATAATAGAAGAGGGAGTACGGCCATATCAATCAAGACGGAAGAACCATCAGCGGACGAAAGGCGGAGTGTGAGGCTTTCAATTGAAATGTGGATACCGCACTTCACGGTTGGCGCTTACGTAATGATTGTGAATAGTTTAAGAATTAATTACACATTGTGTTTTGGAGTTTGACGGTTGTGATTTAGGAGGTGCAGCCATGTTTGGAACGCCGCGTCATCCGCGATGAAAGATGATCGATGAAAATGGAAAGTAAGTAACACAATTGAAGTAAGTAACTGTTGTTGTATCCGCACCTTCTTTCAGCGCTGAGTAGCATTTCTCACGAAATTAATTTCAAATTTGGCAAACAAAATCACCGATCCAATAAAATTTCAGGCGGCTAATGGTTCGAAGAATCAAACTGCTCATAAAACAAAAACCGACACGAACCGAAGGATGGGTAATCGGATGGGCTACACTAGGGTGGGTCAAGATTGAAAAGCTCGTTTGATTGAGCTGTATTTCGCGTCTATTATGACTCAATTTATGTCAACAATGACGCTCGTACACTTGACCTAAAGTATTGTCGTTATAGCTGAAAACTGAAAAAAAACCCACAAACGAAAATCGATTTTACTCTCGTTCTCTACGTTATACATACATCATGTCCTTGCGTGGCAAACGCCGTCACACCACTATAGCTATCAGACAACCATCAGGTCCAACCGATGATTCCCTAAAAGTAGCTGAAATACTGGCTCAGCACTACACTAAGAGGTCGGCAATCTCCAACTACTCAACAACATTCCAAATAGCGAAGGAGAAAGCCGAACGTAAATATTCTGATCCATCAAAAGACGAGCATAACGGATACAATACTGATTTTACATTAGATGAACTCTTGTGGGCCCTTGAAAAGCGACGCGGCCTCTCTACGGGTCCTAACTTCGTGGGCTACCCCATGCTCCAACGACTACCTTTTTCAGTAAAAACCGCACTAGAGTTGTTTAATCGCATTTGGCACAGTGGCGTCTTCCCAAGCAACTGGCAATTCGGAAGCCAAATTCCACTGAGACCGGACCTGCTGCTTTTCGACCCATCACACTTTTAAGCTGTATATCTAAAGTCTTTGAAAGGATGGTCAACCGGCGACTAATTACGGAATTAGAAACGAAAGGATGACTGGATAACTGACTACACGCTTTTCGATCCGGAGGCGGCACCGAAACTCATTTCGCGGAACTGGAAAGCTATTTACGTGGAAAAGACGAGCACTGTCTAATTGCGTCTCTGGACCTGTCAAAGGCATATGACACCACCTAGAGACATGGGATTTTACGGACACTGAAGCAATGGCACTTTTCTGGACGCATGTACAACATTCTGAAAAGCTTCCTATCGGACGGCACTTTTCAAGTAGCCGTAGCGGGGCAAATTTTCCCCCTGTCTACATTGGAATGGAGTCCCATAAGGCTCGGTTCTGTCTGTGACTTTGTTCCTCGTGGCTATGCAACCGATTTTTCGGGTGGTTCCAAATGGTTTCAAGGTTCTCCTTTATGCCGACGACATCCTTTTGATCGTAGTAGGCCTAAAGAATCAAAACTCGAAAGCTTCAAATTGCTGTCAACGCGGTGGTCAAATGGGCGATAAGCATTGGTTTTTCTATATCATCTAACAAATCACACATCTTTTACGGTAGCCCTAATGCTCGTCACCAGCCCAAGAAAGATATAACCATAGATCGCATCCCAGTACCTAGAACAAAGTGGCTCAAAATTTTAGGTGTCACGCTACATCAGACCTTCACCTTTAGAGCACACTGTACCCAGAATGCCAAAAACTGCGCCACGCGACTACGAATCCTGACCATGGTTGGATTAAGACTTCCCCGAGGCGCCCGTCGCTCACTGCTGCAGGTAGGATCTGCGATCATCACGTCATGCCTTCTATACGGAATAGGTCTAGTTAGCAGAGGAGGCCATACGGCCCTTAAAATCCTCTCCCCAACCTGCAACCGGATGATTAGACTCGCATCTGGAGCATTCGTCACAAGCACTACACTCGCTATCATGGCTGCATCTGGAATGCTACCAACAATCAATACGAAACTAACGATTTTAAATTGGCTCACTACTTGACTAGCCTATCGGTCCCAAGCAAATCGACTAACGTACCCCATTCTAGTCGAAATTCTAGTACTACACTATGTTTGTTTTGATTCGCTATGAAAGTTTGACAGATAAAATGAGGGGTTATTAGTTTTTCCTATGTTTCGAGGGGTGAATCGATTAGCTTGGGACCGAAGATAGTACCAGAGCTGAGCCAAAAAGGTGAGCTCGTTTCTTCGGGACCTTCTGGTCTTAGAGATAACTCTATGATGTTACCATTTGACCTTCTGGTTCTACAATCGTTAGGACGGGTGACGATTCGGCTTTTAGAGAAAATTAGTGACGCCTCCGATCTTCCAGTCATTCAAAGAACATTACAGCTGTATACCGAAAAAACCAATTCAACTATTCCCAGAATCTGTCAGCGCAATAGGATCACAGAACGGCACTGGAATGTACCAAAACCTACGATCGTCTGGGACGTTAAACAGATTATTAGGGCTGGAGACCCTCCAGAAATAGTACGACCCATAGTACAGGATATAATCGAACGACACTTTCAAGGACACACCATACTTTACACCGATGACTCCAAGAGTGACGATACAGTCGGCACAGGCCTTTTTGGAGCTGGCGTTAGCAAATCCGTAGCCATCCCTCGTCAGTGCAGCGTGTACTCAGCAGAGGTCTATGCACTCAACTTGGCACTCAAGACTTCATCCAAAAACCCAATAGCTATCCTAACGGACTTAGCCACCTGTCTTTATGCTCTCGAGTCCGGTAGGTCTACATATCCATGGATCGAAAGTATTGAAGCGGCAGTTCGCAACAAAAACATAAAATTCTGCTGGATTCCTGGTCATGCTGGTATTCAAGGAAATATTTCTGCAGACCGTCTAGCGGGTGAAGCTAGAAAGAACGGACCACATAATAACCCAATACCAGCCATGGACGCAGTAAGAGAAGTTCAAAGCGTTATTTTATTATTATTACTTTGATATCTTCATCCGACAATTTGTTGTCTTAATGAATAATTCTTAGCATCAACATCAATTCATTCTTCTTAGCCTTGAGCGAAATTGAACAGAGTTTTCATTGAAGTCAAACAAATTATAAACATCGTTGAAATTGCGCATGACTGCACGTACTGGCTCGTTACCGTCGTAGTCCTGTCGCCAGCGTGGTAAGCGGAGAAATTCGGTATTCCTGAGTGCATAGCCGGGAATGTTAATGTCGATGAGAGCAAGAAGATTCGGTGCATCAAGTTCGGCGTTCAGTAGTTTCGCTACAAATACAGCTTTCGCGTTCTTCCTCCTTTGTTCCAGCGTTTCCAATCCCAGTAGTTGGCATCTATTCTCGTAGGGTGGCAGATTAACCGGGTCATTCCACGGTAAGTTGCGAAGAGCGTATCGCACAAATTTGCGCTGAACGGCCTCTATGCGATCGATCACGGTGATTTGAAACGGATCCCATATAATACAGCCTGTCTCGAGAATTGGACGAACAAGACTAACATACAGCGATTTCAATGTGTAAGGATCTTGAAACTCCTTTGTCACCTTTCCAATGAAACCAAGCTGCCGTCGTGCCTTCGCAATAACATCTTTGTGGTGGTTCCTGAACGTGAGACTTGAGTCCAATGTAATTCCAAGATCACGCACTGTCTGCACGCATGATAGGGTGGTTCCGTCGATGACATATTCAAATTGAAGGAAATTTTTCTTGCGGTGGAAGCTAATGACGTGGCATTTAGGTACGCTGAGGGTCATATTGTTGGCACGACACCACAATGCAAACTTGTCCAGTGCCTCCTGGAGTCGCAGACAGTCGTCTTCGTTTTCAACGATCACATAGATTTTTGTATCATCAGCATAAATAAAGTAACATCCATTTTCCAGAAGCACAGTTGCGTCATTGATGTACAGCGAAAATAGCAACGGTCCCAAGTTACTTCCTTGAGGTACACCGGAGGTATTGCAGAACCAGTCAGAAGTTGAAGATCCAATCTTTACTGCAAGAGTCCTGCCCCTTGCCCCTTGCTCGGCGAACGTTGCTTCCCCGGTTCGATGTTTCTGATGTTGTTGTTTCCTCTGGTGACTGGCTGCATCTTCCACAATTCCGGCTTTCTCCAAGAACATTTCAATTTTGTTGTTGGTATCTTCCAGTTGACGATCAAGCTTTTGAAAGAACGATGGGACCAACTATGGTTCAATTCGCAGGACGTTAAGCTCCGCGAGATAAAATCCGACACAAGCCAATGGAAGGACAGCGCGAACCTCGCAGACCAACGGGTCCTAACCCGATTGAGAATAGGACATACGAGGCTCACCCACGAGTTCCTGATCAACAGAACAGACCCACCTTTATGCGAATGCTGCGGCTCCATCATCGACATACGTCATATCCTTCTGGACTGCAGGAAATATCAAGATTCCCGATCACAATTAAACATTGACTCTTCAAGCCTGCAAGCAATACTCCACAATAATGATGCAGTAGAAAAAACATCATCACAACATATGAATGCACAATACAAGTGTAAAATTTCTCTAATAAAAAAAATACATCGTGTCGGAAAAATTGCGCTGTAATTGCACAATGATGCGCCATAATGCGCACTACTTGCAACACTATGTATAACGTATAAAACGAGAGTAAAATCGATTTCCGCTAATGGGTTTTACCAGTTTTCAACTCTAATGACAATAAAAGAATTATAGCTTGCTGCACAGAAGTCTAATCATTTTGCAATCTTGGACAAAGTTTTTCTAGATAGTTTTCTCAAGTACCAAGTTTGGTAAAAATTTAGCAATTGTTTAATTTTCGACAAGCAAATGAATACGATCCGTTTCATATACATTTTCCAAAACTTTGCAGTGTTCCCGTAAATCCAAATCATAACCAAATTCGTTCAAATATGGCACAGTTGTTGGGAACCTCAATACACATCGAAAGAGCAGTGGAGTGCAGGGGGTTGTAAAGTTGACCCACCCTAGAGGCTACACTCATCAACATCATCATCATCGCACAGCACAGCCGTAAAAACGATTTCAACGCACACAACACATGATCACGCAATGCTCATGGATCGAGAGCCGCAAAAGGATCGGGCTTAACAATACGTAAAATTTGCTAGCACTTTTTTTTTCCAACGCACAGTACCGAATCATGCAGACCTAAACATTAACCTCCATTAATCGCGCTGTTTTTATTGCTTCGCAACGGAATGATCAAACGTGAGCCACGATTCGATCGGTACACTGCCAAGGCCATTCAAATGATTCGGTGAGTTCAATCGCTCAGCCTTGAACATATCACCCCGTCATCGTCCATTCAGTCTATATTTCTGGTACTTTGCGAGCATCTTTATGGATGACCCCCCCGAGGCTCTCCAGGTCGCCACCTGATGTTTACATTTTCCGATACACTGACCGCCAGAATACAAAGCATGTACGACTTTGAACCGAATCGCGGAAGGTTCTTATTGATACGCTTCAAGGATCCTTCCTAGACAGGGTGACGGGGGGAGGGGGGGGGCTAATGGCGATTCTATATGCAGCAGCAGCAGCAACTCCTATCTCAACTTGGTGAGAGCGGCAACGCTAATTGGCAGGTTGTCACGTTCCGCCAGTCGACCGCCAGCCACCGCCGCCACCGTGACCGGCCATGAGTTTCCAATAAAACTGTAACAGCAACGTTCAAGTCCGAGTAATACAGTTTTATTGCACTATCAACCCCGCAGCCCGCGCAGTGCATTAGTTTTTCTCATTTTCCATGCATCAACAGGGAGATCCGGCCTTTGTGCGCGGTGGTGGCGGCCCAGGTGGAGGAGGTGATGGGGGAGGTTTATTTTATTAGCATCAGCATCGTTTGTTTCGTTTGCCAAGGTACCTGCTGGGTTATGCTAGTGCTGCGATTTGCCATGCTGAGTGGAATTTGGCGGTCATTTTGCGCTCCAATCGGTAATTAATAAGCGGTACCGATCCGACTGGACAAGTAACCGGCACTAATTCTTCTACTGAGTGGAACTGAAAGCGTTTAAGTGATGAGTAACGAACACACCGGTTGTGGCTTATCAGCACGTTGTAATGCATTGTTGGATGCAGAATGATTATGCTTTGTAGGAAGCTAATAAGACGTTCTTACTAGGAAAATTATGACGTGACTGCTATTGACAAGATCACAATTATCGGTAAATGTTAGGTGTTCTATTAAAAGATTAAACCAAGTTCAAATATCTGTGTACGTTTCAAGCAGTTTCAAATTTCAGACATGATTTTTTTTTGTTATACAGGTATACCTCAATATAACGTAACTGTCACTTTTGACTTCGATCGCTGATTTCTAGCGAACAATCATTAAATCAAACAAAGTAATAACACCATCGGATACATGGTATAATCCTCCATCTATTGGTCATGCCAATTTGCATGGCTGAGTTGTTATTTGTGAGATATCCACGATGGAAGTCAAAAGTGTCAGTAACGTTATATATACCTGTAGCACAATTTCACTTTGAATTTCAAATTTTTCAAAGAAATCGCATCAACTCAACTTTTGTTAAAACATTAACTTTCATTTAATCCCAAAAATTCAGAAAATCCACAAAAGAGATTTTCGTAGATCTTCAGAAAAGCAATTTTCAAAACTTCAAGCAAGCTAAAATATTTTCATATCAATCAAGACCAACAATTGAAAAGGCCTCAACTCCATTTTGCAAACAAACCTTGTAAAGCCATTTTGTCGCGAACCGAAGTCCGCCAACGCAAACCAACAAACAGGTAGGGTTTGTGTTTTAGGTTTGCGAATATAGATTTCAGTTCGAGAAAAAAATGCCTTACAAGGTGTGTTTACGAAATAAAGTTGAGGCCTTTTCAAGGGAAATTTTGCAATTCTTCAGGGAAGTTTGCAGAACTTCAGACAAGTCCAAGAATGTACAGTGAAATTTGAAGAATTTCACAGAATTTTATAGGTCTACTGAAATATTATTGAACATCACAAAAGATCCTAGATCTTCATAACAAAGCTACAGATCTTTGGAAAAAATTACAGAACTTCTGAGAAAAAAAATCACAAGAGTGGTCGTAGATCTTCAGATAAATTTGAAGACCTTCAATAAGTGTGCAGATTTTCTGATACATTCTTAGAATCTCTGAAATTTTACTGGATCTTCAGGGAAATTCGGCGATTTTTGTTTTTAATACTTATACGATTTCAGGGAAATGTGTAGATCTTGAGAGAAGCATTTAAAATTTCAAGGAAGCTCAAAAAATTTTTCAGATACGTTCTGAGAACTTTAGGTAATTTAGAAGATCTTTAGGAAAATTTCCAAATCTTCAGGGAAGCCCGAGAGCCTACAGAGGAATTTACAAAACTTCAGATAAGTTTGCAGATCTACTGAATAATTTATTGAGTCTCCTGGTGATTCGTAAATCTTGAGAATAGAACTACGGAGCTTCAGACAACTTTTCACAACTTTAAAGATATTTGCAAAAATTCAGAAGAGTAGATATTAAGAGAAATCTGCAGAAC
Organism: Ochlerotatus camptorhynchus; assembly: GCF_037179485.1. Classification (NCBI taxonomy): domain Eukaryota; kingdom Metazoa; phylum Arthropoda; class Insecta; order Diptera; family Culicidae; genus Ochlerotatus; species Ochlerotatus camptorhynchus. The sequence continues at coordinate 578,760 of NW_027041058.1, forward strand.
TGCAAGGAATTTACAGATCTTCAGAGACATTCAGAGATTCAGAAAGCTTCACAGTTTAAAAATGTGACATCTTCAGAAAAATTCGAAAGATTTCAGAAAAGTACTTTAATTTCAAAAACAAGTCTCAGTGAAGTACGAAAGTCCAAGATTTTGCCAGAACTCCATGTAAGTTGGAAAAAGATAGATCTGAAGAGCATCAGAGATGTCCGTAGACCACTGATGGCATGATCATTAGCAAATTGATATTTTTTCGCTCTCATACGCTCTCAATATCACGCGTGATATTGGAGCAAAATATCAAGCTTGATATTGATTCAACAAGACTATTCACAACGTGTAAAGTTAAAGCTGAGAGTTGAATCGACGCAAAAATCATTCCGTCGCACCTCGTTTTCTTAGACAGAGAAGGTATATAAATGCTATCTAATTTTTCTCGTCACCGATGGCAGACATGAAGCGACTGCTGCCAGTCGTCATGGATGCTCCGGTTGTGTTCGAGTGTAAAGTAAAAATCTTGAAAAATCATGTAAAAATCACACCACAGTGTGGTGAGATTTGGAGCTTGTGAGATTTGTTAGCTTGATATTCTGAGCTGCGATATCAAAGCTTGCAATATCAACCACAGTTGTTTGCTTGTTGATTTTTGTCTACGAAAATCAAGCGTGATCTTGTTCTTGGTTGAGATTTATTTTTTGATATTTTCCCAACACTGCCGTAGACTTTAAGAGAAGTCTGTAGAACTTCAGGAAATTCGTACCTTTCAGCAAAACTCACAGACTTCGGTAAAGTTCGCAGATCTTTAGAAGTATTTCTACAACTTCAGAGATTTTTTAAAGCTTCAAATCCCGTTGAAATATTTGCAGATTTGCTTTGAGGAATTCCAAAGAATTTCAGAATTTATCGAAGTCCAAGAATCAACAAAAAAAAATCACAGAACTTTAGAGAAGTTCGGAGATCTACTGTGAAATTTATTGAACTTTAGGGCAGTTCGTAGATCTTCAGAACAGAAATTCAGTACTGCAGAAAACTTTACAGAATTTTGAAGAAATTTTAGAATTGATGTTATGAGATATTTACAGGACTTCAGGAAAGCTCGCTGATCTTTAGAGATATTTGCACAACTTCAGAAAAATTAGTAGATCCTTAGAGAACTTCGTAAAACTTCCGAGATGCTCAAACATTTCTAGATCAATTCAAGAACAACATGTGAAAAGGGTATACAAGCTTTTTGTAAACAAACCTTCTTATGCCCTTTTCTCGCCACCCATATGACACCAACGCAAACCATCAACATTAGTGGGTAGGAGAAGCATTATCCTTACCGATGATATTTTTGGTTTGCGTGGGCGACCCTCGGTTGGCGAGAAAAGGGCCTACAAATGATTGTTTACAAAAAGCTTGTATACCCTTTTCAGATGTGGCTCTTGAATTGTTAATACTTTAGTAAATTGTGTAGATGTTCAGAGATATTTGCAGATATTCATTGAATCATGAAAATCTACAGAGAAAATTACAGAATTACTTCAGGGAAGTTCTAAGACCAAAATGTTTTCATAGTATCACAAAACTTAAATATTAATGCGTGGTCAGAAACACTCTGGCAGGTTTTCATCTCATATATGCCTATAAACGGACATCATAAGGAACCCAAGTAACACAAATCCATTGAATTATGTTGAGTAAACTGCTTTACAACCAAAACCAGTCATATAAAGGTTATAAGCAGTCTTGAAAACTGTCACTGTAGAAGTCAAGAAATGACTGATCATAGTCACCCTTTTTTTATTTTATCACTCTCGAATCGGACGCTCACTCAAGCAACGTACCTAGTTGCTTTTGACAGTCGACAATGAAAGTTGGTCACTCACCGCTCCACGTAATCAGTCGTGCTGTTTACACTCTTCTTCATAGTGAGTGTCATCTCAGCAGCAATTTTTCTATCAATCAGTATTGTTGACATTCGTTTACCTATCATTGATGATAATCGTGACATTCATTTTTTCTATAGTAGCCTCCGGTTCTAGCGCACAGTTTGTGTGGCCTTCCCACGAAAAAACTGAAGAAAAAGGTATATGTATTTCATTGATTAATATTACCTGAAGGATTCTGCTTTATCAATGGTTGTCTTTGATCGCAATCAATATGGCGGTCATTGTGTTCATAAAAAGTGGTAAACCCTACAATATGAGTATTTTCGAAACAGGGACGATCGGTAGATTCTTGTCCGACATCATTGCGGCCATCGGTTTCAGAAAAAGTGGTGGGCCCATGCATTAATTATGTCACGCTAAATCGAGTAAAAAATTACCCCCTCCCCCCCTATCGTGACGTTTTTCCTATACCTAATGCATTGCTTGTCACAAAATCTTAGACCCTCCCCTCCCCCCTTAGAACGTGACATAATATAAGCATCAACCCTAAATACCCTACAATATGGGTATTTCCGGAACGGGGACGACGTTTAGATGCTGAAAATCAATGCCTGATGCCATTTTGGAATCTAATGTGACAGCTATTGGTCTCAAAAAGATTCAAACACCCTACAATATGGATATTTTTGGATAAGAGACTACGTGTAGAGGCTGAAAATCGATGTCCGATTGAAGTCCAAGATGGCGGCCGTTGGTTTATAAAAATCTGTGAAATACCCTACAATATGGATATTATCGGAACGGGGACGACACGTGAAGGCCTATGTTCGACGCCATTCTGGAATGCAAGATCTTGACCACTTGTATTAGAAAAAGTGTAAAATATGATACGATATGGTCGCCACCCTGGATTCCATCAATTTTCAGCATCTACACGTCGTCCCCGTTTCAAAAATACCCATATTTTAGGGTATTTTGCACTTTTCCTGATCCCAATGGCAGCCACATTAGACTCCAAAATGGCGTCGTGACATCAATTTTCGGCATCTACCGGTTCTTCCCATTACGAACATACCCATATTGATGGGTATTCGCCACTTTTATGAACCCAATGGACACCATATTGGATTTTGAAATGGCATCGAACATCAATTTTCGGCATCTACACGTCGTCCCCTTTCCAAAAATCTCCGATTTCTCGCAAATAACAGCTCGATCTCGCAAGGAGACAATATCAAATGATATAGGAATTGTTCCTCTACCTGATTGTGGTGTATGCTTTCCAGGTTGAGATTTTATTTGCGAGAAATCGGTGATTGGCGTGTTTTGTTACAAAAGTAAATACGTTCAAATATCAAAGTTCTCCAGATTTGTTAACACAAAAACGAAGCTCACGATCATCAAAACAACAACAATCATTACTTGTTGTCTATGTCACTCTCAGTCTAGACGTCTCATCATCTAGTCACTCAGGTTCCGAATGTCAGATATGAACGTCACTCTTTCGAAGGATTGTCAGATAGCTCAACAAGTCAGTCTGGGTTTGGTATGGTGAGTGTCAATGGTGAGATTCGTTTAATTATGCTTTGGTCTTTCCTTTGGCTACGTACGCTCTCGTGACAATCGTGAGATTTTGCAACTCTGGTTATAAGAACTGTTATAGAACATGTTTCTTTGCTTGGGAAGCAAGTCATTCCCCCCCCCCCCTCCATCAGACTCAGGAACCCATCGGAGAAATTGAGGATTGAAACAACTCTTCACGAAACAAGACAAAACTTCCCAACGCAGTAAAACTTTTCTGAATGTAGGCAGGAAGCTCGTTTGAAAAATGCAGATCTCTTCCGGATTGTACATTACATTTCTTAATCGAACAACCACGTGGAACTGCAATTTCCGCAGCTCATATTTACAATCATTTCGGGCACTATTTATATGAAATAAAAATACTAACTAAACAAAAAATACTGGGGGGGGGGGGGGGTTGGTTGGAAATGCTAACATGAAGCTTTAGTGTGAAAATTTATTAGCTAGAGAATGATCTTTAGAAGAGGATAGGTGGATAGTTCCGTTAGAGTACGGCAGTATGAAATTGAAAATGAGCGAAGGGCCATTAATGCAACAGTTTTTTTTTAAGTTAGACGCACATCTTTTGCCTAACCCGTACGATGTACGCGGAGACTTGAAGTATGTCTCCAAGTCTACAGGCAAAAAATATGCGTCCTCCTTTGGTCATAAACTGGCAGCGGTCAAAATCAGACCAAGAAATCAGATATTTTTTCCTTTCCTTTCCTTTATTTAACGTCGGTCTCTGTTCCGCAATCTAGTGCCAATCACCGACGGACATCGATTGCCATCCATTGACGGCAACCGAATGTGCAGGAAGGCAGCTTCCACTTCCCTTCCGAAGGAAGACGTGACCAGAGATTTTTATGCCTCAGAAAAATCCCACCGACCTCGGCTGGGATTGAACCCAGACCCATTGGGGTGTTAGAAAGCAGTCACGCTTACCACTACACCACCGGCGCCGGCAAGAAATCAGATAGTTTAAACAGACTTTTATGGTAGAGTAGATGGCAAAGGCACGACTAACTTCTCTAGCCAAGTTACTTAGAAGTTTGGGTTCTAAGATAGCGTCAACATGTTTGACTCAATCTTGATGAAAGGTACCGGAGTGTGGAGTGTGTGCACAGCGATGTAAAACTAGAATAACACAAAAAAAAGTTTAACCAAAATTGTGTAAAAATGTCCAGTTTACACCCTATTTAGTTTAAATCCTTATGTGTAATTTTGTATCCAGCTATGTCAGAAATATATAATTTTTTACCATTTTCATACTGTGCCGAAGATTGTGCGATAGTTTTTTTTTTTATAATTTTAATTACATCCAGCATCTTAATTGTAACAAACGTTGTTACAAAAATCTGTGGAACCAAATATTTCAAGATACGATAAACTTGTTATTGCCTTCTGACCGGGAACCCTATAGGCTAAAACGGCTTAAAAAGTCAATTTTCGATGGAACTTCTTTGCAATATGCAAGAATGTTTAAAAAATAATTAATTTAATTTACAGCAACGTTGAAGTTAGATATTTCGGCCAGCCGTAAGCCACCATGCACAACTGAGGTGATCAAATCCTTCACTGAGAGCAACCGTAGCGCAGGTTGCTTTGTTTGGCATGGAAACCTGATTCGATGACAGATTGGTTTACGCAATTTGTTGTGCGGTTTCGAAGGCGGCGGGCGGCAGCGAAGAAGGAATTGGTGGAACAATAAGCTGACTCGCATTTCGCACCATCTTAGCAATTGTATCCGTCCGATACACCGGTGGGTATTTCTTCAATTTAACTGGCCAAAATTGATATTAATTTGTTGCGCCTTGTATGCTCAAATCATAGGAGAACAATGCTGTGCACTTTTTATTTTATTAATCAAAGCTCACAAAGTTGTGATAAGTTAATCATGTTCCCATGCTTCTGCGTTAATTTCTCTTCAGCTGTCACTTCTGTTATTAATGCAGACATCTATAGGAAACTACGCTTACGCTAAGTTTCGTTAATTGTTAATAGAGTGCAGTGCGGTCAAAACATGCCTGGTTTTTTACATATTCTACGACAAAATTACTTGCCAAGCACCGCTCTCTTGGGACTGGTAAAGCGGGTAAAAAATGTATGGAAAAATATTATTTTTATTAAATTGTAGCTTGTTACACAATAATATCTGGGAAAAACTAAACGAAAAAGTCCCTGACTTATTTCTATAGGTTGTAGTTCACTTTTTGTGAACTGAATATGCATCGAAAGCGAATTATTCCCTCTTAATTTCTGTATGGTGATTTTCATCATTTCCCAATAGAAAATGACAACTTATTTCAATTAGCCTCCATATCTCAAAGACTTTCATTCGAATCGGTTGAGTACCGAAAATGTCCACTCGTTTTACACTTGATCACTCAAACAACATCAAACCCTTTGCCAATCCAAGTCCAAAAGCGAAGTCATCATCATCAACTCCAACCCACAATCATTGCCAATTTCACACATCGCAGAACGCTCGTTGGTGGGCACAGCAATCCGAAAACATTTAACAAACAAATCCAATACAGATCCACTCGATGGATTTTCGCCTTCTTCGTGAGTGTTTTTCTCATATATAATCATCGCCGTCGTGGTCGTCGCAAAACGCAGCGAAGCACACACAAGACGAGAAAAAGACAAACCACTTGAATCGGATTATGCATACAGATGTATACCTATGTATACAAAAGTCTGCTGGCTGGTGGACCTGCCAGTAAGCCAAGAGAGACACCGCGGGACCCGCGAACCAATGTTGTGGAACCGCATTCCAAAGGTGTGCCCGCGCTCACCCCCCGTTCCTCAGCCCTCCAGCGATCGGCCGCGGAGTGAAAGAGTCGCTGCTTGTGAGCTCTGTTTTCGCAATAAAGGCGGTTGCTTGCCTGGGTATTTTCCAATGTTTGCATGTTTTCTCGCTCCCAATACAGAAGGAATGGTAGTGGTCCGTAAAATCGATCGATGCGATTTTATTTATGGAAACTAGACGACTGCTTAGGTGAAGTGCGCTATCAGTGTGTTCGGTACCTGGGCTGCGCGTGATCGAGAAATAGTGAAAGTGACTTGAAGATGCTCTGCGATGGGTGCTGATAAAACTACTGATACTGCGATTCGGTTTCAACGAAAGCTTCATTCAATGTAAGCTAAAATCGAATGGAGTGGACTTTATAGGATTTTGCTAGATTTGCTCATTTAGATCATATCCATAGGTTGTTTCGTCACAGCTCGGATCGGATTGAGTGATCACCACTAGGATGCCATAAAAAGACAAACTAATTTCACGGTTTTCTGAACAGGTTGTGGAAAATGATCGCTGTTAGCTGAATGGTGTGCAATATTTGAATACATAAGCCAACTCAGTAGCATAAGAGGGAGTCTCTAGTAATTAAGATGCTTATGCTAACAGGTTTGAAAACTGTGAAGTGGAAGGTTAAATGTGGAGCGTGATCGTTTATCCCTCTCCTCCATATGATAGCACAGGTGATTCTCAACTTTTCGGCCCGTCTCATGTTTTGCAATCAACCGTTAAATAGTCAGCACTTATTAAAACTTGTCCGTGTGCTCATTATACTTCTCCATATGTATTCTTGAAAGATCAACTGATCAAATATCGCGAAACAAAAGATTCTATTGAACATTTTTAAGGTGATACTCTAAGGAAGCCTTAGCGTGAAACATAATTTTCAGCAATGTCAGGAATGCTCACGAACCTCCTACATTTGCCAGAAAACTTACTACTAACTCAAGGTATCTTCCAAATTAGCTTCAAAATTGCATTTTTTTTTATCAAATGCTAAATTTAGTCCTCTATATCCATAATACGCGTGCGAGGCTCAAACCTTTGTAGACTACTTTTTTTTTTAATTAATCTACTTTTAAATCAAATATTAAAAATCCATTATCACCATCGTGGCGAACAGAAATAGTTTTTGCAGTGCTACAATAATTATTAAAAAGTCGTTATGACAGCTATCCATATAAAATAATCCGTTAGAGATAACTTCGTCAAGATACATCATTTATCAATTCATAAAAAATCACTGGATAACCGTTCAAAAGACAGTTTTAACGTGTGAAATGCAGTGTCCTTTAAATTCTGTAAGTGTTGCTGAACGTTTGATATGTCTAGGTATCGAATTGAAAACATTTACTCCTTTATAATATAATGAATTTTGTGAAGCACAAGTCAAGAAATATTTCAACCGCGTTTCTAGTATTATATCTATGAAAGTCACTTCCTCTTTCAATTCGATCACACAAATATCGAGGCAGCAAACCGTTAACTACTTTAAAAATGAACACCATAGTCAAATATACAATTCTTTGCTTCACCGACAACCATTCTAAGGCGTCTAGCATCAAGCTTGAGGAAGTGAATCTATTACATCTCAAAATCAAACGCATTATTTTACTCTGCAAGCGCTGTAATCTCGATATGTCTGTTGCATTGGCCAGAAATTAAATGGAAGGGCAAAAGTCTAGATGAGGAGAGATGATTGATTTATATAGCTGTATTTTATTGGCAATAGTTAAATCGTTTTTCAGTCGACATAGAATTCCATACTTCTTGGCAATTTTCTTGATGACATTGTCAATGTGAGAGTTTTTTTTTAATGCGTTTATTTTTCCAGGCTCATTTGCCGTAGCTTTGTGGAGCCGATATTCATTGTTTAGGTTACAAAATTTCTTAAAACTAACGTTAGTAAAGCGAGGGCCGATTACTCGCGGCTATCTCGAGGTTAGGGGTAACAAATTGTAACAAATGGATGGCAGGGTAGGGATTGAGAACACAAGGTTTGGAGAGCAATGTGCTCTTAATCTCGAACTAAGCGACCAACTGATGAAAAAGACAAACATGGGGGTACACCGATGGGCAGCTAACAACTTGGGGAAACACAAGATGACACTAACTACTAAATCCTCAGATCTATCCGTTTTAAAAACTCATAAATTAAATTGCAATAGTCGAGATCTCGGCTCGCCAAGATGTCTCTAACGGGCCGCATAGGTTGTTTTCCTCGGGCCCTGAGGGATGCGGATAACTCGGAGGGTAATGTGAGAGTTGAACTTAAGTGTGTCATCAATAATCACGTCAAGATATTTAATCTCCCGAACGCGATCAATAGTCTCATCATCAATTACAACAGAGACGTTCTCATTTACTCGATTCCGCGAAATTACCATAAATTTAGTTTTACTTGTATTCAATTTCAACTGCTTATACTTCAACCATCTACTTATAGAACGCAAATCTTCATTCAAGTGTAAAATGGCATCATCTAAATCCTTAGCTGCAATGAATAACACAGTATCATCTGCAAAAGATTAATGTCGCAAAATCGTAAAACACGTTGCAAGTCATTAATATACATAATAAATAACAGGGGCTCTAATACACTTCCCTGGGACACTCCAAGGGTATTTCCCACGGGACTGGAAACAGAATCATTAAAAACAGTCCGTTGAGTTCTGTCAGACAAATGCAGTACTCTTAATTCCAAAGCTCTTGATTGATCTTAACTAAGGGCCTAGAAATTGTTTCAAAAGCGCGTTTAAGATCCAAAAAAACAGCAGCAATCGTATCTTTACACTCCAAGTTATTTTTCCACTTCGCTAATACCAAATTCAATGCGGTTTCACAAGAATGACCTTCCCGATATCCCGATTGTTCTGGTATCAACAAACTATTACTATTGAAATACTCCTACAGCTGGACTTTAACAACAAGTTCCAAAATTTTCTCTAATGTGTGCAGCATGTTGATGGGACGAAACTCTTCGGCTTCAATCGTTCCAGCATTCCTTCCAAATTTGTGGCACATGTCTAGTTTGTAATGATTCATTAATAATGTCCAGCAAGATGTGGCCAATGACATTAAACTTAGCTGAAATAACTTGTTCTGACTGTTCTAATGTGCCATTAAAAGTTATGGACAATTTGCAATTACTAGGTTTTGGACGGTTTGCAATTACTAGGTTTTAATAAAGGTTTCAAAATTTTCCATAACCCTTTGCTGTTGTTTTGATGCTGATCAATCTTCCTTTGAACATATTCACAACGAGTTTTCTTTATCGATTGTGAATACTTATTACGCGCGATTGTATACTTATTCCAATGGTTGTCATTATTTGATCTACAAAACTTTTTGTACCATTTATAATGTGAATCCGTAATCGGAATTAAATCCTTAAGGTGTATCATTTCGCCTAAGCGTACACGAGCTTAAGGCGATAGTGGATTAATTTAGAGTGACTAACTGCATCGATTTAAAAATAACGTGAGGCTCTGTGAAAAAATCGTTCCCGGAAAATAAAATCAACTAAATTTTCCATCTCTAGGAATTCTAACAAGTTTGATATTCAGAATTGGTTGGAAATGCTATCTAACTTGAAGCTTAAGTGTGATAATTTCAGCCCTTCGCTCATTTTCTACTACTATTCAATTGTCATACTACCGTACTCTAGCGGAACTATCTACCTATCCTTTTCAGACATTTATCTAGCTAATTATCACACTAAAGCATAGCATTTCCAACCAACTCTGAAAATCGTAAACTAATAAACTTAAAAAATCGTAAAATCATATGTGAATGAAGTAACATGAAAACACTTTGAAAGTTTGACATCTTTTCTAAATTTTCCGGTGATTGATTTCGAGTGTTTAAATTTGATGTGAAAATTATAGAGGTCATAAATTTTGGTCATCAATATCACACATCATCATTACCCTATACTGTAAGAAATATTTCCTCCGAAGACAATTTGCTTGTAAAATCCATAATTTCTATTGTAAGCCATCTTTGTATTGCAACCCGAAATCTAAGTATTCATTTCCCAGTAATCAACTGGGTATGGATATGTAGGTATAGCGGCGCCGGTAGTGTAGTGGTAAGCGTGATTACCTCTCGCCCCAGTAAGCCTGGGTTCAATCCCAGTCGGCGCCACCGGGATGTTCTGAGGCATAAGATCTCTGATCAGGGAAGTAACGCCGTTGGTCCCCGGTTCATGAGTTGATGGGTCGATAGGCAGGGTCCAGGTGTGGGAGCACGGAAAACAAGATCGACGGAAAACAAACCAAGGAAAAAAAACAATATGTAGGTAGGGTAAATTATGGCTTCGGCACCCATTGACTGTTTTCGGCAACCGGAATTGAAACGTTAATTTCACTGTATTTTCCCATCAAAACTCTTCGCTGAATATATTAAGCCGATTCCTTACCTTTTCAGCTTCAATCTGATTACATTTTTGCGACTGTGCAATCCTGTTATGCCATATTTTTCTTTAAATTAAATATACACACTTCAAAATACGGCTGATTTCGAGTTGCCGATAATAGAACAACTGGTTAACACGCAGTTCAAATGGAAAGGGTGCCGAAGAAAAAGAGACTGCCGACAATAGTCACACTCACCTGAGAAGTTTGGAGCGTTGTAAAAACATGTTCAACCCGTTTTGATCAATTCTGTCGATTGGAATTGGTTGAACAGCAAGCAGCAGATAAATGTCAACAAACAAACCTGTCATGTATGTGTGTGACGCTGAGAAATCGCTAATAGAAGTTCGGACGCTGCTTAGATTGACGAGAATACGTAAATTCCCCTATATGTGCTTTGGATCGTCACCACGTGGAAAAACAGTGTGCACGACTGAAGGTTGAACTCATAAAAAACCGGCACGAAAATCTTGCTGAGGTTTAAAAATGCGGTTTATTTTTCATAGTTCAATGTAACAGCTATACATTAGTAGGTATTATGCTTATTGTAAGACCATTGTTTCAGTCTTTCTTCTTACCATATACCATTGCTCTATCTATTCTTCGTGCACGGTCCATCATCGTTTGCCCTTTTCCCACTAGTTTGGCTGCCAAATTCCATTTCCGCTTGAAATCCTTCAGGTCAATTGTAGTTCCACCCTTTTTCATTAGTATGTGCTTCACAATTGACCAGTATTCCTCAATTGACCTTAGTTCCGGAGTATTGGCCGTTTTAATCTACTTGGGAATCACTGCGACGCCATTTTCGCTGAACCACTGTTTCGTGGAAGTTGAGTAGTGGTCGCTTGCCAAGTCCAGCCAGAAAATGCAGATTTCAGAAGTAACGAAAGTTTCGCTCATCAACCCACAACTGCAAAATGGTTGCCAAACAAGGAACCTTCTGGGGAATTTTGACTTCTTTTTGATTTTATATTCTACCGGCGCCCTCTTTCGGTCAACCGCGTTATAAAATTCCTGCCCAGGAGCATGATCGAAAACTGCCAGAAGCGGATAGACTGAAATTTTCTTTTCGAACGTGCAGGATCGAATCGCGACGTGCTTGCTCCGGTGAAGCCATGATGTAAACAAATGAGCTTATACTGAAAACCAATGCCTACTGTGATTCTTTACACTCTTAACTTTATTCAGTGAAATTTCGAAAGAAAAATACTCAAAAAATGTTTTTAAACGATTTTAATGTGTCCGGATTTTTTCGTTATCAAACAAAAAGTCATGTTTGTATCATCCTGGTCACTCTACAAAGGAAGGATTTCTTCAGAATGTTCCCAAGGGTTTTCTTAGAATCATCTGAATCAAACACTCTGCAATTCTCATTAAATTATAAAGTGGGTTCACTTAATTAACTACGAATTTCTCAAAGAATTCTGCGGAAATAAATTCCTCTGTATTTACTGAATATTCTCATAAAATGCCCATGGAATAAACATAGGAATTCTCTCTAAATAACAGTTGTCCCGCATAAATTTCTCAAAATGCTCCTCAGAATTACTTAGAAACACTTTTTTGAGTCCTCTAAAAATAATAACATGTTAAAAATTGCCTTTGCATACTTTGAATTTCTTTAGGATTCTACTCAGAATTCTTTGGAATTCTCCTTATGTACATTTCACTTGGAATCTGGAGTTCATCAGGATTTCTTTCATCCTCAGATTTCACTTAAAGTTTTCCTGACAATTATTCCCTTGGAAGGCCTTTTGCAAGGCCATTTATTTTTTAATCTAGGTTCTTGGAAAGCATTCAATTACATAATGGCTGACTAAAAGTAAATTAGTACGCCCCTCGTGTGCCGCTAGCACGCCTCCAGTGTTGGGAATCGAAAATCTTTGACAGTGGTTTGTTTACACTTCTATAGAGAACAACTGGTGCAAGTTTGATCAAAGTAGTCGATCGCGTTCAGAAATAACGTCAAATGGAACTCGAAAGAAGAAAAATTATTGTACACAAACACCTGGAAAATCGGGAGTGGTCCGGTTCCAAGCTGGCTAAAGTGCTGAAGATGCCAAAAACAACAGTTTGTCGAGTGCTCAAAACCTACAAGGAAACCCTGAGTGTGGAAAGGAATCAGCGGACCTATGATACAAACTGGAACCAGGGATCGTCAGCTGCGCAGCAAGGTGTTGAGGTGCGTTTTTCGATCCGAGATGTGGCCAGAAGGTACAACGCCAACTTTCAAACGACGCGGAGCATCCTAGCCAGGGAAGGATACATGTCGTACAAAGCCAGTAAACATCCGAACCGGCACATGAAGCAGAATTCCATGGCTAAAAAGCGTGCAAGGCTCTTGTGTTTTGACGAAACACAAGGGCTGCACTTTGATCGATGACGAAACATACGTCAAACTCGCAGCTTCCCGGTCAAAAGTTTTACATTGCAACTGGACGTCCTGGCGAGATAAACTCGATCGCACTTGATCTATTTTGCGGATTTAGTTAGAACATAAGAAAAGCGATACTGTCGGTAAGGTGCAAGAACATAGTTGAGTCTTGTGGGGGAAAACACATTACTATTTATTCCAGCCTACTATTGTAGAACACCGTAACTGATAGATCTAGGGTGGAACGCCTCGGATTGATTCGAAAAAATAGAGCCCACGCTTAATCCAGTTTAGGATACATTATCGACTGCTTTCGAGAACGTAATTTCATTGGAAAAGCTTTTTTAACCAGGGTCATGTCGGTCATAGCTTGTTATGATAGCCTGAACAATGCGTAAAGCGCAAATCAAAACATTGAACGTCGCGTGAAAGTGGAACTTAATGAAGGCCTAAGTGATTTTTCGTAGCTTTTAGTTTTCGGATTTGAAAGGTTGTGACTTGCTTACTGAGTAGAAAAACGCGGTCCCAGGTTCTTTCATTTTTTAAAGAGGTTTATAGTCAAATCGCTTGTTTATCGTGTATTTTGTGAAACTTGTCGTCGTCGTCGTCGGAGCTGGGTTTGAATGGTTACAACAACTTGAGCAACTGTATTATATGATATGCGGGGCCCAGTGGCCTTAGAGCGACTGTTTTTGCTTACTGAGCAGAACATCATAAGTTCAATCTCAGGCCCATCTACATTCAAAATTCGACAAATGGTTTAATTTTTTAATAAGACTACATGGTAATAACAGCCACTCGTTTGCCTAGTGGCAAACGTTTTTTGCTTACTGAGCAGATGACCGTAGGTTCAATGTCAAACTCCTTCTCGTTATATGATCGTTAGGATATCAATTTAGCGTATCGTTTACCAAAACAAACCCTGCTCGTAACCAACAACCCAGTGATTCCTCGCGGAAGGGCAGAGGATTTCTCGGCTTGCATCAAAGCGAGTGTCACGTCAACGTATTCCTACCCATTCCTTTCTTGGCCTGCGTTCGGCCATGGCCAACGCTGGTATTGCCTAGTTTGAGATCACCCGTTTTTACGCATTGAGCATTGAATTCTAGCATTCTAAGCATCATCTATTGGTTCTCTGTGTAATTACAGATGATCTGGAAATAACAGAGTAGCAACCGTGGGTGGTCAATCATGCTCATGAAATTAAAATTTTCAATTTATTTTAAATACATTGTCCATGAAACAATTTAACACAAATATCATCTCATGATATTTCTTGATGCGTAGGATGAATTGCTGCATTTATTTTTAATTTAAGGGCAATCACTGCGGAAACCTTATTCCTGATCAATCTCATTATCACCAGGGCTACTTCCATTTATTTTGCATAAAAATATGTTATGATATTATGGAATAATAAGATGTTATAATGCAATTTTGATTTTGCATGTTACAAGAAGAGATTATAAGGAATGTGCTGTACACAGAAAACCAGCCAATTTTGCTTTCAAAGAGTCACAATTAGAGATTTGCGGATCGCTGTTCACGTAGAATGACGAATGACTCTCATAAAGCGGAATTGGCAATTTTATGTGTCAAACACAAACATTTAAAGCTCTTCTAGTTACTTATAACTACAGAATATCGTCATAAAGTCTGGAACGCTCTCCAGTTTTCAAAATGACGTCCAAGCAAGAGGAGCAGCGTGTCAAAATTTTGCTCGCGCAGCAAGAGAATCCGACGTTCTCACACGCCAAGTTGGCAACATTGCTGGATGTGGCCAAATCGACCGTGACAAACGTTTTAAAAGTGTTCGAGGAGCGTCTGTCGACCGCTAGGAAGCCTGGAAGCGGTGGAAATCGTAATCCGGACGTGGCAGCGACAACGAAGAAGGTGGCGGTGAAATATAAGCGGAATCCTAACATCCTCTCCATCCAAGACGTCGCTGGCAAGCTCAATGTCTCCCATACTACTGTGCAGCGGGCCAAGAAACGAGCCGGGTTGTCGACGTTTAAGAAGGTGAAGGTGGCGAACCGAGATTACAAACAAAACACGTCGGCAAAGCAGCGGTCCCGAAAGCTGTATACGAATCTGCTCACAAAGTTCGACTGTGCCCTCATGGACGACGAAACTTATGTGAAGGCGGATTTCAAGCAGCTTCCGGGACAGGAGTTTTGTATCGCATCAGGAAAAGGGAAGGTGGCTAAAATTTTCAAAACCATCAAACTATCGAAGTTTCCGAAAAATATCTCGTCTGGCAGGTTATATGCACGTGTGGTCTAAAAAGCGACATTTTCATTACTACGGGAACCATCAATCAAGAGATCTACGTCCAGGAGTGCCTGAAAAACGGCAGCTGCCATTCCCAAAGCAACATAATAGACCTGTGCTGTTCTGGCCGGACTTGGCGAGCTGCCACTATGGGAAAAAAGCAATCGAGTGGTACGATGCGAACAACGTGGTTGTGGTACCCCAAGACCACAACCCTCCTAACAGCCCAAAACTCCGCCCTATCAAACGGTATTGGGCCTTGGTCAAACGGAATCTCAAAAAACTAATAAAGCCATGGAAAACAACCAGCAGTTTAAATCTAACTGGCGTTCGGCCGGGAATAAGGTCGATGAGACCACTGTGCAAAATTTAATGGAAGGAGTTAAGTGGAAGGCACGGCAGTTCGGATTTGGCAAACCAAAAGAATAAACGAACATTTATTCCTTTAAATATATGAATTGAACTACCATAAGAAAAATAAGAAGATTTTTGTGATATGAATTTTGACTGAAAGAAACGAATTTTTTGTCGACCAATTTTTGCGCGTTCCAGTCTTTAATATCGTATGGTTTCATAATCCCATAAAAAATGTTTTTATGCTAAATTAATGGAAGTAACCCTGATTGTCAGCTCGAAATTTCAAAAGCACAAATGAATTTCTTTTAAAAATGTCTGAAATATCTTCTAAAACAATCAATAAATTTACAAATTATTAAATTTACAAATATGTTTACTTAAATAATGTGCTTGAAATTTTAAAGGAACCTTTATTTTCTTCCTGGAGTTGGAGTCGAAGAGTCGGTTAATTCAAAGAGGAGTCGGAATCGACCCCCTTTTCATCCAACTCCACAGTCCCAAACTTAGGGTATCCTAAAAAAATCCGAACTCTGGAATTTAAAAATAAATCAAAATCTCTGTCTAAGCAGGTAAATTCAAGGCTTGCAAAAGATTTTAGCTATTCAATAAAGTGTTAAAGCATACTGGAAAAAAAAATCTCATTCCAATAATATTATGTTTTCAAGATTTTGGAACTTCTCAATCCCTACCCTGCCATCCATTTGGTACAATTTGTTACCCCTAACCTCGAGATAACCGCGAGTAATCGCCCCCAGCTGTACCAACTTTAGTTTTAAGTTATTTTGTGATCTAAACAATGAATATCGGCTCCGCAAAGCTACAGCAAATGAGCCTGGAAAAAATGCATTATATATTTAAAAAAAAGATTCTAGAACTTCAATAAATTTAATCATATTGGATTGTAGACGATGTTTCATGATCCAATCTGGCACCACTGTTGCTCTGTCCACCTGTGGCTCTGACTCCGTGTGTTCAAAACAAGGAAAAACGTGATTTGCCTACCTACAATTTGTTTACCCTGGTGCGCTTGTGTGGAGGTTAAACCGATAAAACCAAGGCTAAGAAAGCAATCGCCTACAAATTGCATTGCGAACGCATATTTAGCTTAAGCTTATGAAAAGCACGCACCACCCATCCACCCCACTTTGGGTCCCCGGTTCGGAGAACATGATCTCAACATTCCAACCACGTTCCGGTCGTGTTTGATTGGCTCCACAACCTAACTGTGCCTACGCGAAAATTTGCAAAACTCCATCACTTTGCACCACTTGCTGCCTGCCTGCCGCTGCCGATCAAAACCAATTCAGTTCCAATGGCAACGAAACCCTGATCGGGCAAATGTCAGTGGTTTATAGAGGTGGGTACTTGAGCATTCCGGCAGTTTGCGTTTGCGTCGATGTGCTGCTGCCACTGCCGCCGGTCGTTGTTATTCGGTTGATTACCTTAAAAACGTCGGCTGTTTCAGCAATGAGAATGTTGTGGGTGCTTTTTGGCATGGGAATGTAATGCAACCGTTCGTACGAGGAATATATGTATATCATTTGCGCCCTTGCTGTGGTAGCGCACCGATTGCATTGCAATCGATCGCAGCCGTCAGTTTTAATTGATTCGTTCACTTCGATGAACAAGGATTGCAATTATTTTCCAAGGAATTGCTTCACATTTCCTATGCCGAAGACGGTTTTCGTCATCATTCTGGTGAACTTCAAACCGGAACGTTTGCTTGAATGTTGTGTCGATTTGTCTAAGTTCGATTTGTTTGGTTCATTGTTAGGCTTTCCCGAAAAAAAAATCAATGTTTGAAAAGTCAAGCCTAGAATGAAAGATATACATTTTATCTATATATACTATAGAATTATTTGACACTTCGGTTACTCTTTAAATTTGTTCGGATCATTTTCATTTTCGGATTTGGTGTTTGTTGTTGCTATTTTGACGTTTACAAATCATTTAAATTCCATCCTGTTGTTGAGTTTCGATCATGCAGTTTTATATATTAGTGGGTCCCGAGCACATGCAATTCCTCAAAGTGGATCGCAATCGACAAAAGTTTGAGAATCGCTGCTCTAGTGGATGAACCAATTTATGAGTGTCTGTACACTGTGATGATGATGAAGCCGTTTTCGACAGGATTCAACAGTACCGACCTAAACATCAGTCTATAATTTCTCCCAATTTTCAAGTTATGCAACAATCGGAATTCACCGGAATCGAGCCCTACCCGCGTTGCGAGGTGAAAATTGAGCACAGGAAATCGAAATTGAAAGCATGAAATTACCACCAAGAAAAGGTTCGATCTACCGAAATCTGTTGCCGCTACTTCTGCTACCACACGCAACACCACGTGCCACTCAAATGCAATAGATCAATCAATTCCAACACGAGCATTATTGAAGTTACAACATTATTTAGCGCACACAGGTAATGCAGAATGCGCGAAGCGCCCTTTCGACGCTGTTCGCGCAAGAGGTTTCTTCATTTATTACAAATTCCAAGCGAACGGAAAACAGGCCGCACTGGTTACAATGTGGCGCTGCGGTCAAAAGTTTAGTGGCACTCGGCAGTGCAGACGCCGCGAGAGGTTAATGAATTTCTCTCTATCCCCAAGCGACCTCTTTAACGGATTGCAAGTTGAAGCAAAAATAATAAAATGAAGCAAAACATCATCGTCATCACAGTAGTCCTACGTACTGTTACCAACAACGACGCAGCATCACGCCAACGACCGTCTTCTTGTGGCGGCCTCATGTCAAAACGGATTACGTTCATCATCATCATCGTCGGCGTCTTCGCAATTGTAGTCAGCGCCAACCCCGATCTCACAGAGTATTTCACCTGACTCATAGGAAGAAAAATGGGACGACGACGCCTCATCGTAATGAATCACAACTTTTCTGAAGGGTTGCCATCTTCCAAGGAACGGCAACCCTTGCCCAACACTAGCGAATGGTAACCCTAGGAACAAAAGCAAAATGCATGGCCTACCACTGCACCCATTAGGGAAATCGAGACTTCAAATGAACACGCGTAAAATTACTCACTTAACTAGCTAATTAATACCCCGCCTGATAATCGATCTAATTATGCTCCAGCCGACTGGCGACGTCCAACACACTTTCGCCTATTACCCGATAAGATCCCACCCTAATTCGAGATCTGAAGTTGGCTTCCTGCGGCATACCTTCAGCTAATAATAAAAAAAACCAGGTTTTATGAGATGGCTTTCGAGTCGGAAAGTGAGACACCTAACACACCGGTTATCCTCGCCACACTCGAAACAGGGTGCGGGAGAAAAGTAGTTCACTGGAGAAATAAGCTGTTAACACAAACAGGTATTTGCATATCAATCCAGTTCGACTTGCTTTTGTAGCCTGCGCCTGCGCTCACACTCTCGTCGTCCGTTATCATTAACAGGCACAGCAGCAGCGGTATTGTTCATCCAGCTTCGACTTCGAGGTTTTCAGGTGTGGAAGCTGGATACAGAGGTGGGTTGGTTTTACGTCCGTCAGGAGTATTTAACTTGTTGCTATTTGCGTCATTGACTGCCCAATTTTAGATCCAGGCCAAATTAAACGGAACACAATTACTTAGGATCGTCCACATTATTTTTGGTAAAAGCCGTCAGTGCAGCATACCGCAACAAAAATGGAATTGAAGAAGCCACAGAATGGAGGAGTGATTGCAATAGCGCATTTATTTGTTTACCTACCGCGTTCTGTGTTCACAAATGGACGACGAGTCGAAGTTGGATTATCAATGTTTGAATAGAGTTGATATCGTTCACTCTAGTTCCTCGAGGGAACAGCAAATATTTGTATCCTCTTCCAACTGAACGCCACTTAAGATTGCATTGGAATTTAACTGTGAATGGCCCGGGAACGATATCTATCCTATAAAGCTACATTATACTGTTGACATTTACACAGCGCGGGTAAGTCAATCGAACCATCAAATTACTTTTCTTTTTCACCAGCAATATGATAAACAATATTTAGGAACTCAATTAATCAAGACTTGAAAAAAGTGACGTATACGTTGTATACGAGAACCCCGAATCAATCGTCTAATTTTGCATAGCATTTGCAAGGTTAAATTAGACGAACTATACGTTGTATACTCGTATACAACGTATACTGCAGTCGAGCCCCCCCGGCCAGCGCCCTGCAGTCATCCCGGTCCTGTGTATGAGTATGGAGAGGGGGTCTTCTAACCAGTTACCACAGGCAAGTATGCTCACGTTACGAACTATGCACTTCCTGAATTGTCTATTGCTTCCAGTTGCTTCATACCACCACGTTTTCGTGTGGAAAACAATATTGCCAGCGTTATTCAACCATCCTATCCAGCCGATAAGCCATCTGCTATTCCTATCAAATTTATGACAACGGGGCGCATGTAGCAAAGCATTTTGGAAGCCTCTAGTCCTTTAGGCACAGTCGAACACGTCGCCGTTTCCAGAGTCTACTCAGCATCACGTTCCTGCCATCAAAGCCGCCCCGTTCCTGTGCCTGAAGTAAGATTAGAGGTCTTCCAGCCTGCACTTCCAGGCGAGTACATAGACTGCAGAACAATTTCTTTCCCTGAACTTCCACTCGTTTCCAGCTCGCATCGTGGTTCTACATTAGCGGATGGCGTTGGAACGTTTCTAAACAGCAACGCCTCTGACATTCCATCAAGGTCAAATTCAGGCTCAAGTGACGGAAGCATTACGGAAATTCATACCCAAACTAGCACCCCTCGGAGTCGACCCGATCAACAAATTGCATCGCTTGGAATCAAATCAAAACCAAATCCGTCTGAACAGTTCATCTCTATTTATTATCAGAACGTCAGAGGCTTACGGACCATAATTGTTCAACTACGCTTACTACTGTCTGGCTGTGATTATGAAATGCTGAAATTTCTTCGGATTACACCTTAGGGGCCATTCAATAATTACGTAAGCATGATTTCCAATATTTCAGACCCCCCCTCCCCCCCTTGTAAGACATAGTAAGATTTTTCAATACCACCCCTCCCCCCCTGTAAGATCTTACCAATTTTTTTTTTTTCTTAAATCGGTATTTCGAAAGAATCGGCTTTTTGGTGATCAAAACAACACTTTTTTATTCAAACAACCATTTAAAAGGCAAAAAGAACTTCACCGATCAGTTGAAGCAGCCTGATTTAAAATAAACGTACAGTATAAGGTAAATTAGATATGTTAAAATGTATGTGTTGTTACTTACTTTACTGAAAAATAACGCATAACTGCTGCGTTTTCTCAGTTTCATTGCTTCAAATTTTTGAATTTTGATACTGACTGCATTTTGCAAGTCGTCAAACGATTTATTGGCTTCTTCGATTTCTCGCCAAACATCATTCGCTTTTTGTTGTGCAACAGCTGCTGAAAATTCCGAATGAGCTTCCTTAAAAGCCCGCTGCAGCTTGATGTGTAGGTCCCCTCGTTTAGACATACCGTTTAAAAACGATAACAAGACAAAAACGTTTTAAAAATTACGGAAATTACAAAACTATGTACTTAAATCGATCAATTTCTATCACACCAAAACAACTTGCAACTCTCGACGTAACCAACAAAACAATCGCCATATTGTTATGATATCAGTCAGTTTCAAGCAAGGTTTTAGAAAATCAAATACCAGGTAAAAAAAAACGATTTACAATAGTAATAGTCCTTGACGTATTGGTATTCATTATTGAAGTATTGTTTAGAGCATTGGTAAACTGGAAGAGTGGATGACATTATTAATAAACGATCCATTAACGGGAAGATTACCGCCGGGTCCGTAGAAATCGACCTTGACGCGCATTTTATTTTTCTAAAATTCTTTCAAAAAAATATTGAAAATTCAAAAACATCCGTTTTTTTCGTAGATTTTAAAGAAAATTTACACATAAAACATTTTTTTATCTCATTATTTAAAAAAGTTAGATATAAAACAAATTAAAAAAATCTGATTTTTCGATATTTTATATCCAACTTTTTTAGATACAGAAAAATTTGTAATACGTCAATTTCCTTTGAATTTTGCGGAGAAAAACTGATGTTTTTACAGATTTTTGGTATCTTTTTCCAATATTTTTAGAAAAATATAAACGTGAATTTTTCGGCGGTGGCGGTAAGCTTAATTCCGCTTAAGCTGATGGCGAAAGTTAGGATATTCAAATTTTACATAGGTATCTTCGATGTCTCTTCAAATATTGCTTCTTGCGGTGAGAAAATAAATATATTTTCTTTTTTTTTTGACGTACACTACGTCTTACGGGAAGGTTTACCCCCAGTACCTCTAAACCTCGAAAATCTAAAATTGCGACCGTCACGAAAAGGTGTTATTTTTTGAACGCTATAAGCTTTGTCATTTTTAGATGAAATTAAAATCCGAACACACCAATCGATAGAAAATACCTTTCGTAAGCTGTTGCAATAAACTTTTTTTTTTCAATTTTTCATAAAAATCTGTTTTAAAAATGGACAAATAAAAAGTGATAATTTTATCACTGTTTTCATGAAATAACCGTTCTCCCCAAACCCAGTCCTCATAATCAAGTACAATTTGGTGGCACATCGTGCTGCTTGAATCAGAAAAGTTATAAAACAGCGCTGCTAATGTGCCTCAACTCATTTTCGTTTCGGACGGCGGGTAAGCAGGTAGCAGCAGCAGTAGCAGCAGTAGGAAGGCGGTTCCTGTCAAGCGCGCAGAGTTCGAGTTTTGCACCTCAAACTGTGCGCGTCATTCCCGTCGAGATCATTGGCTGCTGGTAGCGACGTCGCCTCGATGGCGCAAGCGCTCCTTGCCTGAATGATAACTACAAATCTCGATTACTTTTCGGAAGGACATATAAGCTTTTGTAAACAACGCATTTTATCGTCGGATTGGCATAACTAATAGCTCGCCCCACATACAACACCACTAACAGTTTAGGAAAATTTTCCCCTATCTGATGGTAGTACTAGAATGCGTGGGCGAGCTACCAGTTGCGCCAAATCGACAATCAAATGCGTTGTTTACAAAAGCTGATACCACAAACGAAGTGACAGACGACTAACTGGCGAAGAAATCAATTAAAATAATGTGGTTCGCTGTAATAGAATTTTCTTAGAAGCTTGTGCCATCATCCACCAGATGGGATAGTATTTTTGTGTTGGTTTTGCACAAAGTTGATTTTGTGTACAATGATTCTTTGACAGTGTGCAAAGAGTGTATCATTTTGTCATTTTTTTATGCATTTATGTTTTGAGTAGAGTAAAAGAGATAGAACCAAAACATTCTAGGACATTTGGTGAAAATGCTAGTTCAATCCAGTAGTAGTGTTGCCATGTGGTATAATCCAGTAGTAGTAGTGTTGCCATGTGGTACATTGAAAAATTGCAATAGCAGGTTAGTCACCAAAGTTTTCGAGCCGCTCCGTCTGTCACTTCGTTTGTGCTGATATGTTCCTTCGAAAAAGTAATCGAGACATACTTCTTGGGCTGTGTGCCAATTGCCGAGTTAAATTTAACTCGTGGTTAAACATGACATTTCGTAAGTTATTTTCAATGTTCGAAAATGCCGGAAATTGATCAGTTTTCAAACAGAACTCAGCCACGGGTACCAAAATTTAACTTCTAGTATGGAGGCGAACCAGCCCAAGGCTGAAAGCTTCCCTAATAAAGATAAATAATAATAATAATAATAATAATAATAACTTCTAGTCAGTCCGAAATAACCACGCTCGTATAGCAGGGTTATTCGATAACTCATCTGTCACTTTTAACCACGAGTTAAATTCAACTCACCCATTGCGACACAGCCTTGGAAGTAAAATTAGTTGCCTCTTTATAAATTCAGGCTCTTTAGGTTGAACCTTCATGCGAAATTTCGGTATTGGTAGTCAATATTTCGCGATCAGAACATTTAAGCTTGAAATCCCTCCATTTAATTCTCGGTACACAATCTATTGATGGAATTAAAAAAATCTTAATATGAATCCTGATGAATGTGGGCGTCTTAGTGGAATACCTGTATAATGAGATTATATCTTATCCCCGACCCGACTTGAAAAGACGATTATATCGCATTATATCTTAATATGGTTTTTTAAGATTTCGTGCGTTTTGTGAACGCACATTCATTATTTTGCATAAGAACACGGGTGTTTCTGTGGTGATAAAAAGGATAAATTATCAGACGGTACCTCTATTTATGTATGAATATATATTCGCATTTTATGAGGTCCTGAATTTAACCAAGTTTTACTAAGTAGGAAATCCAAAATATGTACATAGGACCGAAATAATAGGTTACTTCTACTGCTTTTTAAATCAATATCTAGAAAAAATGCACAAGAATTTCACTACACAGCTTAACGTAGTCTACGTCAATCCTGCGGTCGTGTCTTGTACACAACCCCACCATTATTGGTATTATTCTTTGGTATTTTTCCTCTTATGTCATGCTGGTCAATACCAAATTTTGGTACCAGATCAGAATTAGGTATTCATTAGTTATTTTCTCCTGCTCGGGTAATGGTGATTACTGTCAGAAGTACGGACCAGCAAATTGAACATTAAACGCAATTCTAGGAAATACTAGAATTGTTATTTGGAAAGCTGCACTAACAATCTTTTTCTTACGTAAGATTTGTATGAACCCCCCCCCCTCCCCCCATCATAAGAGATCGTAAGAAATTTGAAAACCCCCCCTCCCCCCCTAAATGCTTACGTAATTATTGAATGGTCAATATTCAGATGTGACCGCAGTTAATTGACCAGTCAGTACTCGCGTGGAGGAGAAGTGCCCGTCGCGGTCAAAAACAACATCGTTTGTGAACCTGTCACTTTGCCGAACTGCGACCAACTGGAACAAGTGGCAGTTTGCGTAAGATTGGGGCATCGTTCGCTTTACATCGTCACCATTTACCTTCCGCCGAATTCATGCTCCGACTTATATTCAGCTCATGCAAAAGCAGTTCAGCATATGTCAATCCGTTCTTCAGAAGGTGACATTATTCTATCACTGGGTGACTTTAACCTGTCGAATTTGCGCTGGCATTTGGATGGTGATATAAATGGTTACATTCTCTCAAACGTAGAGCTTCCATTTCCCGGTGGTTTCCACTATCCCGGGATTCGGGAAATATTTATTTGATATCCCGGGATATCCCGGGATCCCGGGAAGTCAAAAAAGATAATAAATTGGTTTAAGATTCGTATGATCATAATTTCTTTAAACGATGTTCTGAAATCTATGTTTCATCTCCTTAGAAGAATGATTAAAAAAAGGAGATTTCTTCAATACTAGGGACACCAGATTTAACAACATGTCTTCATTTTGAAGACATTTAAAATTCTGTAAAGGTATTTTTTTCATGCAGATATTTTGAAGACATTTCATGATATGTAAAGTTGTTTCAAGACATGCGGAAGCTGAAGCAGACTTCCGATGGATTTTTTTTAATTTTAAGCTGGCATGATATTTTTGTTAAATAAATAAAGTTTTTGATTTCATATTTTAAGCTTCTTCCTAAATATGTTGAATATGAATAATGTAGCCAAAATTGGACATTTCAGAATAAAACTTGATCCAATTGAATATTCATAGGACTTCACGGAAATATTCGATTAGCTGGAGATGTTTAGAATACTTCCTGATCAACGTTCAGTTTTGGGATAATATCTTCACAATAGTACTTGATCAACCTGAAGCCTTGAAAAATATTCAGAAGACTTAATTGAAATCTTCGATCAGCTGAAAATATTTTAAGTACTTCCTAACCGATCTGCCATCTTGGGAGAGCTGATTGAATGTTTGACCAGTTTAAGATCTTCAGATTTCCTGATCAACCTGAATTTACTCATATCTGACCAACCAGTAATCTTGAGAGACTATCTAAAGACGTTATTTGAGTTTTACGAACAGTTGAATATCTTAAGAATAATAATTGATTGACCTGAAGTCTTGAAAAATATCCACAGGTCTTTAAATCTCCGACCAGCTGTATATCCTTTAAATACTCTCTAATCACATTTCCGTCAGACGTCTTTTGAATTTTTGAACACTTGCATATCTTCAGGACATTACTTAATTAAGTTGGAAAGTCTTGAATAATATCCAGAGATATCATCACAAATTCGTGAATATCAGTTATACGAAGATTCGTGTACTTTCAAGAAGGTTCTTGAACTTAAACTCAGTTCCATGAACTCAAAGCCTATATAAAGATCCCTGAATATTCTACGAAATCCTGGGATTTTTCGTCAACTTCTTCGAAGTTCCCAATACTTGAAAGATTTTTGCATAGCTTACATCTTTTCATTTTTCGATAGGTACAACTGATTTTCTGCCCAGCTTGTTGTACTTGTACGAATTTTAAATAATTCATGCGATGTTCCGTAATCATCGTCCACGAAGTTGTTTAACATTCTACGAAGTATCCTGAAGATCTTTGATGGTCCCTGAAGTTTTACGAGGTTCCAAGAATTTCTATGAAGTTATCTGAAATCAAGTGAATGTCTCTTGACATCTAAGAAGTTCCCTAATGGGACGTGATATTATGTTTGTCAGCCAAATTTCACAATAGTCCGTGCAGATCATGATGATTATGGTGGATGATTTCTCTCAATGAATATATTTATAAAAACTATTTTGCCGTGCTTTAGGATTAGATTACATACTAACGGGTAAACGTAACGAATGACAGCCAGGGAGAGCCATGGAAGCCAAGATAGAAGTCGGTGACTCTAAAAACTGCAAATACTGAGTCTTTTCATCAGTTGAGACTAGTACAATAGAGGTAACTCAAACTTTTCTCTCAGTTCTGGTACTATTTCCGGTCCCAAGCTAATCGATTCGCCCCTCGAAACATAGGAAAATCCAGTAACCCCTCATTTTATCTGTCCAACTTGCAAAGCGAATCAAAACAAACATTGTGTAGTACTAGAATTTCGACTAGAATGGAGTACGTTAATCGTTTGCTTGGGACCAATAGACTACGTACTTCCAGCCATCTTAATAATGCATTTCAATGGTTTTTGATCAACTATGAATGATGGTCATCTCACGACGCTCAACCTGATTGAATCAAAATGTTCACGGTATTTTTCACGAGTGCTTCTTGTACAACGATCATATACAAAAAGTGATGTATGTGTGCAATTCTTTCGAAAAATCAGAATGAATGGCAAACGAAGGGAAGAGATATATTTCATAAAATGTGAAAGTTCTGGATTCAAATTCTACTACAGATATTCCAAGAAAGATTTATAGTGGTAAAAGAGTCTCAAATTAAAAAATGCCGCGGTACACGTGATCCCCCTTCGAAATGTATTAATCCCGGGATGGAAGCTCTACCTCAAACGTTTCTTTGGAACACGAACAATTCCTCATCGAAAATATGTTTGTTAACGGCCTCCAGCAGATAAACAGTTTCGTCAACATGAACGGTAGACTTCTCGATCTCGTGTTCGTCAACCTACCTGAGCATCTAGACGTCATCGCACCCTCTACTCCACACACAATCATCACGAACCATTCATTTTACTACTCGACGAAAGCAGCGACGATCTGGCTGCAATGGACGACCAAGACGAGAGTTTCAACTTCGATTTTAAAGCATGCGACTACGATCTCCTAAACAATGCGTTTGCTGGTATCGACTGGGATCTTCTACTGCAGAACAGAACAGTGGACGAAACAGTTGCAGTTTTTTTTATGAAAAGCTGTACGAAGTTTTTATCGAGTAGTAGGCGACCCATTACCTCAGTTTTCAGCAAACCATGGTGGACTACGGAGCTGAGACATCTCCGGAATAATCTCAGGAAATCACGCAAACGGTTCTTCTTAACAAGGACTGATAGCGACAAAGTTAACCTCCGCGAAGTGGAAACGTCGTACAAGGAACTTCTTTTCTCGTCATATAGAAACTATGTATCGGGAATTGAATCTTGTGTGAAACAAAACCCTGCTTCTTTCTGGGATTTTGTTAGGAAACAGAAATCTTCCACCCGGATTCCATGTAACGTTCATTACGACGGAACACCTGTTTGCGACGTTCTTCGAGAGTGTGTTCACTAATGTGTCACCTGTACTTCGACATGACAGCTTTGCCCATATTACTACACATAACATCACGCTTCCTGTTCTCTAGTTTTCTTCAGAGGAAATTCAAAAATCTCTTGAAGATGTAGAAACGAACAAGGCCTTGGGACAGACGGCATTCTTCCACTGTTATTGAAAAAAATGTTCGTCCACACGACTTTTCCAACTGCGTGGAAAACGGCATCGATAGTACCAATCCATTTTGGAAAAGTTGGTCCACAAGGTCTTGTATAATGCTTCTTCCTCGATTATCTCGGAGAGCCAGCACGGGTTCATGAAACATCGGTCTACAACAACAAATCTGATGGGTTACGTCACCAAACTGTCTCGTGAAATTGAACAAAGAAGGCAAGTAGACGCGGTGTATATTGATTTTGCTAAAGCGTTCGAGACTGTACCGCACATTCTAGTCACTGATAAAATGAGACACATAGAATTCCCCGATTGGATAACAGAGTGGCTTTTGTCGTACTTATCGAATCGAAATGCTTATGTGGTTGTTAACTCTGCACGATCCCATTCATGCAACATCATGTCTAGTGTACCGCAAGGTAGCGTTCTCGGTCCTCTAATCTTCAACATTTTTATTAACGACCTGTGCATACTACTTTCATCATTCAAACTTTCCTTTGCCGATGATCTCAAAGTGTATCGCATCATTGCCTTGTCTTTAGACTGTGACGCTTTGCAGGAGGATATAAACGTCATGCTTATCTGGTGCGGTGACAACGGCATGCGCGTTAACAGCAAGAAGTGCAAGATAATATCTTTCACTCGCTGTATCGGTCAAACTCACCATCAGTACTATATGGACGCATAGACACTCGAACGGGTAAATTCGATCTGCGATCTGGGAGTCACCATCGATTCAAAGCTGAGGTTTAACGATCATGTAGGGATTATATCAGCCAACGATTTTTCGGTATTAGGATTCATCCGTCGACACGCTTCTGACTTCACCGATGTATATGCTCTAAAAACACTCTACTGTTCGTTGGTGCGCAGTATCCTGGAGTACGCTGCACCAGTTTGGTCACCAGATCGAACGTGTGCAGAAAAGGTTCATAAGATTCGCTCTTCGTCAACTTCCTTGGAACGATCCAGAAAATCTTCCTCCCTATGTCGATCGATGCCAGCTGATTAAACTCGAACCTCTTTCTGCCAGGCGAGTCAACATGCACCAACATGCACCTCATCAAAGGATCCATCGATTGTCCTGCACTTCTCGAACAGATTCCACTGAATGCTCCACCCAGGCGCTTCCGCCACTCGCCACTCCTAGCGGTTCCTTATCATAGGACAAACTACGGCCATAATAATCCATTCGACTCGTGTCTTCGAGCATTCAATGACGTTAGCGATGAGTTCGATTTGAATTTGTCTAAAAATGTGTTTAGTAATAGGATTAAAGATAAGGTTTATGTTTAATTATAAGTTATTCAGTCGGTACGACTAAGTCGAAGATGGTGTAATAAATAAATAAATATTCGTTACAAGTCAGGTAACACAGGAACCCCGGTGTTCGAGACAAGAACGCTCTATTGACATAGAATACCAAGATTGTTTTGTGACTCGATTCTTTAAAAAAAATCATAATACAGGCACACCTCGATATAACGTAACCACAGACAAACAGACATAACTCTTAGAAGAAATTCTTCTATCATGCACATTCCCAAGCACGGTTTTCCAACCGGAGTATCCCCCGGTCATGTAATTTTTTCACTAGTTGCTTTTCCCTTGTTCTGTCAACGCGTCAGCTGTGTTGAATAAAAACAAAACAGATGGAAGTCAGTGATGTCGGTTCTACGAAATTTTCCGTAGATCTAGAGAATTGATTGAATTTTGCAGAAATACGAATCCGTTGGAGAAATTCTCAGAAGCTCAGACCTTTTGAAGGATTTGTTTTGATTGTTTAGTGTGATTTTTCTTTTGCTGGAAACAAGTTTTTAAACGTGGTAATGCAGCACTAATGAATGCCCTTTCTAACACCGCTCATCACTTCAATGTGTACATAGCAAACAATATGTATTCTGTAGTCGTCAGATTAGTATGTGGTATAGACTTTCAGACACGCATCAGACTTTTATCATTAAATAATTTAATAAAATCTCAATTTTAAATCATTCTCATGCATCTACAAGATAGGTGTTTAAAGTATACTTTGGTGCAATAAGACCACTGGAAAAGCGCATGGATATCGTAGAACATTAGAAAAGTTTTTCAAAAAGGGGGCTGAAAAAATCGGGTCATTACTTTATATGTCTTCAGTGGGATGCCTTGGTCCCCGTATCATTCTCAAGAGCTGACATCTACTAAATTGACTTTAAAAAGAACTGGCATCACTGCCAAGTTCAAAATGTAGTGGCTTGCTTAACGCTTCAGTGGCGCCACCATGACAAATGCAAGCACATTCCCAACTAAAATCTAATTTGCGAAGAATGTGATGTGGAGAGTTATGTCTGTTTGTCTGTGACGTAACTGTCACTTTTGACTTCCATTGCCGATTTCTCGCAAACGATCATTCAAACAAGTAAAGTAATAACACCATCGGACAGATGAGATAATCCCCCATTATGGTAAAATTAATTTAAATGATTCAATTACTATTAGGGTGATATTGACTATGGAAATCAAAAGTGACAGTTACGGTATATCGAGGTATACCTGTAATGATATATACATAATAGGGTGGTTCAAAGTTTCCTAATAAATGGCTCAATCGATACTAAATCAGGTCCTGATCATTCTGCCACAATTTGAGCTCATTTGGTTGCGATTTCCTACTGCCATTGGCCTGACTAATGGGAGAGCCAAGGGGAGCAGGCCCACTCCAGAATTATAAAGCCCTCCCACAGAATGTTGGGTAATTTTGTTTTTGATTCGCTGATATGGACTGATATTTCCTTTGTCAAGTAGGTCCAATGTTAGTAGTAGTAAAATTATGATTATTTCTGATGATTATGATTGTACATTGATTTAACATTTCAATTAATTAGCCTATCTGGCTGTTCTTCTATGTTTCATTGGCTATTTTAATTTAATACGCTTTTTTTTTAAAACTACTTTACAGGATACCCTTTGGGGAGGGGAGTGTTTTTGTTTTAAATTGAAAAATGTGATAACCTACCTAACTACGAGCATAACTTAACTTAACGTGCTAAATCACGTATGATCTGATGATTTGATCTCAGACAGACTTTTCTGAACCTTTCTAGGATGAGCGTTCTCCGCTCCTGCAGTGTCTGAAGACCAGCCAGGCGGTCGATCTCAGAATTTCGAGTCCGCATGGGACTGTTGAGGAACATCCAAGGGATCTTGTTTTGGATCCTTTGGAGTTTGAAGTGATGGCACTTTGCACAGCTCTCCCAGATTGGCGTTCCGTACTCAATCGTGGGGAGAAGTGGCTGCTGATAAGTGGGTAGAGCGACCTAATCAAGATGTTGCACTTGGAGGATGTTTTGTCCACATTGGAACGGAACAGCAACTTGCTATCAAGGGTGAGACCAAGGTAGATGACTTCATTTGACAACTCTATGGGAGTATTATCAAGGTGGACTTTTAAGTTTTAGTATGGTCTGTGTTTTAGCTGTATTGATACAAATCTCCCAGCTTTTGAAATAGTTGGACAGAACATCCAGGTCTGATTGGAGTTTTTTCGTCAGAGCACGGATCACTCGACCCTTATAGACCGTTCTGTTACAAAGGTCCAATACAATATTTTAAATATGCACCATGTGATCAAGCATTCAAGTAAATTTGTATAACACTTGCGGTGAAACCCCTTGGGCAGACGATACGGCCATGCTTAACGACTGCTGAATAAAGGCCCAAGCGCAATGACAGCGGAAGCGGAACGGCAACGGCAGCGGAAAAGCCCGATCTGAGTAAACCAACTTGTCGGATTGAAAACTTGTTGGAACCAAATCGACTTCGGTTAGGCATCTTGAAGTCATTTGTGACAACTGTCAAACTTTCCGCTTCCGTCCACATTGCGTTTGGGCCTTAAGGCGTGCATGGCCGCGGCAGAATGGCGACACGGAGTAACGGGTGAAGAGCTGAAGGGTTCTGCGATGCTTAAAGAACAGAATACTAAGTGCGAGTAGTGAATCAAGGTGAAGTATAAATCACTTATTCAGCTGAATCAGGTTAAGTCTAACCCTTTCTCGAAATTGGTCGAAGAACGGCACTAATGGATGTTACCTCCTCGCTAGGACCTTTTTCAACCAATCAAATCGCTATCTGGTTGGCGAGTCAAGGACCGCCATTCCACGCTACGGTCTAGGTGACATTTAGTTACCCTGACCTAAACGTAAAGGACATCGTTCTCGGGCTGAAGACCCTAAACGTCAGGGAGAATTTCCCTGTCCGGTCGGACAGAGGGCGGCCTTGCCGCCGTCAACCGGCTTCGTCAGAAGCCAGCATCGGAAAACCAACCCACCATCGCACTACCTACAGCCGACGTTCGGTCAGCCTTGCTTCATCCGCCATTGCCGGAATTGTACCGGAATTTCACCGAGCGGTGGTACCACCATCTTGCCGACACGATCGGCCTTTCATCGTCCGCCATCGACAGAATCATTCCGGAACCGCAGCGATTGCTCGCTGGAATGCAGTCTGCCCGACAAGTAGTTTTTGATGATCTTAACAAGGAAGATCGGGAAGTTGTATCACTAGGCCGTCATGTCAGACATTGTCGAACGCCTTCTCGTCGTCCTACAATGCCATGGCAGATGTATTGGAAACGGACTTGTTCCGCTTGATGAGTTGGTGGATGATAGAGTGGCCTTTCCTTAACTCGAATTGATTATGATAAAGATGGTATTATCATTTGAAAATACCAGCAGACGGCTGAGCATCAACTTTTCGAATAGCTTCGAGATGGAAGACTAAAGGCAAAGGCTGATGGGGCTATAGCTTTTGGCACTGGTAGGGCCTTTGCAAGGCTTGTTGATTGGAATGACTTTGGCTAATTTCCAGCATGAAGGGAAATAGCCAAGCACCAAACGCTTATTGAAGACCGCTGCAAGGTGCTCGAAGAAGTCAACACTCAAGTTTGTCAACTCGAGGTTGGCTACTCCATAGACACCAGCGGCCATATTCTTTGTTGATTTAATCGCTGCTATCACCTCATCAACCGATATTCTACTTACGTCAGGGACAAATACGGGGGTGACTCTATACATTGCCTACGATACTGCAGGCTCGTGGGGACTCACCATGACTTGGCCAAGGTTATTTGAATTCACAAAGTGTTGACCAAGAGCATTGGCCTTTTCAACTGGGGTTATGAGCAGGCTTGATGGTGCCTCGCTCGCGAGTTTGAAATAAGCCGAGCGTAGCATTTTTCTGAGGAGCAGAATGCCTACTGCCAAATCATTCCACTGAGCTTCAGAGCTCAGTGCATCAGTGCATTTCTTCCATTTTGCCCGCATTTGCTGGATGTCCTTGACTGCCCTGCCGCTTCGTCGAAGTCGCTGCTTTGAAATTGCCCAGTATTTTTCGACTGGTCGAAATTCCAGGCAATTCGGAGGATTCATTAGATTGGGGACAAAATCGAACTTGTTGGCAGCGTACCACTCCAGAACCACCTTGGAGTAGTGGCAGCTGGTAAAATCGGGCCAAAAGTTGACTTTGCCCCTATGCTTGCGGATGAGCGGCAATACACGCTTTTTCAGGCATTCTTCTTTGAAAACTTGGGATGCCATCGTCGAGGATGTGACGAATGGTTCCGTTTTCATGGCCTACTTCGCGAACTTGTCGGCAAACTCGAACTTGAATCTTCCCGGCACATCCCCACGTCCAGTCGCAATGTAAAACTTTTGAACGGGAAGCTCCTTAAAATCGAGTTTGACGTATGTTTCGTCATCGATCAAAGTGCAGCCCTTGTGTTTCGTCTAAACACGGTCGTACAAGAGCCTTGCACGCTTTTTGGCCACAGAGTTCTGCTTCATGTGCTGGTTCGGATGTTTACTGGCTTTGTATGACTTGAATCCTTCTCTGGCAAGGATGTTCCGCACCGTTTGAAAGTTGGCGTTGTACCTTCTGGCCACATCCCGGATTGAAAGACCGGGGTTGACTTTAACGCACCTCAACACCTTGCTGCGTAGCTGACGATCCCTGGTTCCAGTTTTTTCGTAGGTCCGCTGATTCCTTTCCACACTCAGGATCTCCTTGTAGGTTTTGAGCACTCGACAAACTGTTGTTTTTGGCATCTTCAGCACTTTAGCCAGCTTGGAACCGGTCCAATCCGGATTTTCCAGGTGTTTGTGCACAATAATTTTTCTTCTTTCGAGTTACATTTGACGTTATTTCTGAACACGATCGACTACTTTGATCAAACTTGCACCAATTGTTCTCTATAGAAGTGTAAACAAACCGCTGTCAAAGATTTTCGATTCCCAACACTAGAGGCGTGCTAGCGGCGCGCGAGGGGCGTACACCCAACCGAGGAATGTAAGATTCGCTTACAATTATGTGGGATTCATCATCAGAGGATGTTAGTGGAGACCGCATGAACCGAGGATGCGATATAGGGTTACGGTATGTAATGTGGGTCTAGTCCTTTCATTCGGCCTATCACGCAAATAAATAATTAATTAAGGAATATTACACAAAAAATAAGGAAAATATTGATCACTGATGGTTGATAAATGTGTACCACACACAAATCAATTTATATCACAACATTTCAATACATTTTCAGCTCTCGTAAGTAATAAAACTGGTTGAGAATATCACAATGTTCGGAGTTTTTAGCCGCCATGACTTATAAGGTTAAGATGGGAAGGTTGACTGACGATCATCAAATGGCCTGATTATGGCATTTATTGATTGGAATTACCTGATAATACACACTAGACGTAAAACTTACAGTTGCTGTTTGAATATTTTATGTTTATTTTAATTGTTTAACAACGTTTTCACAAGTAAAACATGGACCCAACTTTAGGGACACATTTCTTTTCTATGTTCCTAACTATGGCCCATGAAATTCATTTGACAGCATATAGCAATAAGAGTAACGTCAACAATGTTGTTTTGCATTTGGATGATAAGGAACGAACAGGAAGGGAGATTTTTTCTGCCAAACCTGTATAATGAACATCACAATGTTCTGATTTAGATATTCTGCGGTCAAAAGACGATAAGCGAAATTTTTAATTTTTAATTTTTAAATTGAGTGATTTAATGTAGTTTTCGTAAAATTTTCTCTAAGAAATGTTTTGAGGAATGAAGAGCATTAAGTTAACAGTGATAGTGATAAAAAAAAATACATCAGAAAACGTTACCAAGAGCGTTTTTTTGAGGATCAAACAAGATAGGACGAAGTTGCATCCATAAATAGACCCAATTTGGGGACAATAGACCCATATTACATACATTTCCCTCGTGAGTTATTGTCTTAAAAAAAGTAAGTTTTTCAACTTTTCGTGGTTTCTGATAGCAAACGACATGATAAGCATATCTAAGCATACCATTTAGCAGTAGAATATCGTTTGCAGGTAAATTCATTGATGAGTTATGATTAAAAACGTAATCGATGGCTGCATA
The DNA here is from genome assembly GCF_037179485.1 of Ochlerotatus camptorhynchus. Classification (NCBI taxonomy): domain Eukaryota; kingdom Metazoa; phylum Arthropoda; class Insecta; order Diptera; family Culicidae; genus Ochlerotatus; species Ochlerotatus camptorhynchus. The sequence continues at coordinate 614,048 of NW_027041058.1, forward strand.
TTAGACCGAGGTTAGGGACGTATACCCTACCTAGCTGCGGTCCAATGCAAGAAAATTGGAGACCGAAAAATGTAGAGTGTATTAGTGAGGTAAATTAGTTATGTCGAAAAAAATAGGAATCCGATTGCCGACTGGACTCGAACCACGAACGCTTCGATTATCAGACCTGTGCTTTCTCCACTGCTCTCTCCATGCTTCTGAATATGGATAGCCTAAAAGCAAAGATGAAGCGCTCATTTTCTCGCATACTCGACTTCGTATGCTTTTTCTGCTGGAGAGATTCGAGGCAAGTGTGTGTGTCGTTCTACAATGTTCTACAATGTGCGTCGTTCTACAAGCTTACTGGTATAGTCGAAAGCGTAGATAGAACACGAAATGAAAAAGACAAAAGACCATTACACTCATTGTAATAGATTTTTGGTTTGCGTGTACCAATTTACTTTTAGGCAGCCTTTACTTCAATGAAAAATGTTTCTATCAAGTTCAGGACAACAATTGTTCCAACCCTATGATTCGTTTGTTTGAAAACTAGCTTGATGTTTTCAAATTATGTTTGAAAACTAGGCTAGATGGTTTCCTGAAAGTCCTTGCTTTGACATTCCAAATGCTTACAAAAATAAGAAAAATTTGGTTGGATTAAAACACATTGCGTATTTTTAGATTACAGACCTAAGTGTCGCGTTGCCAAAATCGAGATCTAATTGTTGTACCAATTTCCAGAGTCAAATTTATATTCATTTAAATACTGAAAAAATATGTCTTTGTTGTTGAATGCACAGTGTATCTCTAAATTGATCGAGGACAATTTTGTGAAACATGGTGAATAGATATACTTTTTTTAAATCGTGACTGGTGGTTGAACAGATGGTTATTGATTTATTACTATAGTTTTGGTCTTTATTGGAAGAGCCTGTATGAAGTTAGATTTGTTTTAGTAAAACGGTCGATTTTTTAATTTTTACCTAGTGGACGAATTTTAGTAAAATTAGCGGCATATGAATGATATTTATTACGACCAAAAATGTGCAAAGTTTCAAGAAGTTACGAAAAAGGCGTTTTTCTTAAATTGCTCTAACTTTTTGTAAACTCAACCAAATATGTCCAATACTGAGCTGCCAAAAATTTAGAGACATATCTTTTTAACTTGTGCTTTTAGAGCCGTTTTTTTTAATTTAAGTACAGCTGTTCGATCGATTTTGTGTACGTATACACACGTTATTATTCTAAACTCTCAAAAACTTGAATCAAAGATAACCAACCGCTTTGCATCACATATTGCAGCACCCTGAATCCAGTGCTGAGATTTGTCATTGTCATTGACAGACTTTCGCGCGATATTGACAAAACTGATCTTCACATAGTCACTGATAGACTTGATCGTGAAAAAACCTTTTGTCAAAATCTCATTAATTTTTGCGTCAATTGCAAAGATTCACCTGGTAATAAAAAGTGTAATTTCGTGCATTCTGAGTCACATTATTGTTATCCAAGCAGTTTAGAACGTAGATGCTTCTTCACGTTGACGGCTCCATGTAATTGGTCAAGTCATTTAATTTCGGTACAAATTAAGCTAATAAAAAATCTGCACATGTTAGTAACAGACAGCATTGTCACTGACAATTGACATGGTTTGCCTGGCTGTTAGCTCAAATGGGTGACCAGAGCAGAATTTTCAATATCGCCATGTATTGTCGAGATTTTGCAGCACTACCTCAAACCCTCCCGTCAATCCCAGTCGGTCTACTAATGCGCTCGAAAATGGTTCACCACTTAATTCGGCGGAAACCGTAACAGACCCAATTTTCCCCCTTCGATCTCGTTAGGTTCATCCGTTTCTGTCACATTTAACGACCAATTTTAGCCACCTCGCGTCCGGGACACTTTCTCGACTCTCCAGCCAGCACAGTAGCAATCTAATCGCAGGCCGCTTATTAACGGAGATGGAAACCGGCGGCACGGTGGCAGCACAAACGAGCTGTGAAATCGATCCCATCCCATTCCGACGATGTGGAGAAGTTAAGTTACTCACCTTTCGGCATCCCACAGGGCGCTTTGGTGCGTGAATTGTCCAGGAAATCCAGGTCATACTTTCGCGCCGGTGGAAACGTGAGGGCAACGTGAGCCTCGGCAACCGGTCCCAGTAGCACTACCAGCGTCGTCGCGATGATCACGACACGCAACGACAGCTTCTTTGCTTTACTTATCTTCATTTTGCGCCGATTGCGGGTTACTGGCACATTTGATTACTGCCAACTGGTACCGACTTCAGCTAAATAACCCAAAAAAATTTAACACTCCAACACCACTCAGTTGCTACTACGATTGCCTAACCAATGATCAGTTGCATCAGGTTTCACACTTTTTGATCTCTTTGACGAGATCGCAATAACGAAGAATAACGATCTTCGATTTCGACGGAACCTTTCTAATTTTCACACCACGCACTTCTTCTCGCAGAGACACTTTTTTTGGACACTTTCCGAATCAATAGACCACTCCAATCCGGCTCGGCTACTCTATTTGTTTGTGGGTACAAATTTGGACACAAATCACAATACCGCGGTGCTGTTATTTTCGTAACCAAATTACACACATCGAGTAGGCCGGGTTCGCCGCGTAGTACTGACCGATCACAGATTGCTACGATTATTGGCTCCTGCTTCCGCGATTCGGGCTGAGATGCTCCGCGCGGTACTCTGCATGAAACTGAAAGTAAAGCGAATAAAAAAAAACTTCATTAAAATTCGATTTGCAGTCGAACGGGTGTGCGTGGGCCGGATTCGACAGCCGGTTGTAATTAGCCGTTGGCGGCCTGGAGGAAAACTTTTATATTTTTAAGGCGTGCAGCATTTAAATCAATTATACGAGATTAGGTGTGTGCTCGGCGCGGTGTGGCTTCTTTTTTTTCGCGAACACCGCTGCGTGGATGTTATGTAAATTTTCTCCACCAGCGATGGAGACTCTAGTACCTCTCTGCCACTGGAGTAAACTGATAAAAACGCTTTCTTTTCCGTTTTTTTTTTTTCTTTCTCCTTAAGGCGTGCATACCTATCCGTGCAGTGGTCGCTGGTCGTGTGAGTGGAATTCACGAAAAAGGTGTTTTCTGTGATGCAACTCTGGCTCGGACGAACGAACGGGCGTGCTCTATTAGGTGGCCATTTAGCGGCATTAACGAGTTCCAAATAGGATTGGGTACGGTTTTCTTGAGTCGAGGACTGAGATGTTTTCTGCTCGGGTTATTTTTTGTACTATATTTATGGCACCGACTGTGTGTTTGGTTGGATAATTGGTGCTAATGCTTTGGTCAAATATCATCTATTGATAGTAAAGTGTCATAATATCACGTTCGGTAGGTTACTTTTTCATTCATGTTTACGTGATTGTTGGTGCGAGTTTGTTGTGGAAGAACAATATTTGAACAGCCACGGATGCATAACATTTATTTTCATATAAATAAGATCATCACATTAATTTCATTGATCGAAAATATAAGATTCAAGAATTTTAAAAATCTGGAGCAAACCACTACAATAAGCTTGTAAAAAAGGATTCTAAAAAGGGCGTCTAAAAGAAGCTTCTAAAGAAGCTTCCAAAAAAGATTCTAAAAGAAGCTCCTTTAGGAAGCTCATTCTAGACGCTTGCCAGTCGCTCCCCGCTTCTCCGACAAATTGTGAATCGGTTTGGTTAATATTGCTGATTGCATCTAAAATTGGACAGCCCTAAAAAATGCCAAAAGTGTGCATTTTTTCCATCAAATCGTTTTGCTGTCTTTGGAGCACTTATTGCTTGTATCATAAGGAATGAGTGCACTGAAGATACCAAGATTAGACGAAAATTCGCAAATGTATCACCATATTTAATAAGTGAAAACGCGCTTATTTTTGATGTGAAGTACGCAATAAAACTGTACGCAATATTTCGTTTTTTTTTAGCAATATTTCTTGATTCTTTAGCAAAATGTAATTGTGTGTGTACAAAATGGTACTGGAAGAAGCATTAAATTTTAACTAGATACCACCAAATAATTTTCATTGTATAACATTAGACTGATGCACAATTTGAAATTTTCGCTCCACAGTGTTCAAACGGATTTCAAATCGAGTCCTGATTAGCCTTCGAAAGTTTAAACTCATTTGATAAGAGACTGACTTGGTACAAACCATTTGAAGTTTATATGGAAATTACTATGGGAAAACAAAACTTTTTTTTCATTGTCTTTTAGCCTTTTTCCATATTGTACTGTTAACAAGTTCTATTGCTATTCTTATGGGAATTTTTATCAGCTACAACTTTGCAGAAAAACGTTGTACAGCCAAACGTCAAATTAAATAGTTATTAATTGTTTAAGAGATTGATAATCTTATGGCAAGATTAAGCATCTGTATTGAGGGCAACACTGTATTCTGTAGTGGGACATATAGATACTATAGATTCCATAGATAAGCGGAGGCAAAGTATAATGTAGCCAACCGAACTGTCAGTTAGTGTAGCCAAACGAGCAGGACTTCATCATGGTGTTGTTTGAGGGAGAAGTATTGTAATATTATGAGCACAAAACGCTTTCCACACTCCGCATTCCGATTTATTTCGAGGACAACGGAAGAAGGAAAGATAAAGCAAACTACTCCTCGATTCATTGTTGCAAAGATTTGCTTTGCACTTCATTTTGAACTTTTACGCACGAAACGAAACAAAACTGCACAACGAAGAGCTCTACGATGGCATGAACTTTTTTCACGGATGCCAATAAATCATTTATTTTTCATGGTTGCCAAAACAACTTTTTGTGTTCTATGGAATCTATAGTATCTATAGTGGGACATAGTACACAGAAACAAAATCCATTGGCAAAAATACTATATTGATGGTTTAAATTAAATACTCCCACCAATAAATTTGTGCAGAAACGAAATTCATTTAATTTGACTAATTTTTCTATCGAAACTACTATACCGTTTGAGTCAGCATAGTAGTCTTGACAGAATGGTAGTAAATTTGATTATATTTATAGTCAACTATACTGAAATCATGGTAGATTTAACGGTATTAAGCGTAGTTATACTGAAAATAAGTGTTTTCTGCAAAATAGTATTCCTAACTATTATCTTTGTTTCAGTGTAGCCATGATGTTTGTCCTCTATTCTACACGGTAAGAAAAAAAATACCCAACGACCAGTTCACTTTTACCTACTTTTGACTAGTTTATCTCTTTTTCTCCTCCTAATGTTGTCAAAAACGGAGGAGCAAAATCACCCAACAGGGGTAGTAAAGTGTGGGAACCCAACGTTGAGTATAATCATATTTACCTACTGTTGGGTACAACTACCTTACTTTTGATTAAAAAGCTAGTGGAAAATTCCATACGAACTACACACAAGTAAATGAAAATTGCTTTAACCCGCTTTACTTACTTTTGGGTTCCTGCACTATAGTGCCGAGATGAGTGAAAAGAACTTAATTTTGGGTACTTTTTTCTAACCGTGTACGCGCCATAAACACCAATGTTGCCTGCTGAACAGTTGATTGACCATAATTATAAGACATTAATGAATCATTAATAATTTTTGTTCCTTACATTTGATCGAAAAGTGGTCTTGAACAAAGTTGTGACTGAAAAAATTTTCAACAAGCTCAGCTATCGTTTTTTAAAGTAGAGTGAACTGGTGAATTTTGAGATAGATATGAACGGAAATTATGGTTTCTCCATAGTAATTCCCATATAAATTTCAAATGGTTTGTGCAAAGTCAGTTTCTTACTAAATTAGTTTAAATTTTGGGAGGCTAATCAGGGCCCAATTTGGAACCGTTTGAGCACTGTGGAGCAAAAATTTTAAATTTTGCATCAGTCTATTGTAACATAAACTGCACAAACGCATAGAATCCACATCCAGGAAAAAATCCTACAGTAGGCCAGAAAACTCCAGCAATTTTTTGCGAAGTTCAGCATTTTTCGGAACTGAAATATTCAATAAAATGTTATTCGAAATTTAAGGAAAAAGAGTTCACCAGTTCACTGAGAATTCAAACAACGTAAACAAACAAACTCGTAACGCAGACACCAATAAAGTCACGCACAAAGCTGAAACATCCGCAGCAAGTGTTGGCAGGTTTTGTAAACAAAACAAATAACGTTGCCAAATCATCTGATTATATTTCCGCGAATCTCTGTGTATAGGATTACTACCTTAAACCAAAGAGAAGAGGAGATAATACGGCCACCAGTGCCCGATCAGAAGCAGCGGACTTCGACACAAGGCCTAGTTATACTATTTGTTGGCTCTGGAATTCGTTCAGATCCAGCGTCGCAAGTTGCCAGTGATCGATGCAGAGGAAGCGATTTACGAGATGTCCATCTCCTCGTCACAAAAGTCTGCGAGAAACCGCGCCAAGCTTCAACGAACGGGCATGTCAGCAGCAGCAAAAGAGCGCAGAAGACTCGCTGAGGAAAAGGCAGCTCAGGAGCAGGGCGTCACAATATCAGCTTCAATCGACCAAATCGATGCGACGAAGAGACTGCTGGCTTTTTTTTGTTAAAGTCGAACAGCTTCGCAGCATTCTAGAACCTCAGTCGGCGTGCACAAACAAATGTTCAATCGCTTGTCTCTCTTTCTCCCGTCGCTCCATTGGTCTTCCTTTCAAGCTTCGGTGAAACGGATGAGCGAAAGAGCGCTCGACTTAGATAGTTTTCTCTTTCATGAAACACTTATCTTTCCTTTATATAACGTCGGTCTCTGTTCCGCAATCTAGTGCCAATCACCGACGGACATCGATTGCCATCCAGAGATGCCAGATCTACGGAAATCTCCGTAGATCTACGGATATTACAAATTTTTACGGAAATACGGATCCGTAGGCAAAATCTACGGAATTCGGTACAGTTTCTACGGATTTTTTCTTCAGTGTACAATCTAGCGTATAATCTGATTCTGAAGGGATCTTGCTCACTTATCCGCTTTTTGATAGAACTGGCGTTGACGGCGACTCTGTAGCTCTTCCTTCCTATGAAATATCCCGCAAGCAAACGTCAGACTGTGCGTGGAACATGGCGGCCTTCGTACTATCTCTTCACTCCGCCGAAAGTTCCCATAATATACTGTCAATCTTTGCTTGAAGAGAAAACTTTTCGACGGTGCCGTGTGAAGGCGACTAAAAGTCGTGTCGAGACCAGTCTTGTAAGCGGTCACCGTAGTCGACACATTTTCTGTGATAATCAACTGCCTTTGCTTCCGACACTTGCAAAACAAGCTTTCAAATTACAGTACCAAACTAAAATGTCATACGACAGGCTCTGTCATACGACACTGTCGCCGAAGGCCGTCACGAATGTATGTATTTTAGTTTTTCTCATAATAAGAGCTGCTGATGTTGTGCTTGTGTGAATTCTGAAAATAGCAAGCAACGATGTCCTAGTAATAACATTTCTGATCAGAAATGGTTTAATTTACACCAAATTGAGGAATTAGAACGAAATCAAATATGTCATATGATGATTATTTGATAATTTTCTTTTTGCTCGAATGTTGTTCTACCGTTTGCGTTGTGTAAGAGAGACGACGCTTTCTTCCCCGTCAGCTCGATGATGATTAGGCTTTAATGTTCAATTTACTTTGATGCATTTTTAAAAAATTCAAAAGCAGTTTTTTTCGACGCATTATTTTAGATTCCAAAAAGTTCCCGTGATTTTGTGTAAAATATCCAAAGAAATCGAATAGTGCTAGCTTTTAGCAATCGGAAATATGGCGTCGGAGAAAACTGCTTTTGAAATTTTCCAAAAAGCATCAAAGTATGATGCTCATGTTCATCAAAAAGCACGTAATCCATAAGCGTGGCTTTCTTATTAGATAACGACACCACTGTACCGCCGCTACGGGATCACAATTGATCAGATCGCCATATATGGTCTTGAAACCCTTGCAGTGGATCCTCAAATTGAGCTGGAAACCATTGCCGTGGATAATGAGACAGAATTGCTGCTTGGAAAACAGGAAACGCTCCTTTGGAATGAGGACAAATGCCTGGAGATTGTTCCCGTGCAAAACAGGGTTCCTCTGTCATTAATATATGACGAGCACGGCGAAGAGATAGTTTTTCCTGCCATATGTTTCGGCCATCCACGAAAATTCAAGCCAGGGGTTCAGGTAACATATTTAATGATGGCATTCAGTGAAACTCGTCGTCAAGACAGCCGTGTGGCTAATCCACAACATTTATTGTATATGACAATGAAAGTTCTTCGCTTTAGAGTTTCCGAACGCTTGCAATGCACTTTTAAGTGCACAGGGACCGCAAACATTACACGTGTCAACCTTATTCATGGAGCAGTGTATTGAGCGAAATCTATCCTTCCTAAAATCAAAAATGAATTCAGTACAGTGTTGGCAACAGAGGAAGAGAAATTTGTTCACCATGATGCGACAATTGGGAAAGCCTACGATGTTCCTCACACTTAGTGCAAATGAGATGAAGTAGCCCCATTTGTTGAATCTCCTACATCGAAGGACACAATAGCAATAACTTAACAGATCATATCCAGGAATTAACTGCACTACAAAGAGCAATTCTGGTCAATGATGATCCAGCAACGTGCTGTGTGTACTTCAACAAGCTGGTTGACACATTTGAATTTCAGCACCGTGGAAGTCCTCACGCTCACATCTTGCTATGGCTGAACAAGGATCTTCGGGAAGCAAAACTAAAGGTGCAACAGTGTCGTAGTATTCATGCCGCCTGTACTACCATCGGTGCTTTTGAGGGCCACCAAGATTTTCCAAAAGAGTTAAATTTCTGAACATGTCCCAACTAAAATTCATATCAAAAGCTTCTTTTCAGGGCAATCATAGTCATACTAAAGAGTATAAACAGAGAGAATCAGGCTCAAATTCCTATTCCTACATAAAAGACAAGTCCTGCTGCAGTTAACAAGTAACATTTATTATATAAGATCACGCAGTACGACGTCACCATTGCGGGGTTCTTTTATCGATTTATCATTTAACGTAAAGTATCACCTTAGAACTAAAAAAAATATCACCTACGACTAAAAAAAAATCCGTAGAAATCCGTAGATTTGAACAAGTCTACGGAATTGCATAGAAAAATATCTGGCATCTCTGTTGCCATCATTGACGACAATAGAATGTGCAGGAAGGCAGCTTCCACACCTGCGTAGGATATCGCACCCATTCACAACACACATGGGCCGGGACCAACGGCTTTACTTCCCTTCCGAAGGAAGACGTGACCAGAGATTTTTATGCATCAGAAAAATCCCACCGACCTCGGCTGGGATTGAACCCAGACCCATTGGGGTGTTAGAAAGCAGTCACGCTTACCACTACACCACCGGCGCCGGTTCTTTCATGAAACACATCAACAGAGGTTTCACGACGTATATGACGGAACATGAAATAACACATTTAAAGCATTTCTCACGTGAAAACACTTGAAGATTACACGTAATATTTTTAATTTATCTTTCATCCATATATTTATCTAAACAAAATGATCGAAAACGGGACATAACGCATTTTAAAGAAATTCAAAGAGCGGTGATAGAGTGTTCGCCATAATGCCATAATGAGGTTTCGTTTAACTAGAAAATCGACGTTAGTTACATTGAAAGCGATGAGCAAAGCAACGTCGAGAAGTTCCACAGCGGCTTTCTAAGCGTTCTGCTTTTTTATTTTCGTTTCTTGCTGATAGTCCAGCTAGGCGTTATAGAAATGAAGCGTCGAACACGTATGTATGAGAGAAACAAAACACGAGTTCATTTTAGAGCTTCGAAAATGTAGAGCCCTGCCCAGGAGTATAAGGAATATCTGGACAACAAATATAAGATTCTGGAGGATTTAGCAAGCGAACGAGGATCGAATGGGAGCTCTAACGTCTATCGACGTCGGGTTGAAGAATGGGTGCAAACAACTAACCCTACACCCTTAGACACAGCCAAAACCGCCGCTCAGGAACAAGATGGCCTGCAAGAACAACAACAGCAGGAACAGCGGCGTCAAGTGATTGTCGAGAAACAACAGCAGGAACGGCTGCAGCAAGAACAGCTTCGGGAAAAACAACAGCAGCAGGAAGTAACACTTCAAAAACAACATCGGCAACAACGGTTGCACGCAGACCAGCTACGGAAGCAGCAGCAGAAGCAGTTCGAGAGAGAGCAGCAGTTTCGGCAGTATCAACAGCAGCAGCGGCAAGAGCTCAATCAATCGGATGTGGGAACAGTAGTTGGAACAGGAGAGAATTCTACGCGAGCAGCAACAACAGCTAGCGAATGGTCAAGGGGTCATGCAACGACCAGGAAATCTAATTCCTTCCAACCAGATGCCAGAACCACAACTCAACCCTCCACCGTTGAATCTCGAAGCAGAGTCATGCAGAGAAACGATTCGTGAGCAACCTGGACAATTCCTTCCAGACGCTCTACCGCAGTTGACGCAACTTCATCCGAGAGAATCGTATTATCCGCATAGGCCTGCTAGGAATACAGGTGACAAAATTAGAAGGCCTTCAGTAAACTCGTCGATTGTGGATTTTTTTTTTTTTCTTTATTTTTGTGATTTTTAGCCGTAGGCTAGTTCATCACATGTCGATTGTGGATGATGATGACCAGTAAACTTGTTGAAACTGGTCATCGTCGATTGTGGATGATGATGACCAGTTTCAACTTTCCCGCTCTCAAATTGCAGCACGAAAAGCAGTATCCAAAGATTTGCCTACGTTTTCGGGTAATCCAGAGGACCGAACGACCACGATGTGCGGATTTACGAAGAATGAAAACATAGTTCGACTGCAGAAAAACGTAAAAGGCAGAGCTTACGATGCTGTCAAGAGTCGCCTGATGCATTCCGGAAACGTTCCTGGCATTTTGTCCACTTTGAAGATGCTGTTTGGTCAACCAGAGGTGATCATACAATCGCTAATTGGGAAGCTCTTTATCGCCGATTCGAGAAGACAAGCCGAAAACGCTAGTGGACTTTTCGGTGAATGTCCAAAAGTTCTGTGCCACCGTAGACGCGTGTGGACTGCAGGAGTATAATAGTATAACTCAACTGGGCACAGCATGGTCAATCTGGCGACCTTCAGTGAGTGGATTTATGCCTTGGCGGAAGCAGCGAGGGTCGTCGTATTTCCACCGGCGATACATGACGGGAAGCCAACTCAAAACGAAGCGCGGGGGGCTAAGAAAGGAAATGCGTACCTCAACGCCCATTCTGAAACGTTTCGTCCTAAAGACTACAGTAGCGATTCGGAAGAACAGACTGCAGTTGCATCAACATCGTCGAAGGAATCCTGCCAAATCTGCAAGGGAACTTGCAAGTCGGCCGATAAGTGCAAACGTTTTCTGGAGCTGTCCAGGGAATCACGTTGGGCCGTCTTAAGGGAATTTGGATTCTGCCGCACATGTCTGCGCATCCATAAAGGATACTGCAAAGCAAAACCATGTGGTAACGATGAATGCACCTGCCGGCACCACGAGCTGCTGCACAACAATTCTTGGATGAGGGTTCTGCGCTTTCGTTGCTTGATCAAGAGCTAGCTAACGAATTGCAGCTTGATGGCACTCTATGCCCTTTGTGTCTCCGATGGACTGGAGGAACCGAACGACACGAGGCGGATTCTCACATCTATAGTCTTCACATTGCTGGTGGCAAGAACGAAAGCAAGAAATTCCTCTTGAGCGATGTTAGGACGATTAAAGAGCTACTATTGCCGCAGCAAACGGTTGGACATGGCTGAGTTGTCACAGCTATATCCACACCTTCGAGATCTGCCGATCGATTCTTATCGCGACGCTCGTCCACGCTTTCTACACGGCGAATGAGAACGACCCAAATTTGAGTTTAGTTAACTCATAATCGCCAAAAGTGCAGGAACTTAGCGATGAGTAAAATTTGTCTCAGGGTTTCCTGTGGAAAACCTAAAAAATCTGCCGGAAAATGAGGAAATTGACTTGCACTTTTGGCGATTATGAGTGAACTAAACTCAAATTTGGGTCGTTCTCATTCGCCGTGTAATAGGGATGAAGCACGCCCTGCTCAGTCTTGGCCTGAAAAATTGTGAAGGGGAAATCGCCCAAGTAACCAAAAGTTCTGATAAAAGGCTATTTGTGGCTTAAGCAGCTTGGTTGAAGGTGGTCTATAGAATGCTAAGCAGCCTCATTTTTAGGTCGTTATAAGAACTTGAAAGTTCCGGTACCCATAATTGAAGAACATTCTAAGCAGCTTCTGGCGGAACTTGAACGGAATTTTTAGAAAATAAATTAAAAAAAAGTTTTGTCCTCTACACCAATTCTATATCTAGATAAACATTTCAAAAGGTCCTATCTGCATTGATCGATTCTCTTCATCGACTTTCTCTTTCGTCAATAACTCAGCTGCAAAACCTTTCCCTGTTGTATTTTACGTTTTGGACGCTAGATAAGAGCCTCCTTTCTCAAACCATGTGGTAGAATTAGCGCGAAATCTGTTTACATAGCAGTGGTTATGAAAAGAGAAAGTCGATGAAGAGAATCGATCAAAGCAGATAGGACGATTTGAAATGTTCATCGAGATATTTAGTTCACCCTTTTATGAAAGTTATTTTTAAAGGCAGGTATTAATGTATACCACCCACAGCTCGTGATTTACCGATTTGAAGTGCGTAAGATAGAGATAGAGATAGAGATAAAAGAGTAAGAAGCCAATTGTCTCCTCTTCCTCTTAGCATTAAACTGTCTATTTTAATATGGGTTAACTGAAAATTCAATTGGATATAAAATAATGAAAGCGTCCCAAAAGAGTGGTCCATCCCTGCTCATGCCATATGATGCTTGAAATTGATCTAGTCAGCTGTTGTTCACGAAAAACTAAAGTTTGACAGCTTCAAAATGAATGACATTCGGTGGAAGGGATGTGGATGCATCCTAAAAGTCCTAAACAGCGGATGATAACTGCACCATTTTCTCATAAAAAAAATCGTATAGGGGAAATGAAATCTATTTTCACTAGATTTTCTTACGAAAACGCTTCGCTGAATGCATGCAAACGATTCTTTATGCTTTCAGCTTCAATTTGACTATATTTTTACCACTGAGAAAAACCAATCTAGCAAGGTTTTCTTGAAATGAAACGCACGCATTACAAATTGTAGCTGATTTCGAGTTGCCGATAATAGAACAGCAGATTTACATGCAGTTCAAATGGAACGGTTGCCGAAGAAAAACTGGTTGCCGACAATACTCGCTCTCACTAGAGAAGATTGGAGCTTTGTAAAAGCGTTTCAAAACAGTTTTTGACAATTCTTTCGACTGAAATTGTTAGAGCAGCTGGCAGCAAGAGATTGTAAACAAACCAATACTGCACATGTGTGCGTTCCTTAGAGAAAAAGGCTATAGAAAGAAGGTCGCTGCTTAGGTTGCCGAGAATACGTAAATTCCCCTATCCAGTGTTGGAATTAGAAAAAAAATATAAGTAAAACCGACTTTAGGCTCTGAACCATTTGGTGGATTATTTTAACTTTTGGTTAAAATTTGACAGATGGAAAGTTATCGATTAACCCTGCTATCCGAGTATGGTTATTTCTGACAGACAAGAAGTTAATTTTTGACAACCGTGGCTCGAAAACCGGTCGATCGACAGCACGGGGATTTTCGAACATAGAAAATAACTTTCGAAATGTCACTTTTAACCACGAGTTAAATTTGACTCAACAAATGGTTCACAGCCTTAGTAACCAATTGATTTCGGTGCATGTCTGAGAATAATATATGCACCTGTAAAGGGTGAACATGTTGCAAAGACAAAATAAAACATATTTCAAAGTGAGACATAAAGCAACGTTAAATAGGCCCCGCACTGAGCAGGCAATCTTCCTTTTTAGGCCATCCATCTTGAAAACCACTTCGATTCCAATTAACTAGCATCCTCATTTTCGGCGCAATTGACTTCCGTCCTCGGCGCAAAGCCTTTTACAACACTCATTCCGAGTGACCTTCGGCGAGTAAACCAACATGATTATCCGTTAATTGTCGACGTGCTCATAGTGTTTTCTAGGGGGTCTACCTGAAGCGTAGTAAGTGAAAGCTGGACGCTGCCCTAGGGGGCAATTTCCTATCAAATCTCTCGAGCAATTATAAACCTACACACACACACACGGTTGATTGCAGAGGCATGACATGGCGACAGCGCAAGGTGATGGCTGAAACTCGATGCTTTGCATCGTCATCTGGTTTGAATTTGTTCCCAAAAAATTTGCCACATTCTCAACCTGTTTCGCGGGGAGTCTGCAAGTGGTTTATGACACCTGCTTCTGCACCAGGTGAATTTAGCGATTACCTCAACAAGATGGAATCCGTCTCTCGGTTGGGAAAGAAGACACGACGACTCTTTGCACTTTTAGTTGTGTGTGAAATAATCGAGTCGTACGTTCTCGCCGTCACCGTCGACAGTGATCATCTCGATCTCGAATATAAAAATTCTTCAACTCACAGCAGAAGCTGAACCCCCGTCGTCATCATGCCTCCCTTTTAGAGGGGTGGTTTGACCGATCAAACCATGTTCACCAGAAGGCAACATTTTTGCACTTGCCTACCTTCAGCTGACGACGACGACGACATGACCACGTTACCGACTCTACCTATCTGATGCTGAATGATCGGAGCGTGCACCTGGCTTGGGACGGCAAGTGTCATTTTTTATTTATACTTTAATACCCATCACCAGTGGCGGCCCTCGGATATGGATGGCGTAATCACGCTCGTATGTATGTAATGCGCTACTCGGTGGGTCCGGTCGGTGGTGGAGGAGGCACTTGAACAATTCGAGGGACAATTACTCTTCGCTGCTGTGAGATCAAGTGATCCACTCATTAGCGGATCGACCGGTTTCGGTGCAGCTCTACAACTGATGTCGGTACAAGAGCATACAAGCTAGTCGCAGAGTGAATCTTCGGAGTAGAAAACTGTGTTTGTGTGACACACGTGATCGTTAGTGAGATTTCCTGCTTTGAACTACAAAAGTAGGCTACAGGTTTAATGCTGACATCTCCGGAGTGATTTGAGATTTGGGCGTCATTACATTTGCAAACAAACACGTCAATCGACGATTTCTCGCGAATAAAACCTCAATATCGAAAACTAATAACACTATCAGGTAGAAGATTGATTGCTTAGTAATTTGTTTACAAAATCAATTACGCACAAATCTCAAATCACTCCGGATCTACTGTCGTGTGGAATGCGAAACGTCAACATATGAAATGTGATACAAGGGGTTGACGATTTTTCACTGTACGCTAAGTGCGCCAGTTTTTGGCCCTAGTACCTGACTCAATTGACACTCACATCTATCCTCTATTCCATTTGAAAGTCCCATACGAAAAAAAATATTGTATGGGAAATCCGTTTTGAACGGAATACACAATAGGGTGACTATCTTAAGGACTGTCCAAGCTATGAAACGGATATCAAAAATTATCTGTAACTATTTAAATTTTCATTGTATCCGTATTGTTTATTCAGAATATGTATAGGATATGATCAAAAAAATGCATTGCTTGAATTGATGATAATCAAACGTATTTTCACAAAGGTTTTCACAATTCACCTGATGATTTTCTTGAAACTGCCCTGATATTAATGGAATTGAAATAAATTTTCCTGAAATTGTCTGGACTTTCGTGAATTTCTTGGAACTTCTGTGATGTTTCCGAAATGTTTCCGAAATGTTTCTGAAGCGCTCCGTGATTTATTTAGGCTTCGCTGAAATTTTCGAAACTTTCTCTAAGATTTCATGATTTGTGTCACAGCGCAGGCATGGAAAATCATTTACATTCATTTCATACATTCATTTACATTCATTTGCCTCTAACTTTTCTTTAACTTTAACTAACATCACGAACTAGAGCGGGCAAAACTTGTTACTGTTTTTCAGTGAATGTAAAATACATTCACTGAAAAACAGTAGTGGCTTCTGTTCGCTCTGGTTCGTCATGCATCAGAGATACGGATTTGACTTGTTAACAAAAGTTCTAGCTAATAACAAAACCTACAAAAGCTCTATACATCATTTTGCGGAATGCTGTTGATGAAAAAAGTTGGAGGCAAATGAATGTAAACGAATGCACGAAATGAATGCAAATGATTTTCCATGCCTGGTCACAGGATGATTGAACGTTTGCCAGTAGAAAGGATAAGCCATAGGATACGCTTAGTAACCGTTATTGACTGTTTTTGAAAGTTACATCCACTAGCGTGCACAGGAATCTTGTTAAGGATGGGCAATTTTTTCTTCTATGGTGCATTTAGTCTGGGGATAGGGAGTACTACAAGGTGCGTGGTGGATGGTGCTGTCCACCCACCACTGTTTCCCTAGTGTTCAATTTAGCTAATTTTATCTATTTTTTGCTCGGGTGGTGGTTCATCTTCTTCAATGCAAACTGCCCTCAGACAGCCAATGGAATTGGCAATTTAATCCCATCATTATCAATATACCTGTACCAATATATATGTTCCGCTACAGTACAGTGCAAGTACGTTGAACTTGGTAATTTTCAGCGAAAATTATAGTTCTAATTCTTTGTTCAAATTTTGAACTAAATGCCAAGGCTAATAGGATCATTGAAAAGGTTTAAACAATATGTAACGATTGGAACAAAAGCGCACAAAACTATTTTGACAAGCGAGTACAGGATTGTTAACAGAATTACGACTTGTGCGAAGGATTGAGCATGTCAAACTTGTCCCAAAGTACCACCAGTCGTTGTGACAGGAAATGATGCCAAACATACAACATGTTTTAAAGACGATATTAAGGACAAACCCGAACAAATGTCTTGACATTTTCAGAGAAGATTCTAAGACGAATTCTTAGTAAGACAACAGTAGACCAAGGTTAAATGGCAAACTAATACCCACTTTTCTATTAGGGAATCCAAAAGCTGTCTTTAAGCTTTATACAGTTGCAAAAAAGTCAATCCTCAAAACTCCTTGAGGTTCTTTTCGAAATTTTATGAACTCTATGAGCTATTTTTAAATTTTTCTCAGAAGCCCTCTGGAATTGTTTTTAGAACTCTTCTTGACTTTTACTCAGAACACCTTGGAACTGAAATTCCGTTAGAGTTTCAGAATAATTACCTCAGTTTTATCAACAATCAATTCGAAACTAACGATTTTAAATTGGCTCACTACTTGACTAGCCTATTGGTTCCAAGCAAACGATTAACGTATCCCATTCTAGTCGAAATTCTAGTACTACGCAATCTTTGTTTTGATTCGCTATGAAAGTTTGACTGATAAAATGAGGGGTTACTTGATTTTACTATGTTTCGAGGGGTGAATCGATTTGCTTGGGACCGAAGAGAGTACCAGAGCTGAGCCAAAAAGTTGAGCACGTTTCTTCGGGACCTTCTGGTCTTAGAGTTACCTCTATGGCATTATCCAGAAATTATTCCCGGAATGAGCTAGAAATTATCGGCACTCCCTTGAAATTTTCCTCAAAATCCCTTTGGAATTTTGCTCCAAATTTAATTTTGGAACTATATGCAGGATTCACTAGAAATTTTTCAAAGAATTTTCTTGGAATCCTCTCCAGAAATGCTTTGGAACTGTCCTCAGAATTCAATATGCTTGAGGTTCTTCTCAGATTTTTTTAGAACTCTCCTAAGAGCTCTTTTGAAATTCATTTCAGAAGTCCACTGGAATTATACTTAGAACTCTTCATGATTTTTTTCTTAGAACACCCTGAAACCTTTAGCTAAAAATTATCCTCGGAATTCACTTGAAATTTTGCTTACAATCCCTTTGAAATTTTACTCAAAATTTGATTTTTTCGGTATTATTTTCGAAATTATCTTGGAACTATCTGCAAGGTGCACTAAAAATTATCCGCAGAATTTTCTTTGAACTCTCCCCAGAAATATTTTGAAACTGCTCTAAGAATTCAATAACCTTGAGGATCTGCTCGGAATATTTTAGAACTTTTTTTTCTCAGAACACCATGGAGCTGAAATTCCCCTAAAGTTTCAGAAGAATTTACTCTGTATTCTCCAAAAATTCTTCCCAGAATGAGCTTGCAATTATTCTCGGAATTCCCTTGAAATTTTCCTCAACAACCCTTCAAAATTTGATTCTCTCGGTATTATATTCGAAATTATCTTGGAACTATCTGCAGGATTCACTAGAAATTATTCGCAGAATTTTCATGGAATCATCCCCAGAAATATTTTCTTTTGGAACAGTCCTCAGAATTCAATACCCTTGAGGTTCTTCTCGAAAGTCAAGTTTAAGTTGTCCGTCCATTCACCAAAACGTTGTAGTTTTTTCTACCAGAAATGTTCAATTCAGCTTGTTCCTCCATGCAGCAGATTGTTGCAAATCTTACACCAGAAATTTTCAATGCAAACTTGCCCCCAGGTAATTTTACACTGAAAATTTCAACTGACCAGAACGTTGCAAATTTTCCAAAAAATTGCTTCCCCAATATTCTGATCGGTGCAGATTTCCTTTTTCCATTTTTCACCAAAAAATTTCCACTGAAATTCCCTTAGAGTTTCAGAATAAATACCTCAGTATTATCCAGCACTCCCTTGAAATTTTCCTCAAAATCTCTTTGGAATTTTGCTTAAAATTTAATTTTCTCGGCATTCTTTCCGGAATAACCTTGGAACTATATGCAGGATTCACTAGAAATTTTTCAAAGAATTTTCTTGGAATCCTCTCCAGAAGTTCTTTGGAACTGTCCTCATAATTCAATATGCTTGAGGTTCAGAACGATGCAAATTTTCCAAAAAATTGCTTCCCCAATATTCTGATCGGTGCAGATTTCCTTTTTCCATTTTCCACCAAAAATTTTCAATATAGTTGACTTCTCCTATCATCAGAATGTTGCAGGTTTTTCATCAAATAAAGCTTGCACCTATTTTCAGATTTTTCATCATAAATTTTCAGTACAGCAACTTCCTTCCAATCATCAGAATGATACAAATTTTACACCAGAAATTAGTATTAAATATGTTTCTCTATTCAGCAGAAGGATGCAAATTTAAGACCACAAAATTTCCGTAAAGCTTGCCCATCCGTTCACCAGAACGGTGCAGATTTTCCACCAGAAATTTTCAATATGGCTTAATTTTAAAAAAAAGCTTGTACCTTCATTTACCAGACCAGTGCAAGTTTTCCACCAGAAATTTTCTGTTCATTTCATTTATCAGAGCGATGCACATTTTGCACCAGAAATTTTCAATAAAGCATGCTCCTCCATTCACCAGAACGGTGCATCAAAAATTGTAAGTGAAGTTTATTTCACCAGGCACCTTTGTGGTGCAATTTTCAAGCTTTGCCTCTTCATGTGCCAGAATGGTGCAAATTTTCCATCATAAATTTTTAATGAAGCCTGCATTCATCAGAACGATGCAAATTAACACCTGAAAAATGAATAAACCTTGCTTCTACACAGTGTTGCAAATTTTTTGCATCTCCAAATTTTTAGCGTGATTAAATTTTTCCACCAGAGTTATTCATTTTGATTAGTCCCTCCATGCACCACCTTGATGATATTTTTACACCAGAAATATTCAATAAAAAAAACCTTTTCATTGATTTACCACCACGAAGGTGAATTTCAACCTTAAATTTACCCTCTTCTTTAAAACCTCCATGAACATCATTGAAAAAAATATTACACCAGAAACTTTTTCACCAAAAAAGTTCACTGAGGTTTGTCTCTTCATGCACCTCTGTGGTACAATTTTCAAGCACCAACTCAAAGGATTTGACGCAATAAAAGGTTTTCAGTGCCCTTATATTATGAAATAAAGTTATTTTACCTTCAAATCAAGTTATCAAGAAATCAAGTTATTTTATATTATAATTTTGGAATGGGAATAAAAATCTTATTTATAAAAGCACAGGACATCGAAGTGTCCTGTGCTTCTGTAAGGACGTGAAAATTTTCCGATTGTCAAATTTTAGGCTTGTTTTTTCTGGTATTGATTTTTTCATCGCGTTTTAGCCCGAAACAATAAAACTCGATAACATAGTCGAATAGAACTTTAGTGATCGGGAGAAATGCACTTCAAAGTGTTTTTTTTTATATCAGCATCCTTTTCGTCAGAACTGTTATAAGACGGTTGGCAAGCTGGCCCGATGATTCTGAGTGGATTGGAGGCGGATTGTGCAAGAGTTTCTACGAAGATCCGATGCAAATAAGTTTTGAAAATGAAGTGTTAAGCTAGAACTAGGAGATGCAACTGTCTTCCAAGTTGTTGCTTGACGGGCAAACCAACAATCAATTCGAAACTGACGATTTTAAATTGGCTCACAACTTGACTAGCCTATTGGTCCCAAGCAAATTGATTAACGTACCCCATTCTAGTATAAATTCCAGTACTACACTATGTTTGTTTTGATTCGCTATGAAAGTTTGACAGATAAAATGAGGGGTTATGTTTCGAGGGGTTCATCGATTAGCTTGGGACCGAAGATAGTACCAGAGCTGAACCAAAAAGTTGAGCTCGTTTCTTCGGGACCTTCTGGTCTTAGAGTTACCTCTATGGGCAAACCATCGTTCATTTGGTGAGATCGTTCCTGTTTATATATTCACCTGTTTCGGTTTCTACAACTTTGTCTTAGACATCATTTCGAAGAGCCGCTTACGTGCTGTATTTTGATGAGAAATCAACTGTCGAGTGCGCTATTGTCAAAGGTTGGGAATGGGAGGGGGTATGGCCAAGTTCCAACATAGATTTGCCAATTGGTCTATTCGGCAAGAGATTCGTTCTAGTGCTTTTTTCTGTTTTTAGACGTTTGATGTTTTGTACTTGTAAGTTCCCTTTTTGTGATCATGATTTGCCTGAAGAATTTTTGAACTTGTTTGGCAATAACCCGGAAAAGTCTTGGAAGTGCCTTTGGTTCAACAGTAGTGCAGCAGGACAGTAAGAGTACAAAATTAATGAAACTGGCTGAGATCTTCCCTTTATTTTAATATATATGTTCTAACCATTTTGTAAATTTTTATCTTTTCAAACCAGTAACGTTGGGCCGCTCTGAGTCGCTCTGAGTCACTCGCGTTGATCAACATCACATACACATAGGAATCTGATTTTTGTGTTGCAATATGTCATCATCGGTGGGCTGAAAGCGATAGACATATTTTTCTGCAATAATTTCGTACGCAACTGAAAACTGGTGCTGAAGTTCTTGCGGATGAGATACTAGTGATGCTGGACTTGCTGAATAGTATAATTCTTTTCGGTGTTACAGAATGCATGGATTGTAACTACGATTAAAGACGACCACCAGGCTTGAGTTAACGGATACCATTACCAATCGGATGTTTATATTTGCAGCAAAATTTGTAGCTGTTTTGAGATTGCGGCTTGTGGCGTCGTTTGTTTCTCCTTCTCCCAGTATTTAGCATTTTGCTGAATTACCATGAGTAACATGATGACATTCACCAACAAGGCTGTCCAGCTATTGAAAATGAAATTGCCTGAAACTAGGAAGGGAAAGTTTAACACTGAGCTCTCCTGGAATTCTCCGGAATTCCTTTTGGAATTCACTGCGTTTAAGCTCAAGAGCGGATAGTGTCCTTGTCAACTAATAAACTGCTATTCATCGTACCTCCCTTTGACAACTTTGAGAAGTAGCGTCCACAAGTACTAGGAACATCGGTCCGAAGCTTATATGCAGGAGGTACAGACACGTCATGATGTTATTAAGAAGATCTAAGATTGCTTAAGATGGAAACTATGGCGTTGCGAATATCACTCAGAAAAACTACGACCATGTCCCTTATTACCGATTCACGGTGAAGTGACAACTTATTACTCACGGTGAAGTGATTCCCATTTGATTTACACGGCCATCACTTCACAACAGCAGTCCTCGAGGAGAATCAAAACTCTCTGTCTGAGCGATCACTTCAAGTTCCAGGTGTTCAAAAGGCTACTATCGATGAGATGTTTGTCACTTTCAAACTACTGCCAACCAACAATCCGTCCTAAGAGATTTCCAGGTTAGAGAAGCGCTGCAAGTCACATCTTCTATGTAGCTCAATCTAACAAAGTACAGGAAATCAAGAAAGAATTTCTACAGTTTTGTTAAGTGCAGTATTTTATAAAATTAAAAACGCAATTAGGGTAATAATTTTTTTGAATGTTAGTATTTGTTTATATAATACAACAATACAAACCATATCTATAGTTATTTCACTTTCAGCGAAAAACATGAGTCCTGCCGCAAACCCGTTCTGGTCTAAATATCGTACGTATTCTACCACTTTTTACAAAAGATTACACTTCCTTCCAATCTCCTTTCGACGATTTCTCGCCAACCCATTCTTGATGGCGTCCTAGGTCTTGTTCTTCCGATGATCGCGACTAGTTTGGGAACACCACTGATCATTTTTAAGATCAAATAACATTCCTTCCCAATTATTACTTTCTAGATATAAGGAACTTTCTCGCCGCATACGTCTTCCTGTGGTAACCAGCTCTTTGATATAAGATTTCAGTAGATATCGTATGGTTTATACGCTCTGGTTGTGCATCAATACAGAAACTAATACACCAGCTGAGGTTCACGAGTCAAGGGTAGATTACTCCGTCATCGCCTATAAAAAATGCTTTAGCTACGATAAATCCTGTGTTTTCATAAGAATCAAATCCCTGTTTACGATATCTTGACGACTAATGCGGATTGATGTCACATAGCACCGATAAATCTGTTATCACGTGATTTCATACAATTTTATCGGTTATTAAATTTAACCAATACATGACTTCAACTCAAATAAATAAAATCTCGAGTAGAAAGATGACGTCTGTTTCGACTTTTCATTGAAGGTTTGTATATGCTGAACAAAGCGAGACTACTTTGATCAGTTTTGAGTAATTATGAGTTGCTCAAATCTACTCGCTGCGAAACTATTTGCTCTGAGTACAGCTGACTTGCCCCTTGGATCACATTTCAGTCCTTGTTACTTTTTATGACTTGATAATAGTGACAAGACTCGGGTAGTGACCACCTCAAAAATATTCTTTATGTTCATAGATTTCACATAATCCGTTTCCCTTTGTCCTTCTCTTTGTCCTTTCCATTTTCTCTTTTCAGAAAGCGAGTAATGGCGCTATAGCCATAAGTCACAAAAGGCTAGGACAAGAGTTAGTGCTCATGCCTCAACCGTCAGAAGAAAATGGAACATCAATTAACCTTTCTAGCTTTGATGCTTCCAACGACCAACAAATCATATAATTACCAAAATCGGAACGTACGGTGCGAGATTTCCACGTTTCATCCATTTATTGGATTCTGAAGCATCGTGTTTAAATCCCGATGTTTTCTGAATCGTCTTGCCCCTTAAATGCTGCACAGTAGGCCTGGCCGTTTTGACATGTGTGACGCATCTTCGATGTGAAACATATATCAAATAGACAAGAAAAATTATGTACACACTACCAAAAAGTCATGTAAATTTCGGTGCCCTGAGACCGACACATGCAAGCGGCCCAAATGACACAAGAATCAGTTGAAAGAAACGATAAAATAAATTCAATCAATCGTACTTTTCGTCGAGTTGCGTATGTTTCGGTTTGGGAACACTTAATTTTACATGACATGTTTGTTTACATTCCATAATTTACGTCAAAGATGGATTACGTCTCGTGTAAAAATAGTTATTTTTAAGTGTGTATATATACTTTTCTAGGATGCTTTCAAGAACTGGCTGTGTTGTTGTTAGATTAGATTAGACTGAGATTTAACTCATAACTCGATTTTTCGGAAAACGATTTCAATTCACCTTAATAAGACTATTGCATTCTGACTGCTGATACTGAGCGGCAATTGTAAAAAGCATATTCTTCTTAATTTTTTGCGCATTGTAATTACACACTTAGAAAAATTCATGTAAATTTAGGTGCTCTGAGAGTGACATATACGAGCGTCAAATTTGACATAAATTTGTGTCATAACAGACGCGAAATAAAGCTCAATCAAACGTACTTTTCGTCGAGCAACGAACTTTTCAGTCTCGGAGCACTTAATATTACATGAAATGTTTGTTTACGTCTCATCTTTTATGTCAAAGGTGGATTCCGTCACTTGTAAATTTAGTTATTTCTAAGTGTGTATCATTTGCTACTTTCAACTCGTTTATTGCCGGCGGTCTGAACCAGCGTCTGTCTGAATATTTTCTTAATAAAGACAACCAACCAACCAACTCGTCTATGGCTCATTTTCAATGTTTTTTCTCCTGAGCATGATGTCCCATTAAATTATGGAAGCTTTTCCTTCTTTAAGTGAGCGTTTATTTGGCTGCCATAGCTTATTATTCATACAGTGCTTATCTACGCGAATAAAATTTTAAGCACCAATGCCAAAGCGGGCACACTTACCCAATTTGATAACATTACTTGGCAAATCTCAGTAAATCAGGCTAATTGAACCAGCAAATATTGACTCAGGAGATTGGTTAACGTTCACGCTTCTGCCCAAGTGCCTTTCACAAGTGATTCCAACGAGCGCGAAATCAGGAACTCGTAAATCTTGCTTGCCCCTCACACTTGAACACTTGCAATCATCGAGGCAAGAATTTCTACTCCCATACCAAGTAGGAACCTCAATCGTAAAGTGTCATGTGCTGTTCTATTCTCGCGAGCAGGCCCCGAAGACCTTGAACTATAATGCATTCAAACAATCCGGTTCAACTCTCCTCCTCCGGTCCGGTCCGGTCCGGTTGGTGATGGTTGTCAAACGGCTTCGCGTTACAATAGTAGGATCCGCGGGGGACCGGCCGTCATCCGAAGCCAGTCAGCCGTAAAACGCGTCAAATCCGCTCACTCACCTACGACTGGCTCGCCTCTATACGAAGAAGGAGCATTCTCGGCCGTCGTCGTCGACGTCGACGTCGGTGTGTAGGTATTACCTACCGGGGTAACTGCGCGAAACTTAGAAGTCATGAAAGAGAGGGTTCACAGCTCACATTCAAGGTTGAAGTGTTAGCATTTTTTTTCCCTCTAGTCTTCAATCAGTGTGGAAGTGATCGTGTGTGCACTCCCTCGGATGGTTGTTGTTGTCATTAATATTGGTATGAAATGCGCGGCATTCAATGGATGACTGTAGGTATAGAGGTACAGAACGGAATCAGCGTGCATCAAGTAGGCCAGCCTTAGAGTTCGTGGGTTTAATTTTGTGTTTATTTGTCTTGCCATTGAATGGAGGAACGTTAGTAGGCGCTTCGTGTGTAATAAACTTGGGAGCAGTAGGCAAGGTCATAGCTGTGAAGATTTCTGTGTACCTATGGTGAGTGCTTGAATTGTACAGGAAGCCGTTTTATGGGACGTTCCAGCGGAAGATTTATGCCGGGTGTAGATTTTAATTGCAACGAACTATAAAACCTATGGCTGTAAGTAATTTCTTTGGATTCCACTAGCTTGAGTTAAGTCAAGTAATTTACTTGAGTAACACTAGGGCCACATTCTGCTATGTATTTTTAAAAAATCACGAATTTGGTTTATTTTTGATTTGGTATGATGCTTTGACCGGAATTGAAACTTAATTCGATAATGATTTTAAACCATTTTGAACAAAATTTTGATAATACAGTAGGCTCTCCATATAGGCGGTGGATGGTACCATCCACCCACCGCTATTTCTCGGCTGTCCTTCAACTAATTGGGTTCTTTAGGGGCATTGAGATTATTGCATATTCGTAATCTGTATGTCACATGGACCCGAAATCCTAAATTTCATCAATTTTGAAGCACTAGAACTTTTTTAAATAAATGCGATTACATTAACAAAAATCACCGCCTAATCGTCCCTCGTTGGTACTTCGTATGGGAGCGAGCTGTCAATTTGTTAGTTTAGTGTCAAACAGTGGAGTGATTATTTTGCTTTAAATCTTGATTTAAAAATCGAGATGGAAGTAAATGGGATCGACAAAAATATCGTTGGGCACAGAAAACGAAGCTTTTACAGATGCTGTAGAGTGACCGATATATTTTTCAAAATTAAAGAACCCAATGAAGCTGATTTTTTTTTTATGTTTATGGTTGACCCATCTCCTACCAAACTATCCAACTCCGTATGTGAGTCACTGGCTTCCTGTTAAGTACGTGTTTCATCAACAATATCCTTCCTTTCTCCCAAACGGAGAAGGGGCTGGTAATGGTAATTTTCATTCTTTTTCCGTTCTTATTGGATATCTCCGTTACAAACGCAACGCAACGCAACAAGGGGTAGGTCACTCTGAACAGTGTGCGAAAATGCTACTTGGGCACACCTGGGCACACTCATTGGCACTGTTTAGAAAAAATAATGGTCTATAAAGCTACTGGCAACACAGTATTATCTCTGCACCTGTGCAGAGCGCATTTGTCAAAATTTGATTTAATAATGGTTTAATTTTTTTTTTGTCCGGGAATTTCCACCAAGCCCCGCCAAGGATTCCTTCTCAGCAAACATCCCAATGCCTTACGAAACTTTACATCATTCCTCCAAAGATTCAGCCAGCGTTCACACATTCGAACCACCAGTGTTCGGAAAAACTAAAAAACTCAAATCTCATGCGTGAGCTTATTCGCCTATGAGTTTTGCCATGCAAAATTCAGCTTGCTCAAAAATCACCAATGAGTTTTCAGGTTAAAAAAAATTCATTGCGTTATTGCTGTTGTTTTTGCATTAGTGGTTGGGAAACCGACGCAACACGCATGAGCATGCTATCAATTGACGTTTGGGCAGTTTTTAGGAGGTTTATTCTGGAATGGTTTTTTGGCGTTGTGAGTGTGAGAGCGTGAAAATCAAGGGCCGGTCATCCTATTATTTTGCGCCATATTTTTTCTCAGTGTGCCGCAGCTGTGACGGCAGTGAAGAGAGTGCCTGTCATTATACCAACTTTGTTTGCCTGTGTATAACGGCATGCTTGGCAATCCGGTTATCTGACACTTCAAATGTTTTGTTTTGAAGGCGAAGGATCAACACAACCAAGCAGAAAATACGAGCCAAGACGGTGATCTAAAGCCATTTCAGCTTTTTTTTTTTCCTTTGGTTTGTTTTTTCCGTCGATCTTGTTTTCCGTGCTGAGCACCAATGCTACCGACGTGCCAGGAAGGCAGCTCCCACACCTGGACCCTACCTATCGACCCATCAACTCATGAACCGGCGACCAACGGCTTTACTTCCCATCCGAAGGAAGGCGTGATCAGAGATGTTATGCCTCAGAACATCCCGGCGGCGCCGACTGGTATTGAACCCAAGCCTGCTGGGGTGAGAGCCATTTCAGCTGGATGAGATGATACCGGACACACTGGAGCGACTCTTTAGAAGATGATCGAGCTCCTCTGACCGCGGTAGATGCTTCCCAACAAACAATTTTAGCTGCAGCTTAGCTTATACAGGCAAAAATTAGCTGCATAAGGCAAATTTTGGCTGTATAAGCTAATCTGCAGCTAAAATTGTTTGTTGGGTTGGCAATGAATTTGCTGGCATTTGACATCTGCATCCTCCGGAACAAACTGCTGGTTTTTAAATCGCTAGAACTCTTCCGGGATCGAAATCGGCTCCGGTGATCAACGATGGATACCTGACAGCAAACCGGGACAACGCGGATGCACGGATTGAGGTGCTTTTGGCGAGAAGAAACCGGACGAAGTGGTCAAGTTCCTTACATCTATGGATTTGGAAATTGTGACACTGGAGACTGCGACGAAAGTGTTCCGCTGTCAAAACCTAGCTCTTTCAGTGGTGTAATTCGATGACGATCATTAGCGGTTGTCCGGTTTTGATCTGCTTACCCTAATAAATAAATACCATAAACGAACTGTATCCCGGATGGGTAAACTATCCCACAAATGGTTTGGATGATACCCCGAACACGTCGTTAAGCTCTCTTTTATGGTTATTTTTATTAGGGTAGGGTGGAATGATTTTTTGTTAAGGAAGCAACCTCTATCAGTAAACTGCCCTATTTTTATTTCACGCAGTGTGCTTGAGGTGTTCACTTTATTATTACCGATACTATCATCAGTGTATAAAACTAACATCTTTAGGGAATCTTTAGCGGCGGTCCAATTGATTTGGTCTAAAATGTTGGAACAGATCCAGACTGAGCTCTTGCACCGGTGGTCTAGATTTTGTTTTAGACTAGTTCTAAAATGTAAATTTTTTAAACCAGTATAATTCTTGATCTATTTTTAACTAAATTTGGATCAAGGCAAGCACTGTGCCAAACAGGGTGGCCAGACCTACCGACTTATCGGTAGTCCTACCGATTTTCGGGATGCCTACCGATTCACAGACGAAAGGTTCAAAACTACCGATTTTTCACTTTTCCTACCGAGAATCACAGATTTTTAGATTATAAATAGAAAAATTGATTTCGACACGTTTAAAGCAGAAGATCTGAATTACAGTGTATTGTTCTGGAGCACAGAGTCATTCCCCCCCCCCCCCCCCGCTCACAAAAGTTTCAAGTATCTGGAAAGCCTTATTAAGTCGACCTACCGATAACTACCGAAAAAAGTTTTGAGAAGCTACCGATAATGAAAAAAATAATCTGGCCACTCTGGTGCCAAACCAGTTTGACAGCTGTTCTACTCGAGACTATGTTTTGTTTTCTTTCGGTACTGGGATTTTTTCTGCAAAACAAACCGATGTTTTCCTTGATTTTCTCCTAAACGAAGGCGGTTCCATCAAAGTGGTCATATCTAGCGATAAACAATTGACTGCTGTTGACACTGGCGGAGTTCCAGCTCTATCGCACTACCGATGCTGCTGTTGCTATCGGCACCGTCATCGTCGCAAATGCAACAGCATCGCAAGGGAAGGATCAGGTAGGGAACATCCGGATTTTCTGAAGGAAATTTCAAAGGACACTTCTGTTCTGCATGATTTGTTCTGTTGTTATACTCTTCTTCTTGTGGCCCCATTTGACGCTATTTAATTCTTTTGGATTCGGTACACCGGTTCTGGAGATTGCAAACTCATCTTTTGATACATCAAATCACATGAGAATTCAAAAAATAAGATCAATGGTAATGAAATAAAGTACCCCGGATCACCTTGGTTACTTCAGGGCATGTTCTGGGAGCCCCTAGGGAAGTGGCCAGTTTTTGAATTAATCTAAAACCCTTCGCGCGACACATCAAATCACATGAGAATTTAAAAACAAGATCAAGGGTTATCAAATAAAGTACCCAGGACCACTTTGGACACTTCAGGGAATATTCCGGGAACCTCCAGGGAAGTGGCCAGTTTCTGACATAGTCCACAACCCATCACGCGACACATCAAATCACATATGAATTCAAAAACAAAATCAATGATAGTCAAAAATAGTGCCCAGGCCATGTTGGCCCCTTCCGGGTATGTTCCGGGTTCCTCCAGGGGAATGACCAGTTTCTGATTTGACCCAAAACCCATCATGCAACACAGCAAATCACACTTGAATTCAAAAACAAGATCAATGGAAGTCAAATATAGTGCCCAGGACTACTTCACCCACTTTCGGGCATTTTTCAGGAACCCCCAGGGAAGTGGCCAGTTTCTGACATGAGCCAAAACGCAACACACGATATCATGCGAGAAAAATTACATACGACCACAGGTGGATAAAATCAGGTTTTTATTATTATTTTACTGGGAAGCAATTTTGAAAATGACGAACAGTTCAAGGCTTTTTGTTAAAGCTACATATCTCACAAGGTCAATTTCGCGGTAAAAAAATGGTTGACTTTGCTCGGGTTTTGACGTTTGAAATAGAACGGCCAAAACTAGACCAACCGGTGCGTACGCAAGCAGTTTGATCTATTTTAGCTTGATCTATTTCATTTTAGCTGTTTCAAATGTGACATAAATTTGGATCTAGATCAGACCACCGCTAAAGATGCCCTTAGCCGTTTGGCCGTTCTATTTCAAACGTCAAAACCCGAATCAAAACCTACTCACACCCTGATTTCGTGGTCAGCCATTTTTTAATCTCGTGTGCATTCGTACACGGTTTTATCAGGCAATTACCGTGAAATTGACCTCCGATGGCTGTCTTCGGGATTGATGTGCGGCTTTAACAACAAGCCTTGAACTGTTCGTCCTCCGGCTCCTCGTGCTTCACAGTGAAATAATAATAAAAACCTGTATTTATTGAAATTTGTCTGGTATGTTGTTGCGTGTTGGGTTTTGGCCCAAGTCATAAACTGGACAATTCCCTGGGGGGTACCCGGAACATACCAGAATGTGGTCAATGTGGATTTAAGCACTATATTTGACTTAAACTGATCTTGTTTTTCAATTTCTGCGAGATTTTATGTGGAAAATCACATGGTTTGGACCATATCAGAAACTAGTCACTTCCCTAGGGGTTCATGAAAGACGCCTAGAAGTAAGAAAGGTGGTCCTGGGCACATTATTTGACTTCCATTGATCTGGGTTTAGAAATCTAATGTGATTTGCGATGTTAAGTGTTAAAGTTAAGGTTTCGTTCTGAGTGAATAAAGATGTTCTGGTCATTAGTTTCTGGACAGCAACCCAAGTTAAGAGTGTTTATTATTTCCTCAAGAAAGTGTCTTTTTTATTTATAGTTTTCGAGAATTTCTTGTGTCCATCCGAAAAACGTTTCATGATTTACTGCTTCAAAATGTGCGCTGTTGGGGAATCCATTGTGGGAATTGAGCAAAAATTCACGGTTGTGGTTGTCCAATTTAAAAAAAAAATAATAATTATGTCAACAACAATGATTTTTTTTTCAGATTCAAAAAAACTATGTATCGACTAATCGAATTCCAAGCTTTCAACTATATCCGTACAAGAAGATCTCATCTTCTTGTAAGTCACCTTATGATCGCAAGATTGGCACGTTCTTGTGTATCTTCCTCTTCGCTGTCGGCCTGCTGTGCTTATGTACTTTCATCTAACTCTATCGGCACCAGGACGGAGTCCTTTCCCACCTCCTTCTCGTCAACCAGCTTCTCTTCCTCCTTCGGATCAACGCAGATTCGCTGTTTAATCAGGAAACCGCCTCCACTGTCGATATACTTGGTTCCGGATACATCAATAATGCTTCCCATGGCAATTGCTAATCGACGCTGCTGCCACCACCATATAGATTTGCGATTAGGTGGTTTGTTGGAGGTTCAGTGCTTGCAGCCAATTGTTTATTAGCAAACTGATAGCAGATAACGATGAAGTGCGACGGAAAATCCTCAACAAAATCTTGTTAACTTTTACATTTGACAAATGCGCAGCGTGGCGCAGCAGTACAGGTAGTGTTTTTGGCACACTGCGCGAAATGACCAACCCTTTTGGTGAAAATTCATGATGATATCAAGCGTGAGATTTGTTTGCCAGATTTGTACGCGAGTTTATTCTCTCAAGGAGACTCAATGAATAAGATTTGAGACTGATTTTCCGAACACTGGCACCGCGCATACCAACCCAGACTAATCGGTAAAATAATCAAGAACAGCTGACTACGGACTAATGTCCGGAAGGTTAATGATAAAACCAAAATATCCTGGCTATCAGGGCCAAGACCAGGACATTCCGAACTGCTCGTTGTGAAACCGAGCTGTTAAAGCCCTGCCAGTTTAGAATCGGTGCGCTTATTTTTGTCCGGTACAGCGCTCCTTCTGGTCGGTTCTGGAATCTGTTGACAGAGTTTTGTTTACAATCTCTTTCTCTTGAAATCCTGTGCAAACATTAAAAAAAATATTTCTCAAATTGCCACACGATGGAAGAAAAATGAAATGAATTAATTCTGCACACAAGCTATGACATGGTCGGATACGAGAATCGCAAAGGAGTTGAAAATAGCCAAAACCACCATCTGTGCAGTGCTGAAACGTTTCAAGGAACGTTTGGGGGTAACAAACTCGGTAATGTTCACAGTAAAGTTCAGAATATACGCATTCGGGAAGGTTTCTTCAAGTATTGGCCTATTAAGCAACCGAAACGGAACGTAAAGCAACCCGTAAAATAAATCCAATCCAATCCATTGTATCGTTAAAAATCGAAATCTATTTTTTCTACCGTACAATAATTTAACAAAAAAATTTATGTACTCAAAATTCAACAGTAAAAATCATTGTAATTTCGTTGTTTTATTATAATTATTTTTTTCGGGAACACATTACGGCCAAAATGCGGGCTCGAAAGTGGTATGACCAGGTGCTGATCAAATTCAACGAATGCATCCTTATGGACGATGAAACGTATGTCAAATTGGACCTCAAACCAGGGTGGCCAGACCTACTGATTTATCGGTAGTCCTACCGATTTTCGGGATGCCTACCGATTCACAGACGAAAGGTTAAAACCCAAGGTTGCAAATACTCATGTCAGCTAAAATAATGTTTTTCGGAATAATAAACCCAAAAGATGGTATGATGACATGTTTTACTTGTAACTTACAAGAAGAGTTTACACAGTATGCGTTTGAAACATAAAACCTGTAAATTTTGCTTTCTATGAGTCACAATCAGCAATTTGCTGATCGCTGAGTGAGTGAGTGAGTGAGTGAGTGTGTGAAAAATCGCTGATTGTGACTCTCATGAAGTGAAATAAACAGGTTTAATATGTCAAACACATTCTTTGCAACCTCTTCTTGTATCTTACCAATTCAAAATATGATCATAGCATCTAATTATTTCATAATTTAAAAAAAAAAAAACATTGTTTTAGCTGAAATGATTATTTGCAACCTTGTTAAAAACTACCGATTTCTCACTTTTCCTACCGAGAATCATAGATGTTTAGTAATCTTGAAAAATGTTCAATACCTATGTTTTGTTTTCCGTGTAGTCAGAATTAGCATTAGAATTAGAAAAATTGATTTCGAGACGATTAAAGTAGAAATACTCATAAGGAGAGATGAACGGAGAGAACATTTTGAGTCAAATGTTCAGTCAAAATTGGAGCCAATCGAAAATTCCCATTAGATTTTTTCCGAGGATTTCTTATTCTTAGTAAATTAAATTTTAGAGTACTGCAATCGAACAGAAATTCAATCACCTTTATTTTTGGTGTGCTTCTCAAATTCAACTAGTTTTTGGATTCAAAAACAATATTCAAACTCTATTGATTAATTGAACTTAGATTCAATCAATTATTAATTTTCACGTAAATCTAATCAGGATTTTTCTGAGGCATAAAAATCTCTGGTCACGTCTTCCTTCGGAAGGAAAGTAAAGCCGTTGGTCCCGGCCCATGTGTGTTGAATGGGTGCGATATCCTACGCAGGTGTGGAAGCTGCCTTCCTGCACATTCGATTGCCGTCAATGGATGGCAATCGATGTCCGTCGGTGATTGGCACTAGATTGCGGAACAGAGACCGACGTTCAATAAAGGAAAGAAGTAAATCCAACCAAAAATAAATGAGTCAGGTAAAATGCTGGTTGCATGATAATTTAGGTACAAATCCCTGCTGCCGAATTGTATTTTGTTTTCTCCATCCATCTCTCCCTCTGAGTATTTCTAGTTTAAAGCAGAAGAACTGAAGGACAATCTATTGTTCTGGATCATGATGATACTAGATTCCCTTTCACAGATTTCAGAATAGAGTACCTAACCTTACACACTTAGAAATTATTACCGACATCCAGTAAATTTTACCGAACTTTTAACAGCTGAACTGTTCGGTAAAAATCAGGCATTTTAGTTCATTAGTATTAAGGATTCAAAACAAGGAAAACTTCTTCATAATGACAAGACTCTATTGTTTAAACAAAGCTGACATTCAGTTAAACAGCTTTTTCAATGAGGGTCAAAGTTTTACCGAACGATCGGCCGTTGAAAGATCGGTAAAAAATTACCGAAGTCGGTAGTAATTTCCAAGTGTGTAGAATGGTTTTCCATGCCCCACCTTTATAAAATGAGCAGGCAGTCCAAATTTCCGAAGAAACAATCACGTATTCATTATTTCAAACTGTAAATTGGACAATTTTTTACCATAGTTATCTTAAATACAAACTTATAAATAACTAATTTTACACGTGGCAGAATCCATCTTTGACATAAACGATGAGACGTAAACAAACATGTCATGTAACATTAAGTGCTCCGAAACTGATAATTTCGTTGCCTGACGAAAAGTACGTTTGATTGAGCTATAGTTCGCGTCTGTTATGACTCAAATTTATGTCAAAATTGACGCTCGTATATGTCACTCTCAGAGCACCTAAGTTTACATGATTTTTTCTAAGTGCGTAAATGCAAGTAAATTATGATGGGTGTTTTTGTATTATGTACATACAATAATAGAAGAGCAATAGTTTGTATCGATTAACTCGATTTATTTACATTTGTTACTTAGGATCTTTTGAAAAGTTACGCGAGTATTGTGCTTTGGATTGAACCAGCCCAGTGGCAGGCGCGTAGGCAACATGTTATACCGTGACAGCGGGCCCAGCACAGCAAAATAAACAATTTGAGCCCGGGACATGCTGTCTACTGTCAAACGCTGCTGTTGGTATAGGCCTTGTCACTGGCCTGGATTGAACAGTTCAAAATAGGTTGGTCCTAGCTGGCATTTATTGTTCTATCCCTTATTAATGGTTACTCATGTTGTGAGTTAGTTTCGTTTTCAGTGTGGTCATCAGGGAAGGGAGGTAGAGGTCGAACCTATATCCACTCTTGATTACGAAGGGCTAGAGGGGAGTCAAAATCTTGCTTTTTCTGTCCACCTGTTATATCATGACCTCTTGTAAGGTCACACGGTCGATCAGACCGACTCAAAATTGAGTCGAGTCGACTCAATTTCGTCAAAAGTGGATTTACTCATGAGATGATTTTTCCGGGATACTCTAGGGAAAACTTCTAGTATATGAGGAAAATCGTCACTCAGTCTATTAGTATATTCCAATATGTATTGAGTAAAATTTTCATGGATTTTCCTCCTATACGTGAAGTTATTCCTGATTATCCACGGCTTTTGCGCGGAACATTCAACTCAATCTGATCAACCATGCAGTAACTGCAAATACTTCCAAGCCTCGAAATCATCATCATCATGTCGATAATTTTGATGATGATAAAAATCTAGTTGGTATTCTAAACTGAAATTTCAGTGCTTCCTTACCAGTTATCTCTGATCTCCAACATATGTTCTAATAAAATTTGACGTTAGATGCAACAGAGTAGATAAAATGTCGTGTTTCTAAAATCAGGAACGCACGGCAATAACAAATTGATATGATTGTTCAAATAGGTTCTTATTCTTCATAGAACGAGTTTTGGGAATGAAAGTCAGTTCAAAACAAATTCCAACTTGTTCTCTAACTTCATTGAACCCCCCACTTTCGACAACCTATAAACCGCTTCATCAACAGTAGTCTCTCTAAAGCGACTAATTCCCACTACAATCCACCACTCGTCAATGAATCATTGCCTTTGATGACACTCCAACAGACGGGTGGCACAAGTGGGAGAAAATTTCCATCTATTGATAAACAACCTTTCCGATCGAACAACCGTAACGTTGTGCTGCCGAGGAGGAGGCTTTAACAAAGCGAATTTTATGCTCACGTGCACATCAAAGCAAAGTATCAATTCACAAATCGCGGAGGCCTCTCGAGGGGAAACATATACGAAATTTCACGTCCCTCCATTGTATTGTTTTCCGACAGGTCTCCCCTGTCCCACACACATAATCCGAAACCCATCATCAGGTGGAATCGAAATTTTCGATTATTCGTCTAAAACAGGTTTTTCTTTCTCTTTGTAACTGTTTGCCTTTGGAAGTTGTTTTGAGTCAACCCTGCCAGAAGCTTTCACCTTGACGAAATTCGAAATCGACTTCCAGACGACACACTGTTTACAAATTTCATTTAAATATCCCCCCAATCAGAGGGTTTACGAAAATGGTGGACATCTCACTCGATAACAACAACAACAAGAACAACACCACCACCGTGAGATACGCGGAAGTTTTGATCGCATCTTCAATTTCAAACCCACTGCACGATGAAGAGGCAGAGGTTACTGTTGTTAGGGTTACGTACGATCGATCGCGGAACCTACTTTTCTGCTCGAGGCGGCTCTTATTTACCAAACAACTCTTCAGTTTTCGACCGCTCCTTCTTCGGCGAGGTGGTGTCTACTTGGTCCCTCACTACTCTTGCATAGCGCAGTCCTCCTGAACTCAGCAAAAAAAAAAAAAAAAAACAAGCATCGAAGATCGATGATGTAATGCCCGATCAATTTCGCCGTCTGGCGGCCTGGTGACTCTCCGTCAGGCAATAAGAGGGAAATGAGCAAGCATTTCTCCCCATCAGCGAATAGAATTAATTAGGCCTGCGAACAGGTACATATGAGCCTCGAGAGCTCGATCGTGTCCATGCGCTCATATAACCTAAATTATACGCATATGTTCGCGAACGACTTTGGCGCGCCACCACCACCATAGTCAGCACTCGTCGTCGGACCAGATCACGACACCGCACATTCCTCTCTATCTGCTGAAATGCGAAAACAGCTATAAAAACTAAAAAAAAAATCAGTCACTGCACTCGGATTCGGGCTTAATAATCTTCGCGCTGCAAAACTCATTGCACTCGATTTTTCTTCTCTCCTCCACCATCCTCATCCACTGGTAGACATTTTTTCTTCATCTGCAGAATTTGACTTGCATTTTCCCACACGCGCACTCGATTCTCCGATGTGTAAACTCAAATTTATTTACCAAGTCAAATTTCTGACAACTTTTTACGACGATCATTCACCGACCCCCCGGCACGCCACCACATCTCCAGGCAACACACAAAAATATGAACACTGCGCTGGATCAAAGCCTGCTCCGCTCGTCTACTTACATCTCTTCCACCCGCTTTTTGGTAGCAGCAGCGGCAGCAGCAGCAACAACAGCAACAACAACAACGATAGCCACAACAAAACAACTACTCTGGCAGAAATCGTCAGACGAACGTAGAATGAGCAGAGGTTCCAACCACAACAAGATCTCAAACTCAACTGAGTCGCTGATGCGGAGTTGCAGAGAAGCCTGCCTCGAGTCGAAGTTGGAATGTCTTGGCTGTGTGGTGTTGGTTGAGACTTGTACCACCCCCTCGTGTGGTTTGTACCTCGTGACGTCGTGCCTTTTCTTCATGGGTATGAACACGACCGCAAAAGAAAACACCACACTCGTGTTGTAGAGAGTTTGTAAACAAACGCTTGAGCTTTTAAGGAAGGTATGCACCATTCCACGAGCATTGTATGTACACCGTCGATCAGATCGAATCCAAATTGAGTCTGAATTTCGCTCAAAAGAGTCGAAGGTGAGTTGAATTTTCTGGTCAAAAGCTGTGGAAAATCAGGGATCTGAGACATGACACAAAAATCAAAACGGTCACTGCGTTGT
Source organism: Ochlerotatus camptorhynchus (assembly GCF_037179485.1). Lineage (NCBI taxonomy): Eukaryota > Metazoa > Arthropoda > Insecta > Diptera > Culicidae > Ochlerotatus > Ochlerotatus camptorhynchus. Next base: position 651,376 of record NW_027041058.1, read on the forward strand.
ATTTGTCGCAAAGTTGATTATGTGATTAATCATTCGAGTTCAAATAAAAATATTCAAACAACGATGCATTTCGTGAACCTACAAGGGTGGATGTATACAAAATGCTTCAATTTATATCAACCAGATTATAATAATATTTAATATGTCATTGATACATAGAATGCTAAACATAAAAATAATGGAAAAGTCTCACCATATGTCTCGTATGAAACCCATAACCGCATCCTGTCGCTAGCATTCGCTGGCATTGAATCTCCACAACACGAGCAACAGAAAGATCGCGGTTCCGCTCCTACTCCAAACATACACAGAACATCATCTGACCATCTAACGCACCATCATAAACATGGTGAAAATACAGGAAAAAATACTACACGTCCGACGGAACCGAAAACAGCGCAAACCCGAATCACAGCTTCAACGACCGGAACTCCGTTGAAAATACACATGGAAATATCCTTAGCACGGCCATAAAATCCTGCACTCGTGAACTGCTCTATAAAAATGTTATCAAGTGGCAGAGCGCCTCCGGCTCAAACGCGACGAACGAACATAGATGAAACATTTGACAACCGGAATATTTTTGCGTCCGTTTAGAAGCAGGGCACACTTCGATCGAACCATACATGAATTTTTGCTGCCATTTGAATGAAACATTTTATTTTGATATAGGGTTTATGATCTAATTTCCGAGAAGATCGAGGTAGGCCGTGCATTGAAACTGACGTGTTTTGAATTTGCTGCTGCTTTATTTTCTGAGAAGTTTATTGAAAATTTAGTGCAATAAGTCCTTCAGCTGGTGCATTTTGACACCTGAAAGCTTTTTCAATAATTTCGCGTGTGTTTATTAGTGCTGTGTTTGGTTATTTAAAAAAAAATGATCGATGTGTTTTTAAGATTACCGCGAGTGAACAAACCGGGTTTTTGTTTTTTCTTACTTCGCCACCGCCGTGAATTGTTGCGAAAAAGCAGATCTCCGCTGAATTTTCTAATGTACGCTGTTGAATCGTGTCCATTTGGGTTTAGTTACAAGTGCATAATGATCCGGAAGCTGGACGATCTACGGAAGGAAATTGCTGGTGAAGCACGGAATGAAATACGAAGCGTTAGAAAAAAAGTCCAAGGGATTCCAAAGGAAGCAATTAACGACGGCGGAAGAGCAGAATATGGTGAGAGCTTTCCAATTATTTAAAAGAAAAAATAAATATCAAAATTAAACTAAATACATGCCAAGTTTGAAAAAAATATTTTCGAACCTGGAAGTGTGTACATATAACCAACATCCATTTGATAACGGTGATGCATACATGCGGGGCTTATTGTAAGTGAAAGTAACCTCGGAATGGGCGTGACTCTCCAGACATTCTGAAATGGGTTGCTGGATCTGCAATATAGCTATCACCTTCTAACTCCCGGACTAAAGCTGTCTACAATGACCATAAATGCGACATTGTAGAGAGAGTTCTTCCATTATAACACTGCCGGCCAGTGGGGGTTAGAGGGAATACACACACACACACACACACACACACACACACACACACACACACACACACACACACACACACACACACACACACACACACACACAAAAGCTGTGGAAAATCAGGAAAAACTACTCGAATATGAGAAAATCCAAGAAAAATTTAACCCAGGATAGCAGCATACTAATAGGCTGAGCGAAACCTCTATCGATTTTCCTCATATTCGAGAAGTTTTTCTTGGAAAATCCCGGAAAATTCATCTCCCTATTGAGTAAATGCCCTTGTTAACGACGCGATCGATTTACACTTGGAACGCTATCGCTTGCTATCAATTATTTTATTTGACGGGTGAAAAAGTACTCGTACTGAAAGTTGAAGCCCTTGCTATTTTCAATGTTATTGAAATTTCCGCAGGACTCAAAGCTAGTTGCTATAACGAACTAATTTTATTCTAGTAGTAGTTAAATTACGTTCATTTTCCATTGATTATGATTTTACAATCTTCGTACATTCCAAATGATTAGCTTGAAGGGCTCTTCATCTTTGTTACATTTGCTATTCTAATTAACGTGTTTACGTTTTTCAACTAGTTTACAGGATGCGTTTTGCTTCAATTTAATAGTAAAGAATTTGATATCCCACCTAACTCCTAAAAAGTTAACCTAATTGGAAAGATCGCGTATGATCTGGTGATTTGATCTCAAACAGGCATCTCTAAACCTTTCGAGGCCGAGCGTACTCCGCTCCTCTAGTGTCTGAAGACCAGCCAGGCGGTGGATCTCAGAATTTCGAGTCCACGAGGGATTGTTGAGGATCATCCTAAGGATCTTGTTCTGGATCCTTTGAAGTTTAAGTTGATGGCACTTAGCACAGCTCCCCCAGATTTGCGTTGCGTAAAAAATACCATAACCGAACGATAACCCAAATGATTGAACTATTCCACAAATGGTTTGGATGATATCCTGAACACGTCGTTAATCAAAATAACCATTCAAATTTAATTAGGGTTGCTTGTGGATGGCAAGCTTGTTTTAAAGGGAAAGCATATGGACTTTCTGTTGATAAGTGGGTAGAGTGACCTAATCAAGATGTTGCACTTGGTGGATGTTTTGTTCACCCTGGGAACGCAACAGCAACTTACTTTAAGGGTGAGACAAAGGTCGATGGGATTTTTCAGTTACCAGGCGGGACAAGTCGAGGTGAATTGGAGTGTGGAAAAAGTGTGGTCTGTTTTGTTGGCTGCATTAATACACATCTTTTAGTTTTTGAAATAGTCGGACAGAACATCCAGGCCTGATCGGAGTTTTCTCGTAAGAACACGGATCACTCAACCCTTATAGATGATGGCAATGTCATCCGCAAACATTGACAAAATACCACCACCCGAAAGGAAAGGAACATCTGACGTGAAGATGTTGAAGAGGATAAGACCAAAGATGCTACCCTGGGGAACCCCAGCATCAACGTTGAACGTATCAGAAGGTGAATTGTTCTAGAAGACCTGATCTGCCCGACAAGTAGTTTTTGAAGATCAGGAAGTTGTATCGATGCAGCTTGTACACTAGGCCATCATGCCCGACATTGTCGAACGCTTTTACAACGGCCAGCAATGCCATGGAAGATGTATTGGAAACGGACTTGTTCCACTTGATGATGTTAGTAGCCCGTGCGAGTTGGTGGATGGTATACTGACCTTTCCTAAACCCGAATTGCTCTTTGATAAAGATGTTATTATCATTTGAAAATACCAGCAGACGGCTGAGTATCAACTTTTTAAATAGCTTCGAGATGAAGGACAACAGGCTGATGGGGCGATAGCTTTTGACACTGGTAGGGCCTTTGCAAGGCTTGTGGATTGGGATGACTTCGGCTAACATCCAGCATGAAGGGAAGTAGCCAAGCACCAAATGCTTATTGAAGACCGCTGCAAGGTGTCCGAAGAAGTCAACACTCAAGTTTGTCAACTCGAGGTTGGCCACTCTATCGACACCAGCGGCCTTTATGTTCTTGGTTCATTTAATGGCTGATATCACCTAATCAGCCGATATTCTACTTTCTAGACTCTAGACGTTGCCTCCGATACTGCAGGACGTTGCCTCCGATACCGCAGGCTCATGGGGACTCACCAAGCCTTGGCCAAAGTTATGTGAATTCACAAAGTGTTGCCGAGAGCATTGGTCTTTTCAACTGGGGTTATGAGCAAGGGTGGATCCGAATTCTGATTAAGAGAAAGGGGAAGGGGAGGGATGGGCCTCGGCTTATTTTTAAAAATCTGTGCCATTTTCCAGAACGACTTAGCACAATCTGGAGGAAAGCGAATCTTGTTTGCAAAATCGTTATTTCTGAGATGATTTTGTTTAAACGGTTGCAATGGTATTCAAGAAGTTTGTCTTGGAAAATCGAGGAAAAATTGGCTTATTCACTGAGAAATCCCATTTTTTTTTTCAGTCAAATTCTACTCAATTTTGAGTTATTCTCATTGGTCACGTACTTGTTTACTCATAGATTTAAGGACAATCGAAGAACATTTTATCTCAAACGTTTGTGATTTTACTCACTCATTAAGTAGCCCCACTTTGGAGAGAAATCATACTGAATTTTGACGAACTGAAACAAAACGTACGGGTAAACTCTTTTATAACCACCCAATCGGTTCGTCTCTCTCTGGTCTCTCGATAGTCATAGCGAGCATGCAGGTGATTGGTTGATTGCATTGCGGCCAAAAATTTTGAACAATTTTCAACTCAGTCCTCTTGTTGCGATTGAGGCAACCTCTTCTTGTGGATAATCTCATTCCATCATACCGTTTGAGTCTTCTGTTTCGTTCTTAATTTAAATTTTTGGTTCTGATTGAACGAACCCACCCTGAGGAACGTTTCAGGAGACGGAAAACCGGGGAAGTCAATTTAGAGTGGAGTCTATTAAGAGACATTCACCTGATCTAGGAAGGACAAGCCTCGGATTAGTTCTTCACATACGGTGATGAGTTCAAGGATTGGGATGACTTCGAAGAGAGGATAAGATTTCGGTTTGGGAATCCAGATCCAAGGAATTTGGTATAGGACTCATGAAAGGAAGCAACACAGTGGCGAATCATTCAATGCTTTCGACACGGAAATACCCAAGTAGCAATTCTGGTTTTATTAGGGTTCTGTAGATCATAATTTAGACTTGTAGAATGCTTTAAACTTTTTATAAAACTTACAATGTTACTTGGGTAGTGACAAAACAAGATGCTTTCAAAACCACTCTCGATGCGGCGGAAGTTCGAGGTTGTTTGGGACAACATGCGCGCGCACTACCGTTTGAAAATCTCCATCGTTCGAGTTCGAAACAGTTTTGAACAACAACTTGATTCCAGAACCACGGAGTCACGGAATCAGCGAAACATACATCACGTTGAATGCACGTCATTAGAATACGGAAGCGAGGAGCCTGAAGGAGGCGATAGAGACTAGGCCTAACTAAGATCGAAGACCAAGTCTGAAAAATCAACCAACAATGTCGAGGACAGCACCAGCGAATCAACAGTACGTGACAGTCCGCATCGTGCTCTCTTGCCGTGCGGATCTATTTGCTTTTTGCTTAAGGAAGTGTCACTGCTACCTAAAGCTACAACAAATTTAAACAGCACTTTTCAGTGCTCAACCTGTAAAAATTTTCTACCTTTTTCAACTCTTATTCCTCTTCGATCCTTGTTTGGACCTTACCCGAGGTAATCCTTCTTGGATATCGATTTGGAAAATTCCTCTTCGATCCTTCAGATTCTTATAGTAATCTGCTTGGAAGTCGATTTGGATAAAAATTTACTGCCGCCATGGCGCCTAAACGCAAAAGAAAGGGGCAAACTCTTGACCCCCCTTCTGATGAAATTAATTTGAGTAATCAATTTGATTTGCTCACGGATGATGAGAATGATCCATCATCCAAGAAAAATTCTAGTAAACTTTCCCGGCTTAATGCCAAGAAGGAAAAGATTCCTCCTATTGTGATAACCACTTCCGATTTCCATGCTATTCGCATGGAACTTTTGAATTTTGTGAAAGTTAAGTTTTCACTACAAATTGGACGTCGGGGTGATTGCCGTGTGTTGGCTGAAACCTTGGACGGATTTAAATGTCTTCTCAAGTATCTTACTGAGAAGAAGCACAAATTTTTTACTTACGACACCAAAACTGAACGTGTGTTCAAGGTTGTCATGAAAGGACTGCCCAGTGGTGAATCCCTGGATCAGATCAACGATGAACTGGCAAAATTACTTGGAGTTGTGTCACTCCAAGTAATCCAAATGAAAATGAAATCCCGTCCTGGCGATTGGCGCAACGGGATTTCTAATGATTTTTATTTAGTTCACTTCAAGTCTAGTGAACTAAACAACCTTAAGGCCTTAGAAAAAGCTAGCCTTATGCTCCATGTCCGAGTGAAGTGACAGGAAGACTGGCGGAAATTTCCAAAACCTCACTCAGTGCCGTAAGTGCCAGGGATGGGGTCACGGAACTAAAAATTGCTACATGCCAGCTAAATGCATGAATTGTGGTGATTCCTCTCACGCAAAGGACGACTGTCCTGTGAAGGAAGATCCTAAGAAATTTAAATGTTCAAATTGTGGTGAAAACCACAAATCCAATTTTTGGGAATGTAAGACTCGCAAAGCGATCCTACAATCTCGTTCTAACCGTCAGGTAGGAAACGCTCCACGTTTCCGACCAGGTACAAATTCCTCTGCTGTTAACAACGCTCAGCGAGGAACAAATTCTACCCGTAGGTACAAATATCACACCTGCTTCAAATGTTTCATCTGTACCTACTCCCCTCGCTGCTAACAATGTTCAACAAGTTAATGCTGCTATTGCAGCGGGTAGAAATCAAAATACTAACCAACGTTCTAACGGAAATTTTGACAATTTTGACTTAGGAAGCATTACTGCCCCTAAAATGGAATTTTTACAGAAATCATTAATTGACATGATTTCTGATATGCTTAAATCTAACTCCATGTTTGATGCTATTCAAACTGGAGTAAAATTTGCAAATAATATTGTCATGACTTTAAAATTCAGTAATGGATTTTAAAGCATTAAATATTGTAAATTGGAATGCTCGATCTCTTAAAGATAATGAAGACGAGCTATTTAACTTTTTGAGAGTTCATAACGTGCATATTGCCGTTATAACTGAAACGTTCCTTAAACCTGACCATAAGGTTAAGAAGGACGCAAATTACTTGATTTATAGAAATGATCGTCATGATGGACCCTGTGGTGGCGTTGCCATCATTATTCATAGACGAATCAAACATAAAATTCTTTCTTCATTTGAAACCAAAGTTTTTGAAACTTTGGGAGTTTCTGTTGAAACAAAATTTGGACAACTTACGTTTATAGCTGCCTATTTGCCATTCCAATGCGTAGGCCAGCAAAAGAATTTTCTCAAGGGTGACCTCCAGAAACTTACCCGTCATAGGTCTAAATTCTTTATTATTGGTGATTTTAATGCAAAACACCGCTCATGGAATAATGCTCAAAGCAATTCCAATGGTAATATTCTGTTTGATGATTGTTCTGCAGGTTATTACACTATTCAATATCCAAACAGCCCAACATGCTTTTCTTCTGCAAGAAATCCCTCCACTATTGATTTAGTCTTAACTGATTCATGTCAACTTTGTAGCCAACTGGTTACCCATGCTGACTTCGGTTCTGATCACCTTCCAGTAACTTTTGAAATATCCCAAGAAATAATTTGTAATCCCAACAGCTCTACTTTCAATTACCATAGAGCTGATTGGGAGCAGTATCGAACATTTATGGAATATAACGTCGATCCAAACATTCCTTTGCAAACCAAAGATGAAATTAATTATGCTCTTGAATCTCTGACTACTTCTATAGTTGCAGCAAGAGCTGCCTCAGTACCAAAATGCGAGGTTAAATTCGATTCAATTATAATAGACGACGATCTTCAGCTCTTGATCCGTCTTAAAAATGTCCGTAGAAGACAATATCAAAAAACACTCGATCCTGCCATGAAGGTTATCTGGCGGGATTTGCAAAAACAAATTAAAAAGCGATTCTCTGCCCTGAGGAACAAAACTTTTGAAAATAATGTTTCTAAATTAGACCCGAGTTCCAAACCCTTTTGGAAACTCACAAAAATTTTGAAAAAACCTCAAAAGCCTATTCCAGCGCTTAAAGAATGTGGTAAAATTTTGATCACAAATTTGGAAAAAGCTCATAAACTTGCTAAGCAATTCGAGAGTTCCCATAATTTCAGTTTGGGTCTAACTAGTCTAGTCCTATTGAGAATCAGGTTGCTCGGGATTTTCTGAATATTTTCTCTCGGGAAAATATTTTTGATGATTCCTGGGGGACTGATTTGGACGAAGTAAGGTCTATAACTAAAAAGTTTCAAAATATGAAAGCTCCAGGTGATGATGGAATTTTCTATATCCTCATCAAAAAACTCCCAGAGAGTACCTTGTCTTTCTTGGTAAAATTATTTAACAGATGTTTCCATTTGGCATACTTTCCTGATAAATGAAAAAATGCAAAAGTTGTTCCAATTTTGAAGCCGGATAAAAATCCAGCTGAAGCTTCTAGCTACCGCCCAATAAGTTTGCTATCTTCAATAAGTAAACTTTTTGAAAAGATAATTTTGAATAGAATGATGCTTCACATCAATACGAACTCAATTTTTGCAGATGAGCAGTTTGGATTTCGCCATGGGCATTCAACTACTCATCAACTCTTAAGAGTTACCAATTTAATTCGTTCAAACAAATCGGAAGGCCACTCAACTGGAGTTGCTCTTCTAGACATAGAAAAAGCATTCGACAGTGTTTGGCATGAAGGTTTGATGGCTAAATTGAAAAAGTTTAATTTTCCACTTTATATTATGAAATTAGTTCAAAATTATTTAACTGGCAGAACTCTGCAGGTAAATTATCAAAATTCCAAATCTAATCGACTACCTGTTAGAGCAGGAGTTCCTCAGGGTAGCATTCTTGGGCCTATATTGTATAACATTTTCACTTCGGACCTCCGTGATTTGCCTCAGGGTTGCCACAAATCTTTGTTCGCTGATGACACAGGCATTTCCGCTAAAGGAAGAAGTCTTCGTGTTATTTGCAGCAGACTGCAGAAAAGTTTAGATATTTTCTCTTCTTATTTACAAAAATGGAAGATTTCTCCCAACGCTTCCAAAACTCAACTTATAATATTTCCTAGAGCTTCCTTTTTGAAACCTAGTAGTAGTCACATAGTCACTATGAACGGAGTTCCAATTTCCTGGTCAAACCAAGTGAAATGTCTTGGATTAATACTTGACCAAAAATTAACTTTTATAGATCACATTGAGGGCATTCAAGCTAAATGTAACAAATATATTAAATGTTTGTATCCTCTTATAAACAGGAAATCCAAACTTTGCCTGATGAATAAACTTCTAATATTTAAACATGTTTTTAGACCGGCCATGCTTTACGCTGTGCCAATATGGTCTTCTTGTTGCACTACCAGGAAAAAAAGCACTTCAAAGGATTCAGAACAAAGTTCTGAAAATGATTATGAAGTTGCCTCCCTGGCACAGTACTACCGAAGTACATAGAATTTCGAATGTTGAGACTTTAGAACAAATGTCCAACAAAATAATTAATAATTTCAGGCAAAAATCGTTGCAATCCTCAATTGCAACGATTAATACCCTTTATACTTAGATAAGATTTAGTTTTAGTTTTTAGTTTTAAGATATCAATTGTTATACTGACATGCAGGTTAAAAAAAACCTGTTTAAAATACTGAATTGCCAAGACATGAAAAATGTAAAAACACATAGATATATATCATAACAATTAAGGCTGGTACGTTACTGCAGTAACTGGAGCACCTAGGTTAAAATGAAATGTAATTTATTTTGAATTTGGAACAAATAAAGAGTTAAAAAAAAAACAGTACGTGACACAGGCATTACTAAACGTATGCTGGAATTGCAGGAAATTTGGTTTCAATTGACGAGACTGCAAAGAACCCAAAGCGATCTTCTGCTGGAGATGCAGTGATCTAGGTCGCACAATCCGTTCATGAGTGATCGATTGATCAGAACCAGGGAAACCAGAAGGAATGTACGCTGGAGGAGCCACACATTCCGAAGGACGACAAGGTTCCGAAGAATCAAACTTCGATCCAGTTGACCGCATACACACCATTCACATTCAAACTGCCCCTACCTCAACGCAACAATGTTTAATACAGAACTTACATCTCTTCTGGACTCAGGGGCCGAAATAAGAGAGTCTGTACATCCGACAACACGGAATACAAATGTTTGGGGTACCTGAAAGACCCATATACCTACAAAGGTATTACACGGGTAGTACCAACAGTAGTTGTTCCGGAAATCGCGAAACCTATACTAGGCTGTAATTCCTGGCGAAGCTTTGGCATTACACCAATGGCTGATTTAGTTTACGGACCAGAACAAGTAGGACAGTTCAATGATGCGGACGAGATCATCGCTTTCACTGTGGCACTTGTAGGAGAACTTCGAAAGATTCCAATAACGGGGAACGACACAACGTTGGACGATCCAACTTTTGACATCCCAGAGGAGGCACAAGTACCTACGGTGAAAACAGTGGAAGTGGTGCCCGATTTATAGGATAGAGATCTACAGGAATTAGTGCAGGCGATGAAAGGTTTTGAATACACCTTCAGCAAGAAATTGGGACGGACACATTTTACAGAGCACGAGATCGTACTTAAGGAAGCATCTAAACCGAGGTTCAAAGACATGGATGTCATTGAGGAATGCTATAGTGAGTGGTCAAACCCTATAGTACCGATCCGGACATCAAATGGCAAAATAAGGGTTTGTTTGGATTCCCGGTGAATAAACAGCATGACCATGAAGGGTAGCTACCCCATCAGAAATATGCTGGAGATATTTCAGAGACTGGAAAATGTGAAGTACTTTGCGATCATCGATTTGAAAGATGCGTACTTCCAAATTCCGCTAAAGGAAGAAAACAGAAACTATACGGCCTTCCGCACGACCAGAGGACTTTTTAGGTTCAAGGTTTTACCGTTCGGAGTCACCAATGCACCCTTCACCAGGTGCAGGTTAATGGATAAGGTTATTGGCTTTGACCTGATGCCGTCGGTTTTCGTGTACCTAGACGACATCGTGATTGCATCTAGAACCTTGAGGAGCATTTTCGCCTGTTGAAAATTGTAGCTGATAGACTAAGGAATGCGAACCTGACTATCTCTCTCGAGAAGGCCCGGTTCTGTCGAATACAGTTTAAATTCCTCGTTTGCCTGTTGACTGAGCTGTTCACGTGTGTGGCGATTGACGGTTCAAGAATAGCACCGATAGCACTATAACGGACTTGTTGAATAATGCGAGGACGAAATTTGAGTGGACTGAGAGGGCAGTAGCCACGTTCACCGATCTGAAATCTGACGTCTGCACCGATTCTAGCGAACCCAGATTTTGCGAAACCATTTACGATCGAGAGCGATGCGTCAGATACAGCGGTAGGAGCAGCTTTGGTCCAGGAGTTAGAAGGGGAAACTAGAGTAGTTGCTTATTTTAGTACGAAACTAAGCAGAACCCAAAGAGCGTACTCGAGTGTTGAAAAAGAGTGTCTAAGGGTATTACTAGCAATTGAAAACTTTCGCCACTACGTAGAGGGGTCCCGATTTAAGGTAGTTATGGACGCTTGTGCAACTTGTGGTTGTTCACCATCAGAATTGAGTCAGGCAACTCAAAACTCCTACGATGGACTGGAACATAGGATCCAACCTACTAATATTAAAATACTATAATCTTCATACCAAACAAATGTTACATTAATTCTGAATCATGTAACTCTATTGTCTGTATACCGATAAAAATGCTCAGTAGCAAAAAACACCTCGAGCTGTGTCTCAAGGTCGGCTTACTATTGGGTAATCTGGAGGGGCTTCGCAATCAACATATGCAGTACTGTCACCCCAACTAACATTTTCAGCTTTGTAAGCCAACTTTTCCAGCGTTGTGCTGTAAAGTAGCTGAAAAGAAGCTGCAGATACAGCTACAAGCAAAAGCTAGCAAAATAGTTTTGGAGAGCGTTTACTCAACTTTCTGACAACCATTATTCAATTTGTCAGTCGCACTGAATAACATCAGCCAATAAACGCTAATGTCACTTCTATACACACACTAATCAACTTTCCACTTGTAGCTGCAAAACAAAGCTAACAAAGTGAATATATTACTCAATATTACACAACCAACCACTCTTGCTGAATAACATAAACATCAAAAGTGCTTTTTCAACAACTAAACAACCTGTAATCAGCTTATAAATTGTGTTAGAGCAACTTCGGAAGCATTTTCACAGTCAACTAGGTTTATTTTTAGACGTGTGCAGTTTTACAGCTTTTACTCTGTTCTTTTATAACTAGTCGAGAAAAGTGATTCATGTGTACTATTATAAAGCCTCTACTCAGCGATTTTGTTGTAGAAGGGAATGTTGATTTATTTACATAAGTTCAAAGTGTTGGCGTAGCACAGTCGGTAGTGTCAAGGTTTGCCAATGAGGTCGTCTCGAGTTCGATTCCAGGTTCCGGTGTAGGGTAAATAATTTGGTGATGATTTGTAGCTAATTTCAATTTTCAAATGATTCACAGCAAAATAAACTCAATAAATTCCTTCATAAAAAGCGTAAACAGTATTTAACCCGGCTTCAAGAGAAAGCTGTGTAGTGATTATTGGATTACCGGGAAAAGGTTGAATAAGCGCCTTTCAAGTTCACACACAGCTAAACAGCAGGATTACAGCTGTATAGAAGCGTTAATGGATATGCAATAAGAGCTTCTCGCGACCGTTCCAACAGCCATAAGTAGCTGACTAAGTTCGCCAGATTTGCTTGTATAGAGGTTGAGTAAAGGTTTCCTCATATCGTATAACGTTTGAATACAGCTTGAGACTGTATAAATGAAATGAGTAAAGCGTTTACATTGTGAAAATTGTTAGTTGGAACCTGACTAAAGGCTATCAAAAGTGTAAGTAACACGGTAATCAAAGGGTGTACCGTGGAGGCACCATATTCGAAGCGGTTCCTAAATCGACGCACTCAATAATGTTCGACTATTTTCAATCATTATTTTTGAAATTTTATTTCTGCAAATATTAGTTTCTGTGCTCTAGGGATGATGGTGTAACAAAGTTTAAAAAAATATCTTGTCAAAATCGAGATGCGATGAAAATTAGACAAGTGCGTCATCATTAGGGACGCGTCTAATATGGTGTTGGCACGGTATACTAATTATGTATTATGAAAAGCTATAGCAGGTGTGGGTTGGTTTTCTAAAATAACTACTATTAAATTTTATGGGTGTACATTGGGTTTTTACTATGGCGGTTTAACGTACCGGTATTAAACCGTTGATTCTGCTCTGCCGAAAGACTACTCTGCCGATGTGCGAGCGCTCACCGATGATACTACGTACGACGAGCTTGACGTCAGGGAAATCAAGCCTGACAGTGTGGTGATGTTTGAGTTTACTTGCTAGTGGATCGGTCAACAGATCGACTCGACTTGATGTCGATCTGCGATCTCCTGACGTCTACCCTCGTTGACAAGAAACACCAGAGTCCAGGCAAGGCCAGAGTGACTCTGCTGAGAGGGGTCCTCTTTTGCATTTAGAGCCGTCTTGGAATGCAGCGATTTTGACCTTGCAAGGCCAGAGCGAAATGGTGTCCTTTACTGATAGGATCAGTAGCCACTAAGGATCAACTCGAGTGCTTCCTAACCGACTTAGTCGGTTGGTTCACAAAATGGCGCTGTACCGAATGTTGTGGTGCCATATGAGTCTTATGAGGGCAACGGGGTTTATTTTTATCAATTGTCGTACTGGCCTATGGTCATTCGATTAATGTTAGCTATCGGTAATTAATTGGCAAAGCCGTATTACCTGATTGAACAGATAGATATTCCCGCAATTCTACCACTCACTTCACATTACTTTAAGGACACTTAGTTTTAACGATCCGAAGCACACGAACGCCGAACTGATTGAGGAATGTCGGTTTTCCTTCGCGCCTTCTGCCATCCCATTCCTCTTCTCGAGAGACGTTATTTTCCACCCATTCTTAAATCTCAATTTCGCCCGAATGTTGTTGATGTAATACGCATATCCACTGAACTGTTTTGGGTTTTTGACAAATTTCAAATTTAAAAACAATTATTCCTACTAACAAATTAACAATTTTATACAACGACTACTAACCCTACCAATCCAACACCAAATAACCTTAAGAGACGTTATGGTACATTTAACAAGTATGCACAAATTAAAAGTCCTGGAAAAACCTAGAAAACTAAGTGAATTTTATTTAGCAGTAGAGGAACAGTTGCATACCCCCCTTAAAAGCTTCCCATTTCAGTTGGGCATTCGTGGCATTCTCAAAACACACACACCCACACAAACAAGCAAACAAACGCTTGCCCGTTCGTTTCGTTTTGGTTTTCACATCACGTGTGTCTCAAAACAAAACCACAAAGACTTCAACGCGTGGCCAAACTGCGAAGCGCCGAACCTAACCAGTGGATGTTTACAAATCAAGCCAGTCAGCTGGTGGAGTATGTATGTGTGTTCGTGTCACACCTGAGAATATACCGACCAGACTCTACCAAAGCCTCTCGCGCTCTCCGAAGCCACAGAAAATACAACATTGTGCATAACTTGCAAGATTCTTCGGGGAGATCGAAGAGGTGCTCCCCCTCCCAATGCTTTAATCCCACGCTGGCTGATCTCAAATCAAATCACCCACCACTCTGACGCCTGCAATCGAAAAACACGAGAAACGATGATGTGAAGATGTGCATCTTTTCGCATTCGGCAGCGGTGCCCTCTACCAAGGGCAATTAATTTCCATTTTTTCACCTTTTGTTATCGCACTGCAGCCGTCTGTTCCGCCATTCGATCAAAATGCGGCACTAGCTTTGGAATGGAAGGAATGCAACTTTTGAGTAACCCGAGAGCGCGCGGGTGGCAAAATATGAAAAAGTACCTACCCATACCATACTAGCTGCGTCTCTTCTTGGTTCGACGAGTAATGACGATGACGATGGTGATTTGCTTAATTAATTCCCTTCATTTTTTTTGTGGTTGTTCGTTGTGGAATCAAGAACTATTTTGCTGCAACATAATAAGCGTTACCACACCGTCGCGTCGCTTTGAGAGAATTGTTTTCAATTGCTGGAGCAGGACGATAAGAGATAGATAGCGCGACGTAGATACTGTTACTCAATTAAATTCCATTAAGAATGGGATTTTAAATTGCAAATTGCATTGTGACCGGAGCGGGAGTAGGGTGGTAAGCGCTTGATTGGTTGGAGGTGGTAATGGTGGGTGGTAAAATGGGTGACACAGAGCGAAAGGTTCCCATCATACCTGAACGGTGGCGTCACCTCGCAGTTGATTGCATAGCTGAGGAAAAATGGGAAAGGTTAACTGGATCGCTTGGAAGCTGAAACTGTTGTTCTATCGGTGTGGTCGGCCGGGGTTACCTTCGCCGGTGCGGTTGTCTTCGCCTAGCGTAGCGAAAGTGGATTTTTGCTCTATTGTTATAGATGTTATCATAAATTGTGATTTGTTTCTCGTTCTTGGCATGCCACAGCAAAACTTTTTCCGAATACGTTTCAACTTAAACTTTTTTACGCGGTTTCCTCGCTCCAGATGGCGTAACTGAAAATGTGGTGACTACAATTAAATTTGATTCATGACACAATTGCAGATGTTGTAACAAATCCAACGTTACATTGGATTTAAGAGAATTGTTTTTATAATAGTAGGATTATAACTCAAATATTGATCGATTTGAACCAAAACAATTTATCGTGCATGGCAATGAAAATGAAGGAAGAAGAAGACGTATTGGAAACAAATGGAACTTCATCGAACAATGAGAAATATTTCGGGTTTCATTTTAGTAAACGATACCACCTTCGTTTGCTTCTACATATGTACTAGAATTTGCCTAGTGAACCTTGAATCGAAAGAATTCAACAAATGTCGGATGACGGGAAAACGGGATGTAATGTCACTGCCGGCCTACCCGAATAGAAATTGTAATGTAGGAAACATCAGCAGACATCTTCAAAACATTAAATTTTAACGTGTATTGCCCTACCCTTAATGTATTCAGACTTCAATGTGACGTCCAAGTACATACAAATACATTAGCCTCAAAAGTTACATAAGAATCAAACGTCTTAAAGATGTAAAATTTGACATCAGGACACATACGTTCATATCAGAATTAAACTTCATCACGATAAAACATGTTGCACACCTAAAACATTAGAATCAAAGTTACATTAGAATCAAAGTTCATCACAATGTTAATTTTTGCACGTATAAAACATTAGAATACATCGTAAACACTTAGTTTTTTTTCTGCAAATCTCAGGCAGAAAAAGTTTTACTGAGATCTCAACAAACATTTATTTGTTTGCTGAGATCCAGCTAAGCATTATCCGAGACTCAGCAATCAAATGTCACTTTTGCTGAGATCTCAGTGAAACTTATTTTCGTCGAGATTTGCAAAAACTAAGTGTGTATGACACAACAACCAAACGTTTAAAACAAGTACTAACTAAGTACTTTTTATCCAATATTCACTTTTCATGAAACAGTTACATTTCACTCAACACGTTATATTTGCAGAATACTCCAAATTGGATACTTCACAAAGAACTCAATTTTGACTGGTTGCACTTAGCTGTGAGTACAAATTACTTAATTTTGAGTTGTTTGGAGGCGAACCAGCCCAAGGCTGAAAGCCTCCCTAATAAAGATAAATTAATTAATTAATTTTGAGTTGTTCCGTATATCCGTGCATGTTTTCATCTCGTGCATGGTTGCTTACTCGGTTGTTTATTTTTAACCGGGCTACGAAATTGGCCTCTGATGGTCATTTCCATCAGCGCTCCGGGAGCAGACTTCGGAGAAGAAAAACAGTGGTGAGGGTAACTCGGTACCTACCTCAAATAGGTACGCTACTCTTCCCACCGATGTTGGGGATACCAACCCAGTCCCGGTGAAGCGGACGAAAAAGAGGAAGAAGAATCAAGGACAGTCCGATGGTACGAGCGGACGCGACGATGTTACCGCGACGAACGCCAGCGACAGCGGTGATTTCGGCGACGCCGTCGAAACCGAGAATTCTGCCAGCCCGAGTGCGACGAAAGTCAAACTTCCTCCACTGGTGGTGAAGCAAGTACCAGTCAACACGCTGATTGGCGATCTCTCATCGCTGGGCGTTGCTGCTGAGTTTAAGCTCGGCAGGATCGGCACCAAGGTGATGTTGCGAACAAAATCGGAGTACGAAGTGGCCGTGAAATATCTGAAGGATTCCAAGGCGGAATTCTTCACGCACGACATCCCCGGTGAGAAGCCCTTCAAGGTAGTCATCAGGGGTCTACCAAACTTCGACCCCAAGATGGTCGAACCTGAAACCAACCGGTACAAGCTAGCCCCAATCGCTGTCTTACGAATGACAAGACGAGACGAAAACGTGAAGACGTACCCGGATTGTCTCTTCCTGGTGCACTTCCAGAAAGGGACGGTGACTCTCAATGCGCTGCAAGCCATCCGATCGATCTAGTCCATCATCGTACGATGGAAGCCATACCGTGTCGGCCATCGTGACGTAACGCAGTGCCAGCGGTGCCTCAATTTTGGACACGGTACCCGCAACTGCAACATCAAGCCACGCTGCAGCAACTGCGCTCAAGAACACGCCACTTCCAACTGCCCTGCGGATGGAGCCGTGGCGTTAAAATGCGGCAACTGTGGTGGTGCACTCCAAGGTTCCGACAGACAGTGCTCCAAACGCGAGGACTTCAAACGCATCCGAAAACAGGTGGCAACTAACAACCAACCAGGACGGAAGAAGGACAAAGTCACGGCATTTCGGACGGAGGATTTCCCGCCTCTTCGTGCTCCTCAGCAAAGGCAAGCGAATTCGCGGGTGCATCCCACTCAAGCAACTTCCAGTGATTCTGCTGGCCAAAACTCTCCCTCCCCCCTGGATTCTGGAGACAGCCAACAGCGCAAAACAACAACCCCGATCTGTTCTCAGCGGATGAACTGATGGAAATTTTCGTCAACATGTCCGGTGCTCTTCGTAAGTGCCGCAATAAGCCCGAACAGATCCAAGTGCTCGGTAAGTTCATCATCCAGTATGGCGTCTAAACCGCTGAGTATCGTCACCTGGAATGCTTGCTCTGTAAGAGCAAAAAAGATTGAGCTTGCCGACTTCCTCCGCAAGTACAGCATCGACGTGGGCCTTCTAACCGAGACCCGTCTGAAGTCCGGCGACAGCTTCTGGTTGCCTGACCACAACATTATCAGGCTTGATCGCACCAGCTCCAGGGGGGGTGGTGTTGCGGTCATCGTCAAGAAAGGAATAAAATACCACACTCTGTCCTATATCCGCACCTCTATCATCGAGGCCCTTGGTGTGGAGGTGGAGTCGTCGACTGGATACGTTCAGTTCATCGCCGTCTACTGCCCTCGACAGTGTGCCGCCAGCAGTGGACTAGCGGCTAAATTCAAGAAGGACCTGTCCACCATCACCCGTACCGGTTCCCGCTTCGTAGTTGGAGGAGATCTGAATGCTCGCCATGAGGCCTGGCGGAACTACCAGCAGAACCAGAACGGTCGTCTGCTGTTCGACCACTCACAGCATGGGCTGTACTCCGTTTGGTTTTCGGATGCACCAACATTTATCTCACCGGCGGACAACCCATCGACGCTAGACCTGTTCCTGACAAATATCGGCTTGTCCAAGCCGGTAGCATTGAACGAACTCAGCTCCGACCACCAACCGGTGGTGGCTGCACTGGGCTGCAACTAGGCTTCTGCTTCAAGCCTGCGCAAGGACTACCATCGCGTAAACTGGGCCCAGTTTGGACGCGTGGTAGACAGGCACATCATCGACAACCCGCCGCTTGATACCGTAGATGACATCGACCGGGCATTGGAAGGACTCCACCAAGCCATAACCGTGGCTGACGAGGCGTGCGTCCGACGAGTTCCTGTGAGGGGTAAGTTTATTGCCATTGATTCCCACACCCAACTTTTGATTCGCCTGAGAAATGTGCGTAGGCGCCAGTTTCAGAGGACTGGAGACCTGGGCAAAAAACGTGATATGGCCGATCTGAACAGGCAAATTGCTTCCAGAATGGACTCACTACGTCTTTGATTTCTATATGGGGGTACACTTTGTGAAAACTGAAAATGGAACATGTAACAAATTAAAAAAGATTTTCAACGTTAATAACTCAGCTGCCCCTGGTCCAATTTCAATAATTTTATCACCAATCGATTAGAAATATGGCTACCGAATGTTTATTTTCAACAAGAAACTATTGAAAAACTGATAAATATCCAGCATTGTCCAAAAGCGTCGAATTAACTAACAAATCCATCAATTACCTACATGCATATGCTGCTTCCCCAGCACAGTCGTCAGAGAGTCGTAAGTAGACGAAACAAGTTGAAGTGGCATTCGCCTCCGATTCTCGGGCGCGTGCGAATAGGGAGGATGGAATTGTGTAATATTTTGCACACGAGGTGTGCTGAAGGTGTTCCTGAAAAATTAGATCCGTGATGCTGTCACCTGCAATAAACACGCCAAGCGTAAGCGGCCATGAATATCATCTACGTTTTGAAGTGACAGAGACGCACTCTGTTTGGTTTCGGAGGTTAAATCATCACCAACTTTGGCCTGTTTGTCCATATTCAGAACCAACGACCACACAAAATGCTCATGTAATCAAACTGGAAGCAGGGGTACAAATTATTTTGATCAACCTTAATCAACTTTGAATCGTAACGGCCGGATATTTTCGATGGAAGAAGCAACAATCTAGCATCTAATTCGACGAAGACGGCAGGAAACATTTGTGAAGCCGAGTTATTTACGAAAGAGAGTGTCGATGAAGAGAATCGATCAATGTAGATAGGACCTATTGAAAAGTGACGCGAGATTTGTTTTCCGTACTGAGCTCCAATGCTACCGACGCCAGGTAGGCAGTTTCCACACCTGGACCCTACCAATCGACCCATCAACTCAACCGGGGACCAACGGCTTTACTTCCCGAAGGAAGGCGTGATCAGAGATGTCATGCCGGTGGCACCGACTGAGATTGGACCCAGGCCTGCTGGGGTGAGAGGTAATCACGCTAACCACCGGTGCCGATATCTTTCAAGGTGATATCACGGCGAATGAGAACGACCCAAATTTGAGTTTAGTTATATCAGATATAAGAAATAAAGTGCAGAAACTCAGCGATGCGTAAATTTGCCTCATGTTTTCCCAGGTTTTTCCATTATTTTCCAGGGAAAATTTCCCGAATTTGAGAAAAGTAAAGATTGGGTTCACTCAGTCTATTGGTACTACTCCGAGACTGAATAAAATGTTCGTAAATTTCCTCATTTTCTGGCAGATTTTTAAGGTATTCCACAGGAAACCATGAGACAAATTTACTCATCGCTGAGTTCCCGCACTTTTGGCGATTGTGAGTGAACTAAACTCAAATTTGGGTCGTTCACATTCGCCGTGTACGCAAAAGGAAAAGAGCCAGTGTCGCTACTTGATAGCAAACTACTCATAATGGGAGGAGTCTTTGTAGCACTTGGTTGCACATCATTCTGCTTTAACATGAAAAGATATAAAAGAGCCCTGCTGTATGACTTTAGCTCATGATTCAGACCATTATCTGCTTGATCGTCAAGCAGTTCAGTTCGGTGTTAGCTCGCTCTCTCGAGTTGTTTGAAAAGTTCGTGGCGATAGTGTTCGCGCTCCCTCTTTCGCGGTTTGTCGTGCGTGTGTGTGTGCCCCGTAATGGGGAAGCATCGGTCGCGAAGCCCGGCGAAGGAAGCTCCGGTGTGCCTACCTCGAACAGGTTTGCTGTTCTCCCCATGGATGGGAATATCCAGCCAGCTGTGTTGGAAAAACGCAGCAAGTAGAGGAAGAAGAATCGAGGCCAGTCCGATGGCACGATTGGTCGAGACGATGCCTCTGCGACGAACGGAGATTTCGGTGACGCTGCCGATAAAGAAAATGCTGCCGACATGAGCGCGGCAAGAGTGAAGCTACCTCCGCTGGTAGTGAAAAATGCCAATCTCGACGAGCTTATCGCGGATCTGGCGTCGCTGGGCGTCAAAGCCGAATTCAAATTGGGCAGAATCGGCACCAAGGTGGTGCTCCGTACCAAAGCGGAGTATGACTTGTTCATCGCCCACCTGAGGACTTCCAAGGTGGAATTCTTCACCCACGACATCCCCGGTGAAAAACCGTTCAAGGTCGTCATCAGGGGCCTACCAAATGTCGACCCGAAGTTTATCGAATATGAAATCAGGGACCGGTACAAGCTGGTCCCAAGTGTCATGTATCGAATGACAAGAAGAGACGAGAATGTGAAGGCGTATCCAGATAGCCTGTTCCTGGTACACTTCCAGAAGGGAACGGTGACGCTCAACGCACTGAAAGCCATCCGGTCCATCAATTCCATCATCGTTCGCTGGGAGCCATACCGTAGCGGCCATCGCGATGTGACTCAGTGTCAGCGGTGTCTGAACTTCGGACACGGTACAAGCAACAGCAACTTTAAGCCACGCTGCGGAAATTGCGCTCAAGACCATGCCACCTCCGAATGTGCTGCTGATTAAGCTGTGGCGTCCAAATGCGCCAACTGTGGTGGTACTCACCAAGGATACAACAAGCAATGCCCTAAACGCGAGGATTTCAAGCGTATCCGAAATCAAGCGTCCACGAACAATCAACCAGCACGAAGGAAGGATAAGGCTCCGGCTTTCAGGACGAAGGACTTTCCACCTCTTCATGGACAAGCGAATCCAAGGATGCGATCTGCGCCCCCTCAAGAAACGTCTGGGTCTTCTGCTGGACAAAGTTCTCCATCCCCCTGGATTCTGGAGGCATTCAACAGCTCAAACAAATAATCCCGATCTGTTCTCAGCAGATGAACTGATGGAGATTTTTATCAACATGACCGGTGCTCTAAGTAAGTGCCGCAATAAGCCCGAACAGATCCAAGTGCTCGGTAAGTTCATCATCCAATATGGTGTCTAAACCGCTAACCATCGCTACCTGGAACGCTTGCTCTGTAAGAGCTAAACAGATTGAGCTTGCCGACTTCTTCCGCAAGCATAGCATCGACTTCTTCCGCAAGCATAGCATGCCTGACCACAACATTATCGGGCTTGATCGCACCAGCTCCTGGGGGGGGGGGTCATCGTCAGAAATGGGGGGGGGTCATCGTCAGAAAGGGAATCAAGTTTTGCACTCTGCCCCACATCCGCACTTCTATCATCGAGGCCGTTAGTGTGGAGGTGGAATCATCAACTGGAAACGTCCGGTTTATCGCAGTTTACTGCCCACGTCAGTGTACCACAAGCACGGCCTAGGCATCCAATTCAAGAACGACCTGACCGCCATCACTCGTACTAGCTCCCGATTCATCGTTGGGGGCGACCTGAACGCCCGCCATGAAGCTTGGCGGAACTACCAGCGGAACCGGAATGGATGTCTATTGTTCGACCACGCACAACATGGACTGTACACTGTGCAATTTCCGGACGAACCAACTTTCATCTCTCCGACGGGAAATCCCTCCACCCTGGACATCTTCCTGTCAAACATCGGACTATCCAAGCCGGAGGCGCACAACGATCTTAGCTCCGACCACCAACCGGTGGTGACTGAAGTCGGTGTCAACGTGGTTCCTGCTAGAAGCTGCCTGCGTAAAGACTACCACCATGTCAACTGGGTGCAGTACGGTCGAATGCTGGACAGCAACATCGATGAAAATCCACTGCTCGACACTGTAGATGACATCGACCGGGCATTGGAAGGACTCCAACAGGCCATATCCGAGGCTGACGAGACATGCGTTCGACAAGTTCCTGTGAGGGGTAAGTTTGTTGCTATTGATTCCCACACCCAATTATTGATTCGATTGAGAAATGTGCGTAGACGCAAGTTTCAGATGACTGGAGATCTGGGCAAAAAACGTGATATGGCCGATCTGAACAGGCAAATTGCTTCCAGAATGGACTCACTCCGAAATGAAAGTTTCGGGCGTGTTGTCCAGAATCTGGACGACCGCTCCAGACCATTCTGGAAGGTAGCCAAGGTCCTGAAAACTCATCCCAAACCCGTTCCATCTCTCAAAGTCGATCGGATTTTAATCACCCCACAGGAGAAAGCAAATGCGATCGGCGAGCATATCGCTTCATAGCATTTGCTTGGCTCAACTATCCAAAGTCCGCTCGATGATCAGGTTGCGCAATGCGTTCAAAACCTAGATGCTTCCCCTTGTGTCGTGCCTCCGGCGGATATGATTACAGTACAACAGATTTGCTCAGCCTGAAATGCACCAAGAACATGAAGGCTCCCGGGTTTGACGGTATATTCAACTTGATCTTGAAGAGACTCAGCATGAAAGTGTAGTCTCTTCTAACCGCTATCTTCAACAGATGCTTGGAACTGCACTACTTTCCAAGCATCTGGAAAGTAGCAAAAATCATACCAATCCGCAAGCCCGGTAAGGATCCAATATTGCCTTCAAGCTACAGACCAATCAGCCTCCTTTCAGCGCTGAGCAAATTGTTCGAGAAACTCATTCTCAATCGTTTGCTCAAGTTTGTCGAGGAAAATAACATTCTCCTTCCGGAACAGTTTGGATTCAGAAAGGGGCACTCCACCAATCACCAGGTAGTACGGGTGATGAATAACATCCGAAGTAACAAAGCTGTATCCAAGTCCACAGCCATGGCCTTGTTAGACGTTGAAAAGGTGTTTGACAATGTTTGGCATGACGGACTTGTATACAAGCTTTGTAACTTCAACTGTCCTTTACATCTGGTTAAAATCACCCGTAACTACCTCCAGCAAAGGTCGTTTAAGGTTTCGTTGAATGATTGAATTGGGATGAACTAGCTTAGAAGCTAAAAATCTCCTCAATAAAGTCTAAAAAAAAATCTGACCGTTTTTTATCTGAACACTTTTTAGTTTGAACCCCGCTAACCTCCACGCCACTCTCCGGAGAGTGAAAATGTCACCTCCCTGTTGCTAACATTTCGTGGATAAAGGGCGGGCTCTTCTTTCCATTCATTGGGGCATCTTCCTGTTGGATGGCTCGTTTTCTGACCAATTGACTCATAAAGTTGTTGGAAGAAGATTCTTTACTGTCCCAAGGAGATGAATAGGCGAATTGCCGATCATTCCATCCATTCGTTTTTTGGCCCTTCATACAGCGATTTGCTGATGTCAAGCATTATTTTCGTGCTACAATGAGTATAGACCACTATCATCATCAAAAGTCCTGGCGATTTTGTCTTTATTATTTGTGTATTTGTATCAAAAATATTCAACAGAAGCTGCCAGCCCCAAGTGAAAGTAAATTCAATTTACTGAGTTTATTCAGCATAATGCTATGAGCTGTCAGAATTTGTTATTGCTGATTATCGGTAAAATTTTGTCATTTTGACATTGCTGGAAAATTCAGCAGAATTATTTTGCTGGAAAGTTTGCTGACCTTTCATCAAGTCTAAAATCAGCAAAATTCTGCTGGGTTTCAGCGATTTTAATTTGGTGTGTACACACCAAATTTCGATTTTGATTTTCAGCAATAAAAATTGCTGAAATGGGTTCAGTAAAATATTTTTTTGCTGGAATTCAGTATTAGTATTTTTATTGCAGAAATCCAGTAAAACAGGCAAATGTCAGATTATTTGCTGATGATCAGTAAGCCGAGCACTCAAATGACAGATCACGCAAACCTGTCTACGCTATCTGACAACAAACTTCAACTTGGTCTATTAAGTTTTTATTTTTCGTTCCCGCGATTCCAGACACGATGTGTATTTTTAATAATTATATAAATTTTTGAGGTTTCGTGTAAAAAATGAACTGGAAATGTTAATTGTTGTCCATAAGTTCACGGCAGATAGGAGGTATGTCAAGGAATTATTTGGTTGAGCTATTTTATTGATAAAAAACCTTATGGTTTTGCAGGTATCGTTTGCAAAACGTAGACGGCAAAACAAACATGTTCCAGTTCTTTTTTAAAACCAATAAACCAATGAAATACGTATATGCTTTGTTATACTATGAACTGTGTTTTAATAATATTATTGATAAAATGCAAAACGAAAATTCTGCTGGTAGAGCAATATAAAATCGAAGCTTGCTGAAGAATCAGTAACAACGAAAATAAATAAATTTGCTGTTGATTCAGTAATATTTTGCTGAAAATTACTGGAAAATCAGTTAAAAGCTGTCATCTATTCTTATGCTGCAAATTCAGCAAACAAAATACAAATTCACTGAAGATTCAGTAAAGTGTTGCAATTTTGACAGAAGTTCAAATTGCTGGAAGTATCAGCAGCATTATTTTGCTGGAAAGTTTGCTGATATTTCATCAAGTCTAAAATCAGCAAAATTTTGCTGATTTTCAGCGATTTAAATTTGGTGTGTAGCATCAAAGATATCTAATGAACAAGATATCCCACTAATCAATTCCTCGAACAAGGCAATGGATACACCACCCTAATGTGATCGCAGTGCCATCTAGTGAGTGCACATTGAAGTTGTTGGGAGTCCCCCGTCAACTTCACCACCAGGGCTCAGTTAATGATAGGTGTCAGTATGCCAGCCGAGGGAAGAAGATGAAAAATCCTTACTTCTTCCTTGGAAAGCGCTGCACGCATTCAAATAAAAAATTACGTTGGAATAATGATTACTTTCCTATTTTATAAAGAAGGTATTTGTGAACGCCAGCGAAATCGCAAACTAAAGCTGCAAAAGCTGAGTGATGACGATGAGTGATGACACCGCTTCGTGTTTTGATTTGTGCTGTACCCTCCGCTCAGTGGTGTGGGTTCGTACATGCATAGATGTTGATGTGTGTGTTTTCTTCCAACGCTGCAGTTCAACGTTGTATCGTCACAAACCTATTGGCGCTGTTATCTGTCTCTGTAAATTCCAAAGAGTGAAGGGGGTCTGCATATAGTTACCACACTTATGTGATCGCAGTGCCATCTGTTGAGTGCACATTGAAACTGATGGGAGTTCCCCGTGAACTTCACCACCAGGGTTCAATAACTGACAGGTGTCAGCATGACAGATGTTAACGCGGACGTTGATGATCAGCCGAGGGAAGAGGACGATAGCATTAGAGGACGATAGATTGCGATAGCAAGATTCTTACTTATTTGTGACCGGGACGGGACTTGACAATCCAGCTTCTCACACTTTTTAATGTTTTTGATGAATGCCCGTCGAAAATTAGTGCATGGTGTTTGCCGGTGTTGACCGATGATGCCAGGATTGCAGAATGATTTTTCTATTTTAATTTCAATTGGATTCGGAGTTTCTACCGCAGTTTAGCACCTTGTACATCATTTTTGCTTAACACAATAAAAACAACCATAAAAAACAAGAATTTCTATCGCCGTGGACCCTATTTTCCAACTTTAATTTCGCAAATATTAACAATTAACAACGTCATTGACGTCAACATTGATTCCGGCATCACTGCCAGTTAGAGTGATGTGATTATAGATACTATACATGTATAGATGTAGATTCGAGTGTAGATTCCATAGGTAAGCGGAGGCAAAGTAGAATGTAGCGAAACGAACTGTCAGTTAGTGTAACCAAACGAGCATGACGTCATCATGGTTTTTTTTTACGGAAGAAGTTTTGTTATATTATGAGCATAAAACCAGACCCCCTTCACTCTTTGGAATTTATAGAGACAGATAACAGCGCCAATAGGTTTGTGACGATAAATACAACCAACAATCAATGCAGTCTAGTCTTAGAGTTACCTCTATGATACAACGTTGAACGGTACTATCTTCGGTCCCAAGCTAAATAGTCGAATCACCCCTCGAAACATAGGAAAATCCAATAACCCCTCATTTTATCTGTCAAACTTTCATAGCGAATCAAAACAAACATTGTGTAGTAGTAGAATTTCGACTAGAATGGGGTACGTTAATCGTTTGCTTGGGACCAATAGGCTAGTCAAGTAGTGAGCCAATTTAAAATCGTTAGTTTCGTATTGATTGTTGGTATAACGTGGTAATGATTGAAAATCGATGCAATCATAACAAAGTAAGGATTTTTCTGTCGAAATATAATGATGATGACATCGATCATCTTCTTCCCTCGGCTGGCATCTGTCATACTGACACCTGTCATTAACTGAGCCCTGGTGGTGAAGTTGACGGGGGACTCCCAACAGCTTCAATGTGCACTCACTAGATGGCACTGCGATCACATAAGGGTGGTGTATCCATTGCCTTGTTCGAGGAATTGATTAGTGGAATATCTTGTTCATTAAATATCTTTGACAAAACGCTTTCCACACTTCACATTCCGATTTATTTTACGGAAAACAGAAGAAGGAAAACCTCTCCTCGATTCATTGTTACAAAGATTTACTTTGCACTTAATTTTGAACTTTTGCGCACGAAGGAAAACAAAACCTAACTGCACAATAAAGAGCTCTATGATGGCATGAACATTTTTCACGGATGCCAGTAGGGTAGAGCGCTACTTCGTAGTAATCGCCCATTTCCGTTCTATCGATCAATAATATCAATGACTTTACCGTGCACAAATCAATAATAGGTTTGTTCCGATGCGCTAGTTCATTAGCTACAACATAAACCCTGTTAGACCGCATTGTATGAATATTTACGCTCATTGTTCTCAAAACAAAAGAAGCGCTCCTAGCGAATCCCCTTTTTCTACGTTTATCCGTTGGACGAAGAAAATCTAATGGCGTTTCAATGCGTTAGGACGGAATTGAAACTCGTAGAACGAATTTAGAAGCAAGAAGCAGTGCTAGATTTTTGACAATATCTAATCAATTTGTGACTCTTTATCAAATCCAACGGTACGTATGGAAAGGTGAATAAATTTGCAAGTCATCTTTGATAGAAATATTCCATTTTTTGTTTAAATTCGTTCAGAAAAGAGAGGTAAAGCACGGGTTGTGCTTAGTAGGACGGAAATTAGATCAAAAACCCTAATACAAGTTTTTCTCATTGTTGCCTAAACAACTTTTTGTGCTTCCGCTTATCTATAGATTTGATCCCTCTGTCCTTTTTATTCCACGATTGCTACTGTCAAATCGACCTATCAGCAACTGGCTCGGATTTGACAGCAAATTGGCTCGAAATCGCTACCCGATTGTCAAGTCTCATGCAAGATTTGTGATGCTCCGATTTTCAATCTTTACCACACTGTGAGATTTTTTTTATATCTATTAAGGAGACTTTCAGCCCTGGGCTCCATTCTGAGAGAATTGATCATAATTTCGGTTATGTGTCATACACATAGATTTTTGCAATGTGATTACGCAAATGAAATTTATGTGTGAGACACATAGGGTAGGTGTTCCAGTAATAGTGGTGTACCTATACTGCCCATAATCGCATATCAGTCCCATATGGATAGGAAATCAAGCAAAGATGGGACTGATATGCGATTATGGGTAGTATAGTTGCGGTATGGAGGTTATGCCGGAATAGTGAGGAGGACCCGAATAAGATTATTTTTCATCGGTAGCTGTCCTAAAATAAAGCATATTTGCATATTCCAAACTTAAAATTAGCCCAAAAATTACGGAAAATCATTAAATTTCCTTAAGATTGTCACTCCTTTGCACCTATACTACCTATAATCGCATATCAGTCCCATCTTTGCTTGATTTCCTATCCATATGGGACTGATATGCGACTATGGGCAGTATAGTTGCGGTAGTGTTCCTATAATAGTGGAACCCATAAGAGACCAACACATTCCACTATCATAGGAACCAAAGTTAGCAACTACCACAACTACTGGAACAGTGTTCCTATTAATGGAGGATGAGTTTTCTAAAATTGTATGCAATTTTATTACAATGTAACATGTTTCTATCAAAATAGAGGTTGAAAGCTATACATATTTTTTTTTTAACATTATTTAAGAGATTTTTAGCCTTAGGGTTGAAAGCTATAGATTGACATATAACAATTGTGTATACATCGTATATTTTTGCTTAATTAATAAATTGGCTTAGTATTTTCACTACTGGCTCACCCACCCTTATTACATGCAATCGGAATCCAATCAAATGTATGTGTGAGTTACCTCTCACCCCAGCAGGCCTAGGTTCAATCCCAGTCGGCACCGCCGGGATGTTCTGAGGTATGACCCGTCCGTAGACACTCGCCAATCCCCGGAATTTACCGTTCGAAACCAACTGCTGAAACACAGGATGGTCATCATATGAAAATGCTTCCCCTCCTCAAGCGTCTATCGTTTATCAAAAGAAAAGAACAGTATATTTGCATAATGAGTGTAAGATACATGAAGTGCATGAAGTAGGTACCAAATAAAATCGATTCCGGTTCGCGTCCGGCTCAATCGTTGTCTCTATGTACATTAATCCATCGATGCACTTATATTGTAGATTATTGATTTAATATGGAATTGCAATTAACCGCACATAAACAAATTAAAACTCTTTCTTTCGGTTGGCTACAGGGGATCTACCCCTGCAAAGTGCCTTTCTGGCTGTTGAAATATGAATAACGTTTCTATATTAATGTATATAGTAGGTAGGTATGTCGCGCTTATTTCTTGTTCCCTCTCAATATCTCAGTCCTAGCTCTTCGATTGCCATTTAGCTCACCCCTCAACGGAATGAAGTTCACCGTTCTTGATTCACCAAGTCCGTGTTTCACAACATGTATCCATCGTCCCATAAGTATTGTTTCAACTTTATTAACATCGAATGTATGACTAATCTCGTCTTAGCATACGATTATATGGCCTTAATGAATTAAACATAATCTGACTATGAAGTAGTGATTTAAAAAAAAAATGTTTTTGATCAGGTAATTTACGAAAATATAGGAAAAATGAGGTCATAATCCAGCTAGATAGTGGGGATTTGACTAGCAAATCGTCGTCTGATCGAGCACATGAGCCGCGTTTGGTTACTGTCCGCTAAAGTGCGGATTGTACGGTGCCTGTTTGGCGTAGTTATCCGTTACGACCGAATCGTAGCTCGGGGGATTCATCATCGCTTGGGCAGCTACGCTAGGGGGAGCCGTGCTCGGCATGGGCATCGGCATGGGCATTGGCATATGCGATGGCTGATGCTGCTGCTGCTGCTGCTGCTGGGGTGGATATGGCTGCGGAGGGTAGCCGCCAGGAGCCTGGTTGTAGCTGAAAATTGAAGGAAACGTGTGGTTATTTGGTTATGAATCTGACTGTATATCTACTGTAATAACAATAAGTTAAAAAAATATATAATATAGGGGAAATGTTTCTAATGTTGGCCTATGGATCTAAGATTGGGCCCATCGCTAAAAATCTGAAAATTTAGTCGATTGCTGAATTTATGTATGTGCCCAAATTGGGGGCATTTAGGCCGACATAACATTCATTTTCCCTACGTCCTGAAATATTTCTGAAGTTTTCATAATTTCTCTGAAGGTATCTGTGTACATCCCTGAATCGGAACATCTTAAGGGTTCTCGATTTTTTTTTCAGCACATCATGGAACTATCTTAAATTTTTCTAAATTTACGATTATAGATCTTCAAACTGCTTCAAAAGTCTGAACTAAAGCTACGGAAACTGCTCTTAAGATCTGAAATCCCCCAAAGATCTCTACACACTTAAATTTTTTCGCCGAAATACCAATAGCCGAGCAGTTCTGCAATTTATTTTGCTGAGATTCAGTACAACAATTGCCGAGACTCAGCTAACAAATAACATTTTGCTGAGATATCAGTTAACAAACAGATATTTTGCAGAGATATCAGCAAAAGTAAATGCCGAGGTAATCGGCTGTTGGAGATTTCACCGAACTAGATTAAGTGTGTAGATCTAGTTTTTCTGAGATACTTACACTGAAAAAAGATTTCACTTAGTTTCTATTAGGAACGCACATAATATTTTTCCAATAACAAAAATAATGATTGTTATCTGAATATCACATAGCGTAAGAAATTCTATATGAGAAATTATATAGATTTCATTGGACACATAAGATTCTTGTGATTTAGTGGTGCAATTTCCAATTATTGCATCACATGAAAGTTATGTGAAATTCACATGCATATTTTCCACTGGTTATGTGATTTATTTTATGAGTGTAGAACTTCTTAAAAATTTGCACAATAACCCTCATGGGGAACGAACTTGAGAAATATAGAAATTCTCAAATTCGTTTGACACCTGTGAAGTTCTCTTTAAATCAAGAAACTTCATAAAAGTTCTTGAAATTTTTCGGATGCTAAAAGAACCGCTTTGTGGTTCATAAAGCTTCCAGTAAGTTCCCCATACTTTTAGCGAATTGACTTCCCTTGTGTTCCCGCAGTTTGTTTATGGAGCTTCACTGAAATTCTCAGCATTTTTTTTTTCATTACTCAATACTTCTTCAAAGTGCCTACAATTGTTGTGAAGTTCATGGGACTGCATTGAAGATCTCTAATCTCTCATAAAATTAATTACGAACTTGAAATAAATCATTTATTTTTTCCTTGATTCCGGTACACTGAAAATTTTCAATATCTCGAACTTGTACATAGAATACGAAACTTCAAGATATTGAATAATTTTAGATCTTGGACTTACTCAAATCGAAGTATTTTTTATTTTTTTTACATCATTAAGTGAGAAATTAATATGTGTTAAACTTCAACTTTTAATGGATTTGATTATAAAGCTGTTTCTTTAAAACTGATTGCCAAGTCTTAAAAACGTTTGCTGTTGTTTTTGATCTACCAAAAAAAAGCTTATTTTTAACGCATTTATAAAATAGCTTTCTTATTATAAACCTGGAATTTATCCGTTAAAGTTATGGAAAAACCTGGAAAAATCAGGTAATTTTATTTAGAAAAATAGGTAGACATCCTGTAGATAGAGAAAGACGTCACAAAGCAAAGAATGATCAATCTTGAAAGAAATTCACGCTAAAAAATAGTGAAAATAGTGACTGATTACAAGAAAAAGTTACTTTAGTGACTTGGCCTACTTTGGAGACTTTTTAGTGACTGGCTTGAAAAAAGTGACCAAGTCACTAAAAAGTGGCACGCTACCTACCCTGCATACATATTCGGTTAAGGTTCTACAAAGGGTAAGTAATTTTGTGTTCGTCTTCTTTTTTAAATATCATAAAATCATCATCATTAGTTTACACATACATTCATATATTATGAATACGAAAATTTAAAACATGTATTTCGTGGGTAAAACACGAAAATTTCCTGGGTAAAATACATTCACTGTATTTACTTACTTGTGTTCTTCGAAGTATAGCACAATTAAACGCAATCGAATACACGAAACTCAAAACAACTGCTTCACAAAACTCTTGGTGAACAAAATTCATCACAAAGAAAACCATTTCTACTTTACTGCTTTGCTAGCAATCGTGAAAGTATCATTGAAACAGCGGTGCCAGATGTATTGCCTCTAGCAATGAATTTAGGTTTATTTAAACAATTAATTGCGAAGTCTGCCTTATTGACATAGATGAGTGGATGTATTTAATGGTGGATAAATATCAAAAACTGATTAAATAAAACATAATTGACCATTTTAAACATTTTACCGGTCCAATTAAAAAAGTCACAGAAGATTGAATTCAACACTAACAGGGTTGATGGCAGCAGTGCACGTAGCCTGTTATACACTTTCCCGCTCAGGGGTGTAAACAAACTTGCATACAGCGCAGTCTGGCAGTGCTTATGTTTTGTCTGCTACATTCTTATCCACTAGATAGTGTGACATCACATTTGCTGTTGTATTGAAATGAAGGAAGAAAAGAGATGGTTAAGTTTTCCTCACCATACCAGTTGATATTTATGAAAAATGGGCAGTTTTGGCGTGGGGACATGCACTTCCAATGAATTTTACCAATACATTTAGAAAATGATGATCGAAGAATATTTCAAAAAGAAGAAGTAAACAAAATAATGACCCTTTGTAGAACCTTAAGATGCTTCCTTTTTGCTTGCAAAATTTTATTTTAATCAGTATTGGAATTTGAACTAATCAGCTGGCCAGCTTGGCGGTTGCCGCTTTTGCTTATTGAGTAGAAGATCGTGGATTTACTCCCAAGCTTCTCCAAAACAAAGCAATAACTATGGTCGCATCGCCTGCTTACGTGAATCCTGACCCATCTCCTACCCAACTATCCAAATCCGTAGCATCTATGGGAACGTCGCGTCGGTGAGTCGCTGGCCTCAAGTTAAGTAGATGTTAAATCAACAACATTCTTTATTTTCCTCGTAACGGAGAAGATGAGCTTGACCGGCAATGGTAATTGTCATGCTTTTCCTGTTCTGAACGTGGATTGGAAATCTATTCACTCCCAAATAGTTTTCCTTAAGGTGAAAGTTAATGCTTTTCCGTTGATACTGAATCCACACCCGTTCAAACCACACCCAAATTCGAAATGCACCAATACCAACAAGCATTGCAAATTAGAAAAATGGGAGGTATTGAAATTTTGAACATATTCGTAAACGCAATTTTATAGTATGATTTGAATAATTCTACTGCTGAAATGGCAACTCCAATTCCAAGATTCCAAGTTCAGGGTAGTCCTACTAATGCTCAGGGAAGTCTTACCGTAGGCAGGGAAGGCCTGCCGAACTTCAGCGAAGTCCCGATAAAGTTCAGGGAAGCCCTACCGAAAGTCCTTCCCAAGTTCAGAGAAGCCTTGTCGAAGATCAGTCCTGCTAAAGTTCAGGGAAGTTCTGCGGAAATTCAAAGAAGTTCTGTTGAAGCTCAGGGAAGTTCTACCGATGTTCAGGGAAATTTTTCCGAACTATAGGGAAGTCCTACCAATGTTCAGGGAAGGCCTGCCGAACTTCGGGAAAGTCCAGCCAAAGTTCAGGGAAATCCTGCCGAAGTTCAGGGAACTCCTGTGATGAACTAGCCTACGGCTAAAAATCACAAAAATAAAGAAAAAAAAACTCCTTCCGAAGTTCAGAGAAGTTCTACCGAAGTTGTGGGAAGTTCTGCTGAAGTTCAGGGAAGGGCTGCTGAAGTTCAGGGAAGTCCTTTCATTTCAATTATTGGAAATCATGGAAGTCCTGATGAAGTTCAGGGAACTCATGCCGAAGTTCAGGAAAGTCATGCTGAAGTTCAGGGAAGTTCTGCGGAAATTCAGAGAAGTTCTGTTGAAGTTCAGGGAAGTTCTGCCGATGTTCAGGGAATTTTTTTCCGAACTATAGCGAAGTCCTACCAATGTTCAGGGAAGGCCTGCCGAACTTCGGGAAAGTCCAGCCAAAGTTTAGACAAATCCTGCCGAAGTTCAGGGAAATCCTGCCGAAGTTCAGAGAAATTCTACCGAAGTTCAGGGAAGTCCTGCCGAAGTTCAGAGAAGTTCTACCGAAGTTGTGGGAAGTTCTGCCGAAGTTCAGGAAAGGGCTGCTGAAGTTCAGGGAAGTCCTTTCATTTCAATTCTTGGAAATCATGGAAGTCCTGATGAAGTTTAGGGAACTCATGCCGAAGTTCAGGGAAGTCATGCTGAAGTTCAGGGATGTTCTGCGGAAATTCATAGAAGTTCTGTTGTAGTTCAGGGATTTTTTTTCCGAACTATAGGGAGGTCCTACCAATGTTCAGGGAAGGCTTGCTGAACTTCGGGAAAGTCCTGCCAAAGTTTAGGGAAATCCTGCCGAAGTTCAAGGAAGTCCTGCCGAACTTCGGGACAAATTCAACGAAATCCTGCCGAAGTTCAGGGAACTCCTGCCGAAGTTCAGAGAAGTTCTACCGAAGTTCAGGGAAGTCCTGCCAAAGTTCAGGGAAGTCCTGCCGAGTCATTTCAATTCTTGGAAATCATGGAAGTCCTGATGAAATTCAGGGAACTCATGCCGAAGTTTAGGGAAGTCATGCTGAAGTTCAGGGAAGTTCTGCGGAAATTCAGAGAAGTTCTGTTGAAGTTCAGGGAAGTTCTGCCGATGTTCAGGGAAGGCCTGCCGAACTTCGGGAAAGTCCAGCCAAAGTTCAGGGAAATCCTGCCGAAGTTCAGGGAACTCCTGCCGAAGTTCAGAGAAGTTCTCCCGAAGCTCAGGGAAGTCCTGCCGAACTTCAGAGAAGTTCTACCGAAGTTGTGGGAAGTTCTGTCGAAGTTCATGGAAGGGCTGCTGAAGTTCAGGGAAGTCCTTTCATTTCAATTCTTGGAAATCATGGAAGTCCTGATGAAGTTCAGGGAACTCATGCCGAAGTTCAGGGAAGTCATGCTGAAGTTCAGGGAAGTTCTGCGGAAATTCATAGAAGTTCTGTTGTAGTTCAGTGAATTTTTTCCGAACTATAGGGAAGTCCTACCAATGTTCAGGGAAGGCCTGCTGAACTTCGGGAAAGTCCTGCCAAAGTTCAGGGAAATCCTGCCGAAGTTCAAGGAAGTCCTGCCAAAGTTCAAGGAAGTCCTGCTGAACTTCAGGACAAAGTTCAGGGAAATCCTGCCGAAGTTCAGGGAACTCCTGCCGAAGTTCAGAAAAGTTCTACTGAACTTCAGAGAAGTTCAGGGAAGTCCTGCCAAAGTTCAGGGAAGTCCTGCCGAAGTTCAAAGAAGTTCTGTCGAAGTTCAGGGAAGGGCTGCTGAAGTTCAGGGAAGTCCTTTCATTTCAATTCTTGGAAATCATGGAAGTCCTGATGAAATTCAGGGAACTCATGCCGAAGTTCAAGGAAGGCCTGCAGAACCTTAGGGCAGTCCTACCGTAGTTCAGGGTTAGCCCTGTCAAAGTTCTGGGAACTCCTGCTGAAGTTCAGCGAAGTCCTGCCAAAGTTCAGGGAAGTTCTGCCAAAGTTCATGGAATTATCTAATTATCTTTAAAAATACCAAGATATATCAGAATACCTTTATCAAATAGGCTGAAATTTTCGCAGAATATCCTCAAATACTTGTGAAAATTGAGGAACCTTTTGATTTGAAAAATATTCCATTTATCTTTAAAAATATCCAGATATATCAGAAAACCTCCATCAAATAGGCTGAAACTTTCACAGAGTATCCTTGAATTAGCTTACACATACACACACTTGAATTGTTTTTATTATAAATAGAGAGAGAGAATGGTGTATTCTGAATCGTATGGAGGTTAACCCGTCCAAATGCTCGGTTATCTCTTTTTCGCGCAAGAAAGAGAATATTATGTTCAAGTATGTTTTGCTAGGCACTGAAATTGAGCGCGTCAGCCAAATTAAGGACCTAGGCGTGATTCTGGATACAAAACTCTCTTTCAAGAAGCACATCTCGCACGCCGTCGACAAAGCTTCCAGAATTCTAGGGTTTATCTTCAGGATTGCCAAAGACTTCACGGATATCTACTGCCTTAAATCGTTGTACTGCTCCTTGTCTCGCTCCATATTAGAATACTGCTCGGTTGTCTGGACTCCTCACTACAACAACGGTGTCGAAAGAGATGAGTCTGTTCAGCGACGGTTCCTGAGATATGCGCTACGTAAACTGCCGTGGCTAGCTACGAAAGTCGTTTGCAACTGATCCATCTGGAGCGCCTGTCGGTCCGAAGAGA
This sequence comes from Ochlerotatus camptorhynchus, assembly GCF_037179485.1. Lineage (NCBI taxonomy): Eukaryota > Metazoa > Arthropoda > Insecta > Diptera > Culicidae > Ochlerotatus > Ochlerotatus camptorhynchus. The sequence goes on from NW_027041058.1 coordinate 687,497, forward strand.
TACAGAAAGGGCATTGCTAATTGCGGATATTTTGCAAGGACGCACCGATTGCCCTGTTCTCCTTGAGCAAATTTACATCAATGTTCAACCCCGAGCCCTACGGAATAATTCAATGCTGCGCCTGCCCATACAGCGAACTAATTATAGCATGTTCGGTGCAAGCGGTGGTTTATAGAGACTCTTCAATAGGGTCTCCGCACTGTTTGATTTTGACCTGACTCGCCAGCTGCTTCGCCGGAGGTTTAGTTCGTTTTTTCTAGATCAGTTTAGTTTGTTTAGTAATGTTCCTTTATTTTACGAGATGACTAACTATGTACTTATTGATGTTTTGTTTTAGTACTTTTCATGTTTAGTTTAAGTTACATCATTGGGGCAAATAACGCCTGTTGATGTTCAGTAATATAATATAAATAATATAATATATAGTACTGGAGACGAACCAGCCCAGGGCTGAAAGTCTCCTTAATAAAGATATAAAAACAATAAGGTAGTGGAATTAAATGGAAATTACTAATCTTTCTCTCTCTCTCTCTCTCTCTCTCTCTCTCTCTCTTTATACAGGTATTCCTCTAAGACGCCCACAATCATCAGGATTGTTTTTATTATTTCACAAATACACGCGTTTCCAACACGACATAGAAATACTTTCAATTTAGACATATTTTTACTATTTATTTTCAAGCACTTTCATAATAGATGACATTGCCGAATAATCATTACATCCGTTTTCAATCATCGATAATTTTCGCAGAATACTTCTAATTGAAATACCAAAAGATATCTTACAATATTCATCAATTATTGCGAATGAAAAACGTCACGCGCGAGCTTGATCATGCTCTCGGTGCTGATGGTTCTTCTTGCTAATTCCTTCGTGGATCGCCCAGTCGTGTGGCTTTTTTTCGCTTCTCTGTTTTGTGCTAGCATTCCAAATCACATTCTTCCACCTGGAGACTGCTTACGCACAGATACATGCAAAAGCCAGTTGATTGCTAAGGAAAACGAATTCTAATGTTTGGAATTGCGTTACAAAAAAAATGGTTTGCATTGAAATAATGCATTTTACAGGTATGTTGTCTTCGGAGTAAATGTTTCTAACAATATTTTTGAAACGAATACTTGTGCAATTGATGAGCAAAGTTAACGATCACTATGATTGTGTTCCTAAAATTGAACTTAGAAAATGGTTTTCAGAAAATTTAAACAATAAATCAATCTTGTAAAAATTGCTAGGGATAGCAATTTTAATTCGTTAATTTTGCACGGATGAGTTTTTTTTGGCTTAGGACTACATCTGTGATTTCTAAATGGGGTTCACTTTGTGAAAACTGAAAATGGAACATGTAACAAAATTATGAAATATTCTGAACATTAACAACTCAGCTGCCCCTGGACCAATTTTAATAATTTTATCACCAATCGATCTGAAATATTACTACGCATGAATAGCAATGCTTCCGACAGATGATTTTCAACAAGAAACTATTGAAAAAGTGGTAATGTCAAGCATTGCCCAAGGTAAAAATAAAAAGTAATAATTGTATCACTGTTTTCATGAAATAAACGTTTTTCCCAAACCCAGTCGTCATAATCGAGTACCACTTGGTTGCACATCATTCAGATTTATGGGGTTTTTACATCTGTGCGAATTTGCTAGCGCTAGTGTACTCGCCCACTAGCACGAATTTCAATTGCTCCTGAAACATCATGCTGGTAGACGCTGATGCCCTATTTACATTATGCTAGTGGGCTTTTTTGCTAGAAGCTAGCTCATTAGCGCTAATGATATAGCATAAGTGTAAACACCCCCATTAACCTGAAAAGATATAAAAGAGCGCTGCTGTCTAGCCTCAACTCATTTTCGCTTCGGACGGCGTGGTGAGCAAGCAGCAGAAGCAGCAATAGCAGCAGTAAGAAGGTGGTGGCAGGTTAGGTAGTCCACTCTTCTACCTAACAAGCAACAATGACTGGTCTCGGCAAAGGAGGAAAAAGTCTTGGTAAAAAATGTGCTAAGCGTCATCGCAAGGTTCTTCGTGATAACCGCCATCCGTCGTCAGGTTCGCCGTGGCGGTGTCAAACGTATCTCTGGTCTGATCAACGAGGTGTGCTGAAGGTGTAACCGGCCAATGGATGTCGTCTACACTTTGAACCGACAGACGCACTATGTACGGTTTCGGAGATAAATCATCACCAGGCAACAAAATGGCCCTTTTCAAGGCCAACAAGCTTATTACAGTGAAGAGTTGGAATATAATTTATCTGTGCCTGTTTGTCCATATTCGGAACCACACGCCTCAACGACTACACAAAATGCTCACCAGAGTTGTAATCTTGTAACCAAACTTGGAAGCAGGGGTGCAAGTGATTTTGATTGATTATCTTCATCAACTTTCTCTTTGAAAAAAATTACTACACATTTGATACGATTACAATTAAAAAAAAACGGAAAGAGTTAAGGTAATAGATGATCGGTCAATTAAAAGAACTAAATGCTCTTGATATTTGTTCCGTCCACTAGCGGTCCTACGTCAAGCTTCCGTTCGTGCCCCAAGGCACAGACCCTTCTACTTTTTTCGATTGAGCGCTGCGTTATTTTGTAAAATCGATGAAGTTAGTCATTCTAATCCAATCCACTTTCATAATAAGAGCATTAAAGTTGATACATGGCAGTTGCCAGTATGCAATCTACGAATTGCTCCGGTACAAACGCTCCGCAACGCAACGCAGCAATGAAGGTATTATTATATCAGTCCGCATCGTGCTCTCTTGCCGTGCGGATCTATTTGCTTTTTGCTGAAGGAAGTGTTACTACTACCTAAAGCTACAACAAATTTAAACAGCACTTTTCAGTGCTCAACCTATAAAAAAAATTTCTACCTTGTTCAACTCTTATTCCTCTTCGATCCTTGTTTGGACCCTACCCGAGGTAATCCTTCTTGGATATCGATTTGGAAAATTCCTCTTCGATCCTTCAGATTCTTATAGTAATCTGCTTGGAAGTCGATTTGGATAAAAATTTACTGCCGCCATGGCGCCTAAACGCAAAAGAAAGGGGCAAACTCTTGACCCCCCTTCTGATGAAATTAATTTGAGTAATCAATTTGATTTGCTCACGGATGATGAGAATGATCCATCATCCAAGAAAAATTCTAGTAAACTTTCCCGGCTTAATGCCAAGAAGGAAAAGATTCCCCCTATTGTGATAACCACTACCGATTTCCATGCTCTTCGCATGGAACTTTTGAATTTTGTGAAAGTTAAGTTTTCACTACAAATTGGACGTCGGGGTGAATGCCGTGTATTGGCTGAAACCTTGGACGGATTTAAATGTCTTCTCAAGTATCTTACTGAGAAGAAGCACAAATTTTTTACTTACGACACCAAAACTGAACGTGTGTTCAAGGTTGTCATGAAAGGACTGCCCAGTGGTGAATCCCTGGATCAGATCAAAGATGAACTGGCAAAATTACTTGGAGTTGTGCCACTCCAAGTAATCAAAATGAAAATGAAATCCCGTCCTGGCGATTCGCGCAACGGGATTTCTAATGATTTTTATTTAGTTCACTTCAAGTCTAGTGAACTAAACAACCTTAAGGCCTTAGAAAAAGCTAGCCTTATGCTCCATGTCCGAGTGAAGTGGGAACACTTCAGGAAGACAGGAGGAAATTTCCAAAACCTCACTCAGTGCCGTAAGTGCCAGGGATGGGGTCACGGAACTAAAAATTGCTACATGCCAGCTAAATGCATGAATTGTGGTGATTCCTCTCACGCAAAGGACGACTGTCCTGTGAAGGAAGATCCTAAGAAATTTAAATGTTCAAATTGTGGTGAAAACCACAAATCCAATTTTTGGGAATGTAAGACTCGCAAAGCGATCCTACAATCTCGTTCTAGCCGTCAGGTAGGAAACGCTCCACGTTTCCGACCAGGTACAAATTCCTCTGCTGTTAACAACGGTCAGCGAGGAACAAATTCTACATTCGTACCCGTAGGTACAAATATCTCCCCTGCTTCAAATGTTTCATCTGTACCTACTCCCCTCGCTGCTAACAATGTTCAGGGAGTTAATGGAGCTACCTATGCTGCTATTGCAACGGGTAGAAATCAAAATACTAACCAACGTTCTAACGGAAATTTTGACAATTTTGACTTAGGAAGCATTACTGCCCCCAAAATGGAATTTTTACAGAATTCATTAATTGACATGATTTCTGATATGCTTAAATCTAACTCCATGTTTGATGCTATTCAAACTGGAGTAAAATTTGCAAATAATATTGTCATGACTTTAAAATTCAGTAATGGATTTTAAAGCATTAAATATTGTAAATTGGAATGCTCGATCTCTTAAAGATAATGAAGACGAGCTATTTAATTTTTTAAGAGTTCATAACGTGCATATTGCCGTTATAACTGAAACGTTCCTTAAACCTGACCATAAGGTTAAGAAGGACGCAAATTACTTGATTTATAGAAATGATCGTCTTGATGGACCCTGTGGTGGCGTTGCCATCATTATTCATAGACGAATCAAACATAAAATACTTTCTTCATTTGAAACCAAAGTTTTTGAAACTTTGGGGGTTTCTGTTGAAACAAAATTTGGACAACTTACGTTTATAGCTGCCTATTTGCCATTCCAATGCGTAGGCCAGCAAAAGAATTTTCTCAAGGGTGACCTCCAGAAACTTACCCGTCATAGGTCTAAATTCTTCATTATTGGTGATTTTAATGCAAAACACCGCTCATGGAATAATGCTCAAAGCAATTCCAATGGTAATATTCTGTTTGATGATTGTTCTGCAGGTTATTACACTATTCAATATCCAAACAGCCCAACATGCTTTTCTTCTGCAAGAAATCCCTCCACTATTGATTTGGTCTTAACTGATTCATGTCAACTTTGTAGCCAACTGGTTACCCATGCTGACTTCGGTTCTGATCACCTTCCAGTAACTTTTGAAATATCCCAAGAAATAATTTGTAATCCCAACAGCTCTACTTTCAATTACCATAGAGCTGATTGGGAGCAGTATCGAACATTTATGGAATATAACTTCGATCCAAACATTCCTTTGCAAACCAAAGATGAAATTAATTATGCTCTTGAATCTCTGACTACTTCTATAGTTGCAGCAAGAGCTGCCTCAGTACCAAAATGCGAGGTTAAATTCGATTCAATTATAATAGACGATGATCTTCAGCTCTTGATCCGTCTTAAAAATGTCCGTAGGAGACAATATCAAAGAACACGCGATCCTGCCATGAAAGTTATCTGGCGGGATTTGCAAAAACAAATTAAAAAGCGATTCTCTGCCCTGAGGAACAAAACTTTTGAAAATAATATTTCTAAATTAGACCCGAGTTCCAAACCCTTTTGGAAACTCACAAAAATTTTGAAAAAACCTCAAAAGCCAATTCCAGCGCTTAAAGAAGGTGGTAAAATTTTGATCACAAATTTGGAAAAAGCTCAGAAACTTGCTAAGCAATTCGAGAGTTCCCATAATTTCAGTTTGGGTCTTACTAGTCCTATTGAGAATCAGGTTGCTCGGGATTTTCTGAATATTTTCTCTCGGGAAAATATTTTTGATGATTCCTGGGGGACTGATTTGGACGAAGTAAGGTCTATAACTAAAAATTTTCAAAATATGAAAGCTCCAGGTGATGATGGAATTTTCTATATCCTCATCAAAAAACTCCCAGAGAGTACCTTGTCTTTCTTGGTAAAATTATTTAACAGATGTTTCCATTTGGCATACTTTCCTGATAAATGGAAAAATGCAAAAGTTGTTCCAATTTTGAAGCCGGATAAAAATCCAGCTGAAGCTTCTAGCTACCGTCCAATAAGTTTGCTTTCTTCAATAAGTAAACTTTTTGAAAAGATAATTTTGAATAGAATGATGCTTCACATCAATACGAACTCAATTTTTGCAGATGAGCAGTTTGGATTTCGCCATGGGCATTCAACTACTCATCAACTCTTAAGAGTTACCAATTTAATTCGTTCAAACAAATCTGAAGGCCACTCAACTGGAGTTGCTCTTCTAGACATAGAAAAAGCATTCGACAGTGTTTGGCATGAAGGTTTGATTGCTAAATTGAAAAAGTTTAATTTTCCACTTTATATTATGAAATTAGTTCAAAATTATTTAACTGACAGAACTCTTCAAGTAAATTATCAAAATTCCAAATCTAATCGACTACCTGTTAGGGCAGGAGTTCCTCAGGGTAGCATTCTTGGGCCTATATTGTATAACATTTTCACTTCGGACCTCCCTGATTTGCCTCAGGGTTGCCACAAATCTTTGTTCGCTGATGACACAGGCATTTCCGCTAAAGGAAGAAGTCTTCGTGTTATTTGCAGCAGACTGCAAAAAAGTTTAGATATTTTCTCTTCTTATTTACAAAAATGGAAGATTTCTCCCAACGCTTCCAAAACTCAACTTATAATATTTCCACATAAGCCTAGAGCTTCCTTTTTGAAACCTAGTAGTAGTCACATAGTCACTATGAACGGAGTTCCAATTTCCTGGTCAAACCAAGTGAAATATCTTGGATTAATACTTGACCAAAAATTAACTTTTAAAGATCACATTGAGGGCATTCAAGCCAAATGTAACAAATATATAAAATGTTTGTATCCTCTTATAAACAGGAAATCCAAACTTTGCCTGACGAATAAACTTCTAATATTTAAACAAGTTTTTAGACCGGCCATGCTTTACGCTGTGCCAATATGGTCTTGTTGTTGCACTACCAGGAAAAAAAGCACTTCAAAGGATACAGAACAAAGTTCTGAAGATGATTTTGAAGTTGCCTCCCTGGTACAGTACTACCGAAGTACATAGAATTTCGAATGTTGAGACTTTAGAACAAATGTCCAACAAAATAATTAATAATTTCAGGCAAAAATCGTTGCAATCCTCAATTGCGACGATTAATTCCCTTTATACTTAGATAAGATTTAGTTTTAGTTTTTAGTTTTAAGATATCAATTGTTATACTGACATGCAGGTTAAAAAACCTGTTTAAAATACTGAATTGCCAAGACATGAACAATGTAAAAACACTTAGATATATATCATAACAATTAAGGCTGGTACGTTACTGCAGTAACTGGAGCACCTAGGTTAAAATGAAATGTAATTTATTTTGAATTTGTAACAAATAAAGAGTTAAAAAAAAAAAAAAAAAAAAAAAAAAAAGGTATTATTATGCTTTAAATCTTGATTTTAATATCGTTGTGCTCAGAAAACGAGTTCTTTCACTACCGTTATATGCATAACTGTCCCATGTTCTATGCAATCTTTATGCACCGTGGGACTCTTATGCGTAGATCGGCAGTTCAGATGATGTTAAAAACCCATAAATTTATCTTTATCTTGGGGACAATATGATCCCAGGCTAAAGTATTCTTGATAAGTCTGCCTCTTAGTTGAGACATATTCCGAATTTTATTTAATACCCGTTCTGAAGGATTTTGGCAATGAACTTAGCATTATTTTTTTTAAAGGTACAAAGGGTTAAGGAACTCAATTAAGTGTGCTCTTGATAGGGATTTGAGGTAATCGGGGTGCGCACTTACGAAAAATTAGTGAGTGAGCAGCTCAAAATTTACCATGACAGCACTGTTAGTAAGTCTCGTTAGAATAATAATTGATCAGGGCATATTTCCAGCATGAACCACGCGTCTCCTTCATAAAATGGTAATGCCATGCATTGCATGATGTTTGACGTAAAAACAAAAACAAAAGATTTCATTTTCATTTTCATTTTCAAGCACAGAAGGGGGTCATAGTATAGTCGCTATATTCATAGTCTGGCGGATAGAATCTCGGGAACCAATTGAGCTGTCAAATAGCGGAACCAATCGAGCAAATCAAGACCAACAACAGAAAAGAGCACATCAGCTATTGCGAACAAAACTTCGGAAACCATTTTCTCGTGACTCAAAGTTGCCTACGCAAACTGACACCATCTTTGGGTTGAGGAAAGTTTCCCCTATCCGACGATGCTGGTATTTTGCGTTCGATTGGCGAGGAAAGAATAATCAACGTTTTGTTTATAATAGTTGATAGTACCTTTTCAATAGTTGGTCTACAATATATTGAATTGGTTCCGCATTTTGGTAGATCGAAATTCTATCCGCCAGACTATGAATATAGCGACTATAGGTCATAGGGCCAGGTCTCCAGTAAAACATCACTGTCCATACGGCACAAGGGTAGAGGTAAAGATTTGGCACCATAGAATAATAATAACAGGGATCAATTGAATCCTGCTTAAGGTTCAATTTACCTTGATGCATTTTTAAAAAATTCAAAAGCAGTTTTTTTCGACGCATTATTTTAGATTGCAAAAAGCTCGCGTCATTTTGTGTAAAATATCAAAAGGAATCGAATAGTGCGAGCTTTTTGCAATCTGAAATAATGCGTCAGAAAAAACTGCTTTTGAAATTTTCCAAAAAGCATCAAAGTAAATTGAACCTTAAGATCTTAAGATGCCGGATAGGGAGGAATAGTGTTTCAAGTAGGGGATAGTCGGAGTAACAGTAGTATTAGTAAAAGTTGGGAAGTAAACGTACAGAGGACCATGTTTTGCAATACCTGTAAATCTTGTTTTATGATTTCATAATTTTTAAACCCTTGTATCCCAAAATTTAGGAAAAATGCTTAAAAGATCATACAGCATCATAATAACCCGGAGTGGTTCAATTGAATATCCTACTACACAAAAATAAGATTAAATACACTTAGATTGGTCTCACCCGATATTCTTGAAATACTTGACGTTTTGAATGAAACATTGCCATTTTCAGACTTCGTGTTGTTAGTTTTCTTGAAGGTCTTGTGCTTAATTCTTGATTTGTCTTTCGCTTCGTATTTCTAAGAAGTAGAGTCACTAAATAGATAAAAAAATAACAAAAACAACGCTTCCCGCCCACAAGCTGTAGATCGAGTGCAGAATATTTGTGATGATACTTTCCAAACGTGAAATAAATTCAATTCAATAAAAGATTTATAAAAAAAAGCAGATGATTTCTACTGTGACTAAATCCAGCATTCCTACTAAAATATCAAATGCTGTGCTTAATCATTTATTATTAGTACAGAGCAATAAACAATGTACGGTGATGATTAATCTGTTAATATGCTTTTATAAGCGGGTCCAAATTCACTTTTGGTAAGCATCAACACTGATCTGGCAACACTAGTGTGCATCTTTCCAATGTGGTAAAGATCCAGATCAGCCCTGGGACCTGGTAGCCTAATTAAACTATCTCAAGGTTTTGCCAAAGCCCAGGGACGTAAAAACAAAAAAAACAAAAGATGAACCAAAAGAGAAGAGTTTCATCTCAATTTCATGAGACCTACATTAATCATTTCACAGCTCATAGCTCTGCAATGAGTCATCGACGCAATCAAAAAAGCCAAACTGACACTCTACCACCTATCAATCACAGAACAATTCAAGCTCTAGCTTAATAAAGAAACATGTTACCATATCTGATTTGTTCCTCCATCCCAAAACAGGAATTGCAACTATTTCTTCCTCAAATACCAACAATTCCCGGCAGTAAATGAATCGATTCACATGAGATCGCTATTATTGCTGATAGGAATTATCGTTAAACAAACTGTAATCGCGCGTTTATACCTAGCACCCTTGCACTGCCCGGCAAAGTACACTAACTAGCCTGAAAATCTGCCCTGTCAATTAAGTATTGAACTCATTTGCGACCATCTGATTGCGCTGAATGGCTTCGCGTACTCACTCTCTACCACAAGTAAACTCGCATGTGATGGTGGCACAAATAAAGAACGAAGAGCCTTATCGCTTTCGTAGCTCCCATTTGTATTAGTGAACAACTTTGCTAAAATAGCACTTTTGTTTTCTAAGGCAATGCAGGCAAATCGTTTATCAGTGGGAGTTAATCATTCATTACGCGAATTTTACTTACCCTGACAACGGCTGCTGCATGCCTTGTGCCGGTGGCATCGGGTAGACTCCCATTCCGGAGTTATGATGTTGCATGACGACTCCGGCCGGTGGGGGCGCAGTCGTATTGTGAACATGAACCGGATACGGGCCCACATGGTGCTGGGTGGACGTGATCACAACCGGGGCTAAAAGAAAACGGGTTCTGTTAGGAATCGGAATTCCCGTCATTAGTTGACGGGTACTTACTGGCTATCACGGCACCCTGGTCTCGCCGTCGCTTGCAGCACATCCCGCACAGCGTGAAGAAGATGAATAGCACGAAAAATATTACGATCGGAATGAAGATATCCATGATGTTGCAGCACTTGTTGACTGCGAATCTAACTACTGATGGTAGTTAAGAAAATCTGACTAAGCCTATGTTTGTGTAGTGGGAGAAGCAAAAAATAAGAGAACTAGTGTAAACAACAAGGTCGCCGTCACGATTCGCTGCCGTAGATTGGAAGACCCAAGAAGTAGACTCAATTTCATAACGAAACGAGGATGCCTTCCACTTGACACATTACTGCTGACTATCGCACAATAGTCAACTCGGCGTGACGTCTTTTCGTGCAATGTAGGAAATATGTATAAAATACCCTTAGGCTATTTTTATAATCTAACGGCTTCAACCTGAATCGGGTATCAAGATTGGGTCTGCATTTTTTCTGACAAACGTCAGTTTTTAAAACCTACCGCAGGTTGAGGTTCGCACTGATAAAAAGGGTTTCGCCCTGGGTTGGAACTGGTTCCAATCCCGATAGTAAACAAATTCGCTATAACTTACTTACCTCGAGTAGAATAAATTTTCTTCGGCTGAAACCTGTCACTCTCTCGGTCGTTTTCTTGACAATCTTAGGACTAATCAGTTTTTTTTATCGCGAATCACTGTTTTCAGACACTTCAAAATCTCTGATGGGGGTATTCCCCTCAGTGCGTGAGATGACTAATCCCACTTTTGCTCGTATCGAACAGCACGGCGGAGATCAGTGGACCGCACTGATATTATTAAATAATTTTGCCTTGCTTTGTTTCGACGACGAGCTTGTTCGCGACCTTCACCACTCTCGGTTCCCACCAATAATGCTCGCTTGTGGGTGGTGCGTGTGATTCCTTCAAGCGGCCAGTCAGTCGATCTGTAGAGATTCAAGCTGAACATTGCATTAGGTCCTAAGTAGCATTGATCAATTCTCTTCGGCGACTTTTTCTTTCGTTAATAATTTGAGCACATAACCGTTTCTTGTTGTGTTTGTCGTATTAGATGCTAGATAAAAGCTTCTTTTATCGATCTGTCTTCTGAAAATACCTGCGAATGTCTTTACATGGCCGTGGGGCTACAAAGAAAGAGTCGACGAAGAGAATCTGTCAATGTTTTTCAGGACCTAATGCAATGTTCAGCTTGATATGAGTAGATATCCAGACCAACAATTGAAATAGGCGGAACAACCAAACGTAAACAATGGCTTGAATCGAAAATTTCTGGAGAATCAAAATACACCCACGCAAACTAACAATACCATTCGAGAAAGGAAATTTTTTCTGTCAGATGGTGATGTTAGATTACGTGGATGTGTTTTGATTATCGAGAAATTTCCGATTAAGCCATTGTTTACGTTTGGTTGTTCCGCCTATATCAATTGTTTGTCTAGAATGTTACAGTAGTAGTTGTTAAGTTTGCTGCCTCTGTGGGTGAGAACCAACATACATGTTTACAGCTGGGGGGGACGTGCTGTCAAATCAGCCTACTGATCATTCTTGTATGAAACTGGTTCCAAACGTAAACAAACGCTGTAGGTTTCTTATGGCTTGTTTACGTTTGGAACCAGTTATGCGAGGTAGCCGACGATTGTTCGTATTTGACAGCCACCTCCCCTCCCTTGGTTTACAGCAGGGGCTATCGCGTTATCAATAATTCAGTGCCAACATTTCAAAGGGGCGTAATTGCATTTGTAAACAATAGCTTTTTCCGTCGATTTCTCGCGAATAAAAGCTCACTCATGAAAAATAATGACACCACCAGGTAGAGGAATGTTTCCTTTACCAGCTAGCATTGTAATTTTGGAGAGGTAAGATTTCATTCGCGAGAAATTGACGGCTAAAGTCATTGTTTACAAAAGCAATTACGCCCCTTTGAAATGTTGGCACAGAATTCATAATCAACATTTCAGAGGGGCGTACTTGCTATTGTAAACAATGGCTTTAGAAAGCATTCCTCTACCTTTTGGTGTCATTAATTTTCGTTTGTGAGCTTATATTCGCGCGAAATCGATGGCTAAAGCTATTGTTTACAAAAGCAATAAACATCCCTTTGAAACGTTGACACTGAATTCTCGCGTCACTTTTCAAATAGACCAATCTACATTGATCGATTCTCTTCATCGACTCTCTCTTTCGTTGATAACTTGGCTGCATTCATATTTCGGGCTAATTTTTCTACACACTTAATCTAGCTCGGTAAAATCTCCAACAGCCGATTACCTCGGCATTTACTTTTTGCTGATATATCTGCAAAATATCTGTTTGTTAGCTGAGTCTCGGCAATTGTTTTACTGAACCTCAGCTAAATAAATTGCAGAACTGCTCGGCTATTGGAATCTCGGCGAAAAAATTTAAGTGTGTACATGTATTAAAAGAAACTATTAGTAATCGTACTAGACGATAATAGCTGAACATGTTTTTGGAGCCGAGTTATTAACGGACGAGAGTGTCAATGAAGAGAATCGATCAATGTAGCTTTATCCATTTGAAAGGTAACGCGAGAATTCTAGCATTCAGAATCATAAAAGCCTAACTGCGGTGATCGATTCCCTTCATCGATTTTCTCTTTTGTTTAGATTCACGTCGGTGCGTTTGATGTTGCTTTTGATAGCAAACACAACCTTTGCGATAGTTTTGGAAAATTGGTTCACTGCACTGTGGTAATCGCAGCTAGACCCTTATGATTTCAAACGCTAGAACTGTCAAAGCTTCACCGTCGAGTGAAGAGCATAACTTGTGTGCAAGTTATGCTTCCAGTATAGCGTGCAACGTTAAAACTTTCCGATTAGGATTGTCCGTACACACACGGAAAGGAATTGTGCAGTAGAAACTACTATCAAAACAATCAATTCGAAACTAACGATTTTAAATTGGCTCACTACTTGACTAGCCTATTGGTCCCAAGAACATCGATTAACGTATTCCCATTCTAGTATAAATTCCAGTACTACACTATGTTTGTTTTGATTCGCTATGAAAGTTTGACAGATAAAATGAGGGGTTCGTGGATTTTCCCTAGGGGGGCGACACATCTAAATCTCAAGTTTAGATGCTCAACAAATCTCACACTAGCGAATCAATCTTCGAAAAATCTTCTTTCAATTGGGTTCTTTAATGGCGGTAAGCTCCAACTCGGATTAACTTTTAATACCGTCCCTGTTTGTATGATCTGAAAAATGTCTGCTCAGAGTTATGTTGATTAACTCTGATGTCAACATCAAACCAGCCGGACATTCTTGATCGGGATTTAATCCGAGGATAATACCGGTTGGAGCTTACCACCATAAGAGTATTAAGTTAAATGCATATTCGTAATCTGCATTAAAAATGGAACCCAAACCCAACATTTCATCCATTTTGGTACACTGGAACTATTTTAAATAAGTATGATTACATTTGCAAAAATCACCTTATTACCGCCCCTCGGTGTCACTTTGTATGGGAACGAGCTGTCAGTTTGTCAGTTTAGTGTCAAACAGTGAAGTTATTATTTTGCTTTAAATCTTGATTTAAAAATCGAGATGAAAGTGTGTGGATTCGAAAAAAATATCGTTGTGCTTAGAAAACGTAGCTCTTTCAGATGATATATAAGAACAGATATATTTTTCAAAATTAAAGAACCCAATTGTCGCATCTACTTGCATCGCGCATCATCTTTTTGCAGGAAATCGTCAGAATCGTGATCAATCTGCTCTCTATCTACTCAGCGTGCGCGCAGCTAAACACAGCAAAACACAATCTTTTCTGCATCGTAGATAGAGTCGTTCCCCTCGGATTTTCCTATGTTTCGAGGGGTGCATCGATTAGCTTGGGACCGAAGATAGTACCAGAGCTGAGCCAAAAAGTTGAGCACGTTTATTCGGGACCTATGCTACTATATTGGGAGCGAGGGGCAAATCACTAGGTGGTGTGCTGAATCGAAAATACGTTTTCTTAAAAAAAATACTGAAAAATCTGTTAATACTCGAAATATTCGTGAAATACACACATTACATTAATACACATGAAATGCAGTATTCAATTTCAATTCTATTTAAATGCACAAAAATACCTTATTTCAGGCGAATACACCACTAATATGTCAATGCATCAATAAATCAGTACTGCTTTTGTAATACGTCAATCGAGATTTCAATACACGCCAATACGCTTTGAATTGTATATAGTCCATGTTATGCGCACAAGTATTGAGTTTGGGCGCGAGTTTGAGCGTTTGCATGCAATCGAATCAAATACAAAAAATGGACGCGTTTGCGCAAGAATTTAATCGTGAAAGTGCTTTGTTTTGGAAAGTTGTTGAGGAGATTATAAACGATCCAATTCCTCTTTATTTAAAAAAACTTATTACGGCTGCTGGCTATGACAGCGTGTTGAAGAATGCTTCAGAGAACTTGAAGGACGAACTAGAACAATTCGCGCGGGACCAAATGGTAACGATGTTCGAAATGAACTCCGAAAACTTCCACATTTACCACAGAAGTCCCAAAGAATTTCGGATCGTACCAGGAAACTGGAACCTTTTACGGGAGGTTATGAAAAAGTTACCAGACAACCGCAAACTTTTTTTGAAGGTATGTATCTTTAAACTATTGCTTTTAATTATTAAATTTTTGCTGCTGAACTATTAACATGGTTGCTTAGTTTCAGCGCAAGACTACTGAGATTTTGCAAAAGAAATCCGCTAATTTAAAGAACTGCCATACTTCCGCCGAAACTGAGGTCAAAACCTCGGTCAAAACTCAATACAACGACCGAGACAACGACAAAACAATCCAAAAATCCGTAGTGGAACAGAAACTATTAGCATGGTTTAAATCTAAGGCTATGGAGACATCAGAAAAATTCTCGGTTAATATCAGTGGATCCCGCAGAGCCTCTGTTTTATGCTTCCGCTGCGGAAAAGCTATAATATTGAGTTCAAGGGAGAATAAAAACGGGACATGGGGTTGGATAATATCAAACTACACGCAGCATATATTGCAACATGTTTCCCAGAACAGAAGAACAATCGAAAGCTATTTTCGTCCAAATACTGATCCTACTGGATCTCAGCACTCGCATCAACCTCATAACGTTGAAACACTTCAACTAGATTTGATGAACGACTGGTCGCCTGCGAAACAGCCCGAGGTCTCGCACGAGGTGCAGACGCAAGTTCGGTCGCAAGAAGATGATGCAAACATACCGGAGAATTGTTGTGATCAGCCGAAGGATCAAGATGAATTCGGGAGCAACTTGGAGAACACGATTAAGAAGTGAGAATATATAAATTCTTTAGAAAGAGTTCCACTAACAGGTTCGATTTTTATTACAGGGATGCATATGTAATTTATAGTGGATACGAAGAAATTGATGACATAATTGAATACGACGAAAATCAGGACGAGTCGCAGAATATGGATTTCCTTTCGAACGATCAGCAGAACCACAGCCAGGAGTAAGTCGAAACATGTTTTGGATTTGATTTTAGTAATTTGTCATTGGGCAAAATAAAATCCTTGTTTAACAAAAACGACGGAAACTTATTTCATGTTCTTTTATTGATTTTATTAGTCCCGAAATTTTTTTCTTTGTCTTGTACAGTAGTCCATTCTAAATTTAACATGATCAAAGCTGGATGATTATGCATGAAAACGAAACATTCAGATTCAAGTAAGAACAATGTATTCGAACGATCCGAACAGAGTGTGGTAAATCTTAAATCATGCTCAAAGAAGTGCTTGTGCACTGTGTCAAAGTTTCCAGGTAGTTTCTTGTTTCTAAAGTTATTTTAAGTAATTCTCCTACTATTGGCTTCTGAATATGTGCGATGTATCTATTAATATTGATCTTACTTGAATCTGACACTAAGCTAAGTGTGGTGTCATCTAGGATGCGGAACTTATTACATACTATTCCTATTCCTTTTGGTTCAACAGATTCAGGTAGGTCCACCGGGACCGTCTTGAGAGTGCATTCCTTATCTCTTTTAAATTTGCCTTTTAAAAAAGTGAATCCTAATGTCTGCGCGGCAATTTTACTACGTTTATCCAAATAAACAAACCAATCACCAATGGACAAATTTGAGTTCACAATATTATCATCAATATTGATATATGTAGTTTCTTTATCCGATTTAGAACGAAACCTTAGGAGCCTATCATTGCTGATTTTTGTTCTTTCTGAAGAGAGCAGCCAGAGAACAGTGCTAACACGTGCTAACATGACTTCGCCAGTTGTCGTAAGAATTTTAAAGAAACCTCGAAAATCTCCATCGACTCCTGTAAAAAAATAATAGTGTAAGTTCAGTAGCAGTAGTTTCAGTTTGTGTTTTGCAAACCTTTTTTTGTTTTACAAATTTGGTTTAGATCAGCACCAATTTTATTCAAGAGAACGTTTGCTTCGTATATTGCGTTCTCGTTTAAGTCATCCTCATAGGTCTCAAACGCTGTTTCAATCTCATAAATGTTTTCTTGGTCCATTTCCAAGTTGACTACTTCCAGTGGAAGGATATCTGTATGCTTAGAGCGAGAAACAACACAGGAAAAATCAGATTCGTCCCATTCCAATCCAGTCAATTCCAGCAATTCTGTGGCTCTTTTTCTTCCTTTGAAGACTGCTTTTTCAATATCTGCATCTAACGGAAATGTGAAGCTTTTGAATTCCGTAGTTTTATAACTTTCACGTGCAAATGTAAATTTATTACGGAGCAAAATACGAAGCTCGTCCAAAAATTCGAAACGGGTTGCTTTATTCATGTATTCCAAGATGTCAAAATTTATGATCGTGTTCTGTACACCCGTCATTGATCGCGCATTACTAAAGGACCTTTCATTATGCTGAGAGTTCATTAACGTTGGTAAAAACAATTCAGGCCTACCGATATCCCGGCAAAGTAGTAAGTAATTAATTAAAGAATGCGCATTCAATTCGATTCCTAACTCAGCATTGTCAGTAATAAAATGTTCATCTAGTTTCAGCTCCTTCTTACTTCCAATCCAGCAATGCCACACACGAGCTACGAACACTACGAACCATATTTCTTCTATCCTTTGCAACGGCTCGAGGTGTGGGTTCTCAAAGGCATCAAATATCGACCTCATCATACAAATAAATCCCACAGTACCTTCTGTACCAGGGATTTTTCGGAGCCACAGAATAACACGAGGGTCAATCAATTTATGGAACGTTTTAACGCTCATTTTGTCGTGCTGCTCTAAATCTGATTCTAGCAACCCTGTATATTCTTTCCCTATTTTTACAATTATTTCAAGATGCCCTCGTGACACAGAAAGTTTTCCTGTCAAATAATAAAAATAGGAATAATTAATACCATACCTAAAAGAATCCCATACAAACAATTATTTACCAATTTGTAGTGCTCTTGTAGATGATAATAAGGAATTTTTCAACTTATTCACCAAATGGGTAGTATCTTGGATATATACAATAGATGTATTCCCTTTTGCAGCAAACCAGCTCTTCCACGAGTAAGGAATATCTGATCGTTGCGGAATCACTGGGCGAGGAAGGCCCATTCGTATTTTCATGCTGCTTATGAGACGAGAATCACCATCCGCTCCATATCCAATAATAGTTATGCCATGATTTTGCATTTCTTTCTCCATGATTGACCATCTCAGTAGAACTTGGTCTGCTGTAAATTTATTATCCGTTCCAAAGCTCATTAGATTATACGATAAAGTTTTGGATGCTACTGGCGTTGCCAGGATCACGTACACAATAGTACTTTTCGAAAATTCTTCGATGTATTCTTTGATAGCCTCTGGAGATTTGGCAGGAAAGGTATGAACTTTAGGGAGTCCGTTTTCATTCAGTAAAGGGCAAAGCCCTACAACTTGATTAGTATTTATGTCGTATCGTAGTCGTGATGTAACTTTAGTACCATCTTCTGATATGAATACTATTGGTGGTAAATTGTGTTTTTCAAGAAAGTGTAACAATTCCTTGATACGTAACTCTCCCTCAATAACTTTAGCACACGATTTTTGAATATATCTCTTAATTGTAGAAAGCGAAGGGAGTCCTAGATTCACTACCAATTCTTCATAATCCTTTTTGCCACCCATTAGGTAAAGGTAAGCACCAATGTTTTTGGTTTCTTCCGTATAACGTGTTCCTTTCGCTTCATCTGTATTGCGCTGAAGATTTTTGAAGTTGTTGCTTATCGTTTCACTAATTATTGTTTTAACCATTGAACTTAACGGTAGACGTTCGATGATAAGTCGAAAATCTTCCAAATCATTTTTTTTATTCAAATCCGAGTCCACATCAATGGAAGCGGTTGTAGATTCGCCAGGAACTGGACTTGTTATTTTCTCCTCGTTTTGCGTAGCGTAGTTGAAAAATTGAGTAATTTTCTGCTGTTTTCGATCTCGGACTGCTTCAGTTGTCATCGCAGCATTCCTTTTTAAAGAGCGACTCAATTGAATTCGTCTTGGATTCCGTGATGATTTAAGCACCAGATGATCAAGTGTGTCTTCCGGTTCCGAATCACTATCACTTAGTAAGTCTTTTCCATTATCAGTAAATTGAGCTCGATCATGACCTAAGATACAACCGGGGAAAAAAAATTAAGGTATCACAAAAATAAGAATTACATAGTCGAGCAAATATCGGTCGAAAATATGTAGATAAAAAATGTAGAAATGAATAAAAAATAAATTTAATTTTGACAGAATTTTCAAATAGTCGTTAGTGTTTTTGTAAACAACTACTTCACAAATTAATTATTGAATCTGTTACCCAACTTAACTTCACTAAAAGATATGGCTAGGTTCTCCATATCAAACTAATCTGAGTTTTCATAAGAAATTACAATAAAAAAAATTGTTATGATTTTTGTCAAAAAATGTAAATATTTACGCTGTGCACTGAAGAATGTTCATAGCTTCATTTTTATATTACATACAGTAAAATAATTTCTGTTCAAACGTTCAACACCAGAGCACAAAACATTCAAAATGATTGATAAATTAACAGATAGTTTTAAAACTTTCAAACCCGACTTGCTCTTGTGTGCCTTTTTCATTTTAGATAATAATGTATTCATGTTACCTGATAAGGAAGTATGGGATTGAATGTGATTTGCATATCTTCCAATCATCCATTGGTGATTTGTGGTTGACATCCTTCGAGCTTTGATTTCAATACATTCATCGCAGACAAAGCATTTCACTCTAGCCAATGAGTTGTTGATGACGATAATATGGAGATTTTGTCCTGCAGGTATCTGAAAACTGGTTGTCAGAAGATGTTTAATAATTCGTGCGTAACAATTCTGTTCTGATGATGATGATGAGTTGGATGTTGATGGCGTTTCGAATGACGAAGTCAACTAAAACAAACATTAAATGGAATAAATATGGTAAACATAGTAAGCACATACACTGAATGTCTCACTTGTATAGATTTTTTGTTGTCTGCTAGGATTTTCACAAGTTGTAGGATTAGGTGTCGATGTCCTGGCACAATTTTGAATTGATCCGGAGTATTGCAGAAAATATTAAAAATGTCTTTGGACTGAGTTTTTGATCCAGAGGTCGATCCAGACTTCGAAAATGATCTTATTGTTGTCTCAATTTCTTCAAAATTGTCACTTTTTATACTTATAAATGACGATACATTTCCATATCCATTTAGGGAAAGTGCATTTTTCAGGTAAACTGGAATATTATCGTGCCCAAGTTCGTGACAGAGTTCTTCAACGGCATTCCAGAATGGCAGGTCTTCTTCGAAGAACTTGTCGTAGCTTTGGTCGTCCATTATTTCAAATTCAACTATACCTTTACACTCACTTAACACCTTACACTCGACTTTATTGGAAAAAATATATATATATAAATAAATTGTGGCGAAATGGACAAAACTAGTCAGTCACAAAAGGAAAAAAATTATAAAATATGTCTTTCGAGGCCTTCGTAGCTTGCTTCGTGGTACCTGTAGCTCGCGAATGTCATCCTTACACAAAAGTAAACAAATACAACACGAATATTGAAAAGTACGTAAAAATGCGAGTAAATATAGTTCATTACACGTTTAGTGCATATTAAACAAATAAATACTCGCGATTACTTAAAATACTAATTATTACACAAAATGGAATTAATGCATTTCAATTCATCAATACGTATCCCCAATACGTTTGAATGAATCGAAAATACATGAGTGGTCTGCCCCTCGATTGGGAGCTTAAATAAATGCAACTAACCGACGTTTTTTTACTGACTACATTGTGTTTTGGCAGCAAGTATACCAAAATGAATTAATTGGAATTAAATGGAAGATAACCTTTTTTACTGTTTTATTTAAAACATTCCGCTAACAACCCAATATCACAGACAAACAGACATAACACATTGAATATTTCTCACTGTAAAACATCGTCGCTAAAACATTACCGCCATCTGTTGAGTACACTGTGGTGGGTAGTACGCTGAACAGATGGCGGTAGTGTATAAACGTCAAACGCAAGGGAATTGACTATGCGCGTCACAGGTGGCGGTACTACCAACAATCAATACGAAACTAACGATTTTAAATTGACTCACCACTTTAGTAGCCTATTGGTCCCAAGCAAACGATTAACGTACCCTATTCTAGTTGAAATTTTATTACTACACTATGTTTGTTTTGATTCGCTATGAAAGTTTGACAGATAACATCAGGGGTGTGTGGATTCATGCAGAACATGCAGGGGTAAGTGAAATAGCTTGGGACTGCTTAGGACCGTTGTTCTGGTACTGAGTGAGCCAAAAATAATAATGATTTTCTTCGGGACCCAGTGGTCTTAGAGTTACCTCTATGGTACTACCAACTACGATACTTTTAAATTGACCGTTAAATGCTTGTTCGATGAACAACTTGCGAGTGTTATGTCTGTTTATCTGTGCCAATATCATTACTTCAATAATTATTGTTCATAAAAAGGTTAGAACAAATGATTGGTAGATCTTACGCCGTAGCGCACCACTTAAGGCCGGCGCACAATAGATACGTTTTCAGGTTTTTTGACAGTTACCCCATGCATTATCTGCCAAAAAAACCCGAAAACGTATCTATTGTGCGCCGGCCTTTAGAGGTGTTCTATCTGCGTTACAGGTTTTAAAAATTACTGTGAACCAAATATGTTACAAACCGAGGGTCGATCGATCGATTTCCTCGAGTTGAATAACTTCGAGGTCTTCATTCCTTTATTTAACGTCGATCTCTGTTCCGCAATCTAGTGCTAATCACCGACGGACATCGATTGCCATCCATTGACGGCAATCGAATGTGCAGGAAAGCAGCTTCCACACCAGCGTAAGATATCGCACCCATTCAAACACACATGGGCCGGGACCAACGGCTCTACTTCCCTTCCGAAGGAAGACGTGACCAGAGATTTTAATGCCTCAGAAAAATCCCACCGACCTCGGCTAGGATTGAACCCAGACCCATTGTGGGGTGAGAAAGTAGTTACGCTTTCTACTACACCACCGGCGCCGGCAAAGCGAGGGTCAAAGTTATGAAAAACTAGATTGGTTCCCGGACGAGAATCACCTAATGATAATGGGAAGATCTGTAGCTGAATTCCAGCTAGCTTCGTGAATGGTCCGTAGTCGAAAAAAGGAAAAAGGAAGCAGCAGCAAGCTATGAACAGACCTACTGTCAGCTGTGAATGTTCATGCCAAATGAACATAAACAAAGTGATGTTCATGCACATGATAGCCGGTAGCACAGCGTTGTCAGACATACCGATTTATCGGTATTTATTCTGATTTTCAAACTTCATACCGATACACAGATAAGGTTTCTCAGAATACCGATTTTTGAGTTTTAATACCGATTTGTACCAATTTTTATTGATAATCAAAATGATAACTGTCTGCCCGCACTGAATTGTCAGAGGAAACTGTATTGTGAGATCTTCTTTTATCTTCTTGAAAATTAAAATTTTTGAGCCAGCTCTAAAAAAAAAATCATCTTCAAAAATGTCTTATGCTTGATACTCTTTCGACTAATGCTTACATTTCCTCGCGTTTTTGGTTACCAAGGAGTCGAGAAACAGCTGATGGTTTATCCCAATAAATCCTGCAAATTCAGTAGAAAAATAGGCCCATAAAAACGTTAGTTTAAGAACTTCCTGAAATTTCTTCAATCTTCCCTTTGAAGTTTCTTCCAACTTTCCCTAGGAATTTCCGTTCACCTTACCCTGCCCTGTAAGTTATTTTCCGATTCCGTCTGGAAAGCTATTTCGACTTCCCTTGGAAGCTTCTTCTGGATTCGCTCGAAAGGTTCTTCCGTCTCCTCCCGTCAGTTTTTTCAACATCCCTGGAACTTCAGAAATGCTTCCAGAGTTTTATCAACAATCAATTCGAAACTAACGATTTTAAATTGGCTCACTACTTGACTAGCCTATTGGTCCCAAGCAAATCGATTGACGTACTCCATTCAAGTATAAATGCCAGTACTACACTATATTTGTTTTGATTCACTATGAAAGTTTGACAGATAATATGAGGGGCTCGTGGATTTTCCTATGTTTCGAGGGGTGCATCGATTAGCTTGGGACCGAAGATAGTACACTGAAACAAATCGACATGTACCGTTTATTGGATCCATCTTATAACATAGCAATGTCAGCAGATTTATTCATTCTATGTGATGATTGATAGATTCCATTGGATTATCACTTAAAAACCATGACTGCGATATGGAATGATTTCTATCGTAATTTCACATACTTAGTACTTGATAATACTTTGCTTCGAACGTGGTTAGCGAAGGTAAGAAGTATATGAATATTGTCTGATATATTTCATGGTGAAAAACTGTTGATATGTCATAGGTGGGAACAGATATCTAGAAACTAATGGAAAATCATATAAATTTGCACTATGAGAAAATTCAGTAAAATATACCTGTTTTCATGATGAATATTGCTCACTAAAATATATATCTTATAAGATAATCATGTATATTTTATTGGAGTTGCTTTTACTGATTTTTGACGTTTGTTGATATGTCGCGTGTAAATAGACATGTAGAAACTATTGGACTGTCATTTAACTTTGCAGTATAGGAAAACATGTATATCTCATTGTAATAGCTTGCTTTGATTTTTGACGTTTAAAGATTGTAAACAGATCTATCCCAATCATTAAATAGTCATATAGAAATGCCTTTTAAGAAATCCAACAGCAAGCATTTGTTTTTGCATGTTTTTTCTGGGATGAATATCGCTCCCAATAAAATACATCTTACATGATTGTTCTTTATAAATTATTGAAACAATTTTCAACGATGTTAACGTGCACTCATTAAAATGATTAGTTGAACTAAATACTACTAACAACAATGATACTGTATTGAATAATCTTTGTTTGTTATTGTTTCATATGATAATTGGTTCCAGAAAAGAATGTACATATTGAGATTGAAAAAAAAAATTATTCTACTGTAATATTTACTTTGCTATGATTCTAATTGTAAGCCTTCTACACGGCTAATTCAGATTCCAGCCCTAAGTAGTATTCGAACTTCATGAGCCAGTTCTATCAAATCATATAATTTAGTCGTTGATTTATTGGACACAGGTGCATTAGGAAGATTTGAACAAACCACACCACCGAAACGGAACATAAATTTGTCAGTGCTATTTGTCTTCACTCTAGCAAAACGAGCATAAAGTTGCACTACATTCCATGTCGGGAGAGCTGTTCTTACTTCATGCTATTTGAACGAGCTCAATCTTGAAGTCAGCCGTGGCCCAGTGGAATCGAGCACAGACACCGAAAGCATCACACCTCAACAGATCTTGATCGAATCCCAAATCAGCTACAATAAAAAAAAAGGCACAACTGTGAAAGCTCCCACTGCCTGATGTTTATTTTTAGAATTTATTTTTAGAAATCGATTAAATATATGTGTCAAAAGAAGAAGTAAATTTCATGTTATTTTCACATAAACTTTACTTCGATTGATTTATGACACATATATTATATTGTGGTGAAAAGTATAGCTTATGCTTATGGGTTTCAAATCCATTTCAGTTATTTATTATAATTTGATCGATTTTCATTTATCATATGACGATCATATAAAAGTTACCAAATTATCAGCATTGTAAATGTATCAGATATTCATATAGAATTTACCTGACACATTTTCAATCATATCATTTTCAATGGATTATCTTATAGCGCAAATTTATTAGACTTCCACATAACAGGAATATGTCAAATTCGTTCAGTGTACTAGAGCTAAGCCAAAGGTTTAGCTCGTTTCTTCGGGACCTTCTGGTCTTAGAGTTACCTCTATGGTTTTATTGCGGTACTTCAGTAACTTTTCAGAAGTTCTGAAACTTCAGAATAGTTCGGAAATTTGGGTAGGTTCCGATAAATTATTGACAGTTTCATTAAAGGCCCAAACGCAATGTGGACGGAAGCGGAACGGAAACGGAAACTTTGACAGTTGTCACAAATGACATCAAGAAGCCTAACCGATGTCGATTTGGTTCTAACTAGTTTTCAATCCGACAAGTAGGTTTACTCAGATCGGGCTTTTCCGCTGCCGTTGCCGTTCCGCTTCCGCTGTCATTGCGCTTGGGCCTTAACTTCTGTTCAAAACCGAGAACAGAAACGTAAGGATGAACGTAAGGAAACTGAAATATGTTGGAAACTTCACAAGCCCAAAGAACTTCAAAGAAATTTAATGGTTTTCAGGATAGTTTCCATTTGTTTCAGGAGAATTGAGATAACTTTAGGGAAGCTTTGAGAACATCAGGACATATAAATTTAAGGAAATGTCTGAACCTTTGAATGAGTTCCGACAAACTCTGGCAATTTCGAAAACTTCAATTATGTTCCGAGAGGTTCATGAAAATTTTAGAAACGTAAGGGAAGTTACATGAACATTAGAAAATTGTGAGAACGTTTTGAAGGGAAGCTATGTTTTTCTTCGGCAGTTTCGAGAACTTTAAAAAAATTAAAAAAAATCGGGAAGTTCAGAGAACCCAGGAATCTATTTCTTCCGGATATTTTCCCATCTTCTCCTTGAAGTATCTTTCGACTGTTGCGTAAGCCCTCTGGCGTTCGACTTTTTTCAGAAGTTTCTTCCAATCTACCGTAGGAAGTTTGTCCTAGTGTCTCTTGGAAGTTTCTTCCGTCTTCTCCAGGAAGTTCAATTAAAGTTCTACCGGATGTATCTATTGAGTTCCCCAGAAGTTTCTTTTGTGTTCCTTTGGAAGTTTCTTCGTAAGTCACTCTCCGTAAGGTTTTTCCGAGCTTCTCCTAACTTTCCCTGGAAAAGAGCTCCACCGGCATTGGCTTCTGTCGTGACCGGACCGAGGTTTCCAGCCTCGGTCACGGCTACACGAATCTCGGCTGCTAAGCTTCCACTGCTACTGCTGATATTCCTGTTGCTGTTCCTGCTGCTGCTGTTCCTGGGGAGGGTGAGACCAAGGTAGACTACTTCACTCGACCATTCAATGGGAGTGCTATCAAGATGGATCTTGACGTTAGCAGGCGGAACAAGCCGAGGTGAATACGAATGTGGAAACAGAATGGTTTGTGTTTTAGCTGCATTGATACAAATCTTCCAGCTCCTAAAATAGTCGGACAAAACATCCAGGCCTGATTGTAGTTTACTCGCCAGAGCACGGATCACTCACCCTTATAGATGATGGAGGTGTCATCTGCGAACATAGACAGGATACCACCACCCGGCAGGGGAGGAACGTCTGACGTGAAAATGTTGAATAGGATAGGCCCAAGCAGGCTGCCTTGAGGGACCCCTGCATCAACGTTGAACGTATCAGAGGGGACATTGTTCAAGTAGACCTGGAATGATCTGCCCGACAAGTAGTTTTTAATGATCTTCACGAGGTAGATCGGAAAGTTGTATCGATGCAGCTTGTACACTAGACCATCATGCCAGACATTGTCGAACGCCTTCTCGACGTCCAACAATGCCATGGCAGATGTATTGGAAACGGACTTGTTCCGCTTGATGATGTTAGTAACCCGTGCGAGTTGGTGGATGGTAGAGTGGCCTTTCCTAAACCCGAATTGCTCTTTGAGAAAGATGTTATTATCATTTGAAAACACCAGCAGACGGCTGAGTATCAATTTTTCGAATAGCTTCGAGATGGAGGACAAGAGGCTGATGGGGCGATAGCTTTTGGCACTGGTAGGATCTTTGCCAGGCTTGTGTATTGGAATCACTTTGGCTAACTTCCAGCATGCAGGGAAGTAGCCAAGCTCCAAACATTTGTTGGAGATAACGGTAAGATGGTTGAAGAAGTCAATACTCAAGTTTTTCAACTCGAGGTTGACTACACCATCCATACCCACAGCCTTCATGTTTTTAGTACTTCTAATAGCTGCTATCACCTCATCAGCCGATATTCTATAAGCGGAGGGATCGGTCTCGACTTATGTTTCAAAATTTTGGTCATCTTCCAAAATGGTTTTGCACAATCTGGGAGAGAGCGAATCTTTTTGGTAAAATCGTTATTTCTGAGTTCCACCATCCTGGCCTGGATAATTTTGGTTAGCCTATTGACATTGGTCTTCAAGTGGGGCAGCCCAGAACGCTGGAACTGCCTACGGATGGTGTTACGGAGCCTGATAAGATCTTTGGTTGGGCTGTCAAGGTTCAGAGTATGACTCACCTGTCTGGATGCTGGTACGTGCTGCTCCCTGGCACGGGATATCGCCTCTTCGATGGCTTGCAGACACTGATCGACTTCTTCGTACGACTCCGGTAGGACGTCGTGATCGATTACTGTGTCCAAACAGCGCTGATACTGCTGCCAGTTGACACGATGGTAATTTCGCCGGGAAACTTGAAACCTTTTGGCCGAGCAAC
This sequence comes from Ochlerotatus camptorhynchus, assembly GCF_037179485.1. Classification (NCBI taxonomy): domain Eukaryota; kingdom Metazoa; phylum Arthropoda; class Insecta; order Diptera; family Culicidae; genus Ochlerotatus; species Ochlerotatus camptorhynchus. The sequence goes on from NW_027041058.1 coordinate 714,587, forward strand.
CTACTTCGGCCACCACCGGATAGTGGTCCGAGCTCAGTTCCTGATAGGCGATAGGTTGGGAGATGTTATCGCCAATGTTGCTAATGAAGATGTCGATGGTGGCATGAGCTCCGGATCGACTCAACCGGGTGGGAGTGTCCGGACACAGAATGTTGTAGTGGGCTTGCTGCAGATCGTTGTATAATATTGTGCCGTTCTGATTTCGCCGACTATTGCCCCAGGTTTGATGCTTGGCGTTCAGGTCGCCAGCGATGACGAAATTTTACCGCCGTCGTGTTAGCTTGATGATGTCTCTTCGGAGGTCTACGGCCGAGCCGTCCCTAATGTTGGTTTGCTTGGGGCAGTAGACCGCGATGATGGTGATTGGACCAAGCGATGTGCTCACCTCAATTTCGATAATTTTCAGCTGGAAGCTTGGTAGTAGCCGGCAGCTGATGTTCCGCCTCGCAGCGATGGCCAATCCCCCTCCCCCGGAGCTAGTGCGGTCAAACCTTACGAGCCGAAAGTCGGGAAGGAAGACGTTTAGCTCGGGCTTCAAGTGAGTCTCGGTGATGACGGCTATGTCGATGTGACGTTCGTTGAGAATGTCAACAAACTCGATGTTTTTGCTCTTCAAGGAGCAAGCATTCCAATTTACGATCTTGATGGCTTCACGGTCCATACTTAGTGACAAGGGACAGGGCAGCATGTAGCTGTTCAGATCGAGTCTTGCAGGTGCGCATGATGATGATGACCTCGGCCACGAGCGTCACAAGTTCCTCCGAGGTGAACGTCGAGAATCGTCGACAGGTTCACCTGAGACAGCAGCAGCGTATGATAAACCAGGGGCGGTGGATGAACCTGGAATTGGCTGGGCCGCAGCAGCAGCGAGACGATGCTGAACTGTCCGACTGTTGGGAATCATTTGGATACTCGCATGGTTGGCTTGTTGGTTGTTGAGCGGAAGCGGGGCTAGGTTCGGAACATGTTGACGGGGCTGGAGAGCTGGGTACTGGACTTCCGTGAGTACAGGAGGCGAACGATGATTACGGAGGCGACCGACCTGGTTGTTGATTGTAGCCTTCCGACGGATATTAATGAACTCCACTCGCTTGGGACATCCAAGGGATTCCATCCAGAATGAGCTGAAAAAACCTGAAATCGTGCTCGACCATCTTCGATCTGGATGATACTTGGCACATATTTTCAGTATGATATACGAAGTATTTTCCGCAGGAGAGGAGACCCTTTTGACTCAAGGGTAATTTTTGAAAAGGGCCTATGTGTTTTTGCACACATACTTTAAAAAAAATGTAGTTCGAAAACAGTTGGTTGTAGAAAAAAATTTACTAAGAAGGAGTTGTAGGAAACTAATAAGGCTTTACAAAAAAAAATATACACGGAATTTTTTTTTCGTTTTTTTACAAAAAAAATTAAAAATAAACCTCAAAATTCAAATAACAAAAAAAAACATATTTTTGATTTTTTTTTTTTTAATATTTTTTTAATAAAAACTTGAATAGAAAGCAGAAGTTTTGAAAACAACTCCAGGATGGACAAACTTTTAATAAAAAAGTTTTTCTAAGAGCAACTTTTAAGGCATTTTTGAAACTTTCATTATTTACGGCAAAATGTTCAGTTTGATGTCAGTATATGAATAAAAAAAACATTTCAAACGATAGTGCTCATATCAATAAACTTCCTAAATATAACCGTTTTGGAGATATTTCAAATTTACTTTCATAAAAATCATTTTTTTTTTGTAGAAAATATGCCATTTTCATAAGTTAATCGTGATTCTCCATCAGCCTTGATAAGTTTAGCAAGATACACATATATTTACCTTCAATTTGTCTTTTGACGATTGAACAATCAGACAACCCGTTTAGAATTTACAGGGGAAATGAAAACACTATTATTTTAAATATAGAAACCAACACAAGTTAAGTTGCACTTATTTTCATTATCAGGCGTAGTTTCATCCTATTTAAGTTGTTAATATTGATGCACCTATCCATCTCATTATTTTAGGGACATTATAATGTCTTCCATGGTATTTTTCATGAAAAAAAGAGCTTCTCTGTTAGAGTAGCTTCAATACCAAAACAATATTTATACCTTAATATCCAAATGGTACCTACGTTTGTATTTAAGCATGACCATCCTTTTGAAAACAGACATCACTAAAAATATCTTTTTGAGTGAACAAGTATAATTTGAATATGGAATTCAAGAAGGTCAAGTGTTTGCAAGCCGTTTCCTAATAAAAGGTGTTCGTCAAAGCTTCGTAAATTATCCGAAAATTTGATTGAAAAACATAAGTTCCTAGAGTGGAAATTTAATTTGGATACATCTCTATCAATCTGTGATACGTGTCGCTTGAATTTGAATAGAATCGAACCATGTGCTGAAAATCTGGAACTAGAAGTGCAACCGTCAGTCATGGACATCGCGGAGCCGCAGCCATCTACATCTCGACATGGCCTCGAAGAAATACCATCAACTACGTCAATAACAACAGCATCATCTCAAGATAGTGGAGAGCAACAATTTTCCAGGATGCATAATATTGAGCTGGCATAGCTGGTATCAACGTATCGCCAATATCGACAAAAAAAATTCCAGAATGTTAACTATCCCCGGAGAAAGTATATGGACATTACCAATGGCATTAAGAAACGCATCTTTGGTTTTCAAGCGGAAGAAGATGACCTGGAGCAACTTAAATTGAAAACTGCGGAACACAATGAGATGATCGGAAAACTGAAGGAGATATTTGCTGATCCAGGTTCATCGAGCGACGATCAAATAAGGATTCTGACGATTTTGCCGAAATCTTGGTCATCGCAAACGGTAATGGACGAATTTGAAACAAATAAATACATTGTATTGCAAGCTCGATGCTTGGCAAACGGGAAAGGAGTATTGGCCACCCCCAACAAAAGGTTAGGACACGGTTTGGATCCCGAAATTAAAAACGAGGTATTGCAGTTCTTCGAAAGCGACCAGATAAGCAGAGCCACGCCAGGACTAAACGATTACGTTTCAGTGAAGAAGGAAGGTAAGAAGATTCATATTCAAAAGCGACTTTTAGTTTGTACATTGCGAGAAGCTTTTATTAAATTTCAAGAAGTTAGTAAAAATAGCATTGGATTTAGTTCATTTGCAGCACTTAAACCAAAGCATTGCAAATTACTTGGTAGTTCAGGTTCTCACAATATTTGTGTTTGTACCATCCATGAAAATATTAATTTAATGCTTCATTGTCTTAGAAAATATTCATTCGAAAAAGATTTCAACCATTATTTTGAAGAAATATTATGCAGCTCATCATTGTTACCTCCGCGAATGTGAACGTTGCCCAGGTCTCTCAGATTTTGAAAGAAGTTTTTCAGAAAAATTCGAGGAACAGGGTATGTCTGAAATATGTTTTGAACAATGGGTTTCAACTGATCGATGTAGTTTAGAGAAACTTGTAAAACCAGTAGATGGATTTGTTCCTTATTTTTGCGAAAAGTTGGAAAAACTGGTATCCCATGATTATATTAAAACTCAGCAGTCTAGTTTCTTGAGAAATACAAAAAAATACTCTTAAAAATGGAAAAGTTGTCATAATTTGTGATTTTTCCGAAAATTATTCATTTGTTCTTCAAGATGCTGCCCAAAGTAGTTACTGGAATAATCAACAAGCTGCTATTCTTCCTTTTTACATTTATTATTCAGAATCAGGTAGAATTAAAAATTCATAACATATAAAAACATACCATTCAAAAGTTTATGTACAAATTATTATTATTAAAGACGATCGAAAGTAATAAATGTAAGATGCAAATAAAAACGCATGGGTATTTCATTTATTTATCTTATTTATCTTATAAGTTTAAAACCAATCTTCCAATAGTCTATTGGTGCAAGGGTAAGTTGAAGGTAAGTACATGCATATCTTGCAAAACTTATCATATTTGATGGACAATCACGTATAACTTACGAAAAGGGCATATTTTCTACAAAAAATTGATTATGATGAAAGTAAATTTGAAATATCTTGAAAACGGTTACATTTAGGAAGTTTATCGATATGAGCATTATCGTTTGAAATGATTTTTATATTCATATACTGACATCAAACTGAACATTTTGCCGTAAATAATGAAAGCTTCAAAAATGCCTTAAAAGTTGCTCTTAGAAAAATTTTTTTATTAAAAGTTTGTCCATCCTGGAGTTGTTTTCAAAACTTCTGCTTTCTATTCAAGTTTTTATTAAAAAAATATAAAAAAAAATCAAAAATACGTTTTTTTTTTGTTATTTGAATTTTAAGGTTTATTTTTAATTTTTTTTTGTAAAAAAACGAAAAAAAAATTCCGTGTATTTTTTTATAAAGCCTTATTAGTTTCCTTCAACTCCTTCTTAGTAAATTTTTTTCTACAACCAACTGTTTTCGAATTACATTTTTTTTAAAGTATGTGTGCAAAAACACATAGGCCCTTTTCAAAAATTACCCTTGAGTCAAAAGGGTCTCCTCTCCTGCGGAAAATACTTGGTCTATCACACTGAAAATATGTGCCAAGTATCATTCAGATCGAAGATAGTCAAGTTTGGTGACTGACCGATTTGGCGTGGAATTGGTCATCCGCGATTGGAGGCTTGATGGTTTCAACCGCAGTTGACATACGTTGGCTCTATGTCATCAACTTGCTCACAGGACGCAGTTGAGTGAGTTCCAGCACACTTGCCGCAGTTTGTCTTCATATGGCAGTTTTTGGTGCCATGGCCTTAGGAGAGGCAGTTCATACACTGCGTAACATCACGATGTTGGGGTTGGTAATGCTCCCAACTGATGATGACCTGAAACAGTTCCCGGATTTTGGATCTCAGAGCCGCAAGACTGGTGGATCCCTTCGTGAAGTGCACCAGGAACAACTGGTCACGGAAGCTGGTATTGTTGATGGAACGGCGGTTCATCTGGAACACGGCCTCAGGTTGGAGCCCAAGCCGCTCCAGCTCGGACTTCACCGCAGCCGCCTCGAACGACGCTAATCCACGCAAAACCGCCTTCAGTGGCTTGCTCGATGGCAGATCATGCGTGAAGAAGTCCACGTTGTTTTCCTTCAGGAAACATCCTATTTGTTTGTACTCCTCCAGGCTGGAGCACATGATTTTGGTACCGATGCTGCAAAGTTTGAAGCGGGGCAGCAGCTTGTGTTTTGCCAGTTCGGCACCTAGCTTGGCAACATCCTTCACCGGCGTGAAAAGCGGGGGAATTCGCTCTTTTCTTGCAATGGGAGCGGCGTCACCATCGCCATTTTCTTCCGGGAGTTCTGCATACTGGTTGGCTTGCAGTACTCGTATTCCGGCGTCATCCTGCGACGCGCTGAGCTTGATTAGCACCTTCTTTGAAGGGCCCGCTGTTGACTCATTGGCACGTTTACGCACCATTTGTTTCGTGTTTGCAAGTTCAAGTAAACTTGCCAGAACGCGAGAAGGTGGCGACACTTCCACGGCGCAACACGACAGCACAAAACGAAACAAAATCGAAACGAGATCTCGAGCGAAAAATACGGACTGAACAGCTCAACAGTCGAGCAAAGAATGAGCGGTGCCTCCTGCGAGCTTAGTTAGCCCATATTTATACCAAAAGAATGTTCCCTATTTTACACAGCACTGCTAGCTGTCTCGGGATTTTCCCTCACAAAGCAATGATACACTGAGAATAATTGTGTAGTAGTTCGTACAAGGTAAGCGTGTTTAGTTCTACCATGTCACAAAACGGTTGAAATTACGAAAATTTTTATTGCTTTTACCACATTTCAGTAGAAATTACCATTCATTAGTTAGAAATAAAATAGTATTTGTGACCATTAACTGTAGTTGAGATTTTCGGCTCATAGTTAACGTTATCATGTTTGAATCTACTATGCGCCATACTGTTGTAGACACAAACCATTTTCTTCATTCGGTTTCAACCACATTTGCAATAAAATCAAACGCACCGCACCGATAGTATTTAGCTGACAATATATTGCCGTTGAAAATACCATGTTTGTGGTATTTCTCTGTTCATTCGAAAATTCTAATAGCAGCCATTTGTAAACACGCTAACGTCAATTTGTGTGCAGTTCTGGAAAGACAACAAAATTATATTAAACTTGATTGCGGCAGATTATGGACTTGCAAAGTTGATGCTGTTGGATGAAATTATCAATCTGAATTTATCTATCTCTTTTTCTTTTCGAATTTTGCAGCTGAAAGTGCAACAAAAGTAACGCAAACCCTCGCGCAAACCTTCCACCCATCATGACGGATTTGGACAACAGCATCTGGTTTACAGATCGTTATAAAAACAAATCTCACAAGAAGCAGCACCAATTCGAATGCCGACGAATAATGATCGCCTCTTCCAGCAGCCGAAAGTGGACTGCTCCCGTCTCAGTCTGCTGGAATTGCTCGTTACCGATGTGACCGATTCCAAATGGAATTGGATCGGTAAACTGTAATGCGGGGAAATCAAACAAAAGGCTGGAAGATTTTCACAACTGGTTCCTGGTGCCGTTGCTCGGCGTACGAAAATGCTTGACAGTAGAACAGAAGTTGAAAAACACGTAAGGAAAACCAAAACGGGAAGGAAGCAATCCGTGAGGTGTTGACTTTAAGCGATTTTTATGCTGATGGATCAGATGGACCTGAAGAAAAACACATGAAAAACGGGGACGATGAGCACATTACCGATCCAGGAGAGCTGACCATTTAAGAGTAAATTCTGACAAAGTTGTTTTGAAATCCAGATCTTGAAACCAAATAGCATCGATACCAAGACCAATACTATAAGCAAGGTTGGAAGCGTCGTCGATAAAAAAATCTGGATATACCAGGAATGATTGTTGATCATTTTTATTTGTATTTAAATTAAGCTCCATTTTATTTTGAAAAAAATGTGAATTTTTTTATGTATAAAAAAACACTAAATACCATGTCATAGTAAAACATCACGGAGTATAGTAAAAATCAGTATTAGTTATAGTAAAATCTACTAAAGCCCATGCAAAACCCAGGGCAACAACCCATAGTAAAATATTGAGCATGCACGGTTGAAAACACCATGAAATATGTATGTTTAGTGTATAGTGTTTTTGACTACACTTGTACTCGTTGTGATAACACAATATAGTCTGCAAAAAAACGTAGGTGCGTTACGTTTAATTTAAACCCCCAATATGGTAGATTCCACTGCAGCATTCCTTTCCGTGTAGTTAGATTTTATTCACATTCACGCTAATTTGGGTTTACTCAAATTACGCGTTTCATTAATGACTTAATTTTAATTTTTTTTTAATCATTATTATTTTACACCAACTCTACACACAAAAAATAAAAATTGTTCGTTTAAAAATAATGCATTTTCAAATTAAAAGTCTCCCAACTTTTGTAGTTTCAACTACGACAATATTTGAAATGAAAGCAACATTTTTATTTCAAAAGTTTTTCTTTCACTTTCTACTCGTCATTTTTAAAAGGCATATTGTCAAAAGGAAAATTGTTTAACTGTCAAAAATACCATTGATAAATGTTGGGTTGTTTCGTTTTTTCGTGCACCACAGCCATCACACGTGAAAAAAAAAAACATTTGCCCGGGAAAACAAATTCAGTTTGCTCGATTTCCAAGCATAAATTCCAAATAAAAAGTTGATGTTTTTCAATTTACTTATAATTTATTTAAAATGTATTCGCAGGCTCAGTGGTCAATGGAGTACGAGAATGCGGAAGCGATGGAATCTGGTTTGGCCAATAGTGACCTATTTCGGAATGTGCAACTGGAGTTGAATACAAGGTAAGTTTCTTTCTGGTTTTGAAGGTGGGGTGGATTAATTAAAGGTTATAATTTAATAAATTAGGTCAGGAATAGTTCCTGGAAAATACGAAGCAATTTGCAGTATTTTCGGTGTTAACACCATCGAAGTCACTACGGATGCCATTGACGGTGGCTTTACGTGGAAAGCTTTCCTCTAGCCGATCCGGTGTAACATTCAGAGCGAGAATCGGAGGACCAGACAATACTATTAGTAGCGTCCGGCGCGCAGCTTGGCAAACATGCAACGGTACGTCCGTGGAATATCTTCTATGATTAGTCATGGTGATAAACCTCGCATCAGAACCATGAACTCAACGAAACCTGCCAAGACCGATCGCAAAGTTCTATTAGATCCAGCATAACCGTTTGTTACGAAGCGTCATGTTGTATTTCACTTGGACCTGAAGTACTTCCTCAAAGATTACCAGTAAATGGGATATACAAAATCATACCATTCAAATTATTTATAATAAAAATAAACCGAAATAATAAAAAAAAAATGATACCAATATTTTATAGAATTTAAAATGAAAAGTAGGTGCTATAATATTAAAGTTGCCTGTTTTTTATCTGAATTTTTATTATTTCAAACTCAAAATGACCCATTTTATTTCATCCATACCAAACTTTCAAGCCCAATTGCATGTTTTAAATATAATAAAACCACTTTTTATTTCAACCCTGTCGAGCCTTTCTTTTGACAGTAGGACAATTTATTTTGAAAGTCTCAACTTTTAAAAACAGTGATCAGACAACTTTTGATTTGATAATTCTTTGACTTTTGTTTTGAATGCTAACGACTTTCTACCAAAAAGAACCAATGCAAACTTTTAATTCTACCAATGGTTTTTTTAATTTTATTAACTAATTCTTTGTGTGTATACACCACAGCTTCCGATTTCCAAACTTTTCTGACTTCTGGATTTTTTCCGAAAGTTTCTAAAAAAATTTGCTAGTAGATTCTCAATATTTGCCTAAATAAAGATTGCAAAAATTTAAAATTAATTAAAATAGTGAATACCGATATATACCGATTTTTTAATCATTTGATACCGATAATCATGCAAACATTCTGGCAACGCTGCGGGTAGCATTCGACTATGCTACACGGAATCGAAAAATTACAAAAAAATAAGTTCTTTTCACTCATCTCCCATGTTCCGTTCAATAAGCTAATTTTCAGTAAACCGCTTATAGTAGTTTACATTTGACTACAGCAAAAATAATGAATTACTCGTGAGTATTTTCTACCCAAAATTATGTTCAATTCACTCAAATTTGAGAATACCTCATATACTCACTAGTAGCAACAATCAATTCGAAACTAACGATTTTAAATTGCCTCACTACTTAACTAGCCTATTGGTCATAAGCAAATCGACTAACGTACCCCATTCTAGTATAAATTCCAGTACTACACTATGTTTGTTTTGATTCGCTATGAAAGTTTGACAGATAAAATGAGGGGTTAATGGATTTTTCTATGTTTCGAGGGGTGAATCGATTAGTTTGGGACCGAAGATAGTACCAGAGCTGAGGACGTTTCTTCGGAACCTTCTAGTCTTAGAGTTAATTCTATGGGACTTCTGCATTAACTTCAAATGACTTCTAGCGAGAAAACAAATTAGCGGTTGTAGTAGATGAATAAATCAATGAAATGGGCACTGCGTATTTATGATCATTTCTTCAATTATATTTTATATTTTATTCGTGGAGCTTTCAATGTTTGTTAACTTTGCACGATAGGTAGCCGGTTTGACAATTCAATAGGTAGACTTGATTTCGCTCTTGGCTTGACTCATTATACATTGACTCTAGGGTGCACCTCACAGAATTGAAGTTTAAAGGTTCAGATGTGAAGACTCATTTTTTTACAATTGTTAAATCAAATCACTAGGGTCCTTAAATTACGAAACCTAAAAAAACGCATCTCAGCCCCCCTCTTTCGTCTCTTTGCATACCAACTTTTCTTCTCCTCAATCATTAGAAAATGTGTGAACAAACTCCAAATTGATTGTGATACCCACAACGTCAACAAATCATCATTCACACATTTTTTTTTCTTATAATGTTCGTGTATATACATCTAATATTTTTTTTTATTCATTTTCATTGATCTCTCACTTTCACTGCCTGTACGATGACACATGTATATTTCGGGGATATACATGGGGACTTTAAGGTTGGTTGTTTTAAATTTTCAGTTTTTGTGTGTGTGTGTTCAGTATTTAGATTGACAAATCAATTTCCAGAAAATGACCAGTTCCAAAACTGTCAGGTCGTTTGGGGTCTCACTTTTTTTTTTCTTAGATTTCACATTTGTTTGTTTTTTTTTTTTTTTTTACATCCATTACAGTTGGTTTTGTTTGTTACCGTTTGTTAATAGCACTATCCTCGCGAATCAGTGGAGGATTCACCTTCTGCCTACCCATTTCTTGTATTTATATGGTTTCATTTATCAAGTGTCTATCTCTTAGCAAAATAAATATTGACAATAACAGTGGCTTCACTTACAGTTTAGTTTTTTTTTTTGTTTTGTGTTGTGATCTCTTTGTTTTACTCCATTTTAGTATTTATCATAAGGATTCTCTCTTTGTTCTCTCTTATCATCGAGATTTATACAATAGGAAAACGAAAACATAACGACTTTCATCGGTTCTTTTTTTTGTGGTAGTTTTTCTTTCACTTTGTTGCTCTATTCTTGGCTATCAGTAGTCGCAGTTTAATTACAAGGTACAGTTTTGTTCTTTTTTGTTGCAAGTTTTTCTTCTTTTTGTTTCAATTGAGTTTTCTATCATGCTCGCGTGTTTTGCATCAATGTTCGCTCTAAACTTCGTCTAACTTAGCTTTCTGCTTTCTATCTGGCCTTTTCTTCACTAAATATATATATATGAGTTATGTATAATAGTTGTAACCATCTACAAAAGGTTCGCATATATGTATATATATATAATTGGACTAAACAACGAAAACAGAAATGTAGGAAACGAAACACTTTACCTATCTTCTTAAGGGATCACAATTAGTACAGTAGTACGGTTTTTGTTTTTGGTAGTTCCTTTGCTCAAGAAACATTTTCACAGACAAAAATATCGCTCACAAATAACAGATTGTTTCACCTACTCGCGTGTTTTCAGCGGGGATGCTTGACATTATAAGCTCATATTTTGTTTTTTTGTTTTCATTTTTTTTCTAACTTCCTTAAACAGGCCTTTCCCACGAACACTACGGAAACGAACGCAGGGAACCTATACAGATGCACAAAGAACTTTCAAATTTCTAAGAAACTCTACTTCGAAGAGAATGGCAACACGGTTCCAGTGTGGCGGGTATCCAAGCAACGCGTTGCCAACCGGTTACTTGGATCGTTTTTTGTTTGTTTGTTTGTATCATCATCTAGTAGCTCTTCCGGTTCAGGCACGTTTTATCCAACAAAAAATCCTACTTTCTGACGAATCTTATGGATTACACGGTCGCTAAAAATGACTCTCTAAAGGCAGACCCGTTTCTCGCGTAGAACAAGCTTTTTTTTTCGTTTAAGCAGGAAATGCCCCAAATTCTACCAATAACCGGTGCAGTTGTATAGTGTGCCTGATTAGTTTGTTCTGCCGTTCTCATTCACTCTTCTAATATCATTCTTGATAACTCTGCAAATGTGCATGTGTGAGTATTTTTCTGTTTTGTTCTATCGGTGCATTCGTCTAATCATACGGTAACTTACGAGTTCCACTCTCTTGATGGTCCCAAATCTTACTTTGCAACAAGGGTTTTCGCTACTGGCATGTTATTTTATATTTCTGTATCGAATATTGTACAAAATAATGTTCTATCTTTCTCTCATTTAGTGTTTAAGGGCAACGCTTGACATTTTTTTATTATTATTCTCAGGAAGATGGGGAAGAAACAGGTTTTCGTTATGTTTGTTTGTTTTATTTTTAATTAGGTTATCAATTTGTGTCAACGAATGAACGTCTTTGTTTGGGTTGTGTTGAGTAGTGTGGTATTTTTGAGTTAACATATGCCATCTAAAATACCTTCTGCTTCTAACAGAGGATCTTCAATGCCAAGGGCGTTCGATAGTGTTTGTATGTTTGTGGGCTTTGAATTGAACTGGGAAAAAATAATGCACGGTACAGAATCAGAGTTCACCTTTCAATGTGTTGTAGAATTCCAATTGAAATTAGAAGATGGGATAATTAAAAAACCGAATCGAACAGATCATCATAGTAGCCCAGAATACCAACAGGCAACCATTCAGCCTTTTCACACACTCTAACACAGATATAAAGAGTCACATTTAATCAGTTTTTTGATAAATTTTAAAAATAGGTTGGGAAACGTTGCGTTTTTTTTTTAAATTTCCAATATAACTTAGTCAAAGTGATTATCTTTCTGAGTTATTCTCATCAGCCATGCAAAAGACAGACGCAACACATCCATATAAGTAACTCTAAGACCAGAAGGTCCCGAAGAAACGTGCTCAACTATTTGGCTCAGCTCTGGTCCTATCTTCGGTCCCAAGCTAATCGATGCACCCCTCGAAACATAGGAAAATCCACGAACCCCTCATTTTATCTGTCAAACTTTCATAGCGAATCAAAACAAACATAGTGTAGTACTAGAATTTCGACAAGAATGGGATACGTTAATCGTTTGCTTGGGACCAACAGGGTAGTCAAGTAGTGAGCCAATTTAAAAATCGAGCAAGGGGTCCCGAAGAAACATGCTCAATCTTTTGGCTCATGGAATACCAGACCTTCAATCCCAAGCTAACTGAAGCACCCCTCGAATCGAAAGATAATTCTTAAACCCCTCATTAAACTCTGTTAAATTTATAAGGCGAATTAAAACAAACACGAGAATTGGGTTGTTTAACTTCGAATAATATACCGATTTTTATACATCATCTGATATCATCTGAGCTTCCTTTTTTTGAGCACAACGATATTTTAATCGTTCCCGTAGACATTCATCTTGATTTTTAAATCAAGATTTAAATTTTTGATCGTTGATACTTAATCTATTTTTTTTTTTCTTTATTACCGTGATTTTCAGCCGTAGGCTATTTCATCACGTGCTAAAGTTGACAGCTCGCTCCCATACAAAGTCCCACCAAGGGGCGCTAGGATGGTGGTTTTTGCTAATGCAATCGTACTTATTTAAAATAGTTCCAGTTTAGCAAAATTGATGACATTTTGGATTTCGGTTCCATTTTTAATGCAGATAACGAATATGCATTTACCACAATAACCATAAACAACCCACTTAGATACGTTTATAGATATACCTGGGACCAGGGCCCCACAAAGTCACTTTCAATCGAAAATCGTCAAGCGACGATGAAGCTGTCAACCATCACTTTCAACTGAAAGTCATTCTGTCTTCTCTTCGAGCATATCCCCGTCAACATCAACAGAACCACTTACGATCAGTTTTCATGCTGTTTGTTTTGGCTTGACTCGTGTTCATTTCTTCTTTCAATGTCAAATGAACTTACTTTTGCATTGAAGCGGAGCTGTTTGATCCAAATTAGCGCAGTTTTTATGACTTTTGTTGATTATTCACTCGGTTCATTTAAGCGTATGCGCATAAATCTGTGCACGTGGTTTGTTTACCCATCACTATGGGAATTTTTTGAATCAGGGTGACCAGGGATGCCATTCTCCCTAGTGTAATACCCCGGACAGACTATCGCTTATATCATGTAATATAGGCTGGCTTGCAATGAGCACTCATATATAGGATTTCCAGTAAAACTAGATGTATGAGTGCTCATTGCAAGCAAGCCTATATTACATGATATAAGCCATAGTCTGTCCGGGGTATAAGCAGGGTGATGAGTTGAAAAGACACCTCGCACTATGACAAAAGCAACCTCACCCGAGAGATCTTTATTTTGTTTTCAGTTTCTATCGCTTCTCCCACTTCGCAAACAAATACAGTTTCTGACCTCGCACCTCCACCATTCCAACACACCGGAGCGTATGAGTGATCACTACGGAGCACCGTAGAGAGTTCGTTTGCTTCACCGGGGAGAATCACCCCGGTGAAGACTTTGGTTGTTAGTTTGTTTGCTAAGAGGAAGAGGAGACAACTGACTTCTTACTCTTTTATCTCTATTTCTATCTTACGCATTTCTAATCGGCCAATCACGAGCTGGTTCGCGTTTGACAGAAAAGTGATTCGTTTTCGCCCCCGTATTGTCTTCTCTTCCTCTTAGGCAGAGTTACATTTTCCTCGTGTGTGCAAAAATGTGCAGCCGAGACTCTTAACAAACCGTCTCTCGTCGCAACGAAAACAACATGTGACGAGTGAGAAAGAGACACGCGAGAATAAGATACGAGAGAGAAACAAATGCGACACCCAAAAATCCTGGCGTGCGCGAGGCTCGCGCTGATCTCATGTGCCTCATCTCATGTGCTATGATTAATGCTAGAACTGCAGAGCTCGAAGTTCTGGAAGGGTAGGTAAGCGAAATTCCATTCCATACCATTCCTATTTTAGAGGAAAGGTAGCATATATTTGCAGTGCTTAAATTCTTGAAATCCTCTAAAAGCAAAAGCCATTAATTTGCCGGTCAATTAGAATATTCGTTGTTTATTTTTTCCGGTTCAACACTTAACTGCACTTGCATGACTAACATCTTTTTACACGTTATTTTCAAAATATAGAATGGACAAAAATTCTAAAAAAAGTGTATCGGTATTGTTTAGTACGGGGATTTGACCGTTGCAAGACGTTCACACATTTTCAACGTAATTTAACCATTCATCGGCAACACAACTGGTATACATTGTTAGATGGGATGTTACGTATTTTGAATAGATTATATCGGAATACTACGAATGCAGCAATGTTATGATAATTCAATGGGTGGAAGAATTTTTTGCAGAACATTTTTTTCTTGGCGTATTACTTTTACGCTTTCACTTGTACTTTGTTACCATTACTTTAAAAATGTTTAGATTTTTTTTAATGTGCCTCATGTGATCGAGCATTCAGATAAATTCTATAACAGAAGCGGTGACCCACTGGGTGATGGCGCGGTCTATGCTAAATAGCTGCAGCAAAATAGTGACATGAGCGGGCATCGTTGGCTTTTACTCAGATGAGCGTGTAGACCAGTGCAGTGATATATTTACCATTCCAATTATTAATATCACCAAGTCTACCGACCTTCTGTTCCGTTCCTTCAAATCGCTTTCTGGTTGGCACGGTACGATCTAGGTGGCTTCTGCTGACCATTGCTCTGCGGGTTTTGATGGCATCGTTTTCGCGTCGATGTCCGTAATCGCTAAGAAGAAATAACCTTTTCGGTTAGATAATAGGCGACCTTGCCTTTGTATACCAACAGTGTCAGAAGGAAGCGCCTTAATATCGGCACCAATTCCACAAAGTGACCACCAAGCGCCACCATCGCTACAACAAACCAGAAAGTGGTACAGCCATTTGCTACAACCTGCTACAGATCAACCAATCAAATCACCATGCTACCATAGTGTATGGTTTAAATTTGGAAAATGTCGTGTTGAAAGTTGATCTATCCATTTGAAAAATTATGATATTCAAAAACTTAAGCACATTCTTAAGCCATTCTTTTTTTTTGAGCAACTCGCTAATTCATTTTTGAGCAACTCGCTAAGAACATCAGCAAATGCTGATCTTTTAAAACTTCCTGGCTGTCTAGGGAGCATATCTGAAAGAATATCCTGTTACTTATGCAACGTTTTCTGAACACCTACAAAATTCCCTAAATTTTAAGAAAATTTACTCAAATTTCAAAGTACCTTGAAATTAAACGAGGGTCCAAAATCTTCATCTTCAGGAAGTTCATTGAGATTTTTAAGGTCTCTGACAAACTGCTATGAAGTTCCCTAAACTGAAACGAAGATCCCTGAAGTCTTCAATATTCACGAAATTCCCTGAACTTTTTCAAAATGCCCTGTACTTCTATGCAATTATACGCAGTTCCTCGAATTATTACGCAGTCCTCAAAACTTCATCAAAGCTTGCTTCACGTCTACGTTTCTCGTTGATTTTCCGCAAAGTTCGACGCACGAAATTTCCTGAATATGTGTGGAATTCTCTGAACTATTTCAAGTCCATGAGGTTTCATCAAAGCTCTGAAGTTATAAAAAAAAGGTCCCTGAATAATAAAGAGGTTCCCTGCCATTAAACAATAAACTTCTACGAAGATACCTAAACTTGTATAAAGTTCCCACTTCTACGAAGTTTTCTGAACATTTCCATGATCTCAGAACTTCAAATAATTTCACTAAATTTAGGTTATGATTCATCTGACATATGTTGGTCTTAATGCATAAAACAAAATATAATAATAATACCAAATAAACATTCAAAATCAGGACAGTGTTCTAGTGAAAACAGTTAAAGGCACATTAGAGTCAAACGAAGCATAAAGTGTTACTAATCACATTAGCGACAGTATGAATAGCCTCATTCAGCCCATACTGTCAATTACGAGCTGCGAGGTGTATGAAGTGTCGTTGTCTTATAACTTTTTCAGGTACGTAGAAGAAGAGTTACCGAAGCAGTTCGATGAAACTCTACGAAGTTCACTGAAGTTCGGTGAGCTTCTACAAAGTTAGCTGAACTTTAAAGAAAAATCTGCACTTTAAGAAAGTTTGCTGTGCTTTTAAAAAGTTCCCTGAAGTACCACGAAGTTTCTTGAAGAACTACAAAATTCCTTGCAACTTGGATAGCAGTTCGTACCCTGGTGTAGTGGCTGTAGGTGCATTGTCAGACAGCACCAGCAAATCAACAGAGGAAGTGGTAGAGGTGCTGCATGAAGAGGTGGTGATAATGGACGTGCCCTCAGGAGGCCGATAAAGCATGCAAAAACGAACATCAGCATCCTCGGCAGAAAGGGTTTGCGGATCTGTCGAGATTCGATGCGTTGTAATCACAAAAAAAAAATAGGAAATCGATTTAGATCTCCATTGTAATATTTGTTTAGTCCTTCGGCTCCGCAGAGCTTTCAAAGATATTGAGCCTACTAAATAAACATTTTGGAAAACATGGTTTTCGATTCAGATACTGACCGTTGAGTGTGACAAATATGTTGGATTCATCCCAAACTTTACAATCCAGTTTTCTTATTTCTCATCATATTTTCAGGTTGACTACTACTTGGAACGAACACACCATGCTTTTTGTATTTGAACAGTTCTCAAATTTAAGTACAAATTTAAGTACACTTTGTCAAGAAAATTTGTTATTAATTTCCAAGTTGATAACTTGCTGGTAGGATTAATCGGCTGTTTTCAGGGCAACACTGCATTTTACCCTTATGACATAATAGCCCCGATGTTTTGTCCTATTATTCCAATGTTGTCTGCTGAGTAGTAAATGAACCATGTCAGAAGAACATCATCTTCCTAATCAATTAATAACTAATTATCCTAACGTTCAATTTTTCAAGTCCCACATAAACTTCAAAGGGCCAAGTGCCGTATGAGTTCGCATCTTAATGATAACAAATTTTGTGAGAATGATCAGGAGCTGATTTGAAATCAATCAGTTGTACCAGCAACACGAGAAAGTGAAAGGACTACAACAGTTCTCTGCTGATTTTTTAGCATGCACGCAGGACGTAGGTACGCTGCCGATCTCCCTGGAACTCGCCGAGCTTAGCTCATGAGACACAGCACATGTGACACGAATGAGGCACGTAGGAACAAAAAAGAAACGCGAAATAATACGTCTCGAAATGTACCAGGCACCTACGATCTTATAGAAAGCGTGTCTCTATCACGCGGGATGGATGCACGTGTACATTAATTCTGCTCTTAGGTTTGTAGCATACAAAGATATTTTAAAGGTTACTTTTTCTATTAACGTACAGTAGTCAATTATTTTAAAATTTGGTGTACACATTTTGGAAATGCGAATACGGGAAGTGCATCAGCGCACCATTGTTAAAATTTGCTTCAGTTTAGTCGACAGACAGACATGGGACGGAGATCGATTAGGATCACAGCGGGAGTTCCACAAGGCTCCATCCTTGGTCCAACGCTCTGGACCGGGATGTACAACGGCGTGCTAACGCTGAAGCTGCCCAAAGGAGTTGAGATCGTTGGCTTTGCGGACGACATCGTCTTGACGGTAACAGGCGAGACGCTGGAAGTGGAAGTGCTGGCGACCGAGGCGATCAACATGATTGGTAACTGGATGTAAGGAGCGAAGCTGCAGATAGTTCATCATAAAACGGAAGTTCTATTGGACAGTAACTGTAAAGCGGTACAGTGGGAAGATATCACCGTCCGGGCATGCCGTAACCTCAAAGTGGAAGACAGCGAATGCTACAGGCGGAGGGAAGCCGGAAGAGTACGGAAAGTTGTGAGAGCGGAGTCGTTGGCTAAGTGGCTAAGTGGAACACGGCAGAGAACGGTAGATGGACACGTAGACTAATAAAGAGATGAACCAGCCTCTGGCTGAAAGTCTCGCTATTAAAGATAACCTAACGGAACCACGTAGACTAATACAGATTTTTTTCGACCTTGGTGAACTATCTGCATCGGTTCGGACCCGCAGTGTCACCCCTCTGTTCGGAGTGTGGCAACGTGGATGAAACGCCGGAGCATGTGGTCTTCGACTGTCCAAGGTTCGAGGCAGTTTTGTGAAAGGGAGATGCCCGTCCTTAACGTGGAGAATGTCGTCGATGAAATGTGTCGAGAGGAAGGCACTTGGAATGCCGTCAGCAGCTGCAGCGAAAATGGAGAGAAGAGCAGCGATCTAGCCACACCAGAACACCCGATGAATATTGACGAGATGCCGTTTTTCCATTTGCCCTGCAAAGCACAACATTCACAACCACCTTTTCGGTACCGTCCTCAAACCGCACTAAACTCTGCAACAGAAAGGCTTTCGGTGAAATGGCGTTCGGTGAAATGGCATTCGGCCAAATTTTCCATAGAAATTTTTTTTCGCCCCTCCCTAGCTCAAAACCCGGCTACGCTCTTGTCTTTGTATACGTTTTTCAGCCATTTTATTGATGTTTTCACTCACTCACGTCAAGCTCTACCGGAATCTTTGGAGAAACAATAACGCATTTGCACTGCCATCTTTCTCACGGAAGTGAGTGTATAAACAGACAAAAAGTGAACTGTCAACATTCTCACTCTCTCGTGCTGTGTCTAAAAATCTCTCCAGTGGTGCCAGGAAAAATCTCCGAGGAGACAACAAGCAGAGATTCACTCCAGAGAATGATATCTCTTGCACCCGGGTGATTCTCCCCAGATAATTTTCAACTCTGAGGGTGACTTCTAGAGATCGAAAATTGATATGCGACGCCATTTTGAAATCCAAGATGGTGGCTTCCAGTTTAAGAAAACGTGGGAAATGCTGTCAAATACTTATCAATAAAGGTATTTTTGGAATCGGGATGATGTCTAGAGGATGAAAATCGATATCCGACGCCGACGGCTTCCGATTTACGAAATATGTATAGTCAAATACACATCAATATTGGTATTTTTGCAATCGGTATGAAGTCTACAGATCAAAAATTGATATGCGACGCCATTTAGAAATCCATGATGGCGGCTTCCGATTCCAGATTAAGTGCGAAATACTGTCAAATACCTATCAAAATAGGTATTTTTGGAATGGAGATGGCGTCTAGAGGCCGGAAATCGATATCCGACGCCATTTTGAAATCCAATATGGCGGCTTCCTATTTGAGAAAAAATGGTAAATGCTGATGCCGTCCCATCAATATGAGTATTTTTGGAAACGGGGTGACGTTTGTGATTGAAAATCAATATCCGACACCATTTTGAAATCCATGATGGCGGCTTCCGGTTTGAGAAAAAAGTTGTAAATTCTATCAAATACCCATACAAACGGTTTTTTTTTTATAGAATCAAGGTAACGTCTAGAAGCTGGTAATCGATATCCGACGCCATTTTGTAATCCAAGACGGCGGCTTCCGATTTGCGGAAAATTGATGTCAAGCCGTCTTTAAATCCAAGATGGCGGCTTTGGTTTGTGAAATACTGTCAAATACCGATCAATGTGGGTTTTGTTGATATCGGACTGACATCTAGAAGCCAGAAATCGATGTCCAATGCCATCAAGAAACTTAAGAAGGAGACTTCCGATTTCAGAAGAAATGTCAAATAGCCTACAAATGGCATCGAATATCAATTTTCAGCATCTACGCATCGTCCTCGTTCCAAAAATACCCAGATCTTAGGGTATTTGACACTTTTTGTGAAACCCGATGGCCGCCATATTGGATTCCAAAATGGCATCGGATATTGATTTTCGGCATCCAAACGTTGTCTACATTCCGAAAATACCCATATTGTAGGGTATTGACACGTTTTCTGTAACCCGATGGCCGCCATTTTGGATTACAAAATAACGTCGAATATCGATCTTCGGCACCTTCGCCTCGACCTTCGCGTCGTCCCCGTTCCGAAAATACCCATATTGTCGAGGGGGACGACTCTATCTACGATGCAGAAAAGATTGTGTTTTGCTATGGCTAGCTACGCGCACGCTTAGTAAATAGAAAGAAGATTGATGACGATTCTGAAGATTTCCTGCAAAATGATGATGCGCGATGCAAGTAGATGCGACAAATGAAAGATGATTTTTCGAAGATTGATTCGCTAGTGTGAGATTTGTTGAGCATCTAAACTTGAGATTTAGATGTGTCGCTCCCCTCGCATATTGTAGGGTATTTGCGAGGGGGGCGACACATCTAAATCTCAATTCTAGATGCTCAAAAAATCTCACACTAGCGAATCAATCTTCGAAAAATCATCTTTCATTTCTCGCATCTACTTGCATAGTGCTTCATCTTTTTGCAGGAAATCTTCAAAATCGACATAAATCTTCCTTCTATCTACTCAGCGTGCGTGCAGCTAGCCACAGCAAAACACAATCTTTTCTGCATCGTAGATAGAGTCGTCCCCCTCGGGTATTTGAGACTTTCCCTGACCTCGATGGCTGCCATCTTGGACTCCAGAATGGCCTCGTTAATTTAGTTTTCGTTCAATATAAAATAATATATTATTACTACATATAATCCGGATGTCATTCCTATCGGTAACCGATATTGTGTGGATACTATCCGGATCAGTGCTGAGATTTGTCATTGTCATTGACAGACTTTTGCGCGATATTGACAAAATTGTTTTTCACATAGTCAATGATAGACTTGATCCTCAAAAAAATCTTTGTCAAAATGTCATTCATTTTTTCGTCAATGACAAAGGTTCACCTGGTAACAGAAAGTGTAATTTCTTGCATTCTGAGTCACATTATTGTTATCCAAGCAGTTCAGGACGTAGATGCTTATTCACTTTAATGGCTCCATATAATTGTTTTGCTCTTGCCATTTAATTTCATTTAAAATTTAGCTAATAAACAAATCAGCACATGTTCGTCACTGACAAAAATGCTACTGACAATTGACATGGTTTGCCTTGACGATGACTGTTAGCTCAAACGAGTGACCAAAGCAGAATTTTGAGTATCACCGTGTATTGTCGAAATTTTGCAGCACTGATCCGGATACTATATTTTGATGGGTGCGAAGTCGAATGATCCCCGAAAAAACGAAGGAAGCAGTTTTCGAGTCATTCATTGCGTCAATTGAAACAAGTCTTTGCTTCAAATGAAATGAACTGAAGCACTTGACGAACGAAACAAGTGATAGTCCAGTCATGTTTGAAAAGAGAAATGTTCATCGTGACTCGATAACAAGAAACACGATGACTTACACGAAAATGATATTGCTCAAAATGAAGCGAGAGTTCATTTTCTTTTCTTTTTTCGAAAATGCAGAACCAATGTTCCGAGCACATAAACGAGAACAAGTCAAACTGTCAACTGGAGCTGTGTCGAGACGCTGCTGCCAACGACGCACACCGTGTCGTGATGACGAATATCAGATTTCAAGTCATACCCGCTGAAATGTGCTTAGAGAACCCGAAAGTCATCGTGGAAGGACTTTTCTCGAAGCAAGATCCATCGACCTGGCCACCTACATCGTACGGAGATGGAGAGGGAGATAACGACAGTCACCAAAGAGCAACTCGTAGCAATGCCTGCTGGATACACTCGGAAAACTCTTGGAGAGGATCATCCTAAACAGACTGACGAAATACAAGGAGAGTGTACAAGGATTGTCGGAGATGCAGTTCGGATTTCCAAAAAGAAGAGCAAAAGTGGATGCAGTTCGGACAGTTGTCGAGAGAGCTGAGAAGGCGTCGAAACAGAAGTGGAGAGGAGATCGGGTTTACCATAGAGGTAACTCTAAGACTAGAAGGTCCCGAAATAACGTGCTCAACTTTTTGGCTCAGCGCTGGTACTCTCTTCGGTCCCAAGCTAATCGATTCACCCCTCGAAACATAGGAAAATCCACTAACCCATCATTTTATCTGTCAAACTTTCATAGCGAATCAAAACAAACATTGTGTAGTACTAGAATTTTGACTAGAATGGGATACGTTAATCGTTTGCTTGGGACCAATAGGCTAGTCAAGTAGTGAGCCAATTTAAAATCGTTAGTTTCGTATTGATTGTTGGTATTACCATAGAGGTAGCTCTAAGACCAGAAGGTCCCGAAGAAACGTGCTCAACTTTTTGGTTCAGCTTTGGTACCATAGAGGTAACTCTAAGACTAGAAGGTCACGAAATAACGTGCTCAGCTTTTTGGCTCAGCTCTGGTACTCTCTTCGGTCCCAAGCTAATCGATTCACCCCTCGAAACATATGAAAAACCAATAACCCCTCATTTTATCTGTCAAACTTTCATAGCTAATCAAAACAAACATTGCGTAGTACTAAAATTTCGACTAGAATGGGGTACGTTAGTCGATTTTCTTAGGACCAATAGGCTAGTCAAGTAGTGAGCCAATTTAAAATCGTTAGTTTCGTATTGATTGTTGATAGAAGTGCGTGTTGAAATGCCTGGGAGTTATGGTCGACGACCGTTTGGCTTCAATTCAATAGCCACGTAGAATACGCCTACGAGAGAAGACAGCGAAGGCCATCAACGCGGTAGCCAGAATCATAACAAACATCTCGGGACCAAGAAGTAGCAAGAGACGGCTCCTGGCTAGTATATTTACGTTGATATTGAGATATGGAGGTTCAACCTTGGTTGCATCGCAGAAAACCAAGCGGAATTTAAGGAAACCGAACAGTACGTACCTCTTAAGACGGCAACTGTACGCAAACTTTTCGAGACGTTTGGTGTTTGCTTTGTTGTAAGAATAGTTAACATTTATAAGTAATTCCATTTATAATGGATAAATAACGGTTAAACTTGATTTTAGCTTCCCGTTTTTGCCAGAATAAAATTTCAGATGGGGCTGACAAAAATGGGAACTTGAGTGAAACCCGTTTTCAACTCCGTTAATTCAAATCCGAAATAGACCCAAATTATATTTTTCCATTACTAATGCAGAAATGGTACAGGCATCGAAAGCTCTCCATTAAAAACTGTGGAAGTGCACTAAGTTGAAAACACGTAATAAGCTAATATGCGATAAGCAATAAGCTTGAAATGCGAAGAAGAAGACAGTTATCACATCAATCAAATTTGGGCACGAAAACAAATTTGACCAATGCTTCGGCTAATAAATAACATGATTCCAAGCGCCTCTTGTTTCAAGTTCCAGTTCCCCGAAAAAAGTCTAAAACGTGTCTCGTAAAACTCGTAAACGTAGCATTTACGGTTACGGCAGTATCTTTACCCCTATTATCGTCAGGGGGAAATAAAGTCCTTGAGCGTTGAGTTTTCGCCAAACGATGCACTGACCAATAGTGGACGTCATTTACGCCCTGACGATAATCGGAAAAGGTATTGCCGCAGCCGACATTCTCCGTATCTGATCCAAGGGGTAGGTCACTCCGCACACCAATCTTGGGTCATCCTTTTTGTCAGTGTGCCGCTCATAGAGCAAGCTGCGATTGTTTGTAAAATACCCATGCCGGCAACCCGGTATTTCTGAGACCTTGAATGTTTTGGTTTGAAATCGCAAAGATAAATCGAATTGAGAATGACGCGGGAAGTGGCGGGTGTGCGGAACGTTGGTGTTTTGTGTTCATAAAATAATAAAAAGTCCTGTGTTTTAGGCTTTTATAATGCTCTCAAAGGCAAACCAGAAACCTAGCCTTTCGTGATGTGAAAAGCGGCCGAAAAGAGTTGGAACCGGTGCGGAACATTGTTGGAGACTGACTATAGAGGATGATGAATATGACTTAAGTCCTTTAGTTTGTTTTGAGTTGCAGCATTGTTTGAATTAAGGGTGCTAATAGAGTCTGATTAACTGCCTCTTTCTATTGAGGCCACTCTAGAACCACTATTTCGTATTTAGATCTATGAGTGAACCGAGAAGTGAACTGCTGTTTTGAGTTCCTCTGATATATTTTTTATTAGACGATGTACCTGAATATACAGTCAAACAGCACGTAGTGTTGTGAACAACTTCAATGACAGTTTTCCAGCAGTGCTCCCATTTTATTTACCACAATCCAATACGTACGAGATTGTACCGAAGCTGTACCGATGGATGTGCCCAAGCTGTGCCGAATCTAATTTCGGCACAATGTGCTGAGTGAGTTACCCCTTGATATAATCTCAGTTCTCCGAAATAAAAAGACGAGTCTCAGAACCACCACCAACAAGAGAGCTATTTGGTGGGGGTTCGACGTGGTAGATCTTACTCCGTAACGCACCGCTTAATGGTGATCTACCGGCATTACGGGCCACGCGCTGGATAAGCTCATCAAAGATGTGAAATAAAATCAGGGATCATAGCCAGGGCTCTATATTGTCGAAGCTGTAAACTGAACTCGAGTTTTGTTTCTTTCATACACCGTGTTCAACGCATCATTTCCATAACGCCTAGCTAGACTATCAGCACGAAACGAAAATGGAAAAGTAGCACGCTTAGAACATAAGACTGGGTGTGGATTTTCTCGTCGTTCGCATTCAATGAAAGTAACGGTCATTATCGAGATAAAATTAAACCTCATTATGGCTTTCAAAACCCCTTCATCGACACCCTATCAACGCTCTTTCAAGATAAATTCAAGGTTGCAAAGACTCATTTCAGATAAAACAATGTTTTTCTAAATTATGAAATAATTAGATGCCATGATCAAATTTTGAATTGGTAGGATACAAGAAGAGGTTGCAAAAAATGTGTTTGACATATTAAACCTGTTTATTTCACTTCATGAGAGTCACAATCAGCGATTTTTCACAAACTCACTCACTCACTCACTCACTCACTCAGCGATCAGCAAATCGCTGATTGTGACTCATAGAAAGCAAAATTTACAGGTTTTATGTTTCCAACGCATACTTTGTAACCTCTTCTTGTAAGTTACAAGTAAAACATGCCATCATACCATCTTTTGGTTTTATTATTTCGAAAAACATTATTTTAGCTGAAATGAGTCTTTGCAACCTTGGATAAATTAAACGAATTGCGTTTAATCTTCAAGTGTTTTCACGTGAGAAATGCACTAAATATAATTTCATTTTTCGTCATACAAGTCATGAAACCTCTGTTGATGTGCTTCATGAAAGACGAAACTATCAAAGTCAAGCGCTTTTTCAGTCGTCCGCTTCACCGAAGCTTGAAAGAAAGACCAATGAAGCGACGGGAGAAAGAGGGACAAGCGATTGAAAATTTATTTACAGACGCCGACTGAGGTTCTAGAATGCTGCGACTTCAACAGAAAAAGAAAGCTAGCAGTCTCTTCGTCGCATCGATTTTGTCAATTGAAGCTGATATTGATCATAACGAACTGGTCGAAAGAAGTGACAGAGTTCAGTGTCTGCAGTGCAAAATTCATGTGAAGCTATTATTCTAGGGTGGCCTTGAAAACGAATGCTTTTGGTGCGTTTTCAGCAGGCCATTGGAAAAAAAACCATGTTCCAAGCGAAAGCTGACACACTGTCAAGCGATGCCATGGAGACAAGAACGAGGACAAACTCTGATCCGTATTACATTACCATTTGGAAATCCTATTCTATTTCATGTATCGTTCATGCTTGAATCTGTTTGAACGCTGTAATGCAATGAATGAGTATGTAAATTTTCACGATACTTATGCCTGTGTGTCTGTATGCTTCTGGTGTGTCCATGTGCAGATTGTGAACGTTTGTGTGTGTGTGTTTTTTTCTCGATTGAGTCCTTCCTCATAACTCTTTTGGTTTTTTTTTCTTCTGTTCGGTCATTTTTGTTCTTCTCTTGATTACTTACATAGGCACTGTGTTTAAGGCATCTACAAAGTGGAGGTAATAATTAACATTCATATTTTTTCTTGTAATGTAATTTGTTTGTTTTTCCCCTTTTTTTCGTTCTAAAGGGCATTGGATTAGGTCTGTGGTCTGTGTTTTATTTTATTTATTTTTTCAGGTTTTCAATTAGTAAGGATTGGTTTGTTTCCTTCGCTTCGAGATCATAGCATAATTTTGTCAGTGTTGTTTAAATTCGAGTAGAAAAGTATTAGTATTGTGTTAGTTTCAACAGTTGTTTTTTTTTTTAATCAGGATCAGATTAGTTTTATATAGGCATCCAAGTGGTATCTTTGTGAGTTAAAATTAAATTTGAAAGGAAGCTGCGCAGTTCTTTCTTTCCTATCCTTTCACATAAGTTGTTTGAAAAGGGGCATTTTTTGACGATTATCTGGTAGATGAATTGTTCTTTTTGTTTTTGCTGTTGTTGTTGTTGATGTTGTTGTTATTCATGGTACACTTACACTGTAAACAGCTATCATGCTTCTATGCAAGGGAAGGTGTCTTGCAGGTTCGTTAAATCTAATTTGTGTTCGCATTTTTGGATGGATTATTTCTACTACAATTATGTATGTGTGTATGTGTTAATGGCTACAATTAGTTATTATTACTCTACCTCGTCCCAGCGCAGGAAATTTGCTACTAACTACGATTCTACCCACAGAAATTTTCTTTCAGTCAAACAGAAGAAAGGGATGTTTCGAAATCAAACAGAACGAAAACAAACAAACAAACAAACAAACGTAAAACGAATCAATGTAAAAATTATTTTTCTTTTATTTCAAATTAAGAGTTTATAAACCTATGACTGGAAAAAAGGAAATTTAAACTAGAAGTCAACTAATCCGCTAAAAACAGAAAGAGAAAAACCGATACCATGCTAATGTATGTGATATCTTTCTGTTCTCTGTTGCTGCAGCACTGCTGATATAATTTCGCTCTTTCATTTTTTTCTTATTTTGTTTTCCAGCACTCGCTAATATTTGGCCTGTGAAGTTCTGGTTACTCTCGCGCTCTCTCTCTCTATATATCTCTCTCTGTCTCTCTTTCTCTATCGCTTATCTCTCAGCTCCAGAAAGCTTGCAGTTTCGCTCTCGTTTGCTTCTATAATTTACAATATTTCAGCGTTTCATATATTAAACTTTTCTCATCTAATTTCAGCAAACCGCTTTTTACCGGAATAGCGTAAAGCTCAAACAAACTCAAGATCATTGTTTTGAAATAAATATCTTTTTTTTTTCCTTGGCTGGTTCAGCTACCACGCTACTAAGATTGTTTTAGTAATATTTTTTTTTTGCTACGCAGTACTAGAACTAGAAACGAAACAAAGGACGAAAAACAAAAACCAATACATGCGTGTTTGTGTATGCAACGCCTACTAAGCTGAACCGTCGACGTCGTCATAAAAGAGGGGATTCTAAACGTCTTATGGCAACGTACTAGATTAAGAAACAATTATAGAATAATTTTACGATAGTAGCTGACTTGACGTACTAGATCATCCAGAGGTGTGTGTGTGTGTGTGTGCAAACGGAAGAAAACGAAGAAAAATCCCTTAAAATGAAAGCTTCCATCCTTTCTTTCTGCTCTCTCTTTCCCCCCCCTAAAAAATATACATGATTCATTTCTCTGTTTTACGTAATCCTATTAATGGCACACAAACTATGTTTTACTTAGTTTTTTTTCTTCATCTCATCTAGGGCTCTTCCTCTGCTTTGTTTGAACCTATTTCCTATTGATTAAAACTCGGGTAGTTTTGTATTTCTCTCTAATCAGCACGCTACGACGCGCACACTCTTGCACCGCCCTAACACGTGGGTGTTCATCAATCCAATCGAAATTTGAACCTGCGTGCTATTGTGTTAACACAAGACAACGCGCGCGCCGGGAACGGAAATCTCCAGCTTCCGATTTGATATGTGGTTGCGTGTTTATACCGGGCGCGTTGCGTCCGTCTCCGCCGATTCCGTTTTCTAAGCTTATGAGTATCATCGTGATCCTATCTCTGTCTCTAGCTCACCACGCACCCCCCTGCGCCAGATTGTGTTTGCACAATCTAGTACACTCCGCGCACGCGCCTACTGCGAGATGCCAAAACGGCTTGCTTTGATTTCTGCGCGAAATCCTCCTTTTTCTCTTGTTTATGTTTTTATCCCAGTGGGAAAATGATTGTGTCGCTCTTTGAAAGGCTTTCACTGCAGTAGTAGTATGTGTATGTGTGTGTGTGTGTTTGGTTGTCTGTGTTTTTTTTTAGTAAATAATGACTATCTCTTGGCACCCTTCGATCGGATGACGTACTAGAATCGGTGATATTCATGAAAGGTTTGAACGAATAACACGTGCAAGTGTCATCTAGGTATGACAGGTGACAGGTTTTGAACCTTCAACTGCTTTCGAGTCTGGCTGCTGCAGGATTTCCCAGTCTGCACATTCTTCCCCGCGCGCAAATTTCCCCGGACAACATCCACACACACTCACTTGATTTTTGTTTTGTTTATATTCTGATACACCAAACATATCTCACATGTAAACAGATAAGTAATACACAAGTGCAATCATCAAATCACACCGTTTTTTTCACACCGCCGTTTTGGGTTTTTTTGAGTTTTGTTTTGTTTAACCTAAAAAGAACACAGCGACACATATTGTTTGTGAAACACCGACATTCACATCCAGAAAAAGGGAAACAAGCTTCCCTTATCTTTACTCAGTACGTCCTCTTGATTTCTCCTGTTCCTACTCTGCACGATTTGCAATACAAATTTTCCTACAATTATATCTGATTTTTGCATTAACCTCCCCCCCACGACGGTCGTCGTTAATCTACTACTTCCCTTTTGTTCCCTACTATCTCAAAAATTGACTGATCGAACTGTACGTTTCACTTGGAAAACTGGTTCTTTCTGGTTTAATGGTTCTGTGTACTTTTTTTTTCTCATTTAAATCAATAGTATTGCACTTATCCAAAAAGAAAATAAAACTAAAACGCTACACAATTATACTAGAGACTAACTCTGAAAAGAAAACGTATTTCCCCGTCCCGGGTCCTTCTATATGTACAGGTGTAGTAATATCTAACGCAAAGAAACATTATGCAATAAGTTAAGATGTCACGCGCTGCAATTGCGCAGCGCTGCTGCAGCACTTTTCTTACAATCGATCCACGCACATTCCTCCCACCAACCCACTTCGCTCACACCTACACACTCAAACAATGCTCTCACTTAAACTTAAAAGTCGAAAAGAAATCTCTTCTGAATCTGAATGATGGTGACTACGAAAAATCACAATCGAACCTCACCCACCCTACTACAACTACCGTGCTTTCAGTAGTGTTGCTGCTGTTGCTGTGGTTGTTGCATATGGCCCATCCCGACTGGCGACGGAGAATGATGGTGACCACTGTTGTTGCTGTGGTTACTATTGTTGTTATTGTACGGTGACGTGGACTGACTCGGATAACCACCGGCGCTACTATGATTACTGTTGCTATTACTATTCACGACCGCACTGTGGTAGAACGGATGGAGGTGCTGCGACGAGGATGCTCGCTGCTGTTGCTGTTGTTGTTGTTGTTGCTGCTGTTGCTGCTGTTGTTGCTGTTGTTGATGATGTTGTTGCAACTTTCGGCTATATTCACTGTCACTACCATTACCCATCTGAATCTGGTTCGAATTATCGTCCAGATAGGAGCATTGTTGCTGCTGCTGCTGCTGCTGCTGCTGCTGCTGCTGATGATGATGATGGTGACTACCGTTGGAAACCCCCTGACCGCCACCGCCGCCATCCTTTAAAGGCTATGTGGCCCAACCTTCGGATATTCTGGGTCTTTTATGTGCATTGTTGGAGCCCACCGGCGAGTCGTAATCGGGCAGATGGCCACCGACGTTTATGTGTCTGATGTCCACCGGCGAGGGTGCGTTGGTGGGTGTAACCGAACCTGCAAACAGAGGGGAACCTAGGGTTACTTTCATTTGACCTGTTCTCCGGGGTGGATTTCGGGGAATTCGATATTTTCTTGATTCGGTTTATCGTTCTGGTTCACTAGTCTTGATAGTTGCATTTCCAGGAAGTTCTGAACTAATCGGTGGAAGCATAATCGTCCCATGTGTATACGAAACTCCAAGCACATGGAACAATTGTGCGTCCACCGGCAGTGAAGTACCTTATTGTGATTTCATCGGTTAAAAATTCTTATTATGAAATGAATCTCAGCAATCTTGCCATTCGAAGGTAAAAGATCCGAACCAACTTTAATAACTCTTCTGCACTTACTTGGTATTACGTGAAGCAACTGAAGCAGAAAAGAATTTAAGGTTCCTATCAATACACTACCCGTCATAAGTATGGCATCACCTTGAAAAGATTAGCATCACCTAAACAGAATGTGAATACGGGGAGTGACGCAAATCTTTTCAAGGTGATGCAATATTCAATATGAATGTTACAATACTTTTTCAAGCGAGTCGATATTTATGACTGGTAGTGTACTGTCTATAATCGCATAATAGTCCCATATGAAAAAAAGTAGGCATTGAGAAGTCAAAGTTACAAAGTGAAACTCCCATGCAAAAATTTGAAAAATCAGAGAAAATTAATTATTTTTTCAAGTAAAAGTCAGATGCAATATCAGCGAAAAATATGGCAATACAAAATGCAAAACTCTAACTTGATCTCTGGACCATTGAATTTAAGGATGGGACTGATATGCGTTTACTTTGCCTGAATTAAGTCCGTAGGTTTATATGAAAGTTGATGTTTGATAGTGTATAGCGGTGATATCTCAAAGTTAACGAAAATCCATATGGGACTGATTAAAGGGTGATACGGTCAAAATTTGGTCAATATCAACTTGACGTATTTCTTTCAATTTTGCATTTAAAAAACCTGAACACCCCTCATTTTGAAGGTATGTGTGTGTAGAATGTTGCTCCTATTTTGATTTTGGAATTCACTCTTCAGTTGTCAAAATGCCGTCCAAGCAAGAAGAGCAGCGTATCAAAATTTTGCTCGCGCATCGCGAAAATCCGAGCTACTCGCACGCAAAGTTGGCAAAATCGCTAAAAGTTGCCAAATCAACCGTTACAAATGTAATTAAAGTGTTTGGGGAACGTTTGTCGACAGCCAGGAAGTCTGGATCGGGGGGAAATCGAAAACCGGAAGCCGCTGAGACGACAAAGAGAGTTGCCGGTAGTTTCAAGCGAAACCCTAACCTCTCTCTCCGAGATGCCGCAAATAAGCTGGGTGTATCGTCTACAACCGTGCATCGAGCCAAAAACGAGCCGGATTATCGACTTACAAGAAGGTAGTGACTCCAAATCGCGATGATAAACAAAATACGACGGCCAAAGCGCGATCCCGGAGGCTGTACACGACGATGCTGACGAAGTTTGACTGCGTGGTAATGGACGACGAAACCTACGTCAAAGCCGACTACAAGCAGCTTCCGGGACAGGAGTTTTATACGGCAAAAAGAAGGGGAAAGGTAGCAGATGTTTTCAAGCACATGAAACTGTCAAAGTTTGCAAAGAAATATCTGGTTTGGCAAGCCATCTCTACCTGTGGCTTGAAAAGCAGCATTTTCATAGCTTCCGGGACTGTCAACCAAGAAATTTACGTGAAAGAGTGTTTGAATAAACGTCTGCTGCCTTTCCTGAAGAAACACGGTTGTTCCGTACTGTTTTGGCCGGATTTGGCATCTTGCCATTACGGTAAAAAGGCCATGGAGTGGTACGCCGCCAACAACGTGCAGGTGGTTCCCAAGGACAAGAACCCTCCCAACACACCAGAGCTCCGCCCAATTGAGAAATACTGGGCTATTGTCAAGCGGAACCTAAAGAAGACCAAAAAACTGCTAAGGGCGAGCAGCAGTTCAAGGCAAACTGGCTTTCTGCGGCGAAGAAGGTGGACAAGGTGGCTGTACAAAATCTGATGGCAGGGGTCAAGCGTAAGGCCCGGCAATTCAGATTTGGAAAAGCGGAAGCCTAACTGAATATTTTTCCTGAATTTTATACTAATTGAACTTGAAAAAGAAATTTAATTTGATTTTTTAAATAAACGATTTCACCGATTTACACGCGTTTTCCCTTGACCAAATTTTGACCGTATCACCCTTTATAGGCAGTGTAGGTATGTACACTGAGGCAAATAGACTTAATGATTTCGTAGGCGCGACTTATGAAAGATTTTCGTATAACAGACGAGTTGTTCAGACCACGCATGGAAATTCATTTACATTAATTTGCCTCTAACTTTTTTCATCAACAGAATTGCGTAAAATGATGTATGAAGCTTTTGTAGGTTTTAATATTAGCTTTATTTCAAACCTGTATCTCTCTTGCATGATGAACCAGAGCGAACAGAATCAACCAGGATTTGTTAAATGTAAGTTACATTCACTGAAAAACAATAAAAATTTCTACCCGCGCTAGTTCGTCATGCATAAGATAGTGGATATGGATGTAAAGTCGGCCTAAATGCCCCTAATTAGGGTCCATATTTAAATTCAGCAATCGACTAAATTTCCAGTAGCGACCCAATGACGCGTTCATCTAGATAAAATTGATAAATAGCAGATTTTTAGCGATGGGCCAAATCTTAGATCCATAGGCCAACATTAGAGCCATTTCCCTTATACAGATTTTAATTATTCACAAAAGTTGTGCTAATACTAAAACCTACAAAAGCTTTAAATATCATTTTACAGAATTCTGTTGATGGCAAAAGTTAGAGGCATATGAATGTAAATGAATGAACGGAATGAATGAAAATGACTTTCCATGCTTGGTTCAGACACAGGACCCGAAATCTCAACGTTCATGGTTCGGTTCCAGTCTGCTCCATTTATTTATTTTATTATCGACATTATTTTTCATAAGCTAAATCTATGAAATTCATATCGATTTCTTGTGGCTGTTACTTCATACGTGAAGTTTATGATTTTCAGAGTTGATTGGAAATGCTATCTAACATGAAGCTTTAGTGTGATAATTTATGGGCTAGAAAAAGGTCTGAAGAGGGTAGGTTGATAGTTCCGCTAGAGTACAGCAGTATGAAAATTGAATAGAACTGTTGAAAATGAGCGAAGGGCCATTATGGCGACAGTACTAGTCAAAGCACACTCCTCCAGACAACCAGAAGTCGTATACCAGCGTACAAATATAATCGTAAATTGCTACTGATAAAGTCAACATCGCATACAAGAATGAGATGCGCCGTATAATGTTTAGGTTAAATCGCAAAGAATGCAAATTTTCAATCGGGCCACAAAATGGTGAGTTGACAACCTGAAAGGAGAGTGATTCAAGCTCCGGTCCTCACAAGTCCCTACCTCACGCCTCCACGAGTCATATGATTACAAACGACTACCAGCTGAAACATGTACACAGCTGGGTGGCGTAGCCTGGGCAATGTTGTCAATCCGACAATAGCAAAGTGAGGAGGTGCGTCTGTCCACCACGAAGGTGTGGCTCAAAAAGCGTCTGACTGGCATGCAGCGGCTGAATAAGAAATGCTTTTCCCCGGAAGCTACACCTAAGATGGCAGTCCTATCAGGGGATAGGAGACCTTAGGCCAACCACCTACCAGAAGGCCAACAAAAGACAAGAACGAAGATGGTTATCAGTTAGGTAAGTTACTTCATCATCAAACGTAAGCCACCTTATATACTTTCACAAAATGATAGCATATGCATATAAATCAATCCCCAATGGGTCAGGGTTCAATCCCAGCCGAGGTCGGTGGGATTTTTCTGAGCCATAAAAATCTCTGGTCACATCTTCCTTCGGAAGGGAAGTAAAGCCGTTGGTCCCGGCCCATGTGTGTTAAATGGGTGCGAAGCTGCCTTCCTGCACATTCGATTGCCGTCAATGGATGGCAATCGATGTCCGTCGGTGATTGGCACTAGATTGCGGAACAGAGACCGACGTTAAATAAAGGAAAGAATAAGCATATAAAACATTATATTATTATATGAACCAATACATGATAGGAAGGGGAAGGACCGCCAGGACACCGAATTGATGCGATTTGGACGGGGAGAGTGAAATTGTCAACTCCCTGTTGTTAACATCTCGTGGAAAAAGAGCAGGTTTTTCTCCACACTCATTGGGGTATCCTTCTGTCGGACGGCTCGTTTCTTGACCAATTGTATGATCATGTAACTGGAAGGAGATTCTCTATCATCCCGTGGTGGCGTACCTATCGATCCACCAAAACCGTTTTTGGTCCTTCATATAGTCACATGTTGAGGACAATCAGAGGTTATTATGCTTGATCAAATCAAACAGTGAGGAGCGCCCATTGCTATCGGACTTAGTTTCCGTGCTACAATGAGTGGTAGACAATTATCATACTTCATTATCATACAAAGAATGCAAATTTTCAACCTATTGGCGATGATTCATTTTTGTATCGTACCGTATCACAAATAAGCTGTAAGGTTTTTGAAACTGAAATGGTTATTACAAATTAGATCGTAAATTATGTTTAATCAAATTGATGAAAGTTAAGTGTCAATTAACTTGCATATTGCATCCCCAGATAATCAAAGATAGCATAAGAATGTGCACACTATATTGCATCAAGATAAGAACAATAAGACTATAAGAGCATTCCATCTTGTTGCAATTCAAGTTGCAATTAACGCAAAACTACGATCGGAATGCGATTTTCTCAACTGCTCTTTGAAAGATCGTAAATGGTTGACTATTTGTATAATAACAGATATGATTTTCATAGGATGTGGAGGAAGGTGTCGTGAAATCTAAACCAACTCAAGATCCAATCGTTAACATAGTCTGATGCTTTTCATCAACATCGAAATCTTTCCAAGTCCAAGTAGGCTTTTTGAAGCGTATAATTTATCATTGATATAGGGTTAACTACCCCATTTACGGCCTATTAAGCACAACCCGCACTTAGTCTTTCTTAATCTACCGCAGTTTAGCACCAAATGGAATGTTATTATTGCTGATGGCTTCCAAATTAATTTACCTTTGCGTACGTACCGTAAGATTTGATAAAGAGAAACCAATGGTTGAGATATTGTCAAAAGTCTAACACTGCTTCTTGACGCCAAACTCGGCCTACGGATTCTAAACTCGGCCTAACGCATTGAAACGCCAATGATTTCACTTCGGCCTATCGGATGAAGATAAAAATAGATTCGGTCGGAGCGCTTCTTTTGTTTTTGGAAATAATGGGTGCAAACCTTCATATCACGCGTTCTTATTGACTTCGTTCCCTATCTTATCAACTAAAGTGTCGTACCAAATGCATAATTGAATTGTTAACTCTGAAATCATAAATTTATTTGAAGTTTTCTGCTCGATAGGCCCAAAATGGGCGATTAGGCCGAAGTAGTTCTCTACCCTAATCCTCTGTACTTACGAGCAAGGAATGAAAAACATTTCCAAATGACAAAATGACAAGCGATCAACGAACCGAATGATAGCGCTATGTTAGAATTGGAAAGCAATAATGATATAATCTTCTTCATTTTTTTTTTCGAGACAAGCAGCCCATGCGACACAGCACACTCGGGGCGGTAGAAAGAAACGAGCAAATTCTTGGCAAGCTGCTTCACGAAGTAAAGCCGAAGATGATACACGTGTGTTAATGGGATTTTTTTTGTTATGTCTTTTCTCGATTCAGATCAAGCTATGTCCTCATCCGTGTATATTGCAACAAAGCAGGCAAGCAATATATCAATATCCTTCTATCACTCCGATCGAGCTATGTTACAGAGCGAGTTTGTCATGGCACGTGTTTGGATTCGCTGCTTACAAGTGATTATATGGTGTAGTGGATTCGTTCTGGTTTCTGGATACAAAGGTAGAGGTATGGAGACTAGCTGCAGGAATAGCTTTTCTGTTATACTGAAATCGGCAAAATCGTTATTGGAAAGCCAGTGTTTATGTATATGGCCTCCACTTTGGAACGTATATGGATCATTCCAGCTCAAGTGGGTACACCACCTGTGGTCGATGTCACCGATTTGAGCCAAACTTGGCCAAAACGCTTATTTTGGCATTCTGAACAAACGTCTTTTTTTGATTCTATGCTAAAGTGCCTAGATCCCTCTCGGCTACAACCCTGGATTTTCGAGATTTTTAAAAATTTCACCTTTCAGAAGAGATTACTCCACAACAAAATAAGCTATTCGTGATCTTAGAGCGTCAATTTGATCTCGAAATCCAGGGTTGTAGCCCAGAATGATCTAGGCACTTTAGAGTAAAATAAAAAAGGAGTTTGTTCAGAATGCTAAAATAAGCGTCTTGGCTAAGTTTGGCTCACAGCGGTGCCGGTGGTGTAGTGGTAAGCGTGATTACCTCTCACCCCAGCAGGCCTGGGTTCAATCCCAGTCGGCGCCGCCGGGATGTTCTGAGGCATAACATCTCTGATCACGCCTTCCTTCGGAAGGGAAGTAAAGCCGTTGGTCCCCGGTTCATGAGTTGATGGGTCGATAGTTAGGGTCCAGATGTGGGAGCTGCCTTCCTGGCGTCGGTAGCATTGGTGCTCAGCACGGAAAACAAGTTCGACAGAAAACAAATCCAAGGAAAAAAAAAAGTTTGGCTCAAATCGGTGACATCGACCAAAACTTTTTTTTAATTCTGTACCCACTTGAGCTGGAATGACCCATATAGCAAATCTGCGTTTCTTATAAGATTTCTTTGGTTAGTATATCACTGTGTATATCCGGTATATGTATATATATATAACTATACGGACCAAAATGTTGACTGGACCTTCACCTAACTCCTTAATGGATGATAGACTTGAAGTATTTCTTCAAATCTATAGGCCGAAGAGTGCCTCTTTAAATACTTTTGATTATTTTAATTGCTCTAGAAAAATTTGTGAATTCTCTAAAAATATCGTAAAACTTTATAGACTTTTGAATACAACGCAGGAAATTCCCTATTAATTTGATGATGTTTTATAACGAAAAAAAAATCATATATACCCCAAGGGGTAAGACAGCCACATTGACAAGGTGTGTACTCATTTTGCTAAATAAAATTCTCTGAGTATTGCAGGTTTTCCAGGACTATAACGGAAAATTTTCAGGTTTTTAGAGAAATCATGTTGTTTTAATACCGTATCTATTTGGGGTACAACAATAAATAAAGTGCCACAAACGTTTCTACTGAACTTAAGTACCAAGAACCGTTATAAAACACATATGAAGCTGTTAATCAAAATTATTAATAGTTTTCCTTATTACGTTGTTTTTCCTCAGAAATTTTACTACTATTGTGTCACTTTCACTTTCACTAATTCACTTTCACTATCACTTGAAGAAAACTATAACAGATACGTACTTCGTTGACTAATTGCAAACTTCTTCAGTGTCTAGTCATACACTTAAGTCTATGGCCCTTATTACCGATGTCACTTCACGGTGAAGTAACAACTTATCATTCACGGTGAAGTGATTCCCGTTTGATTTACACGGCAATCACTTCAACGTGAGTGACAACTGGTCACTCGTGACACTCGTAATATTTAAGGCCCTATGACTAGACACTGCAGAAGTTTGCAAGTAGTAAACGAAATACGTATCTGTTTTTTAAGTGATAGTGAAAGTAAACAGTGTAAGTGAATTAGTGGAAGTGAAAGTGAATTAGTGAAAGTGATACAATAGTTGTAGAATTAAAATGAAAAACAACGTAATAAGGCATACAATTATTCTACTAAAAAGCTCATCAATCAATTTAGAATTCAAAGTTGATGTTTAAAAATTTAAAGACGTACTTAAAAGTATATTCTTAGCAAAATCATGAAATTGTATCATTGATGTAAGTATAGATCGTTTCATTCTAGATTCTAGACTGAAAAAAAAACATTCACAGGCAATTTTACCTGTTTTATTTATGCTCTTATGAGTAGTTCCAGGCAAAAATACGATTAATTTATGAATCGACCTTCTTCGATTTGTATGAAACTTTGCGTAATTGTTTGTGATGGGCAATGATTCGCATTTTTGTGATATTTTACAAATGACATCCTTGACATGTGTTCAATATAATAGTAGCGCATGCCGATTTCCATACAAAATGGTCAACTTTGATCATGTGTAACTTTATTCTCTTAAGATCAATTGAACTGAAACGTTCGCCGAAGAACTACAAACATGTTCAATTTTACGATTAAAAAATACGAACTTTTTTGAAGCACCTGCCGGAAAGTGAGACACTAGGTAAAATTTGTTCCAAATAATAGCAGTACTAACAATTTGCATTTCAGCTCAATTTTGAGATTTTAAATTTTACATTCCTCAAAATTCTAACAATCCCCACCTAATTAACAAATGTACATAATAGTTAAAAATGTTTAATGTTAATGCTATTATTTTGAACAATTTTACCTGGTGTCTCACTTTCCGACAGGTGCTTCGAAAAATATTGTAATTTGTAGTCGTAAAATTGAACATATTCGTAGTTCTGTGGCGAACGTTTCAACTCAGTTGATCATAAGTTAACAAAGTTACATCATGTCAAAGTTGACCATTTTGTATGGAAATCAGCCTGCGCTGCTATTATATTGAACACAACTGTATGTCAAATGGCCATTACACCAAACGGCACTACGTCAAATGGGGTAGAGCCGTCATCTGACCGTTTTTAATCTGAACACTTTTTTATTTGAGTCCCCCTAATCTGCACGCCGTGCAAACTAAAACTGGCTCGTACGACATTTAGCTCATGGGGTGGAGTAAAGTGAAATGGAACATTGTGAAACAGAACGCAGAAACAAAGCATAACATCAAATAAGGCTACAGTAACCCCTCCGTATCGTCCATCCTTCACTGTTCCTCGGCTGCCCTTGCGCTGATTTTTGGAATGTGATTAGAGTCAATCATAAACTAGATATCTACAGAAAATCAGCTCAAATTATTGAAGGACAACCGAAAAATAACTGTAGGTAAACGGTACCACCCACCGCATATATGGAGTGGTTACTGTACCAGAAACCCGTCTTTATGATGCTCTAGGGTTACTTGAAGTTTAAATTAAAAATGAATCCCGTTAATATAAATGAAGCCGGCGTCCACGGTTTTCTCCTAAAAATCTATATTTGGAATTCCCTCGAATTCTACTCAGAATTTTCTTGGAGTTATCTCGTAAATTCCATGAAATGCTCTTCAAAATTCCCTACCAACTATTAATTGAGTTCTCGTAAAATGATTACAGAAAAAACTCTCCTAAGTATTCCTTTGAAATTAATCTCAAAACATTGAAATTTTCCTTAGAATTCTTTTGGAATACTCATTAGAACACCTTTGGAATTATTCTCCGAATTTTAATTAAATTCTTTTCAAAATACCCTTTGGGTTGGAATTCTACTCACAAGAACCTTGAAGCTCTCCTTAGAAATCCTTTAGAATTCTTCTCAAAATTCAGTCAGAACTCCATTGGAAGTCTCTTCAGAATTATCTTGGCATCCTCCTCAGTATGCTGTTGGAATTTTCCTTTGAACGAAATTTACTCAGGATTCTCTTGAGATTCTAGTCACAGCTACTTTGGAACCCTCCCTACGTTTTAATTCCTGGATTCTGGAGTTCCACAAAACTCATTTGAAAGGAATTATCTGATTTCACTTAAGGTTGCCTTAATAATTATCCTCTGAATTTTCATGAAATTATCCCTAAGAGTTTCTTGGAAGCAGGCATGGAAAATTATTTACATTCATTTACATTCATTTGCCTCTAACTTTTTTCATCAACGATTTTAAGTTTTAGGGGAAATGAATGTAATGTCGGCCTAAATGCCCCTAATTTGGGCCCAAACATAAATTCAGCAATCGACTAAGTTTTCAATAGCGGTCAAAATCATCCATCAGTACCGTCTCAATGACGCGTTCATCTAGATAAAATTGATAAATAGCAGATTTTTAGCGATGGTCCCAATCTTCGATCCATACACACTAAGATTTTTTTACAGGAGTCAGTATTTTTTTTACTGGGTTTTTGAATTGCTGAAAAAGTCGGTAAAAATTCAAATGACCGTTATCCGTAAGGAATTAATAAAATCGACTAATTTTATTTTATATCATTAAATGGGGATAACAGAACTAAGTATGTACAAGTTCAGAACAAATATTCTCATTAATAAATTTTCCACAGATTTTTAAACTTTTACCGAACAGTTCCGCAATTCAAAAACTCGGTAAAACCGTACTGACTCGATTATGTAGGCAAACATTAGAGCCATTTCCCTTATTTAATGTTTTTATTTTAAATAAAAAAAAAATAGCGAAATTTTTTAAAGAGTGATTTTTTTTTTCAAATAGTTCCAGATGTTCCCTACAACATTATCCAATGTACTAAACTGATTGGGCAAACATTTTTCGAGTAACAGTTTTTCTATATGCCGTTATCAAAATTAAAGATCGATTTAAAATGGTGATCTGAAGATGCAATATGGCATTTTAGTCATGAGATTCTGAAAATTTTCATAACACAGTTCCAATGTGAAGTCGCTAGGGTGCGTACCGGATAGGAGTGTCCACTGGACTGTCCGTGGCATCGATAATTGGTAGAAGTTTATTCATGACTTCTGAAATTAAAGCATTGATTTTTTTTTTTTTTTGAAAGCCCATTGCTCAGCAATTTATTGATTAATATTAAATCTATTGCACCGAATAAATCGTTAAAGTATAAAATTTCAAATAGCGCCAATAGATTTGAAATTTGTTTATAAATGGCTGAGCTATGATTTTACAAACATTGCAAGTTTGCCGTTACACATTTTACCGAAGGCATCGTGTTCCTCTTAACGAAATCCATGCGTCCTCTTAAAAAGATCCATACCTGGAGTTGACCCAATTGATCCAGAATTCCATAAGGATGAGTCGTAAGGCCCTAGATATAGCCCGTAACCATAGGGTCTTTATATTTAGCCAGAAAGCCCTTCAAAGTTAACGCATACGTCAGCCCATAAGGTGACTCCTAGGGCAACTGAGGTTAACCCATAAGTCCTCCGGAGTCGACCCTTCATGTCACTGAAGATAATTCAGTTGACTGCTGTAGTTATCCCGTACGACCATCGAAGTTCAGGGTTAGGAAGCTAATGTTAACCCATAATAGCCAGCAACTCAGGGCAAAGGGATTTGAGCCTAGAGACATGTTATTTGGAGTTGAAACCTTATCTACACACTTAGAAATGATTATTTTTACACGAGACGTAATTCAGCTTTGACGTAAATCATGGAACGTAAACAAATGTGGCATGTAAAATTAAGTGTCTTGAAACTGAAACATATGCAACTCGACGAAAAGTGTATTTGATTGAAATCTAGATAAACATCTCAAAAGGTTCTATCTGATATGATCGTTTCTTTTCATTGACTTTCTCTTTTGATAACCACGGCTATACAAACAGATTTCGTGCTATTTTTGCCACTTAGTTTGATAAAGAAGATTCTTATTGAGTACCCAAAACGTCAAACACAACAGGGTATGTTTTTGCAGCTGAGTTATTAATGAAAGAGAAAGTCGATGAAGAGAAACGATCAATGCAGATAGGACCTCTTGAAATGTTCATCTAGAAATGATTTTCTCGTCCTTTTCAATTGACTCTTATGTCAAAAGCGCCGCTTGCATGTGTCGGTCTCAGGGCACTGAAATTTACATGTCTTTTTCGTAGTGTGTAGGCTTAGGCTGTAAGGTCTTCGGAAATGACTCGTAAGGTCTATAAGGGCCTGTTCATAAACTACGTAGACAGTTTTTTGGGATTCTTGACCCCCCCCCCTCCCCCTGCGTAGACAATTGTCCATACAAGATTTTTTAAATTTGTATGGGCCCTGGATAGTTGTCAACCCCCCCCCCCCTAAACTGTCTACGTAGTTTATGAACAGCCCCTAAACTTTCGTCCCAACAGGCCTGCCTCCGCAGTCTGATCTGCAAAGTTAACCCGAAAGACCTCTGGAGTTTATTCATAAGATCTTTAAACTTTTCCCATAAGGTCTATAAGGTTAAACATTAATGGTCCTTGATGAAGCTTTAAAAGCTATGAAATTAACCTATATACTTTCTGAAGTAGACCAAATAAAGACCTGGAGTTGATGCTTAGTGCCAGTAAGGTTGATTCATACGTCCTCTGTATTTAACTAATAAGGTTTCCAGGCAACTTATAAGACAGAGTCAAGAGGTAGAAGTCAAAACATAACAATTGGCCCATTATTTGGATATTTGGAGTCGATAAGATCACTAGACATAGTCTACACCCGAGCAAAGCTGGAGATCAAATTGAAATTAAAATTTGCTGTTATGATGTAACTTATTTTGAATACTCCCATTGATCTCATTTTTTTACTTAACGGTTAACATAGCAAAAATGAGAGCAACATTTTACACTGTTGAATCAAACGGAAAACTAATCCTGCTATCAATGAAATCAGTTTGATTACTGATTTTGCATTCATAGTATTTAGCTGAATACGGGCCTGACGTAAATGGTTAGTATCCGTGCTTCTTACGTTGAAAAACTTGAGTTCAAATCCCACCCGGACCAGTCAAGAATGTCCTAAAATGGGTTGAACAAAACAATTAGACAATAATCGTTAGTTCAATTTTCAACAAGACGTTAACAGCACAGCTTGAAGTTAAGTTGCTGAAACACCTGAAAGAAATTTAAAGCACAATATGTAATCAGACTTATTTCGCGACAGTCAAAATCAAAATTGATTTGCTTTCATTTTGTTAACCGACTTTGCTCGGGCAAGGTCTCTGGCGTTGGAGAGCGTCTACGATCCATACAAATTAAAAAAATATATATATGGCAGACTGTCTACGCAAGAGGCAGCCCCTTGATATGTTATCTTCTTAAAATAAATAAGAAAAAAACCTTGCGAAATCCTTGGAGTGAATCATTTAACTCTGAAACACTTTGAAGACACTGTCGCTGTCGATGTTTATAAGCATGCAAATATAAAAGTGCTTCCAGAAATTCCAAATGCATTCCAACGTTCTTTCCAAAGGTTCTCTCCGCAACATCCCCGTCCCCGAGACAACTCACCTGGCGTCGGCGTCAGGTGCCCCGTCGACGAAGGCCTCGAATGTATCAGATGTGAATGGTTCAAACTGCTACCGAGCGTCACGGACGAATTACTGTGACCCACCGAGGCTGCCATCGACGTCACCGTGAGCTGATTGTTGTTGTTCTGGCCGCCATTTCCTCCGCCGTTATTTCCCCCGGGGCCACCTCCGCCACTGAGATTACTGTGATGGTGGTGGTGGGACGACGTTTGGTGTTCCCGCGGTGGCGAAATCGGTTCGGCCTTGATCTTCACCGACAGCGGCGAAGTCGACGGCGGGGGTGTACTATTCGGTACGGTCAGGTGAGGCAGACCGCTGCTGAAAAATATTCTGAGTAAGTGTGAGCAATTTTAATTTTGACACCAACTACCGAAAGAAATAAAAAAGAATATATAGAGAAAGAGAATAATGCAGGCATGTGGCGGAAGGATGGATGATGGGTAAGGGTTGGGTTAGGGTTCCAGCAGAAGTTAGAAAGCGGCCAAAAGCGTTCTACTGCGTTCTATCTACCTCGAGTGCTGTCCGAGTGAGTTCATGGCATTCTGCGCCGCGTGGGCATTGCTGGCTGCCGCACCCCACGATGCAATCATGCTCAGGTCGGAATTGATCGAGAAGTCCTGCGCCCCGAACGAACCGAGCGTGGTCGTGTAGTTCGATAGACCCGGAATGGGCG
This sequence comes from Ochlerotatus camptorhynchus, assembly GCF_037179485.1. Classification (NCBI taxonomy): domain Eukaryota; kingdom Metazoa; phylum Arthropoda; class Insecta; order Diptera; family Culicidae; genus Ochlerotatus; species Ochlerotatus camptorhynchus. Next base: position 758,417 of record NW_027041058.1, read on the forward strand.
TCTGTAGAGCTACGACCGGGGTGTTCAGATTGGACGCCTGCTGCCGTGAGTGTTGCTACAAAGGAAAGATAACAGGGAGTTGATTATCGGGATTCCGGTCGTTGTTCGGAGTGGAAAGCTCGTTACCTCGTACGAAAGATCGTCGGTGTTGATGGTTGGGTTCATGGGCGTCGGTATCACCACCCGGAGGTTGGATGACCTCGCGTTCGCACTTCCCGGGGAACCTTGTTTGATCGCTTGATGTTGCACTAGAGTTGGGAAAATGAAAGGGAAAGAAGCTGCAATTTGCGGTTTCACTGGTCTTATTAAAATTGAATCTGCTGTGCTTTGTAAGTGGTGAGTTGACAACGTTTAAAATTCTGACGTGAAACCAAACTTGCAACAATAAAGTCAGTTAGTATAATGTTAATGAAAATCAAGAAATTCGTGGGTCTCCCTTGGGTCAGTCGATAAAGGGCATCTATAAAGCAAGACCATGCTGGGGCCGGCTTGGTTCGATTCCCGGTCCGGTCCGGTGATTGTGCCACATTTGACCTAATGCCGTTTGGCATAAGGCTGTTTGACCTAAAGTCGTTTGGCATAATGGTCATATTGCATAATATGTTAACATATTAACACACATATTCACTCTAAAAATCAAGAACAGTAAAACTCGAAAGAACTGCTCAAGTTTAAAAGAAGAAAATATCTTCACTGTTTTTTTTAATTAAATTTTTTGTACATTATGCCAAAGGGCATTATGCCTACCGACTTTATGATAAATGACCTACACCCATTTTTATCATCCCTTGAAATTTATTTTTTGGAAAAGATTTTAAGGAGTTCTGATAAGAATTCTAACATAATTCTGAGATGAAGCCTTAAGGAATTCCTTAAGTGTTCGGAAAATCATTCTCAAATCTACTTCACTAGGGAGACTCAATGAGAATAAATTCGCCTGTGAATGTCATTGCCACCCAAATGTCATTGATAAAAAATAAAAGTAATAATAATGAATAACATCAAAATGTAAAGTAACAATTTTTTTAAACGTGTATTTGAACGTGTAAACAATGCCATTCAATTGACTTGATCAACTCACTTGAATTGAAAAAAAGTTGAATCAGGCTCAACTTTTCAAACCAATTGAATTCAACTGAGTTGATCATTTCAGTGCTAACATTTGAAAACGGCGCAAAAGCCATTTGTAAACAAATGGTTTGTGGGCCCTTTACTCGCTACCCGAAGAACGCCCACGCAAACCAACAGCATCGTCAGGAAGGGGAAAATTTCCCCTACCCGATGTTGCTGTTGTGTCGCGTGGGTGTACTTCAAGTAGTGAGTAAAGGGCCCACAAACCATTTGTTTACAAATGGCTTTTGTGCCGTTTTCAAATGTTAGCACTGATTTGACTTGCCTAGTCTAAACCCAGCTTAAAGGACGAGACAATGAAAAAGCCAACATAAACATTCAGTCATCCACGAACAGGTGACTCACACCGCTTGCCTTCGTTCACACAGCTTATAATTAAGGCATTTTTCTATAGAAAATGTACGCTCAGTCATTCAAAACAAGGATTGGGTACCATCACGGGAGAATAAACGTGCTGACTGAGTGCTCTGCTGTCAGTGACTTGTTTACTTCCCAATCATTCAAACTCTCACGAGGACGTGAATGAATGATGAGGTCGATGGCTGTTCATATTCATATGAAAATCGCTCATTGAACCTGATTGTTTTGCGCTTTAAGCCTGAGAATAATTTTAAAAAATAGAAAAAAATTAAAAAGAAATTCATGGAAAATTTCCAAGACAATTCTAAGGGATTTCTGAAGATAATTTTGATGGTTTTCTTAGGTGAGTTTGACTATAGTTCAAAGAAAATATTGAGAAAAATTTCAAAGGGATCGAATACTAAAGGAAATGCCAAAGCTATTTCTAATGTTGCCGATCATAGTTCTCCCGGTTTCATATTAATATCTACATATGGTACCAGCCGTAAAAAAAGCATTGCAACGGAAAATCAGCAACAGAGGAATACGAACCGAGACCAACGGCAACGACCCCAGCGACGAAATAGGACTTGCGATTTTAAACTCGGCACGTGGAACTGTCGATCTCTCAATTTCATCGGGAGCACCCAAATACTCGCCAATCTACTGAAGGACCGCGGATTCGGCATCGTAGCGCTGCAGGAGGTGTGTTGGACAGGATCCATGGTGCGAACGTTCAGAGGTAATCTACCAGAGTTGCGGCAACACACGCGAGCTGGGCACAGCTTTCATCGTGATGGGCGAAATGCAGAAGCGCGTGATCGGTTGGTGGCCGATCGACGAAAGAATGTGCAGGTTGAGGATCAAGGGCCGATTCTTCAACTTTAGCATAATCAACGTGCACAGCCCTCACTCCGGAAGCACTGATGATGACAAGGACGCTTTTTACGCGCAGCTCGACCGCGAGTATGATCGCTGCCCAAGCCACGACGTCAAGATCATCATAGGAGACCTAAACGCTCAGGTAGGCCAGGAGGAGGAATTCAGACCGACGATTGGAAAGTTCAGCGCCCACCAGCTGACGAACGGGAACGGCCTACGACTCATCGATTTCGCCGCCTCCAAGAACATGGCCATACGTAGCACCTTCTTCCAACACCACCTCCCTTATCGTTACACCTGGAGATCACCACAGCAGACGGAATCACAAATCGACCACGTTCTGATTGATGGACGGCACTTCTCCGACATTATCGACGTCAGGACCTATCGTGGCGCTAACATCGACTCTGACCACTACCTGGTGATGGTCAAACTGCGCCCAAAACTTTCCGTCATCAACAATGTACGGTACCGACGCCCGCCACGGTACAACCTAGAGCGACTGAAGCAACCGGATGTCGCCTTAGCATACGCGCAGAATCTCGAGGCAGCGTTGCCAGAGGAGGGCGAGCTCGATGTGCCCCCTCTAGAGGACTGCTGGAGTACAGTAAAAGCAGCCATCACCGACGCAGCCGAGAGCACCATCGGGTACGTGGAAAGAAGTCGACGGAATGAATGGTTCGACGAGAAGTGCAGAGCGATTTTGGAGGAGAAGAACGCAGCGTGGGCGGTAATGCTGCAGCATGGAACCCGACAGAACGTGGAACGGTATAAACAGAAGCGGAAACAGCAGACCCGCATCTTTCGGGAGAAAAAACCGCCTGGAAGAAGCGGAGTGCGAGGAAATGGAACTTCTGTGCCGTTCCCAAGAAACACGGAAGTTCTACCAGAAGCTCAACGCATCCCGCAACGGCTTCGTGCCGCGAGCCGAAATGTGCAAGGATAAGGACGGGAGCCTCTTGACGGACGGACGTGAGGTCATTGAAAGGTGGAAGCAGCACTTCGATGCGCACCTGAATGGCGAGGAGAACGTAGGCACGGGAGACCAGCGCAATGGAGGAAACGACTACGTCAGTGCAGCAGAGAACAGAACTGATCCAACCCCCACGCTGAGGGAAGTTAAGGACTCCATTCAGCAGCTCAAAAACAACAAAGCAGCTGGTAAGGATGGTATCGCAGCCGAACTCATCAAGATGGGCCCAGAAAAGTTGGCCACCTGCCTGCACCGGATGATAGTCAGGATCTGGGAAACAGAACAGCTACCGGAGGAGTGGAAGGAGGGGATAATCTGCCCCATTCACAAGAAAGGCGACCATTTGGAATGTGAGAACTTCAGAGCGATCACCATTTTGAATGCCGCCTACAAAGTGCTATCCCAGATCATCTTCCGTCGTCTATCACCTAAAATGACCGAGTTCGTTGGAAGTTATCAAGCCGGCTTCATTGACGGCCGATCGACAACGGACCAGATCTTCACCGTACGGCAAATCCTCCAGAAATGCCGTGAATACCAGGTCCCAACGCATCATTTGTTCATCGACTTTAAGGCGGCATACGACGGTATCGACCGCACAGAGCTATGGAAAATTATGGACGAGAACGGCTTTCCTGGGAAGCTGATCAGACTGATCAAAGCAACGATGGACGGTGTGCAAAACTGCGTAAGGGTTTCGGGTGAATTATCCAGTTCATTCGAATCTCGCCGGGTACTGCGACAAGGTGACGGACTCTCATGCCTACTCTTCAACATTGCTCTAGAAGGTGTAATGCGACGAGCCGGGCTCAACAGCCGGGTACGATTTTCACGAAATCCGGTCAATTTGTGTGCTTTGCGGACGACATGGACATTATCGCAAGAACATTTGGAACGGTGGCAGAACTATACACCCGCTTGAAACACGAAGCAGCAAAGGTCGGACTGGTGGTGAGTGCGTCAAAAACAAAGTACATGCTAGTAGGCGGAACCGAACATGACAGGATTCGTCTAGGAAGTAATGTCACGATAGACGGGGATACTTTCGAGGTAGTGGAGGAATTCGTTTACCTTGGATCCTTAATGACGGCTGACAACAATGTGAGTCGTGAAATACGAAGGCGCATCATCAGTGGAAGTCGTGCCTACTACGGGCTCCAGAAGAAACTACGGTCAAAAAAGATTCACCCCCGCACCAAATGTACCATGTACAGAACGCTAATAAGACATGGGCTATGCTCGAGGAGGACCTGCAAGCACTCGGAGTTTTCGAGCGACGTGTGCTAAGGACGATCTTCGGCGGTGTGCAGAAGAACGGTGAGTGGCGGCGAAGAATGAACCACGAGCTTGCTGCACTCTACGGCGAACCCAGCATCCAGAAGGTGGCCAAAGCCGGAAGGATGCGGTGGGCAGGGCATGTTGCAAGAATGCCGGACAACAACCCTGCAAAGTTGGTGTTCGCTACTGATCCGGTTGGCACAAGAAGGCGTGGAGCGCAGAGAGCACGAAGGGCGGACCAGGTAGAGCGTGATCTAGCGAGCATTGGGCATGACCGAGGATGGAGAGCGGCAGCCGCAAACCGAGTATTGTGGCGTACTATTGTTGATTATGTCTTATCTTAAATGTGATGTTGTACAAATAAATGTATGTATGGTGAAAAGGAATACTCCAAAAGGCTTTAAGATTGCATCAAATTGCCAAATTGTGTTCAATAATTCAAATAAATTAGTAAACATAAGACAGATCCGAGTGGATCTCTGCATCGAATGATAAATTGAACTAGGAAATTTATTAAGAAAACCATGGAACGACATTGGAATCTCGGACTGAAAAGTTTGTCGAAGATTACATGAGAAAATTTCGAGATTTTGAGACTAGCTCAGTTTTTCACATTTTTGAATCTTTCGATAATTGGTTAAGATCTCAGATTAAAAAAAAAAATAATCGCTTGGGTCAAATTTTAAGATACTCTAGAGATATTTGTAAAAAAAACTGAGAAGATCGAGTTAAATTTTAGAAGTATTTTAAGAAAATTGTAAGGAGCAATAAAGGTAAATTCCAAGGTAGCTCTGATGAGACTATTACGAGAATTATGAGGAGAAGGCCAGGGAAATCAAAAGCAATTCAAAGAGATTTTTGAGCAAATTTCCAAAGAATTCTTAGTACAATTCCAAGAAGATTCAGGATAGGGTTCCAAGAGAAGAATTCTAAGGGAATAGAATTTCATGCGATTATCTGAAAAACTATGCATGGACTTCTGATGTGAATTCCAATTTGATTTTGGTAAAATAATATACGAAACCTCGGCTGAACGAGTGAACCACAAGCAGGAGAATTTTGAGAATATTTTCTACGTGATTATGATAAGAATTTTAAGAAAATTGCCATGTAAACTTTTATGGAATTCTTAGAAGATTTCCGAGGCAAGGAATGGAGCATTCACTAGATTCTGTGGCATGATAAGTTCTCAAGGTTTTTAAACTTACAAAGTTATACAAATTGCCGAATATAGGGCATCAAACAACTTTTGAGATATCGAAGTTAAACTCAAGTGTTTGAGGTTTTGGATTTTTGTTTAGGATATTCACTGCAGCAAGTCTTTGTAAATCGTTCACTTCATGCAGAAAAACATACTGTCATTGGTCGAAAGCTGTCGAAAGGTACAGTAGCAGTACCTCCCCTATCCGTGTCTCCTGGAGATCATGAAGTTGACAATGACAGGAGTACGTACAGTGGTAGAGGCAACAACAGCTGCAATTTCTAAAACTGACGACAAATACGTCAGTGTTTCCGTACATCGAAGGTACATGAGCAAATCGGCGGTCATACCCTTTTTGCCAGTGGTGGCGAATACTCGACCAGATTCGTACCTTCCTCAAAATTATCCTTTGCTCGCTTTCTACTTTCTAAAGCCTGTCCACGTAAAATTTCGGACACTTTTCTTTCAGTGTAGTTTTTGAAATATTTCACGAACAGCTGAAACGTTTCACTTATATGACAGTTCGTAGTACAACATGTTAATATTCTTGTTCAGTTTGGTAAAATGGCGTCGAATTAAGTGGAAGTACGCACAATGCAAAGGAATGCCGTTGCCGAGTGTTTCCGGACAAAGAAGCTTCCGTATTTGGTTTGGCAGGCCATATGTAGTTGCTGTCGGAAATCCCAAAAAGTGTCATCTCTACCGGCACTATCAACAAAGATGTGTGCGAGAAAGAATGTTTGCAAATGCGGTGGCTACCATTCATCAGAAGCCTCTTGTCACTATGCAAAATCCGTCCTGGAATGGTATGATGCACAAGAGGAAAAATACGTGCCAAAAACAGCCAATCTACCAAACTGTCCAGAACTTCGCCCAATAGAAAGGTACTGTGCTCTGGGTAAGCGGAAACTATTCGAAACAAAGAGGAAAGCAAATGGCATCAATGATTTCAAGAGGAGATGGAGGCACGCCGCCACTCAGACGATACTGAGACCAGGTGACTGGACCCAAATCTTGAGTAAGGCCGCTCATCGTCACATCCCAAAGGCCGGAGGGAGGGGAGGTATGAAAACTGTCCCTTGGTGGGGGACAGAAGTTCATACGGCGATTAGGGCTAGACGTAAATGTCTAAGGGCGCTGCGTAGGTTGCAGCTTGATGATCCTTCTAGGGCCGACAGATTGAGGGAGTTCCAACTCGCTCGATCTAAATCTAGAAGCGTAATCTTGCAGCGGGATACATGGTCTGCTTTCACCGCGGACGTATCGGAAACCACTAGCTGAGCTATGGCGAAAGGTAAAGTCTGTCGGTGGTAAGAATAGACATGTTGAGAGGGTGATTAAGTCGAATGGCGATTACACGAAAGACCCAGGACTTATCAGTGAGGCCTTTGCTGATCAATTCGTCAAGGTGTCGGCAAACAGCAATCACAGTGATGAGTTCCTGCGTGTAAAGTCATTGGCTGAGGGGGAGTACCGCTACTCCCGTGACAGGCAGTGTAGTCTTGTTAAAGACTATAACAGGGTATTCGTACTTGAAAAGCTCAACTGGGCCCTGCGCCGCTGCATTGGTAAGGCTGCGGGCCCTGACGACATTGGGTATCCCCTGCTTAGGAGAGTACCTCTTGTCGGCCGATTGGCTCTTCTTGACACTATGAACGAAGTCTGGCTTTCTGGCCAGATACCGGACGAGTGGAAAGAAGGGCTGGTTATTCCCATTCCCAAACCTGGGAAGGATAGAACCCAAACGGATGGTTATCGACCGATAACTCTGCTGAGCTGCATGGGAAAAACACTCGAGCGAATGGTTAATCGTCGTCTGTCAACTGAGCTGGAGAGGCAAGGACGGATCCACCCACAGCAACACGCATTTCGATGCGGCTATGGATCGTAGACGTTCTTCTCTGAGCTCGATCATTTGTTGGACAAGGCCTCGTCGGAAGATTTGCATGTAGATGTAGTCTCCCTCGATTTGTCCAAGACATATGATATGACATGGAAGCTTCCTATCTTGACTTTGCTCAAGAACTGGGACTTCCAAGGATGTATGTTTAACTACGTAGAAAACTTTCTACAGAACCGTAGGTTCCGAGTTTTGAACGCTGTCGCAACCTCTTCCTCGAGGTTGCTGGAGAATGGCATCCCGCAAGGGTCTGTCATATCGGTTACACTGTTTCTCATTGCCATGAACTCAGTGTTTGAACGCATTCCTAAGGAAGTATACATTATTTTGTACGCCGATAATATTACCCTCATCGTGTTAGGTAAATACGGTATGGTGGTTAGGCATAAAATGCAGGATCTGTCGTTGACTGGGCAGATAGTGTTGGGTTTGTGATTTCCCCCGAACGTCTGCTTTGGTCATCATCACAGACCGAGTCTGCCATTTCTTAGTATCGGTGAGCATGCGGTCAAGGCCGTGCGCGAAATGAAACTGCTTGGTGTGTCTATTGATAGCAAACTCCGATTTGTTAAGCACGCCAATTTGGTGAAGGATAACGTCAACAACAATTTAATTCCACTACCTTATTTGCTTATCCTTGACAGATACGCGTATTTCGTCTACAATGTGCAGACTTCTTCAGTGTCTTGTACTAATACTCGACTCAGTGGAATTAAATGGAAATTACTAATCCTTCTCTCTCTCTCTCTCTCTCTCTCTCTCTCTCTCATTTTTTTTCCTTTGGTTTGTTTTTTCCGTCGATCTTGTTTTCCGTGCTGAGCACCAATGCTACCGACGTGCCAGGAAGGCAGCTCCCACACCTGGACCCTACCTATCGACCCATCAACTCATGAACCGGGGACCAACGGCTTTACTTCCCATCCGAAGTAAGACGTGATCAGAGATGTTATGCCTCAGAACATCCCGGCGGCGCCGACTGGTATTGAACCCTGGCCTGCTGGGGTGAGAGGTAATCACGCTTACCACTACACCACCGGCGCCGTTAACTCTCTCTCTCTCATTATACAGGTATTCCACTAAGACGCCCACATTCATCAGGAGTCAACAACAAGTTGAATATCCTTCGTACCCTAAATGGTCGCTTCTCTGAAGCCTCTCGTAGTACATTGACCAAGGTTGCTAGGGCTCTGGTTGTCCCTAGCATCTTTTACGGAGCGGAATTATGGAGCAGGGGTGGTGTCTCCCTGCTCAAGATTCTGGAACCTCAGTACAATGAGGCGTACACAATTTGGAGTGTAGCGCTGAGGTCTTCACCAATAGCTTCCCTATTGGTGGAGAATGGAAAGGTATCTTTGGTGGATGTTGGTGGAAGGTTGTTAGAAAGGGATCCCATCCTCAATGACAGGCCCACAATTGCTAGGGTGAGAGGATGGTGGAGCAACTTGACGGGAGTAGATTTTCCCACGTTATCTCAGCGAGTTAGGCTGTGGCAAGCTTGCAGGCTAGCAAACGGGTCTCAGGCCGTTGTATTATCTGACTCTGCGAGTTGTCTTTCTGCCCTTGAGCATGGGCGGGTTGGACACCCGTGGTTGTTGGAGGTGCAACGGTACGCTAACATAGCCTTTGTATGGGTACCTGGGCACGCAGGTATACCAGGGAATGAGGCTGCTGATAAACTAGCTAACCAGGGTCGTCTTGCTCAACTAGAGGCCACTTCGGTGCCCTATAGTGACGCTACCCGCTGGGTGAAGCAGACCTCGCGTTACGCATGGAATGTATCTTGGCATAACAACCGTGATTCAAGAACACTCCACAAGAGTGGAAAGATGTACCCATTTCTCGAGATCAGAAAGTTCTGACTCGGCTGAGGATTGGTCATACACGGCCCTCTGATGGACCTCGTTTTAGCGGCAGTGTGGCCTACTGCCAGGGATGTGGTGCGGTTTTAGATGTAAATCATCTATCGGTGGAGTGCCCGGCTCGAGCACCATTGAGGGATGAAATGGGTGTCGTTGGTTCAATCCGTGAGGTATTGTACAACGAAAGGATTGCAGAACAAACTGTACTCAATTTCTTGCACAGTTTAAAGAGGCGTTAATAGACGGAACCGAAAGCCGCCACTAAGGTATCTGAGGATACTGATGGCGGGTATACCACAGAAAGCTCGAGAATTTACAGACATTAGCATTCAAATAAGCTACGTTTGCTATCAATATAAGTCTACCTTACTGAAATAAACAATCGGTTTTGTTGTTGTTTTTTTTTAATTAGTTCGTTTATTTACTAGGCTCAGTCATTTGTGACACTTTGCGGAGCCAAAAATCAGTAATTTTTTAATTAGCAATTTTAACAGCAGTAAATCTAGATTAGAATTGGGTACCAATTACTCGTGGCGGGCTCGAGGTTAATGGTTAACAATTTCGATTGGAAGGAGCTAGGTAGGAAACAGGTTTCTGAAGCCTCCTTCATATACTACTCTCGAACGGTTGACCAAATGCTGGCTGGGCAGGGGCAAGTAGCACAGAAACAGGTCGTGTCGTACTCTGGAGGCGTCATAACCCGGGCAATGCCAAAGTGCGTGATCGATGTCATGATAACCGGTTTATTCTGTAGAGATGTGCGTCTAGCGAGTAGTGGTTGGACATAAGTCTTGACATCACGCGAATGAATCCCCGACTTACATCCAGATCTTTGAACCACGCTCTCAAAGAAACATTTGGAGTAATGGAATGTAACCACCGCCCAAGAGAATTACTTGGCCAACCGTTTTGCCAACTCTCGCCTTGTTGTGCGCTTACCTTTGCGAGAGAGTCCGCCTTCTCATTGCCTGGGATTGAGCAATGTGAGAGGACCCATACAAAGGTAATCATATATGATCTTTCGACCAGCAAACTCATCTGCTCCCTTACCTTTGAAAGGAAATAAGATGAGTGCCTACCTTGTTTCATCGACCGAGTAGCCTCAATCGAACTGAGACTATCCGAGAAGATGAAGTAATGGTCTGTGGGCACGTCGGAAATCATCTCCAATGCGAAGTTGATTGCTGCTAGCTCAGCAACATAAACGGAACAAGGTTCCTGAAGTTTCCGAAAGGCGGTTGAGCACGGAAGGCTAATATCCGATGACATATCATTAAGGTAGATTCGCACGAGTCTAGACTGGGTGCTCAATTCGAGCTTTGCTTTGAAATTGATCAATACTCTTGATGAGAGCTCCCAGAAACGGTTTTACGCCCGCTAGAACCTCTGGACTCATATTGTGTGTTGAATGCATACAGCCAAGGGCAATGCGTAAACAACGATATTGAATACGTTCCAATTTGATTGGGTGATTTTTTCTTGCCGAGAGGAAGCTAAATGAGCCATACTCAAGAACAGAAAGAATAGTCGTTTTATATAGTTTAATGAGGTCTTCCGGGTGAACACTAGACTGATGCAAAATTTGAAATTTTTGCTCCACAGTGTTAAAACGGTTTCACATCGGGTCCTGATTAGCCTCCGAAAGTTTAAACTCATTTGATAAGAAACTGACTTGGCACAAACCATTTGAAGTTTATATGGAAATTACTATGGGAAAACAAAACTTTTTGTTCATTGTCTTCTAGCATTTTTACATATTGTACTGTTAACCAATTCTATTGCTATTCTTATGGAAATTTTTATCAGCTACAACTTTGCAGAAAATCATTTTTCAGCCAAACGTCAAATTAAATAGTTATTAGTTGTTTAAGCGATTGATAATCTTATGGCAAGATTAAGCAACTGTATTGTGGGCAACACTGTATTTTGCAGTGTGACATAGTAGCTATGATTTTTGTCCTCTATTCTACGCGCCATAAACATCAATGTTTCCTGCTGAACAGTTGATTGAGCATAATCATAAGACATCAGTGACTTGAATCATTAATAACTTTTGTTCCTAACATTTGATCGAAAAGTAGTCTTGAACAAAGTTGTAGCTGAGAAAATTGTCAACAAGCTCAGCTATCATTTTCTAAAGTAGAGTGAACTGGTGAGTTTGAGATAGATATGAACCGAAATTATGGTTTCTCTATAGTAATTCCCATATAAACTTCAAATGGTTTGTGCAAAGTCAGTTTCTCACTAAATGAGTTCAAACTTTGGGAGGCTAATCAGGGCCCAATTTGAAACCGTTTGAGCACTGTTGAGCGAAAATTTAAAATTTTGCATCAGTCTAGTGAGCACCCCACCATGTCACGGAAATTGATCGTAGAAAATTAATGCTTCGTTGACTCTTTTGTTTTAAATACGTAGACTCCAAGGTATTTGAAGGTCAAAAATTGTGTAATGTCTCTGCCCAAAAGATTTAGACGCAGTTGGGCTGGAAACCACTTCCTTGTAAACACTGCCAATTCAGTTTTTTTCGTTGAAAATTCAATCCCCAAATTTCAAGCCCAGAAGGACAGATTATCTAGGGAATTTTGCAAAGGTCCTTACAAGTTTTCCGCACGTGGACCTCTCAGGGAAACCATGGCATCGCCTGCAAGGTGTCTAAGCGTGCATCGATTACCTAAGCAGTTATCAATACCTTTGACATAGAAATTATAAATTAAGGGACTTGAACATGAACCTTGGTGTAAGCCCATGCAGCTTATTCTAGAAGTTGTCAGTTGACCTAGATTGAAGGTTATTTGTTTTTCTGAAAGCAAATTAACCAAGAAATTATTTAAAATACCGGGTAATCCGTTACTGTGCCAAATGACTGACAGTATGTCTATGGAAACTGAATCGAATGCGCCCTTAATATCCAAAAAGACTGAAGCCAATTGCTCCTTCCCAAGTAACAATTTTGGTTTTATGGGGGTTCGTTTGTTCCTGTACTCTTTCGAAAACCAAATTGCATATTTGAAAGCAGGTTGTTTGATTCAACCCAATGGTCAAGTCTTGATAGGATCATTTTTTCTAATAATTTCCTCAGGCATGCTAGCATAGAGATCGGACGGTAAGAATTGTGATCTGACGCTGGTTTCCCAGGCTTTTGAATAGCTATTACTTTACCCTATCTCCATGCTGTTGGAACTATATTGAGTTCCATAAAGGAATTATACAGGTTAAGTAATCGACGTTGAGCGTTATTCGATGAAAGAAGCGCTATTCGATGTTATTCGATGTTATTCGAGTTATTCGATGAAAGAAGCGCCATTGAAAATCCCAGCATTGTTAATGGTTCATCCAGAGAACCGTTACTTCGGGCTGTATCCCGTAAAGTCGGTTGTGCTGGGACAAAGCCTGGACAAACCTTTTTAGCGAACTCGAATATCCATTGAGAGGAGTATTCTTCATTGGAGGATGAGCGGTTTCGCATATAGCGAGCCTTTTTCCATAGCGTTGTCATGGAGGTTTCTCTAGAAAGTCCCTCGATAAAAGTACGCCAGTAATTTCTTTTCTTTGCTTTCAGTAAGTTTCAGTAATTGTTCTCAAAGTTCTGTGCAAAGTTATCCTGAATCGGATACAGGAGAAGATCGACGCGACTCTCCGACGGCAGCAGGCAGGATTCCGTGCCGGAAGATCTTGTGTGGACCATATTGTCACGCTCCGCATCATCCTGGAGCAGGTCAATGAATTCCAAGAGTCCCTTTATTTGGTATTCATTGACTACGAAAAGGCTTTCGACCGTCTCAATCACGAGAATCTGTGGGGCGCCCTGAGATGCAAGGGAGTCCCGGATAAAATCGTCAACCTTACTGAAGCGCAGTATGAGGCTTTCACGTGCAGAGTTCTGCATAACGGAGCCATGTCCGACCCTATCCGGGTAGTCGCTGGTGTTAGACAAGGATGTATACTATCACCGCTACTGTTTCTCATCGTAATCGACGAGATCATGGTAGGTGCAATTGACCGTGTACCGAACCGTGGGCTGCTTTGGCAGCCTATCACCAAGGAGCATCTCAACGACTTCGATTTGGCTGATGATGTTGCTCTACTAGCACAACGGCGCTCTGATATGCAGAGTAAGCTCAATGACCTAACCGAACGCTCCTCTGCGGCGGGTCTCACCATCAACGTCAACAAGACCAAATCCTTTGATATCAACACGGGCAACCCTTCCAACTTTACGGTAGCGGGGCAAGCAGTGGAGAAGGTCGAAAGTTTCCAATATCTTGGCAGCCAAATAGCGTCGGACGGCGGGACCAAGAGCGACATAGGTGCACGAATCAAGAAGGCTAGGGCTGCCTTTGCGAGTTTACGAAACGTATGGAGATCCAACCAGATAAGTCAACGCACCAAAATCCGAATTTTCAACTCGAACGTGAAATCCGTGTTGTTATACGCCAGCGAGACGTGGCGTGTATCAGCGGAGAACACTCAAAAGCTGCAGGTCTTTATCAACCGATGCCTGTGGTATATAATTCGTGCCTGGTGGCCTCACAACTGGATCTCGAATGCCGAGCTCCATCGTCGATGTCATCAGAAGCCGATAGCAACAGAAATTCGAGAGCGAAAGTGGAGGTGGGTCGGCCACACACTTCGACGGGGCGGAAACGAAATCTGCAAGCAAGCGCTGGATCCCCGTGTCGAAACGTCGGGTAAATAAAAACTCGTTCAATTTAACAAAGACTGCGTAGCCGTTCAATAAAATATTCAACGATACAGTCGATCCTCCACCAGGTCTTCTTTCTGTTCCTTCTTTACACGTGAAATATCAATCGGATGCATCGGGTGTTACTAGATACTACAGAATCAATACGTTTTGCATATTAAAACAATATAATTCGTAGTTTTGGTGCAAGGCGTAACAACCAGATGCATCATAGAGTTGAAAATTTGAAATACGCCATGCAAAAGGAACCGTTTTTGATGATTTGATTTCTACTTTTTCGTGTTTATCAAGTAGTTTGAGAACTGTTCTCTCTACATGTGACAAAACATGGTTTGTTCACATTTTGGCTCTCCCGCCCCTTGCAAATGTTAGTCTAGATTTCATGAAACGCACTCCACCAATTGTAGTGTGGAAAGCATAACCATCAGGCGTGAACCATTGAAATTCAATAGAGGAAGAACATAGACAAAGCCTAAATGTATGCTTCCATGGTATGAAATCATGAAATTTTTGCTGGCCTTTTTAATTTTACCCAATTGAACTAGAATTTTAAAGCATATCAATTGTAATATCTTGCCAATAGCCGCCTAAAACAACATTTAGATGGAATTGTACTTAAATATCGATTCCCTATGTTGATGAAATGTAGATCTTCCTTAGCATGGGCATTTTACCCACATATCCCCTAATTACAAATTGTGAATTATACTTAAAATGTAGATAGGTAGTATGTACCTGTACCTACATGGACAAAGGATAAATAATCCCACTGTAATGCAGCGCAATATTTTAGCTAAATGCTTGACAATAGGCCATGAGCAGAATTATGGCACTTTATGGCTTATCGAATAACTTAAATTTAAGAACGAATTAAGAAGACATTTATAAATTGCCGATTCATCTTCCTAGATAAAATCCGATAAAATCATGACAAAATGCAGCAATTCACATTTCCCTGCCTAATGTTTCCCCCGGCAAACCTAGTTAGGCAGCTCTACTTCCGACTGCCAACACACGCACTGCAACGCCGCATGTCCGCAGCAGCGCTAGTTCCGCGCAATCAGCCGTATATCGGAACCATTCCATTAACCAAATTAAAATCATACCAGTTAAAACTTGCAAACTCATTTAACGAGAGCATTTGAAAGCAAAAAAAAAACCAACACACCAGCAAACAGCCCAAGCACCACTGTCACAAATGGGAAAACCACATCAACGCTCGGCTGCCAAAGCGCAATAAGCTTTTTCCCGGGAAATGTGTGTATATCGACATTGCCTCCACCTCCATTCTGCATTCGCCTCTAGCAGCATCATCGTCATCGTTTGTTTTTTTTTGTCGTCGCCGTCGCTATGCTTCACGCGCGCTGTGACGCAAATCACGACGAATTGGCTCCTGGTAATTTTCCCCCCTCATCCTTTAAGGCCTCCCCCATTTCAAGCTCGCGCCTGCTGCTCCGGCGCGGCAACCGGTATCACCTTGGAACAACGCTCTAGAGCGCGTTTTCAATGGCACGAATCAAACAATTCAATCCAAATCAAGGTTCAAGTACTCTCGCGTCATTTAATTATTATTATTTATTCATACCAGGCAATGGCCACGCGGACAAAAAAAACGTCGAAAAGGGTTCGGCAGGATTATTTCGTTATCGTAGCCTACTAAGGCAGTCAGGCAAGCTCACGCACACACTTACAAAACACATTAAATCGGTGAATGGAACAGAATCACTGACTGTTACTCTGTTACTCGTTAGGAAACACTTGCATGCTTACTTTTGTTATGGTTATTGTTATTGTGGTTATGCTGGTGCGTGCCAATACCTGGACTCGGTCCGGGGCTGGGAGATCCGCCGAGGGGTGACGCCGAATGCGGGTATCCGTTGGACATCTCCAGAATTCCGCCGGAGGGATACACTGCAATGGGGGTGAGAAAAATGGATTAGAACTGTGCGATTACATGCAGAGCAGATCACTCGAGGAATAATTTCTTTAGTATAGTGACGCAACGACTGTGTTGCAGCAAGTTTAGCCTTCTCGGAAGCCATGAATGCGAACATGAAGGTCGTAATATGTACAGGGCAAAGTTAGGTGACAAATTTAAAACGGTAACTTCCTTGTTGGTTTGTTATCCAACGATGAATATAATAAAAGTTGCTGGCATAATCTTTTAATGTTTCAATCCAAAAAGTTGCATTAAATAATCTTTAGAAACCTTTTCTTGAATGGTTTGTCGCTCGTCAGGGAAACGTTCCATAATAGTACGCATTTCCATGGAGCCGCATGGTGCCACACACATGTAACCTACCTGAATCCGTTTCTGAGCTGGAAGGCCGCGGACTAATACTATTGTGTGCCATCTGGGGACTGCTCTGCATCATGCTGGAATCGTTGTACGTCCCAATCACCGGCACCGACACTGGCAGCGAGTAGCTATTGCCGGCCATGTTCACCCGCCCGCTCGCCGACAGCTGCTGGTTCCGTTGCATCATGATCTGAAAGTCCTCGTCGATCTTGTTGTACTTGGCTTCGGTGCGCGGCGTGAGCGTATAGCTGTCTTCCGGTTCCGGCGAGTCCGGCGACATGGTGCCATTTTTGTTCTCCTTCTGTGCGTTTACCTGCAACTGTGAAACAGACAGAACCTTACAGGAATTACGACTGCGATATATGACCCGGGTGGGAGGCACGGTGAGAGCGAGAGAGTGTGATAAGCAGCCTCGGTAGTCTCAATGGAAAATATTACCGCACGGGCACGTACTACAGGACACGCACAGGGAACACACGCGCACACACACACACACACACTGCAAACCACACTGCAATGCGATGCAATCGAGCATAGGAACTAAAAGCATAACTAAAGGTAGGAAGGTCGTAAAATGCGGATTAACAGGTGTATAATCGTAAAGAAGGGATACTAATTCGAGTGCTACGAAACGAACGGACTGGAGGCGAAAAATCAATTTATGTAAATTTACTGGCAAGCAGGTAAAAGTGTCCTCTCTGTGCTCAGTCGGTAAAGGTTCAGATTTAAAGCAAGACCACGCTGGGAGGTGACGGGGTTCGATTCCCGGTCCCGGTCTATGAATTATTTGGGTTGAAAATTTTCTCCACTTTCCTAGACAATAGAGTATGATTGTACTTGCCATTGTAGGTGCAAAAAGAGAACAGGCTTAGAAATCTCTCAATTAACATTAAGTTGAAGGCCAACGTAAAGTCCCAGTAGGGACGTAATAAAGCCAAAAAATAAGAAGAAGTTAAAAGTTTCGGCGCAATTCTCGGAAAACTAGGTTTATTTTTAACACTGACTAACTTCCCAAGCAGCACGCTTCCATCGAAATAAGTTGCTGCAACATGATTGTGACTGGAATAAGGGTTCTCAAGACCTAGCAAGTTTTCTTTTTTGCCGAACCAGGGCGTTACTCTTGGCAATGATGTACCAAGAATTTTGGGAAATATCCGAAATATTTTGATAAGTTTCGAAAACTTCAAGGAAGTTCCAAGCGCTACATTAAAGTCCTTACTTTTGGGAAGTTTCAAGATCTTTAAGGGTAAGTTCTGAGAAGTTCAGGACAGTTCCATAAACATAAAAAAAATCGTCCTGCCACGGCGGGACAACGGCGAATGCCGGAATATCTCCGGAATGTTTTCGGGTTGCGGGAGGACCACCCGCTGTTATGAAATTTCCGACGATTTATGGTTTTCAAGAAAGAGGTTTTTTTCAAGAAATGGTGCTGCGAGGTAATAAAATAGCAGCACATTGATTATGGGCTGTCGAGGTCCGGTACGTAAAAATTAAGCATAATGAATACATCTCATATAGAGTGGTGTTTACCGGTTCAGAATTGAATCGATATAATGAACCGGTACACGAACAGCGGTTCATAGAAGTTGAGCTGTAATTTCTGGGAAATTACATATAATTAAATAAGCATAATCAATGCATGCCACATAGATTGGCTTTCACCGGTTCAAAAACGAATCGGTAAAATGAACCGATTGAATAACGAGCAGTTCCACGCCAAATAATCAAAAAAAAAACTTTGCAAAATTTTGTGTTATGGACAATCATTCACATTTTTACACTTATGAACACTGCCGTTATACGCATAAGAGTCACACGGTGCATAAGGATTGCATAGAACAGAAGACAGTTATGCGTGTAACGGCAGAACATCTCTGGATCATAAAACTGCAATCAGCACTTTTCCTTGAGACGAAAGAAAATTACTAATTCTTCGAGATCTTCAAACTTTCCCAAAAGCCCAGTCATTTCTGAAGTTATTCCAACTGCCATAAAGATCTCTGAATTTCACTAAACTTCTCCAGACTCCCCTGAACTTCTCAGAACTTTTTTAAAGTTCGGTCAATTTTTTTTTTAAATTAGCTGATCTGAAAGAACTTCAACTTTGATCTACCCTGAAGTTACCGTTAATTGCCTGAAGTTTTCGAAAACTCTTTGAAGCTCGTGGAACTCCCCTTATAATCTCTAAACTTCTTTGAATTTCTCTGGACGTGCCTTGAAGGTTTCGATCCTTTATGAACTTCCCTAAATATCCAAGAAGTTTTCTTAATTTCTCTAAAGTTCCGGCAATTTTATTAATATTCATAGAACTTCCACGAGGACCTGGCTATTTTCCTAATATTTCTGAAATATTCCATAATTTCTCGGAGCTTCTTTAAAGTGCCAGCAAATATTTTAATGGAACTGCTCTGAAGATCTTTGATCTTCCTCAAAGAACTCATAACAGCTCTGAAAAATGAACTGAATGAAGCTGCCGATAAATCCCTACGCTTCTTTAAAACTCTTTGGGCTTGCCTGAAGATCTCGGAACATTTCTGAAGTTTTCGAAAGTTCCCCGGGGTTATTTTCCTGAAATATTCCATAGTTTCTCGGAGCTTCTTCAAAGTGCCAGCTAATACTTAATTGAACTGTTCTGGATATCTTTGATCTTTCTCAAAGTACTCATAACAGCTCTGAAAAATGAACTGAATGAAGCTGCCCTAACCTTCTTTAAAAATCTTTGGGCTTGCCTGAAGATTTCGGAACATTTCTGAAGTTTTCGGAAGTTCCTTGAGAAGCTGGCTATTTTCCTGATATTTCTGAAATATTCCATGATTTCTCAAAGTTTCTTTAAAGTTCCAGCAAATATTTAATTGAACTGCTCAGAAGATCATTTTTAAAGTTTTCAGAAGTTCCCTGAGGACGTGGCTATTTTCCTGATATTTCTGAAATATTCCATAACTTCTCGGAGCTTCTTTAAAGTTCCAAAAAATATTTCATGGAACTGCTCTGAAGATCTTTGATCTTCCTCAAAGATACTCATAAAAGCTCTGAAAAATGAACTGAGTGAAGCTGCGTATAAATTCCTAAGCTTCTTTCAAACTCTTTGGGCTTACCTGAAGATCTCGGAACATTTCTGAAGTTTTCAGAAGTTCTTTGAGGACCTGGCTATTGTTCTGAAATTTCTGAAATATTCCATAATTTCTCGGAGCATCTTAAAAGTTTCAGCAAATATTTAATAGAACTGCTCTGAAGATCTTTGATCTTCCTCAAAGAACTCATAACAGCTCTGAAAAATGAACTGAGTGAAGCTGCTCCCTAAGCTTCTTTAAAACTCTTTGGGTTTTCCTGGAAATCTCGGAACATTTCTGAAGCTTTCGGAAATTTCCTGAGGACGTGACTATTTTCCTGAAATTTCTGAAATATTCCATAATTTCTCTGAGCTTCTTTAAAGTTCAAGCAAATATTTAATGGAACTCCTTTGAAGATCTTTGATCTTCCTCAAAGTGCTCATAACAGCTCTGAAAAATGAACTGAATGAAGCTGCCTATAAATCCCTAAGCTTCATTAAAACTCTTTGGGCTTGCCGTACGATCTAGGAACATTTCTGAAATTTTCGGAAATTCCCTGAGGAGCTGGCTATTTTTCTGAAATTTCTGAAATATTCCATAATTTCTCGGAGCTTCTTTAAAGTTCAAGCAAATATCTAATGGAACTGCTCTGAAGATCTTTGATCTTCCTCAAAGTACTCATAACAGCTCTGAATGATGAACTGAATAAAGTTGCCCCAAGCTTCTTTAAAACTCTTTGGGCTTGCCTGAAGATCTCGGAACATTTCTGAAGTTTTCGGAAATTTCCTGAGAACGTGGCTATTTTCCTGATATTTCTTAAATATTCCATGATTTCTCAGAGCTTCTTTCAAGTTCTAGTAAATATTTGATGGAACTCCTTTGAAGTCCTATAATCATCCTCAAAGTACTCATAACAGCTCTGAAAAATGAACTAAATAATGCCTATAAATCTCTAAGCTTCTTTAAAACTCTTTGGGCTTGCCTGAAGATCTCGGAACATTTATGATGTTTTCGGAAGTTTCCTGAGTTTCTCAGAACTTCGGTAAAGATAATTGAACTTCTCTGGGGTTATTTGGTCTTCTCTGATGTTCCTGAAGCTAACCTGATGTTTTGAAATTCTTCTTAAGTTCTTGGTACTGTCCTGACATAAATGGAACTGTCGTAAAAATCTTCAAACTTTCCTGAAAACATTTTGACTTCTGTAAAATTTTCAAAACATTTCTGGAGTTTTCCAAAATTTGCAGGAGTTCTCTGGGCTTCCCGAAAATTCCTGGAACTTTCTTTCTACTTTCGAAAGTTTCTCGAAATGTTCCTCAAGCAGCCATCTAACTTGATTGAAACTAACCTTAACAGATCATTCAACTTCCCAGAAATTCTGGACTTCCCGGAATCGATTGAGACTACCCATAAGATCTCTGAGCTTCCGTGAAGATCTCTAGACCTAGCTTCTCTGAGGTTTTTGGAACTTCTTTAAAGTTTTTACGATTTTCCTCAAGTGGTTCGGATTGCTCTGAAGTTTTTTCGAATTCCTAGAACTTCGTAAAAATTTCTGCAATTTCCCTGAAACTTCCCAAAAAGTACCCAAAATTTTGCAGAATTTCTCAGAATTTCCCAGAAAATTCACGAAACTTCCACGAAATTCTTGGTATTTCCTTACACTCGTCGGAACTTTTTAAGTTTCTACTTTGTTGTAGACCACCCGAAAGTTCTCGCTACCCTAATAAATAAATACCATAAACGAACTGTATGCCGTATGGGTAAACTATCCCACAAATGGTTTGAATGATACCCAGAACACGTCGTTAAGCTCTCTTTTATGGTTATTTTTATTAGGGTACTCTTCTAATGATTGCCCTGAAATTACTATTTGTTTTTTTCTCTCGGCTGGATTGTCTCTTCGCCCTAAAATTGATGAAACTCTCCTAAAGACCTTAGCTTCACGACGTTTTCTGCACTTCCGTGAAGTTTTCGGAACTTCTGTGTAATTTCCTATTTTTTTTTTTCCTTAAGCTCTCTTAACTTTCCTGATCTTCTCTGGACCATCTTTAGTTTTTGGAACTTCTTGACTGTTCTCGCAATTTTCTAAATTTAATGTAACTGACTTAATGTTCTCGAAATTATTCGATTTTCCTCAAGTTGTTCGGATTGCTCTGAAGTTTTTAACGTAGGACTACGTCTTTAATTTCTATACTGGGGGTCACATTAAAAAAAAAATCAAAATTCAGACATGTAACGTAAAATCCCAAACACGGACGCAACGATAGAGCGCCAATCGAACAAACGACACATTGCGCATGCTCACATGAGCGAGCTCAATGCTCGGTTGAACGCTCAACATTCCACCAATGAAAGTAAGGGAGGAGAAAAGCAGCGATAATCAAAAACGCTTGTCAAATCGGTTTTTTCTTCATTTGCTTTCGAGCAATGGACGGATAAGCATCGTACACGACGTATGAGTGGAACAGCATGCATCGCACCAATACAAAGACGATGCAGTGTTGCCACATTATTTTCATTTTCAATCTGTATTTTCACCTTAATTTTTCTGGCTGACAAAAATCTGTATAAATTCTATAGTATGATCTTATTGATGATCATCGAAAATATACTTCCATTTCATTTGAAGTTCAGAAATAGTTGGTTCATAGCTTAGAATCTTGAAGAATGACTTAAGTTGGCTTTCTAAAGAATTAATCTATTCAAAAGACCTTAAATCCTGAATCTAGATTTTTTTTTGAGTGATTTTTATCTTTTCTAAAAGTACAAAAATTCAAAAATCAAGTTCCAGTAATAAGAGACAAATCGGAAAAAAATTAATGAAGAAACAATCACATTTTCGTAAAATTTTAATTTTTCATGCTCGAGATTACGAAAATCTTTGTCAGGTCATTTGTTTTCTTATTCAAGAATTAATTTTTATATGAAGTATTCGTTGTAAAATGTTATGCTTGATGTTTCATTTTCTCAATCAAACCAAAGTTCAACTTTATTTGGCAGATTAAAAGGAAATTTAATTCGCTAGCTGTTGCTCGAACCTATGTACTTAAGTGTAATCAGTATTAGGCACCATGACTAGACCGCCGTCATCCGGTCGGCATTGACTTGCACTGGTGTGGCCACCATTTGAAAAAACAACCGCCCCTCTTTCAGGGCCACCAATTCAAAAACGGAAAGAGTTAAGAACTAAATGATCAACATATTTGTTCCGTCCACTAGCGGTCCTACGTCAAGCCTCCGTTCGTGCCCATAGGCACAGACTCTTCTACTTTTTTCTAGAACTTCGTAAAATTTTTTGCAATTTCCCTGAAGCTGATGGAACCGCCTAAATTTTGCAGAATTTCTCAGAATTTCCCAGTCAATTCATGAAACATCCACGAAATCCTTGGTAATTCCTTACACTCCTCGGAACTTTTTTTGAAGTTTCTACAATTTTTGTGGACCACCCTAAAGTTCTCGCTACTCTTCTAATGATTGCCCTGACATTATTATTTCTTTTCGTTATATTAGAGACTTTCAGTACTTGGCTGGATTATCTCTTCGCCCTAAAATTGATGAAACTCTCCTGAAGAGCGTAGTTTTACGACTTTTTCTGCACTTCCGTGAAGTTTTCGGAACTTCTGTGTAGTTTCCTAATTTAGTCTCTTAACTTCCCTGATGTTCTCCGCACCATCTTTAACTTTTGGGACTTCTTGAATGTTCTCGCTATTTTCCATGTGATCATGTTACAATCGTTATAAATCGATGGAGACGCATGGTAGTCTAGTCGCATAGGAGTATTGAGCGAAAACCCAAAACTTGATAACTTCAAAAAAATATAACTCAAAAACGAAAAAAAAATACATTGCTTAATATTATTATATTTTTCCTAAAAAGTATTTTTTTTTTCATTTCATATTTTGATCTTTGCAATCGGCCCTGTCGTTCAAAAGTTATGAATTCGTTAAAAAAAATTTTTAATTTTTTTGGACCACCCTAACATGGAAATGGTTACCATAAAGACAAAAAAAAAATACGAATCTAATCTTTTGCGATAAGTGAACAAAAATACAATTTTTTTCAAAATTCTGAGAACCGCTATATTGTATTGCTATGGCTGAATATCTATGAAGTTTTCTAAATTTCTAAGAAGTTATCTGGACTACAGCTTCTCGATTTTTTTTTTCTAGAATTTATGGAGTTATTCTGAATTTTTAGAAATTGTCCTTTACAGATCTTCAAACTTCCCCAAAAGTTGGAACTTTCCTGAAATTATTGGGACTTCCCTTAAAATCGCTGAGCTTGTCTGAAGGGCTCAAGAACTAGCTTGTCTGAGGTTCTTGGAATTTCTACAAACTATCCACAAGTTCTTTGGAGTGCTCTGAAGTTTTCTTGACTTTTATGTTTGTTTTTTTTTTTAGGTATTCTATATCTTATTCCAATATTTTTAGAAAAATCAAAACGCGTTTTTTTTCGGGACTTTAACAAGGGGCAGAACTGCTCTCAGTTCCCCTGCATTTTGCATATGAAACACTTGTCTCTAATCCCATTATAAGTTTAATTTTCTTTAAGTATTATTTCAGCTTCGCAAGAAAATTATTCCGGAAATCGTAAAAGCAGTGTTTTCACCTCTAAAATTCAGTAAGTAAATTCCATCTCAACAGCAATAGTAACAACATCACAATATAAAAACTTGACTTAGAAGCTTATTTTCCGAGCTAACCAGATTTACAAAATGCATGTAAACTCCGAAACGAGTTTGGTGTGTTCAGATAATGTTTATTCTCAATATTTAAAATCTTAGATAGGGGAAATGGCTCCAATGTTGGCCTATGGATCTAAGATTGGACCCATCGCTAAAAATCTGCTATTTATCAATTTTATCTAGATGAAAGCGTCATTGGGACGGTACTAATGGATATTTTTGGTCGCTATTGAAAATTTAGTCGAGTGCTGAATTTATGTATGGGCCCAAATTAGGGGCATTTAGGCCGACATTACATCCATTTCCCCTACCTACTAGATCAATAGTTGTTGAGTATATCTTCCAAAATACAGTTATCCCATAACGTAACTGACCTTCTTCACTTCTACCGTCGGTGTTGACCTTTCTATACATATTTATTTCGCTCATTCTATTCCTTAGAGGTAGCCTAAAGGCGAAGACAACAAATCAAGAAGACTGGCAACTCTTCCATTTTCTCACACGAACGCTATGAGACAGGTACAATCGCGTCATCTGCCGCTCAAAGGTAAATGCTTCGAACGAATTTGATAGCAAAGATTACATCCTCAGAAGAGTATTTGCTCATTTTTCTATGCGTTGCTTCCACCTTCACTCAAGCGCAGCGCCATTGTATCTATCACTTGGATTCTGGCAAAGTGGCCAGTCTTCTTGATTTGTTGTCTTCGCGAAAGGGTAGGTCTGTTCTAAAAAATCGACATTGAAAATCAGGGAGTATATTTTTTAAGATTCTGGGTGAAACATCTATTAAGAGACGCAAGTTTGCAACTCTAATTAAAATTTTGAAATGAACAACCATACTCAAACTACACAGAGTAATTAAGTTGTTTGAAACTAGCGAGGTCAATCATACTTATTTACATACTGTGATTAAGAAATATTTCCCTGAATTAGAATGAAATTCCCTGAGATTCCCTGATTTTCCCCGTTTTTTTAGTTTATCGACACCCTGTTCAAGTTTTTCCTTATCATCAGAAGTAAAAAAAAATGCGGGAATCATAGTTTTGAGAATTTCATCATAGTTTTGAGAATTTCATCATAATTCGGAATTTCAAGGAACTTCTGATAACTTCACGATAGCACTTCAAGATTAAAGATTCTTAATGTTAAGTTCCAATGATCTTAGCGCAGGTCCATAAAAACCAGGAAAATGTCAAGCGACACCGGTGGTAAGCGTGATTACCTCTCACCCCAGAAGTAAAGCCGTTGGTCCACGACAGAAAATAAATCAAGGAAAAAAATGAAAATGTCAAGAACTTTTCCATTAAATTCAGGAAAATTGACAGGAACTTATCAGAAGTTTAAAGATTTTAAATGACTCCAATTGAGTTTAAAAAATTTAGGAGAAGTTATGTGGACTTCGTGGCTGTTCTGAGAACTTTAAAATAGTTCCATGAATAACAGGAAAATTGCGGGAACTTCAGGAAAGTTCCAACAGCTTTCGAGAACTTTGAGACAGTTAAAATAAAAAAAAAATAGCGAGAAATTTCAAGAAGATCAAAACATTATCAGAGAACATCAGTGAAGTTAAAACTGTTGTCGCTAAAAACTGTTGATCCAATAAATTCAAGGAAGTGCAAAAAACGTCGGGATGTTAAGATATTTTCAGGACAGTTTAGTTGAATTCAGGACAATTCCAGAAACATCCTCAGATTAATAGCGAGAACTTCAGGATAGATCAGAGAACTTCAGAGTGATCCTCATGTTTTCAAGAAACTTTAGAGAAGATTCGAGGAATGAAAGGAAATACTTGGGATTTCGAGAAAATTTCATGGACGACAGCGTGGTAATAAGGTAAAATCTGAGATTTTGGGAACTTCAGGAAAGCTTTGATAACTTCAAAATGCTTCATGAAAACTGCAGGAACTTGTAAGAAGTTCAAAGATCTTCAACTCATTTGAATTTCTGTACACTGTCCCTGCAAATTCTCCCCGAGAATTCCTTTGAGATTCTTACGAACTTTCTATATAACTTAGAAGTACCTGAAAATGTTCTAAACATTTGTTGGGGCACCTCAGTTGAAGTTCGGTGAACTGTTTCCTCTCAATAAACCCTCCAAAATGGTGGTCCTCTCACCATACTCTAAATCATTTTTGAAAGTTTTGGAAACGATATTTGAAAGCCCTTTGACCTTTCTCTAGAATTCAGGAGTTCCTAGAAATCTTCGGAGGACATTTTGGGACACTTCGGTGAAAGTTCTGTGAATTGTTTTCTCCAAAAACTCCTTCCGACAAGCCATCCAAAATACTGCTGATAGTACGCTGGAAATGCTTGGAAATTTGTATTGGAAATGTTTAAAACTTCCTTTGAAAGTTATAAATATTGAAAGTATACTTTGTGAGATATTTCAGTTTTTACTCAAAATAACTAAAAAATAAATTACCGTCTATAATTTTCGAAGAAAGACTACAACCACAGACAAACAGACGTAGCTCTTCATTGTGTATCTTCGTTCACGCATTTAACGGTTGATTTGAATATTATCAGTTCCGCGAACTACTCGCCGCAGCGCTGGCAGCGGATCACTTTGACGTTTCTATACATTCTATAGAACTTTTATGCAATATTGTTTGCGAGTTAGCGAGCAAGCTTGTTTTCCGCGAGAAACCTGAAAGATTTCGCTACTGAGGTCCTATGTTTTGAGATACTATGTTTTCAAGAAAATTTTTTTCAAATAGTTACGTCTGTTTGTCTGTGCTACAACTTTGTCTCAGACGTCATTTCGATCCGAAGTGACGTTTTTGTGCTACAATTTATTGAAAAAAATACAAAGACGCCACTTTGAAAAAAAATCAACATACAAAATGACCGATATTTTTGGGTAAAAATGTAAATGATTTCCCATAACACACAATTATGCAAAGTTTTAAACAAATCGGAGAAGATCGAGCTTTTTTTCCGATTCGTCATTGCTCATAAATGCTTTCAATATTTTTTTAATTTCCCGGAACTTCATTTAAGTTCCAGATTTTTTGACGATCATAGGACTCCGAACTATGATCGAAGTTTCCTGGACTTTTTTCTTGGAATATCTTTAAACAACCTACATTTTTTTTCAGAAGCTAATCCAATGTTTTGGAATATCACAATATATCAAAGTAATGGTTGCAGAATCAGTGTTGGCAAAATCAGAAATCAATTGATATTTTTCCGCTCTTATGGGCTCGCAATATCACGTGTGATATTGGAACAAAATATCATGCTTGATATTGATTTTACCAGCTCCTTTGATATTGCGAGACTATTCACAACGTGCAAAGATCAAGCTGAGAGTTGACTCGACACAAAAATGATTCAGTTGTACATCGTTTTCTTAGAAAGAGAAAGCATAGTTTGCTATCTCTATTTAATCTTCACCGATGGCAGACGCGAAGGGACTGCTGTAAGCCGTTTTGGAAGTTTCGGTTGCATTCGGGTGTAAAGCAAAAATCATTCAACTGAATCTCACCACAGTTTGGTGAGATTTGCAGCTGGTGAGTTTTGTTAGTTTGATATTCCGAGCTGCAAAATCACAGCTTGCGAAATCAACCGCAGTTGTTTGTTTGTTGATTTTTGTCTACGAAAATCAAGCGTGATCTTGGGCGTTGGTGAGATTTGATTCTTTGATATTTTCCCAACACTGACTGGTTGCAGTGATGAATATACCCAACAGGGGAAAAAATACCCGGGAGTAGCCAAAATTTGCCAGGAATTTCCGCAATTT
The DNA here is from genome assembly GCF_037179485.1 of Ochlerotatus camptorhynchus. Classification (NCBI taxonomy): domain Eukaryota; kingdom Metazoa; phylum Arthropoda; class Insecta; order Diptera; family Culicidae; genus Ochlerotatus; species Ochlerotatus camptorhynchus. Next base: position 786,454 of record NW_027041058.1, read on the forward strand.
TTCGGATGTTCATGGGACTTCTATGAAGTTCTCAGAACCTTCCCGAAGCTCTCTGACCTTTCTAAAAGATCAATAAACATACCTAAATATGTCTGGACTTTCTTGAAGTTCATTTAAAATTTCTAAAATAGACTGATTGATTTACTGAAGTTCATGAAACTGCCCTGAAGTTTTTGGAACTTACCCCTTAAAGATCTTTAAACATCCCCAGAGCTCAGAACTATCTTGTAGTTCTCGGTGTTTCAAACTTCTCTGAATGTTTCGCATATTTCCTAATGTTCTTGAAACCAGGGCTTCACATTATCGTCTTTCATGACGGAAAATGAAAATATATATTTTAAGCATATAAAGATTGAAGACTACACATTTAATTTAGCTTCCATCCACATATTAATCTTAAAAAAAATTACGAAAACATATTAAACAAATTGAAAGAGCGATGATATGGTGTCGGTGAAAGGGGTTAAGAGCCACAAGGTTTCGTTTCATCTCGATAATAGACGTTACTTTCATTGAAAGGGATGAGCAAAGCAACGACGCGAAAATCCACAGCCAGCCTTTCGTTCTAAGCAGGGTTCTGCATTTTCGAAAAAAAGAAAAGAAAATGAACTCTCCGCAGAATCGCTTCATTTCGAGCAATATCATTTTCGTGTAAGTCATCGTGTTTCTTGTTATCGAGTCACGATGAACATTTCTCTTTTCAAACATGACTGGACTATCACTTGTTTCGTTCGTCGAGTGCTTCAGTTCAATTTCATTTGAAGCAAAGACTTGTTTCAATTGACGCAATGAATGACTCGAAAACTGCTTCCTTCGTTTTTTCGGGGCTCATTCGACTTGTCACCACCTGACGACGCAGGCATCAAAATAAAGTATCCGGATAGTATCCGCACAATATAGGTTGCCGATAGCCTTCCCTATCAGATTAGGTGTAGTAATAAGATATTATTTTATATTGAACGAAAATTAAATTAACGAGGCCATTCTGGACTCCAAGATGGCGGCCATCGGGGTCAGGGAAAGTCTCAAATACCCCACAATATAGGTATTTTCGAAACGAGGACGACGGTGCGGAAAATTGATATTCGACGTTATTTTGGAATCCAAAATGGCGGCCATCAAGTTTCCTAAAACGTGTCAAATACCCTAAGATCCATAGGGTTTCAGAAAAGGTGTCAAATACCCTACAATATGGTTAGTTTCAGAACAGGGACAACGCGTAGATGCCAAAAATCGATATCAGATACCACTTTGGAATCCAATATGGTGGCCATCAGGGTTCAGAAAGTGTTAAATACCCTACAATATGGGTATTTTCGGAATTAGGAAAACGTGTACATGTAAAAATCGATATTCGATGCCATTTTGGAATCCAATATGGCGGCCATCGGGTTTCACAAAAGTGTCAAATACCCTAAGATCTGGGTATTTTCGGAACGGGGACCACGCTGAAAATCAATATTCGATGCCATTTGTATACTATTTGACACTTCTTCTTAAATTGAATTTCAAGATGGCCTGGCACATCGATTTCTGGCTTCTAGATGTCAGTCCGATTCCAAAAAAGACGGCGTGATATCATCCTGAAAATACCCATATTTTAGGGTATTTGACACTTTTCCGCAAATCGGAAGCCGCCGTTTGGATTACAAAATGGTGTTGGATATCGATTCCCGGTTTCTAGACGTTACCCGGATTCTTAAAAAAAACCGTTTGTATGGGTGTTTCCAGAGTGATTTGAGATTTGGGCGTAATTGAATTTGTAAACAAATACGTCAATCACCGATTTCTCGCGAATAAAAGCTCAATCTCGAAAACTACTAACGCTATGAGGTACAGGAATGATTCCCCTATCATTTGGTATAGTTTGTTTATTAAGTTGAGCTTTATTTCAAGAGAAATCGACAATTGACGTCTTTGTTTACAAAAGCAATTACGCCCAAATCTCAAATCACTCCGGATTTGATGGATTACAAAATGGCGTCGGATATTGATTTCCAATCTCCAGACGTCACCCCGATTCCAAAAATACCCATATTGATGGGACGGCATCAGCATTTCCCACTTTTTTTCTGAAATAGGAAGCCGTCATATTGGATTTCAAAATGGCGTCGGATATCGATTTCCGGCCTCTAAACGTCATCGCGATCCCAAAAAATACCTATATTGATGGGTATTTGACAATATTTCCCACTTGTTCTGGAATCGGAAGCCGCCATCTTGGATTTAAAAATGGCGTCGCATATCAATTTTCGATCACTAGACGTCACCCCGATTCAAAAAGTACCCATATGGATGGGTAAACAAACCACCCAACAATGATAAATTTTACAACCACGTGCACAGATCTATGCGCACACGCTAAAATGAACACGAGTCAAGCCAAAACAAACAGCATGAAAACCGATCGAAAAAGGTTCTGTTGATGTTGACGGGGATCTGCTTGAAGATAAAGACACAATGACTTTCAATTAAAAGTGATGGTTTAGAGCTTCATCGTCACGTGAAGATTTTCGATTGAAAGTGACTTTGTGGGGCCCTGGTTCTAAGCGTGCTTGTTTTTCATATTCGTTTCGTGCTGATAGTCTAGCTAGGTGAAAATGATGCGTTAAACACGTTTTATGAAAGAGACCAAACTCGAGCTCATTTTAGAGCTTCGAAAATGTAGGACCCTGCTTGGAACATATCTGCAGTATTCGAAGCTTTCCTGAAGTTATAAATTGCTCTAAGAAACTCTGAAGTTTCCAAAATATCTCAGAACAAATAAAAGTTCCTGCAATTTTCCTTAAACTAGTGGAACTGTCCTGAAGTTTCGCTGATATGTACCCCGCAAAAAACTTATAAAATCTGACCAACTCAATCAGTATACAATTGTTATATTTTTAATTCGGCGAAATATTTTCCTAGCGTTTGATTTTAACGCAAGGGGCGGACCAATAATTTTTCACTACGAGAGCGCCTAATGAAAATTTGCATCCACAAAGTCCTTAATGCCTTTGGTACTTGTCTTCACAGGAACACATGAGCATTCATTCATCTCGAAAATTCCCTTATGTAGTAACCAAGTAACCATGCGTAACCACCATGACAGGGCTTCACCGATGTAGAAAGTTGAACTGATTTTGATGACAGCTAAACTTACAAAATCTCAACAACAAGCTGAATATCAATACGAAGCCGTAGGAACCTTCAGAATTCAGATTATGACCATTCGTACAGCTGCGACCTCCAGACGACTTAACAAAAAAAACCTACGAATTAAACGACCTTAAAATAAATTTGACCTTCTGCCACCGGTGGGATTATTTCACGAACAAAATCTTATAACAGATACGTATTCTTTCCGTAGCACTCCAGGAAAAACCTGCCCCTGCTCGTAACACTTTTACATCACTTCGAATTATTTTCTCTGAAAAGCCGGTTGCATTATACAAGAAAACTTCTTATCTAAGAATTCGTCGGGAGCATCATAAGTTGGCCAAAGTTCACTTCACGAGGACGAAAACTTTTTGCTCAACTCTTCCTGTGCTAAAAATGAGGCAGAAATCTACGCTGCCACAATTAACTTTTTTCCAAGTGATACAATGTTACTTGTTCGTTGAATGATTAGCACCCGAAATGATGTAAGCCTTTTGCGACCACAGGAGCACAAGTGGGAGAAAGGAAATATGCAATAATTAAAACACATCAAACAACCTGTTCGTTACGACGAATGCAAAATATAGTGGGAAGAAACGAAAATAAAAACAAAATTCTAACAACGTAAGGAACTCATGTAACATAAAAGCACCGCGTAGAAGGTTAAGTCGTCGGTCGGGCGGGATCACAAAGAACGGAAAAAGGCAACGCGGCAGTAACAACAAAATCTAACGCAATCATTACGGCATATTACAGAAGAAAGAAAAACAAAAGAAGCAGAGAGAGAGAGAGGGGAGGGTGTGTGTGTGTATGTATGTTACTCAATGCAGAGACTGCAGCAGGGGGAAAAAAGGGGTAGTAGTTGTTGTTATTCTTTTGATTCAACTTTGTGGTGGTGCAGGTAATACTTTGCATGTGGAAAACCCAGCAGCGGCACTCCACCTCACACAGCACACTCCGGCGTACCTCGATAATGTTCTTGTTCGTCAGCGACTCATGCGGCTCGTTATACTCGGTGTACTTCAGCAGGACCTTGTCCATGTCGGTGCTGGCATACTGGTACAGCTTGTTGGTGCTGCTGAAGATGATTAAGGCTATTTCGCAATCGCACAGCACCGACAGTTCGTACGCCTTCTTCATGACGCCGAATTTGCGCTTGTTGAACGTCACCTGTTGGAATGTTGGCGAGAAAATTGAAAAAAAACAGAGGGATTAGAATGTGACATGGCAGCTTCTTCGCACAATTAAAATCTATTATTAAACATTGGAGGCCAATTATGGAATTCACAGAATGGTTTAATATCTATAAAGCGCCGGCGGCGGAACCATGGAATATAGCTTTGATAACGTCAACTTTGACAACGACTCGCAGGCACGGATCGATCGCCGAAATTTGCCACCGTTGGCACAGTGGGACCATTCGGAAAAAATACGGTCAAAATCTTTCTCATATTTCCCGGTAAAAGGCATTAAAAAATAACTGTTTATAGATAATCATATTTTTTCAGCAGAATTGCTCTACAATACGTAAATTTTGCAGAAAAATATAAGATAAGATTTGCATTAACATGTTGTTGATCTAGATCTCCAAAATCTCATGGAAGCATAAATTCGTATAAAATCAAAGGGTCTCCTGCAAAAATTTAGCCTAAATGTTGTTTTGGTATATTGAAAAAAGCATAAATCAATACGAAGTATTAAAAATTCTTAAAATCTTCCAGGAGTTGAAGTTCTATATGCCTAAAAACATTTGGTGGAATACAATGTGTTGCCAAAATATTTAAATTGTATTGGAGATATTTTACAGGTTAATATATATCTTGTTCGATTTCCACTTTTGAGCATTTTAAGTCTCCGTTCGAAATATAATTTAAGATTATCAATACGATGATTCGACTTAATGATAGAATGGGTAAACCTTCGGGAAGCCCCATAATATAATTGCCCAAGTAACAATTTTGGTTTTATCATGGTTTTGAAGAGGCCTCATAGGCTTAGAATGGACTTAAAGACCACATTGAAGTCGAAAATGTTGCTTGTGTGGTTTGGAATATTAGGTTTTCCAAAATTTCTGGAGTTCAGATCTTTATTATTTTTTTTATTATATTATTATATATTATACTATATATAATAGTAACTTTAACACTCATGGATCATTCGTGACTTATCCCGGTAAGATTTAAGTTCATGATAATGATGATTACCCCTACGTTTGAGGTGGATGATTTATCTCTAAGATAATCAAATACATTGACTTCAGCGTGAGAGGTATGGATTCAGATCTTTATATTTTACAGGCTAACCAAGGTATTCTACGATATCCTGACTAATCTTGTGTACCTGATTAGCACAAAGTGCAGAAATTATTTTTAATTTATCTCTGGACCAATCATCTCATGATTTTTTTTAAGTTCGTTGATTGTGTACGGTGTCGAACATTTGCAGGCCAAGCATGATCGGGTATGCAAGGAGTTTGAGATCGGACTTTTTTTTTTAATTGGCATGAATTTGCTTCTCTATCTTCAAGTAGCTTCGTGACAAGATATGTCTCGGTTAGGCTCTATATTAACACTACTTTACTCGGAGAACTGTAGCAAAATAATTCAAAAAAATGTTCATCCAATGACAACCAAAAGAAGAAAAAAGATACCCTGTAAGCTATCTTGGTAGCTCCACATGCTCCAAAAAAATGAAAGAAAAGAATAGATTTGTTTTGTAATTTTGAGGAATTTTGATACTTTACCACAGTGAAAGCATAATATGAAAATTTTAAACAGAAGTGCATATTAAAAAAAAATGATTGATTCCATGTAAAAATGCAAGTTTTATAAGGGTTTAAATGATTCTTGAAGACTAAATTATGGCCTACAAGACTATGATAAAACCAAAATTGTTACTTAGGATGAGTATACATTATCTTTCCCGGTGCGATTTGGGTTTTCCAGCATTTTTTCCCGTTTTTTTCCCGGTAAATCCGAATTCCCGGTTTTTTCCCGGATTTCCCGGTTTTTCCGGTTGGATGGACACCCTGTTATTAAGGTGGTATTACGCTTGGAAAAACTAACTTTTTGTAATCACAAGGTAAAAGGTTTATGGCAAAGTTGTAGAACTTCGAATTTCATGGAACTTTTCTGAAGACACTAAGTTTCTACATCCTAAGTCTAGCTAGATATAAATGGATTTTTGTCAAAACTACCTTAAAATCCAGTGGCGTCGCCCTAACCTCAATCTACCTGTTCAACAACTCATAAAACGTAAACAAATAAAACAATATTGATTCCAATGGATACAAATCAGTGAAACTAGAAGATCCTGTGCCTTTTGAAACTGATTTGAATGTAAGCATGTCCCTAAATAACGTTTTCAAAGTTGTTGAACAGGTAAAATGTGAGGTTACGCGACGCCACTGTTAAAATCAGCCTTATTTTAAGTATGTTTGCATCTTAAATCTTAGCTAATCGATTTTACATGTTCTACAAAGTTTTCAATATCATCAAAATACACAACTTTTCTAAAGACGGCAATATAATTTATCCCTTCGTTTGCCCCGTAACGTGGGTCGATCACCTTATCGTGGTGCGTTACGGGATGTAAGATCTACCACCGATTCCTAGTCCTGAGTACTTCAAACTTGGGAAACAGGATTTTTCAAAAATCAAAGGAACACATCTTAGTCCTTGTTACTTTTTATGCCTTGTTGATAGTTACAAGACTCGGCTTTGCCCACCGAGGATGAACTTGAAACAAGGAAAAAATGATTTAGTTAGTCTTCATCTATGTGATTCCTTATCTTCTATTCGTTGTTCCATAGTTTGAAGCAGGGTTCTGCATTTTCGAAAAAAAAAAGATAAGAAAATAAACTCTCCGCAGAATCGCTTCATTTCGAGCAATCGAAAATGACAATGATCGATATTCGACGTTATTTTGGAATCCAAAATGGCGGCTATTGGGTTTCAGAAAAAGTATCAAATACCCTACAATAGCGTATTTTCGAAACGGGGATGCCGCGTAGATGGCAAAAATCGATATCCGACAATATTTTGGAATCCAAAATGGCGGCTATCAGGATTCAGAAAGTGTCAAATATCCTACAATATGGGTATTTTCGGAACGGAGACGACGTGTAGATACCGAAAATCGATATTCGACACCATTTTGGAATCCAAGATGGTGACCATCAAGTTTCCTAAAACGTGTCAAATAACCAAGATATAGGTATTTTCGGCACGGTGACAACGATATCCGATGCTATGTTGGACTCCAATATGGCGACCATAGGGTTTCAGAAAAGGTGTCAAATACCCTACAATATGGTTATTTTCAGAACAGGGACAACGTGTAGATGCCGAAAATTGATATTCGATGCCATTTTGAAATCCAATATGGCAGCCATCGGGTTTCAAAAAAAGTGTCAGATACCCTTAAGATCTGGGTATTTTCGGTACGGAGACCACGCGTAGATGCTGAAAATCGATATAAGATGCCATTTGTAGGCTATTTGACACTTCTTCTGAAATTGTAAGCTACCATCTTGAATTACAATATGGCGTCGTTTCACAGTTTTTCTGAACCAAAGCCGTCATCTTGGGTTTAAAGCGACATCAATTTTCGGCGTTAGATAACGATTTTCTGCTTCTAGATGTTACCGTGATTCTAAAAAAGAACCGTTTGTATGGGTATTTGATATAATTTAAAACTTTTTCTTAAACCGGAAGCCGCCATCATGGATTTCAAAATGCCGTCGGATATTGATTTCCAATCTCCCGACGTCACCGCGTTTCCAAAAATACCCAAATTGATGGACGGCATCAGCATTTCCTATTTTTTCTGAAATAGGAAGCCGCCATATTTGATTTAAAAATGGCGTCGGATATCGATTTCCGGCCTCTAGACGCCAATACGATTTCAAAAATACCTATATTGATGGGTATTTGACAATATTTCCCACTTGTTCTGATATCGGAAGCCGCCATCTTGAATTTCGAATTGGCATCGCATATCAATTTTCGATCTGTAGACTTCATTCCGATTACAAAAATACCAAAATACAAAAAAAAAAACCACCCAACAATGATAAATTTTACAACCACGTGCACAGATTTATGCGCACACGCTTAAATGAACCGAGTGAACAATCAACAAAAGTCATAAAAACTGCGCGAATTTGGATCGAACAGCTTCGCTTCAATGCAAAAGTAGGTTCATTTGACAATGAAAGATGAAATGAACACGAGTCAAACCAAAACAAACAGCATAAAAAGCGATCGAAAGTGGTTGTGTTGATGTTGACGGGGATTTGCTCGAAGAGAAGACAGAATGCTTTTCAATTGAAAGTGATGGTTGACAGCTTCATCGTCACTTGACGATTTTCGATTTAAAGTGACTTTGTGAGGCCCTGGTTTGAAGTGGTTAAGATTAGGGTTCTGATGCATGGTCACTATCAATTTCATTCCTTAATTTTGTTGCTAGGAAATCCAATTTTGACTGACAAAGGGGCGCGCCTTTGGAGGGTGTTTCAGGAGTAATACGTCATGCACTAAACTTAGTACAAGGCATATACTACAATAGATCAAATTACTGGTCGCAGTAGTGTTAGGTCCGAACAGAGGAAAAAAAATCCCTTCATTTGCTTTGTAAAGCAATTTTAAAACAAGATTTCACCTATTTTGTAATTGCAATTTCTCTGAAAATGGCAGTTTCAGGCAACCAAAATTTAAATTGTTTGATCAATCATAATATGACGTTGATAATTAATGTTAGCTGTGATTAATGAATGCCTGAAATTGAAGCTGATCGCAAGATTTATTAAATTTTATTGAATAAGCCACTATTGCAATGTTTCCAGTTGGGAAATAGTACAGAAGGTAAATTTAATCTTTATATTCTACTATCAAAATTACCCGCATTATGACAGATACTCCGTTTTACGGTACCTTGTTTTAGTGTCTACGTTACAAATTTTGTCGATTTTTTTTAAAGAAACGAGGTACTCAATTTTTATGAAATACAACATCGCATTATACACCTGGTAACGTCTTTACAATCGCAGGGGATTGAATGGAAAGTTTATGAAATGTCTACTTAGAAAGGTGCAGGGAATCCATACTACTTACATACATCTCGATATAGAAGGGACCTTCGGATTGGAGAATTTGGTAATTGGAGAAATTTACCAACCCGAAAAATTAAGAGACGGGGATCGAACTCAGTTGCCTCCAGCATGGACCTGCTTTGTAGCTGCGCCTTTACCGACTGAGCTAACGGAATATCGTTTGAAACCTTTAATTTTTTTAAATAACATTGTACCATCTTCAGTTATTTATGTATAGTATAAATTATTGAAAATAGGGGGTTGAAAATGGGCCAAATTTGCGTGACATAATTAATGAACCTTTCCTTAACAAGCAATTCCAAGAGAAATTTGTTTCAAATTCTTGATAGATGTTAATGGAAACATTAGCCGTAAAATTTTACGTTAAATTGCCCTAAAATTCCGTTTTCCATTATTGGAATTTCCCGCTACATTCGAATAATTTCCATTAATTTTAACTTGAAATGTTCCTGAATTTTTACCCGGGATTTCCCAAAAGAGACTGACTGGATATTCCTAAATTTCCTATTTTTTTTTTTAATTCCATCTGCAATTTTTCACCAGAAATTTTCCTCAAATTCCACCAAGATTTTTTTTTTAATCCTACCTGCAAATTTCTATGTAATAGAATTCAGATGAACTTCAGACGGAATCTCAGGAAATTTCTAGACAAAATATTCTTTAAATTTAACTGATTTTTCGCCTATAATCTCCTTGAAGTGCTGTCTTAAAATTATTCGCAACTTTCTTTGAAATGTTTCCCAGAATTTTCCAGAAGTTTCACCAAAATTTACCATAAAAATTTCGACTGGAATTCTGTTAAAAATTTCAGTTTCAGACATATTCTCAGGTGAACTTCAGACGGAATTTGCGAGAAATTCTGGGCAGAATCAGAATTCAAAATCTGCCTAAAATTACCCTAAACTTTGCATGGAACTTCTCTAAAATATCACATGAAGTTTTCTTTAAATTTTCCTAAAGTTCTATTTGAAATTTCCCGAGGAATTTTCACCTAAAAATTCATCAACATCAAAGCATCGATCAATATAATTTATTTTGGAGTTCCCCTCTAATTTCTCATGGAATTTCGAGCCAAAATTAGGATTCATGAAACTGCTAGAGTTTACCTCAAATTCCACATGAAATTAACATAAAATATCACCTGAAATTTTCCTGAACTTCCATCTGGAATTTTCCAGATGAATTTCAATGTAATTCCGCTCCAGAATTGCGTCTGAAAGTTCTTTTGCAAATTCGCCAAGGAATTTTCCTGAAAGTTCAAACTGAATGTTTCTTAAAGACCACCCGAAATTTCCCAGAAATTCCAGCTCCAAATTGGTCACAAATTTCACCAAAAAAATTTCCATTAATTCAACCTAAAAATTTCTTGAAATTCCGGGAAGAATTTCTCTGAAATTTATCCCATCCCACCTGAAACTACCTTTACAATTTTTATACATTTATCTGCAGTTCTATAAACATAATAAAACACCCTTACATTATGAGATTCTATTGAATAATACCGGCCTAGATTTGATGAAACATTATTTAAAAAAAATTAATGCAAATTTTCTTGAAAATTAACCTTTGCGTCTCTGACGTATTTTACTGTCCTTAATGTTCTGGTTAATTTGGCTCTAGTTTTCTCAATATTTTTACCGATTCAAACCAAAAACCCTGCACATAATCGAGAAATTACCAGAGTTTCATAAGTCACACTTGATGGTCACGTCACGGTTGTGTATTTACACGGATATTCCTTGGGGTCTGTCCAATGGTGAGACAATTTCATGATATTTTTTTTTCTGATATGAACCTAGCACTTTTTGTGGATCATGCACGACTTATTACTATTTATACCGGAAATTATAGGTTTTCCCAATCGTCCAGGACATCAGTTGATTTGCTCTGCAATAATGTCTGTTGTATCGAAAAATGTCCGATCAGATTCAATGAGTCTATGTGGATTATGCATGATCTATTTCCGAGTAATACAGACGTTCAAGGTTCGTCACATCGTCCTGGAGTTCAGATAATTTGATCGACTAGATCAATCGAGATTGGGACAATGTCTTTAGTATCGAAATATTTCCAGACAGATGCACAGTGTCTATGTGGATCATGTATGAACTATTGTCATGTATACCAGATGTTTTGAGTTCTCCAAATCGTTCTTCAGTTCAGATGATTTATCTTACTAGATCAACCATGACTGGAATGAAGTCTGTAGTATCGAAATATGTCCAAACAGATTCATAGTGTCTATGTGGATAATCTTTAACTATTTCCACGTATACCAAATGATCTACGTTCTCCAAATCGTCCTTCAGGATAATATCTGTAGTATCGAAATATCGATTTGGAAATCCTAGAACATTTCGCATACACGGAAATAGGTTGGCATGATCCACATAGACACTGCAAATTTGTTTGGGCATATTTCTATACTACAGATATTGAATTAGTCTTGGGTGATCTGAATGATCTCCAGAATGATTTCAGAACCTGTAACATCTTGCATACGTAGCAATAGGTCGGGTACAAACCACATAGACACTTTGAATCTGTTTGGACATATTTCGATACAACAGACATTATTGCAGTCTTGGTTGATATAGAAGAACAAATCAACTGAACTCCAGGACAATTTGGAAAGCCTAGAACATCCGGTATACATGGCAATTACTCGCATATATACGATTCATTTATGATTTGACAACGAAAAATGCAATGGTTATATTGGAAAAAAAGGAAAAATGTCTCACATTGGACAGACCACAGGGAATTTCCGTGTAAATCTGGTGTGACTTATGGAATTGAGATCATTTCTCGATTATTTGCAGGGTGTTTGGTTTGAACCGGTAAAAATTGAGAGCCAAATGAACAGCAAAATTGATGACAGCGAAATAATCCGGGACGGAAAGGTTACAATGAATTCCACAATGTTTCCGCGATTTTCGCGACTGAATGTTCAAATCCACGAAAATCGCGAAATCCGCGAAATCCGTGAAATCCGCGCCTGTTGTAACGGCCCTGTAATTCATTCTGATGAGGTGTCTATGAGTGTTTCCGAAAAAACTGCGATGCACTTTTATGGATGTTCCGAATCTTCCGGAGGACCATCGTGTGGTCCCAAGGGGCTTTTTTCCTGATTACAACTCCGAATTCATAATGATAAGACGTCTATGAAATGGTTTTGAAAAAAAAAGCGGACCTCAAGGATAAGTTTCAATAATTGACCACATAAACGGATGTTCGGGATCTATCCGTGGACCATCCCGTGGTCCCCAGCGCCCATTTTCTGGTCACAACTCCGAATGTATTGTGATAAGACGTCTATGAGTGCTTTCGATAAAAAAAACAACGGATCAGTTTTATATATAGACCATTTTTACGGATGTTTCAGATCTATAAGTGGACCATCCCGTGATTGCCAGCGTCCATTTTCTAGTTACAACTACGAATTCATTGTGATAAGACGTCTATGAGTGATTTCGAAAAAAAAAACTGCGAAGCTCTAGGATCAGTTTCATGAATTGAACACTTTTACGGATCTTCCAGATCTATCAGTGGACCATCCCGTGGTCCCCAGCGTCCATTTTCTGGTCACAACTCCGAATGTATTGTGATAAGACGTCTATAAGTGGTTTCGAAAAAACCGTGTAGCTGTAGGATCAGTTTCAAGAATTGACCACTTTTACGGATGTTTCGGATCTATAAGTGAACCATCCTGTGGTCTCCTGCGTCCATTTATTGGTCACAACTCCGAATTCATTCTAATAAGAAGTGTATGAGTGGTCTCGAAAAAACCGCGGAGCGCTAGGATCAGTTTCATGAATTGACCACTTTTACGGATGTTCCGGATCTCGTGGTCTCCAGCGTACATTTTCTGGTCACAACTCCGAATGTATTGTAATAAGACGTCTATGAGTGGTTTCGAAAAAACCGATGAGCTCTAGGAACAATTTCATGAATTGACAACTTTTACGAATGTTCCGGTTCTTTTAGTGGACCATCTCGTGGTCCCCAGCGTCGATTTTCCGGTCACAACTCCAAATGTATTGTGATAAGACGTCTATAAGTGGTTTCGAAAAAATCGCGGAGCTCTAGGATCAGTTTCAAGAATTGACCACTTTTGCGGATGTTCCGGATCTTCTGGAGGACCATCCCGTAGTCTCTAGAGTCCATAGACTGAACACAACTCCGAATTCATTCTGATAAGATATCTATGAGTGGTTAAAAAAAATCACTGAGCTCTAAAATCACTTACATGAATTGACCACTTCAAGACGTCTATGAGTGGTTTCGAAAAAAAACTGTGAAGCTCTAGAATTAGTTTCATGAATTGACCACTTTTACGAATGTTCCAGATCTTCCGGCGGACCATATCGTAGTCTCCAGAGTCCATTTTCCGAACACAACTCCGAATTCATTCTGATAAGATGTCTGTGAGTGGTTTCGAAAAAACCGCGGAGCTTTAGGATCAGTTTCATGAATTGACCACTTTTACGAACGTTCCGGAACTGCTAGTGGACCATCCTGTGGTCCCTAGCGTCCATTTGCTGGTCACAACTCCGAATTCATTCTAATAAGATGTCTGTGAGTGGTTTCTAAAAAATCGCGGAGCTCTAGGATCAGTTTCATGAATTGACCACTTTTACGGATGTTCCGGATCTTTTAGTGAACCATCCCGTTGTCCCCAGAGTCCATTTTCTGGTCACAACTCCGAATTTATTGCGATAAGATGTCTGTGAGTGGTTTCTAAAAAATCGCGGAGCCTAGGATCAGTTTCATGAATTGACCACTTTTACGGATGTTCCGGATCTTCCGGTGGACCATCCCGTAGTCTCCAGAGTTCATAGTCAAAACAAAACACCGATAAGATGTCTATGAGTGGTTTCAAAACAAAAAACACGGAGCTGTAGGATCAGTTTCAAGAATTGACCACTTTTATGGATGTTCCAGAGAACCATCCCGTAGTCCCAAGAGTCCAAATTCTTGTCACAACTCCGAATTCATTCTGATAATGAGTGTTTTCGACAAAACCGCGAAGTTCTACGATTTGTTTCATGAACTGACCACTTTTACGGATGTTCCGGATCTGCTAGTGGAGCATCCTGTGGTCCCTAGCGTCCATTTTCTGGTCACAACACCGAATTAATTCTGATAAGTAGTGTATGAGGGGTTTAGAAAAAAAAAGAACCGCGGATCTCTAGGATCAGTTTCATGGATTGACCACTTTTACGGATATCCCGGATCTTAATACTTAATATGACCTACCGGAAACTAATCTAGATAGAGCTGGAATTAGGACGTAACAATGATTTCTTTCGATGATTTCTAGAAAGTTAAGGCTTGCCAATGCAAATCAAAGACTTCCCCTACCCGACGGTTATGTTGGTTTGCGTGGGCGTGGCTTGAGTTCCTAGAAATCATCGATAGAAGTCATTGTTTACAAAGGCTGTTACGCCCTAATTCCAGCTCTATCTAGTAATAGCGAATTTGTTTACTGTCGGGGTTGAAACACAGTGTGAAACCGAACTTTTTGTCTGACGTTTGCCAGAAAACAAGCAGAGCCGATCTTGATACCCAAACCAGGTTGGAACTGAAAAATAAACAAATTCTCTATAACAATTCCCAAAAGGTGGCCAACTATCTGCTTAACAACTTCTCCAAAGACATCAGGAATGTATCTCTTCAAATTGCCGTACAATCAGTGTTTGGTACGTGTATTCGTTAATGCTGAATCAACCGCATTGTAGGAATCCAGTGGCACGAATCCGTACTATAGGAATCTTGCCTGTACTTCATATAATGATTGATCAAACAATGTCAACAACGCCAGAAACTTCCATTTTCAGAGAAATTTTAACTGCAAAATTGGGGAAATCTCGCGTAACATTACAAAAGGGCCTATTCTCGTTGATCGATTCTCTTCTTCGACTTTCTCTTTGGTTCACCACGGCAAACTAAACGAATTTCTCGCTAAGCTCGCAGCACAGTTCGACAGAAGATGATGTTAGTTTGCGTCTGAAACAACACACTAAATGGGAAATCAATCGATCAACGAGGATAGGCCTTTTTGGTGTCTTAAAAAAAAGTAGTGTTCGCTCAAGTCTTTTTTTACGCGGTTTATTTTTAAACGGTTTTTTACAACGATTGGTTCCGCTGAGTAGCAGTTTACACGGCATGTTTATAATGATTTCTCGATAACGAGGTTGTATTCTTCGACTTGACTATACTTGATTCGAATCACATTATCCGTTTCAAGTCATAGGTAATCGAATGACATACTTTAAAAAGAACACAATTTTTGGTGTTAATACAGAAATTTTTAAAACATGTCCCATTGTTATAAATACGATTGGCATCAAAATCACATTTTTTAAGAAGATTAGTATGTGAAAATTCAAAATCTTGGTAGGTTTTTTTTTTTTTTAACTGTACATATCCCCCGTGTAAAAAAAAGACCCGAGTGTATTATTGTATTGATAATATTGAAAACTTTGTAGAACATGTGAAATCGATTAGTAAAGATTTATCATGTAAAATTAAAAAAAAGGCTTTAAGGTAGTTTTTTTTATAGCTCTCTAGACTTATGACGTAGAAACTTGGTGTCTTGAACAAAGTTTAATGAAATTCAGATCTACAGCTTTGCCAAAGACATAAACAAATTATCTTGTGATTACAAAAAGTTAGTTTTTCTAAGCGTAATACCACCTTAATAAAACTTTATTTGGATATTTCAGAAGATGCAGAATAAGATTTCATGAAACTTCTCTGATGACACCAAAACGCTAACACATCTAGAAAAGCGAGGGTTTTGACCGTATTTTTTTCGGAATGGTCCCACTGTGCGTTGGTAGCATAATCTAATAAATTATATAGTCAGCTATGGCTTTGGATTCATTTTCAGTCGAACGTGTCGTGTCGGCTAATTGCATCCGTAGGGTGTTTTGACAACTTAAGAATTGTTTACTGTCCGGGAAAGTTTGCATAACTGAATAATTTCGATTTCGCGCTTCTAATTAGCGAGAGTATATTTTGTTTTATAAACACTTGAAATGATGTGCCAATGTTTCATGTTTCCCGGCTATACCGATAAAAGCACTAAGGGGGCGAAATTATTCTTATTTTCGCAAACACCTTAACAATTCAATTTGATTGCACTGAGTAGTTTATACATCAAATGTACAATTTTCAAATCTAATCTGGGGACGGCGCACAGTGGCAGATGTCAGCACGGAGAAAACCTCTTAAACTTATGTAGGAGAAATGGATGTAATGTCGGCCTAAATGCCCCTTATTTGGGCCCATACTAAAATCAACTAAATTTTCAATAGCATCCAAAAATATCCATTAGTACCGTCCCAATTTAGATAAGATTGATAAATAGCAGATTTTTAGCGATGGGCCCAATCTTAGATCCATAGGCCAACATTAGAGCCATTTCCCCTATCTATTTTTGTTATTTTATATTTTTTTTCTAGATTTCCTACACATTGAATAATGTTTTCTCAAAATTTCATGATTATTGGATAAGATTTCGATTTTTGGCTACACTTTGAACAGGCAGCTGATTTTGATGATTTGCGTGTTCAAAAACCAAAAATTTAGGGCTGACATAAAATACCTATTAAACATTCAATTTTGGACCAATTTGATCACAATAGGTTTAATTTTGAAGGAGAGTCCAAAACTGTTCATGATGTATGTTTAGTTGAATGAAAAACCAATCTAATTTTTGTAAATGCATACTGAACAACATACTGAAACCGTTCGGAAAGGTCACATGCTATACATTCTATGGGAAAATGATCTCTTCTTTTCGAATTTATGGGTCCCAGTTTTCCCCTCGTTGCCCATTGTTATATTTTTAAACTTTCGGTACTTAGTTATTGAGTATAAAAATTAGATATTGCTCGCATTCCATAATTTCTGCACCGATTTTGATGAAACAGCTTCCAATCTATCGGGAATTGATTCTTGTTTAGATTTGTTAAGGTTATGGGTAATTTTTGTTTTATATAAACAATACTTTTTAAATTTTCTTGTATTTTAATTAATAGTTTTAAATACGTTTAATACTCAGCAAAAGTTATGCTCAATCATTACAAAATTAAAAATTTCAATTTCTGATTGATTGAATGCTATTTCATCTAAATCGGTCATGCAATGATGAAATGGTAGTTAAATCAATGTTATAAGGTAGTAAAGCTTAGCTACGCATGTGTTTAAAAACGTCCGATATGGTTATTGGTATAACAAACATTAGTCAAGTATTAGTACAAGACACTGAAGAAGTCTGCACCCGAGTAAAACATCTAAAAAATGGTTAGTATGAGTTTTAACGAAACAAAACTAATTTACATTCAACTATGTCGTATGATGCTAATTTCAAATAACGGACTAGAGTGGCAATTTATATACATCAGATGAAGAGATAAGAATGTAGAGTTGACAGTTCCGTTAGAGTACGGCAGTGTGAAAATTGTATATAGAGAGAAGAAAGCGAGCAAGGACAACTTTGAGGAAGGTACGAATCGGGTTGATCATCTCTCTTTACCAAACTCCCCAGTTGGAGAGGGATGGTGAGGGACGCTGAGTGCAATTGATGTCAACGTTGAGATGATTTCTAACGCTGCAACGCAGCTCAAATCGTCCTTCAACCCTGGACCCGATGGAGTTCCGTCCGTGTTTTTGAAGAAACATATTGCTTGCTTGTTAACTCCACTTCACCGTCTATTCCGGATGTCTCTCTCCAGTGGTATATTTCCATCCTTCTGGAAATGTGCACACATGTTTCCTGTCCACAAAAAGGGAAGCAAACGAGCCGTGGATAACTATCGTGGAATTACATCGCTGAGTGCTGTTTCGAAACTATTCGAGCTTGTTATTATGGAACCGTTGCTCTCTCACAGCAAGCAGTATCTGAGTGCTGATCAACACGGGTTTACTGGCGGTCGCTCTACAACCACCAATCTGCTATGCCTCACATCCTACATTACCGATAGTATGACTGAACGGGTACAGACGGACGTTATATATACCGATCTATCCGCGGCATTCGATAAGTTGAATCATGACATTGCGATTGCTAAACTTGACAGGCTTGGGGTGAGCGGAAATCTTTTGAGTTGGTTCCGTTCGTATCTTACTGGTCGCCAACTTATGGTTGCTATAGGAGATTGCAAATCAGCTAGCTTCTTTGCCACATCAGGTATACCGCAGGGAAGCCATCTGGGACCGTTGATTTTTCTACTCTACTTCAACGACGTGAACCTGGTTATCGAAGGACCTCGATTAGCATATGCAGACGACCTCAAAATATTTTTACGAATTTGCTCGATCGCTGACTGCCACAATCTTCAACATCAGCTTAATGTCTTTGCCAGTTGGTGTACTTTAAATCGAATGGTAGTGAACCCAGCAAAGTGTTCTGCCATAACGTTCTCACGAAAAAAGCAACCGATTGTATTCAGCTATGACCTGCTTGGAACGACACTCGAACGCGTGAATCAGGTGAAAGACCTGGGTGTGGTGTTGGATTCACAGCTAACATTCAGGCAACACATTTCTTATGTCATCAATAAGTCGTCTAGGACTTTAGGATTCATCTTCAGGATAGCTAAGAATTTCACCGATGTCTACTGCTTAAAATCTCTTTACTGCTCCCTCGTACGATCGACGCTTGAGTATTGTTCTGCGGTTTGGAATCCGAATTACAACAATGGTGCCGAGAGAATCGAATCTGTTCAACGTCGCTTTCTTCGTTTTGCGCTTCGTAGACTGCCCTGGAGAGATCCGCTTCGGCTGCCCAGCTACGAGAGTCGCTGCCAACTGATAAACCTTGAACCTCTCCGGATTAGAAGGGACACCAACAGAGCTTTGATTATCGCCGACACTCTACAGGGACGAATAGATTGTGAGGCTATCCTAAGGCAAATTGACCTAAACGTGCAACCCCGACCACTCCGTAACAACCTCATGCTGAGACTGCCACTGCGTCGCACGAACTACGGGGCATATGGTGCGATTTGTGGACTACAGCGTGTGTTCAATAGAGTCGCATCTGTATTCGACTTTCACCTCACACGTGATGCGCTTCGTCGGAGATTCTCATCTGTTTTCGCCGGCCGCAGTGACTGACAGAGAAAATTAGTGTATTTCCATTTATGTTTTTTTTTACATTCTGACCATGTTGCTTTGTTTTTCTTTCTGTGATTATTTGACATGTAATTTTACTATTATTATTTTTATGATTAGTATTATTAACATCATTTGGGCTACAGCCAGCCTGTTGATGTATGGCAACAATAAACAATTACCTCTCACCCCAGCAGGCCTGGGTTCAATCCCAGTCGCGCCACCGGGATGTTCTGAAGCAAAACATCTCTGATCACGCCTTCCTTTGGAAGTGAAGTAAAGCCGTTGGTCCCCGGTTCATGAATTGATGGGTCGATATGTAGGGTCCAGGTGTGGGAGCGCTAGTAGCATTGGTCCTCAGCACGGAAAACAAGATCGACGGAAAACAAAATCAAGGTACTTCCTTGAAATTATTTAAACTGCCCTTTGATTCTCTGATCTCTGAAATTCTCTGGACTTCTGTGAAGTTTCTGAAATATTTCTGAAGTTTTCATAACTTCTCTGATGGTCTCTGTACTTCCCTGAAATTCTCAGAACATCTTAAAGGTTCTCAATTTTTTTCTAAATTTACGATTAAAGATCTTTAAACTGCTCTAAAAGTATGAACTAAAGTCATGGAAGCCACTCTTAAGATCTGAAATTTATCAAAGATCTTTAGATCTAGCTTTTCTGAGGTGCTTAGAACTTCTTAAAAATCTGCACAATATCATGTTTTCTATATTTTTCAAGTTTGCTTAACACCTATGATGTGCTCTGAAATTCTAGGAACTTAATAAAAGTACCTGAAAATTTTCGTATGTTAAAAGAACCGATTTGAGGATCTACAACATTAAAGCTTCCAGTAAGTTCCCCATATTTTCAGTGTGTTAACTTCCCTTATGTTCCAGCAGTTTGTTACTGATTTTTTTCCTTGATTTGTTTTCCGTCAATCTTGTTTTTCATGCTGAACACCAATGTTACCGACGCCAGGGAGGCAGCTCCCACACCTGGACCCTACCTATCGACCCATCAACTCATGAACCGGGGACCAACGGCTTTACTTCCCGAAGGAAGGCGTGATCAGAGATGTTATACCTCAGAACATCCCGGCGGCGCCGACTGGGATTGAACCCAGGCCTGCTGGGGTGAGAGTTAATCACCCTTACCACTACATTACCGGCGCCGCTGATTGTTTATGGATTTTTACTGAAATTCTCAGCATTTCCTTTCATTCCTCTTAGTTTCTACAATTGTTGTGAAGTTAATAGGACTGCAATGAAGAACTTGAAATAAATCATTTATTTGTTTTCCTTAATTCAGGCGCTTTGAAATTAAATATCTTGAACTTGTACATGGAATACGAAACTTCAAGACATTGAATATTTTTGAATCTTGGACTTACTCAAATTTAGTACGTTTTTATTTTTTAACTTTATTAAAGTGAGAAATTAAGTAAGTGCTAAACTTCAACATTCAATGGATTTGATTGTAAAGCTGTTTCTTTAAAACTGATTGCCATGTCCTAAAACCGTTTGGGTTAATTACTGTGGTTTTTTGATCTTCAAAAAAAGCATATTTTGAACGCATTAAAAAAAACTGTCTTATTATAAGTCTGGAATTTATCCATTAAAGTTCTGACAAAACCTAGAAAACTCAAGTAATTTTATTTAGAAAAATGAGTCGCAAGCAAAGAATGATCAATCTTGATATAAATTCACTCTAAAAAAGTTGAAAATAGTGACTGATTACAAGAAAAAGTTACTTTAGTGACTTGGCCTTAAAAAAGGAGATATTTTAGTGACTGGCTTGAAACAAAATTACCAAGTCACTAAAAAGTGACTCGCTAGCAGCCCTGTGAATACTTAAATAAATAAATACATAAATAATTATATTTGCTTCATTTTTTAAATCTCTTGTTTTAGCAAAACCCAAGGACTTACAGAATGACTGAGTCATGGAACATTTTTATAGTCACTATGCCGAACGCTATTGAGTAGAACAGGTCATTAGACCGAATTGTAAAGAGTGAGAGATTGAATTGAGAAATTGGTATCAGAAATCTTGGATTTGATACCAAAGAAATCTAGGGAAAGTTTTAGGAGATCTTGGAATGAAAAAATGTTTGATCACTTCATAATTCTGAAACTTTTCAACATTTTCAAGGAACAACAGATTTACGAGATGAACTAGCCTACGGCTAAAAATCTCAAAAATAAAGTTTAAAAAAGGAGCATCAGACTATGATTTTTTAAACGAGATTTGTGGTTTAAAAAAATCTTCAAGATGTAGAAAAAAACTGTTTTTTTTTCTAAATTTGGGATTGAGAAAAAAACAACACATTATATTGGTCCTGGAAAGTTTTCATGGCTCTGCAACTTTAAAAATGTCCAGGGATCCCATAATGAAAAAAAATCGATAGAATTCCGAGTAGAATACCTAATATGGAATTTTTAAGAGAATTTAAGGCCAAAGGCTGAAAGCCTCTTTGATAAAGAAAAAAGAAAATTATGACAACAAAATTCTGGTAAACATCCTACGGGAATATTTACCAGGATTCCAAAATAATTCTGAGATAAGGTCCTTAAGGAATTCTGAGAATTTTTTGGGCAGAAAAAAGGAAGGTCATTTCATGGTTGATCAAGGAGAACTAGGTGATTCTGAGTAAAATTGTAAGGGGATCACGAGAAGGATTTTTTTTTATTATTTTTTATTTATTTGATAAGGCTCAATCGAATTAATTTTACAGAGTCGAGGATTCTTGTTTCCCATACAAAGCATCATAAAACTATAGTCAAAAGGTACAACACAATAAACACTTTATCTTTCGCTATTCAATAAGCGCCCTCCATCATAACGGGATCCACTTCCAGTGGTTTCATTGTATGACAGTAACGACAACGGGGGGCAGAGCGCCTCAATTGCAGCAATGGACGCTGTCCACGCAGTGGGAATCCTCTTCGATGAGCTCCAACGCCTGGCAACGCCTGAGCGAACTATCCGGAAATGGTCACTGGTTCAGGGGGTTTTAGCCACAGAAAGTTAAACTCTTTTAGCCTTGAAAAAGACTGATTGATTGGCTTGTGGTTGGCTTCGGTCAGGAGAAAAGAAATGAACTCGCGGCGTTAGATTAATTGTATATTGAACGGGATGAAGTGATGCGTATAATAGTTTGATTTGTACTGATGTAGGTAAAGTTTGGTGCCAGTACTTTTATACCTACCGACTCGATCGAGAATGATCGAGCCACGAGGATATTCCTACGTGATGTTTGGGTTTTCCTGCTGTGTGGAGTGTAGAGCGAAATACAATTCTGTGCGGCGTGTAGGTACAATAGATTTAGATTTCTGCTTGTTCTATGTCGCTTGTGCAGTGGTATCTCGGACCATCGCGTTGTCCGCGACAGACGCAAAACGTGCTCGTGATGCACACACTCATCACGAAACGGTTGCTTTCCAAAGTCGACGACGCATCAACCGAAAGAACTGCTGATGAAGAACAAAGAGGACGACCACACAATGGTTGCTGTCGAGTAAACAGACGATCGCGTGACGCACATCGAGAGTGGCCTGCTTCTGTCGACAGCCGAGTGAACACTGATCACGAGAAGGATAGCAAGTGAAGTTTAAGGATAATGCCTATGTACAACATTTTAACTAGAGTTCAAAAAGAATTATAAACATAATTTAAACGGTGTTCTGAAGATAATTTCAACAGGAATAGACTCAGGACGCTATCTGAGGAGAGTTTTGAGATTTTTTTTTTAAATTTTGAAAGGTATTGAATTCTCAGGATACTTCTATGGACGATTTCAAAGAAATTCCTCTGGGAATTCCGAAGAGAATTCCAGGGTACGAGAAAAGTTCCAACGAGCATCCCGTGATAATTCTGAGCAGAATTTCAAGGTTATTGAAAAAAAAGTTATTTGGATTTTAAATAGGTGCTAAATTTGAAATCCATATTGCGATTTCAGAAGTACAGTATCCGTTTGAATTTGGCAACAAGGCCGAAAATTTAGTGTTGCCAAAATCGAGCGGTTTTATTTTTAAATTTAATTTATGATTTCATTGAGTTGAGTCATCTTTATGACGTAGACGTTATTAATAATATTTCCTTAATTTAAAATTCTAATCACAAGGAGCATTATTTTCAAACTACGTTCAATATTTGCATGGTGCCAAAAACGAACGGTTTTGTGGTATTGTTGTCAGAATTGAACCGTGCCAACATCGAACGATTTCTATACAATTTTTATTGATTGCACAGCTGTATTTAAATTTAAATGAAACGGCTCTAAAATCTCAAGTTAAAACCAAGGTTGCAAATTCTCATTTCATTAATTATGAAATAATTAGATGCCATGATCATATTTTGAATTGGTAGGATACAAGAAAAGGTTGCAAAGAATGTGTGTGACATATCAAACCTCAATTCTTTAAATTTGTCGAACCTCTTAACGGAATCCCTTTATGAAGAGCTTTGAGTGGGTTGGTTTATTTCCTTTAAATTTCGTTATAATTGCTTATCTTTTGACAGATACGCGTATTTCGTCTACTACTTGCAGACTTCATCCAGTGCTAAGTACTTAACACAACAGTAGTGTTGAGTACTTGGCACTGATGAAGTCTGCAAGTGGTAGACGAAATACGCGTATCTGTCAAAAGATAAGCAATTATAACGGAATTTAAAGGAAATAAACCAACCCACTCAAAGCTTTTCATATTAAACCTGTTTATTTCACTTCATTGGAGTCACAATCAGCGATTTTTCACACACTCACTTTATGTTTCAAACGCATACTTTGTAACCACTTCTTGTAAGTTACAAGTAAAACATGCCATCATACCATCTTTTGGTTTTATTATTCCGAAAAACATTATTTTAGCTGAAATGAGTATTTGCAACCTTGGTTAAAACTCAACATAAATTTATCATGTCTCAGTATAAGTCATGTTTGGTTGATTTTACAAAAAGCTAGAGAAATTTATGTAAAACGCCTTTTTCTCGAAAAACCTTATTTTCTTGAAGTAAAATAATCATAACTTCTTAAAATTTGGCTCATTTTTAGTCGTAGTAAGGATCATTCATATACCACTAATTTTATTAAAATTCGTCCACTAGGTGAAAAGTTGCAAATCGAGCGTTTTACTAAAATAAATTTAACTTCATACAGGCTCTTCCAATAAAGACCAAAACTATAGCAATAAATCAATAAACATCCGTTCAACCACTAGCTACGATTTAAAAACACATATCTATTCACCATGTTTCAAAAAATTGCCCTCTAGGTACGGAAGATCAATTTTGAGATACACTGTACTTTTCAAATTTTCGGTTATTTCCCGGATTTTCCAGTTCGCCCTGGCCACCCTGAATTTAAGTTTCAGAACGGCTCCCTGTGCATTGTTGGAGACCACAACACAAATCTAAGGGACAGCGGGGAGCTATCGGAACATTTCTGGACGTTATCACTTTTCTAGAATTTTCAAACGTGTTTCTCTAATAGTACTTGGACCCGAGTTTGACCTTTTAAAATTCAAAAAGTAGTCCTTCTAAACAGCTACAGAAAAATCACACATTCCAATTGAGCGGGTCAGAAGGAAAGAGGGTGCCAGTCACAAATAGAAATGGACACTATTAATAGATAATATGAGTCGTAAACACTTATCAACACCGGCTCCATGAAGTGTCTGCGGAATTTATGGACAGCCCCTAATGTAAATGGGATACCGTAAAACTTTTTACCGATAAACCTGAATATTATTCCAGTCATATGTTTGGCACATAAACAAATACCTCTTAAATCTGTACTAACAAATGCTTTCCTAATGTTCGAATTTGGATGATTAATTATTTTTTAGAATTAAAACTAAATTAAGCAAATTATCAATTCTGGGATGAAGTTGATCATGCAGGTTTTTGTGCAATGCAATATTCAGAAGTTAGCATTCATACTTGATATGTGTTCCCAGAAGAAGAATCTGGTGTTCTAGTTTCAACAAAAAAAACTGCATATTTTCGAAAACTACAAATCAAGAAGACTGGCAACTGGTTCCCTTGTCCCATACAAATGTCAAAAGTCACTGATAACAGCACCTCTGACCAACAAAGGTGGAACTTTGAAGCACAAGTGTTAGTGAGACTGCTCATAAACAGTGACTGTGTGTGTGTGACCTAATGTCACCGAAACGAATAATCATAACACGGTAGGTTCTCGTTGTTGTTTTTGTTTTGCTCTACAAACTTTCACGGCAATTTGTATCCTAATCACAGCAAGCCGGTGGTTTTTCAACTCCAAACCGAAAAACTTGTCATGGTGGATCAAGTAGAGGATTGAAACTCGGATCGAAACCTAGTGAAAGTAACTTTTACGTGTGTACGATGAACCGAAATATTGTTTACTTTGCCTGTTGGAAGCAATCAAATATGTATAAGGAATTGGCGGCTTCCACCTCCGTTGAGTGAACTACCGTCATTCGAAATCTGCTGAAAATTCAAGGATTCAAAAAGAAGAAAGATCCGGTACCTACATCCAGGGCTTGAAAGGGGATCGCATATCGACTGTGACTGCGTGATCGCGTACGTTTTCTGCATTCAATGTGCGAAGCAAGCACGTCGGTTTGACTGGCAAAATGGCGCAGTCGTTCTGCCTTTTCTCGATTGCTTGTGTGGTGTTTGCCGCAGCAACTCGGTGGAAGCCGATTTTTCAATTCATTCATTCTCCCGCTTATCGTGCATGTTGAAAGTTGAAGCTGCAGAATGACCGGGAGTACTCTGCGTATTTTGTTTTCATTTCTCTTTTCCAATGGTGAGCTATGCTGTACGAGTCTCCCGATAAACGCGGTAGGAAATATGTTATATTCACCGCTATAACTCGGCTGTTTTCAAACCAATCGATCTAATTTTTAATATTTGAAGTCTCTGGTTAATACGTACAAAAATGAAATCGACTTCTTTCTTCCTACCGAGCCGAACAATGAATCAGATCCTTTGTAACACTGACAGATTCTCTTCGTCGATTTTATCTTTGCATGGCCATAAATATTAATTTCCAGCTATTTTCAAATCACAGTTTGATAAAAGAAGGTATTATCAGCAACGGTTTTGTAGCCAAGTAATTAACCGTTATGTGATCGACAAAAAAAAACACCTTTAGGAGCTCGACAAGGTACTTCCACAAATTGAAATACTTGCTACTACGGCCAAATTTGATCGATTTTGAATCTTTTGGTACCATAGGATTCAGAAACTTGTCTTCTTTCTGGACATTGCCAACAATGTCCATTCGGAATAGTCTGGTTCCCAGAAATCCGGATTTCTTGTATAATGTTCCATAAGTAAGCATTTTCTTGCCTCTCGCTAGAATATTGAAGGAATCGATATCAAAGTAGAATCTCCTTCAAGAAACAATTTCAGCTTACTTGAGGACCAGTTTAAGGTTTCTCCCCGGAACGGCCATTCCGGCGCAGGTTCCCGTAGGGCCTCTAGTGGCCATGGAAGAGTTTTGGAAGAAACCCCTACAATATGGGTATCAAAATTCATGAATTTACAGCAGGAGACTGTTTATCATAATTTTGTGATCATCCGATGGATTGTCCCGGAGTTGGTTCCCGTAGCGCCTCTAGTGGCCATAGAAGTGTTTGGAAAGAAACCCCTGCAATGATTTTTCAGATTTTGCTCCAGCTCCGCCAAAGTAGGTCCGTCCAGATTATTCTTTTGCGTTTGAGTTGTAATTTGCTTGTTATTTCATACCACAATAGCCTTTCGAGGTTTAAATGGCAATTACAAGGGAAAAAAAATATTTTGTTTTATTTTCTTCGTTTTAGCCTTTTTCCAAAATGATATACGGGTATGCCTACTATCTTTTCTTATGTAAAATTTAGAGACCACTTTTTGAAAGAACTTTCTCAAATTTTCTCGTAATAATTTCCTTATAAAAATCAAAGAGCAGTATAAGATCGCAACCAAATGGGTTCAAATTTCTGGAGAATAGTCAGAAATTATAATCGATTGAGCAGGGTAGAGCAAAATCTATATTTTTAAACACCCTTGTATAGAGGTTAGTCATGGATATGCTAAAGATAATTTATGAACATTTTCAGCCTGTTGTTTTAGCAACCTAGCAATCTCTAGCGTAAAAAATGTATCGAATTTGAGGGAAAAAACGGTAAAGCATTCGAACTGGGGTCATTTCTTTATTATCTTACAGGTTTGTCCTAATAACGGGTGGTTAGGGAAATGTTACGTTTATTTTATTTGCGAGTGGGCTAAAGGGTATCAGAGTATCAAAATTTAATAAAATGTTGCCCTTGGGTAGAGTTTATATTAGATGGAAGGAAAAAATAGAGTTTATCTCAGCGAATTACAGTTCAACTTTTCGAGGTTTTCAGAACATCACTTGCTATAAGAGTACATAGCTTAAGAACGAATGCTCTTAGAAACAAGGTTGTAGAGTGAAGCACTACTTCGGAATATTGTAAAAGTTTCCGTTATACTCGTCAAAAATAATGAAGACAAACAGCGATATCCAAAATATATAAATGTAAGAAATGATTTGCTCAGAAGTTTAATTAAAAAAGCTGTGTGTATGGCGCTGTCGGAAGACTGATTTTTGGGGGTTTGCCGAAGTGAAGTGAGGTATGCTGCAATGGAACCGCACCTTAGATTTAAATGATGAATAAATTAAGAGTGATACTATCTGCTCACCGCTTTTTCTGCGCTTTCCTTCAATCAATTGAAAAACAGCGATGAAATAGTGGTGACCACTAGCACAACACCATCCAATTTGTTGAGGCACTACGGTTGAACAAAAATATATATCTTACCAAGGGTTCTTATGACGATTTGGTCTTCATTCTCAAATTGCACGTTAATCCCCAAAATATGACGACCATGTCGCGATGCAGAGTCGATCTTCAGTGAAATTAATTGTCCTCTCATCTCATGTGGAATGTTTTTCTGAATTTTCTCAGCATCGATGTTAATGCATTTCTTGGTTTTCCCCGATGAAAAACTGGTACCTAACGCACTAGCTAGCGTGTCAAGAATCGCACGCATTTCGGGCCAGTCAATCGAAGACAAAGGCATATTCCTCAATGAATCGACAATAGCCACAGGACGTTATTTCATTTTCTTCGATTTTGCTTCCACTTCCTCACCTTCCTTAAAAAAACCCTTTCCTTGGCCAACGCAAAATGTGTACTGCGAAAATTACGCACAAAATTTCCCGCATCAAAATTCTTCTGGAAATATTTACAACTTTCATCACCACTCAACCTACACCACACACCCACGTAATTTTGCACAACGAAATCCTTCGCCTAATCACGAAACTTCCTCTTGCCTGCGATTTTTCTTTCCAATTTCAACCAGTTTCTTATTAAAAACAACACTGCTAAGTTTGCAAATATAACATATAACACTATCTGCGCTAGAGGTGACTGCCGTAGAACTGATTTTTTTTGCAGTCATTCACTACAGCAAACGACAAAGGGAACTTGACCGAAATGAAAATGTGAAAAAAAATCAAAACGAAGCAGAGTGACTAAACGAGAGAGGATTTTTTACGAGAGGGAGCAAGAACTGATTTTTCTACCTATTCGTAAAGCTGTGCATTTGGAAGAATGAATGCGGAAAGTAGCGTGGAGCAACGGATGGTATACGAAGTACCGCACACAAAAGACTACATGAAATTGAATGAATGGTTATGTTGACTGCGCATGAAAAAAAGGACAGACAGAAGCCCTGCCTACATCACGATCCAACGGAAGGCGTAGCAGGATCTAATGTTGGAGAAAATGAAAATGAAATGTTGAAGGACTACAATCCCAAACTGTGTATATTTCCATTTTAGATGTTGTCAGAACCAGGGAATCAAGGAAATGCTATCTTCCGATGCTTACCGACTACGAAAATACTAGAATCATGATCAGTGTACAGTAAGATCATGGATTATAATTTGTGTTACACATCATGATGAGCAACAAAAACGATAATCTACTGATATGATAACAATCACTTTGTAATGTATATCAAAATCTAGGAACTTGCTGTCTTCGGAAAAGTTGTTCTAGAGGTCAAATACCCTACAATACGGATATTTTTGGAATCGGGATGACACATATATTTTGAAAATCAATGTAGGTCGCCATTTTGAAATTCGTCATCTCGGCCGTTGGTTTCGGAAAAAAAAACTGTCAAATACCCTGCAATATGGGTATTTCTGAACTGGAATAATGTATAGATGTCGAAAATCGATGTCAACCGCCATTTTGGAATCTAATTTGGCGGCCTTAGGATTTAGATAGAACTGACAAATAAACTATTCAACATGGCGGCCGACATCAATTTTTGACATCTACACGTCATCCCGTTTTCTAAAATGCCCACATTGTAGCGAAAAGTTGTTTCTAAAATCAATAGCCGCCATCAATTTTGGACAATTTTTCTTAAATCGATGGCCACCATCTTGGATTTCATAATGGCGGCAAACATCGATTTTCGATCTCTATACGTCATCCTCATTCCGAAAATTCACATATTATAGGGTATTTGATTAGCCTTGTCTGAAATGGGGAATTTTCAGTGACGACAGCTGATGATGATGATCATGATCTGTTACGCAAATGATAATCGCATTATCGTTTCCAGAACCGTCCATTGTGATTTATGGATTTGTACTAATCATGAGTGTAACCAAAATGAGAATGTCTGAATCGTTCATTTTGATTCCCTGGTCAGAACATGAATCCACCGGATAGTGATCCTCTGTATGCTTTAACAATTCTTGGAATCGACCAACCCGTTCCAGAGAATGATAACAACAGTGTCGGATTGGCCAGTGACATTCAAATGGTCAGCGAGTACTGTGCCAAGTTGCCGAACGTCGCAACTTAAAGCCCCCCGTTGTAGCGAGGAGCCAAAGTCATGTGGAACGGGCATGCATTTTACTAATGCACCATATGAATGCCCATAAATGCATCACTAAAGAGCTTAGAAAAAGAAGAGGATAGTTCTGAGATAGCAAATTACTGATCGAGGAAGGTCCCATTGTAAATGGTATCATTGCCATAGTTTTAATTTTCACAACAAATTTACTTACGTTCAATTTCAGCTGGATTTCTAACTCGTTGCCAGCATAAAGCAAAGAAAGACACGTTTCACTTTTTACGACAATCATAACCAAACCAATAATTGACATCTAATTATTTCTACCTATGTGTGTGAATGCACTCTTGAATTAACACACACCATCATACACAGATTCCACTGCTGCTCAGAGTGGCGTTGCCGTTACTGTCTCCTGATTTTTGGCAGAGTTGCCAGTCTTCTTGATTTGTAGTCTTCGATATTTTGTAGCAAATTTGTTAAAAATACGCCTAAATGTAGGCAATTTTCAACAGTTTTTCACATACAATCATTTCTATGCTATGAAATCATTCATTGCAAATATGATTTCAGATTCGGACTCAACGGCCCAAAATTAAGTAAAATAAGTCATTTCACCCAACACAGCACAAGAATGCATGCTGATTCTGATATGATGTTTAGGAACAATTAAAATTTGCATATACGCATAAACATAACATATATTTTAACTCTTCCACAAAATTGAAAATTTAGAATTGTAGAATGCATCGTTTGTAAAGGGAAACGTTTTAAAAGCTTTTGAAAAAAAAAGTATTGAAAAATTGAACGAGTGATCAACTTCACCCCGTTTTACGGTACATAAAATGTCGCTCAAAGTATCGATACCTGCCATTTTCTCATGTTTTTTCAAGATTTACATACACCCCTTTCCTTCGAATTCCCTCAATTCCAATTCGGCAACAGAATAAGTAGCAATAGATGCTTCATACGTTCGTTGGCTTATTACGTTGCTGACCTTTAGCTTAGTGTTCTTTGATTGCTTCAATAGAGGTTAATCGAGAGCTTTCCATGCCTAACATCAAAGCCTGGTTGCCTCAAACGACACGTAACAGTGAGTGGGAAGATTTGGAAGAAGTAATGGATGACAAAACCTTATATTTGCTTCAGAGATAAACTTTTGATCCTGAAGAAAATTTCAAACGGAGTTTAATCAAACATACAGCTAAACGAAGGTGCCGTATGAGTCAAAATAATCAACGGTCATTGGAAAAGCTTGGGGAGTTCCCATTCCTATTATTCTGCTATATCCTATGAAATTCCTATTTATTTATATAGAACTGCTATGCAAATAGCGAAAGAATAATCATTGGTATGCATAGATTTAGTAACTTGTTTAAAAATGACCAGCTGAAACAATTCAATTCAAATATAGAACTCATAATTCCAATTGGCCTCCGCTCTTCAAATTACATACTTATTTATTTAAACAGTAGTGCTAATCCTAAATAGCATCTTCTAAAATTTCTATTATCTCGATAAAAAAAAAACTCAGAGAAGGAGTTACCACCTACCTGTCGGTTCCGTTCGTCCGTTATCCGTGAGATCTGTATCTTTTTCCGACCCATCCTGTCCTCCTGCTTTGCGGTGAACCTGCTCCGCCGTCAGCCGTTGAAACAAACTCTTAATTTACGTCCTCCAGCTTTACCAGGATTGATTGCCCAACTGAGGCCGGCGATGGCAGCGGTGGTGACAGTGGCAGCACCACTCCCAACAATCCCACTAGATCAACAACGGCAAAGCTCCAGCACAAAACACGTAACCGCCGACACTAGCATTCACGGAATCCCCGAGAAAAAAACAATACCAGAATCGTAATAAAAATATGTCGCACTGCCTGCCAGTAGAAAATAGCACTCCGTTGCTTTCCTCACAGCACACACAAACACACAACCACAAACACACTCACACGCTTGGACTACTGCCGGTACTAGCCGGAGCACTCTTTTGCCCGTGATTTCTTGCTTCCTTCTTCCTGACTTCCAGGTGCGCGCACTCTCCTCTTCTTCCGCTTTTTCTTCCTCTTCTTCTTCTTCTACACTCCAGCAGCAGGAAGTGTTTCCACCTTAAACACAAGTTTCATAACACAGTTGCTTTTTCCGGTGGCTGAAAATAACGAAACGACTGCCGGTGTCCTTTTTTTTTGTCGTAGGTTGTTCCGCCGATCCTGCACCTCAGCAAAGGGGGACACGACCCACGATCTGCAACGAGACAAAGAGAGAGAAATAGAAAAGTCAGAGTGCGACTAGAATAAATGCGGAATGAATATTCATGGTTTTTATTTTTTACTTTCTACATTCCCAGCAGTCCCCGAGTGACCACCGAGGCGGCAGCAGCAAGCACGCTAATCCCATAACTAAGGTTTAAAATGCGTGCAGGAAAAATGGCATGGTCGTAAAGTCTCTCTCTCGCGGCTTTCCACCTTTCTTTTCGTGTCAACTGGTGTGCCTCGGAGGAGTTGACCGAGTGCAATCATGGCTTGCATTGTGCAGCACATGTAACCCATCGTGTCGGATGGTGGGTGCAAATGGATGGGACAATAATGAACATTTCAGTTCGTATAGGAGGGAAAACGTCACAATCCAAAATAAAGTTAAATGACATTTAAAGAATCGCCAAAATGGTAATTCCGGTGTTTTTGGTCTTACTTAGTGCTAGTCTGATTTTCATCATCAACGATGATTCCGACGCAGGCTCATATCGAACTGATTCAGCCTTCAACGCTGTCAATGCCCCTTTTGCCCATGTGTCTTGCCCTTTTCTAAAACTTTTCATAACTTTACTCATATTCGGACATGCTGCTTTACGTGCTGTTGTTGTTGCCGCTTAGTGAACCTTTGAAATTACTTAGGTTTTCTGGTATGATCATGAGATAGTGATGGTGTACCTAATGCATGAGAATTACGAACGATGTTGAATGAGTTAGATCGAGATGGAAAGGATGAATGCTGAAGGCCTTGGAGATGATAGCTGTATAATCAAAATTTACAACAAACAAAATAGGGGGAAACGGGGTAAAATCGCTATGTTTTCATTCACAGAGCCGCGCGATGGACGGAACCACTTTCATTCCATTCCCCAGAGAATTTACATAAGACTGGCCCTATTTTCTCAATGGTGTTTCACTCCGACCCAAGTAAAACAAATTCATAGAATTATGTTGAGATCTGTAGATATCTATGAAAAATGTAATAAAGGGTGATACGGTCAAAATTTGGTCAATATCAACTTGACGTATTTCTTTCAATTTTGCATTTAAAAAACCTGAACACCCCTCATTTTAAAGGTGTGTGTGTGTAGAATGTTGCTCCTATTTTGATTTCGGAATTCACTCTTCAGTTGTCAAAATGCCGTCCAAGCAAGAAGAGCAGCGTATCAAAATTTTGCTCGCGCATCGCGAAAATCCGAGCTACTCGCACGCAAAGTTGGCAAAATCGCTAAAAGTTGCCAAATCAACCGTTACAAATGTAATTAAAGTGTTTGGGGAACGTTTGTCGACAGCCAGGAAGTCTGGATCGGGGGGAAATCGAAAACCGGAAGCCGCTGAGACGACAAAGAGAGTTGCCGGTAGTTTCAAGCGAAACCCTAACCTCTCTCTCCGAGATGCCGCAAATAAGCTGGGTGTATCGTCTACAACCGTGCATCGAGCCAAAAAACGAGCCGGACTATCGACTTACAAGAAGGTAGTGACTCCAAATCGCGATGATAAACAAAATACGACGGCCAAAGCGCGATCCCGGAGGCTGTACACGACGATAGTGACGAAGTTTGACTGCGTGGTAATGGACGACGAAACCTACGTCAAAGCCGACTACAAGCAGCTTCCGGGACAGGAGTTTTATACGGCAAAAGGAAGGGGAAAGGTAGCAGATGTTTTCAAGCACATGAAACTGCCAAAGTTCGCAAAGAAATATCTGGTTTGGCAAGCCATCTGTACCTGTGGCTTGAAAAGCAGCATTTTCATAGCTTCCGGGACTGTCAACCAAGAAATTTACGTGAAAGAGTGTTTGAATAAACGTCTGCTGCCTTTCCTGAAGAAACACGGTTGTTCCGTACTGTTTTGGCCGGATTTGGCATCTTGCCATTACGGTAAAAAGGCCATGGAGTGGTACGCCGCCAACAACGTGCAGGTGGTTCCCAAGGACAAGAACCCTCCCAACACGCCAGAGCTCCGCCCAATTGAGAAATACTGGGCTATTGTCAAGCGGAACCTAAAGAAGACCAAAAAACTGCTAAGGGCGAGCAGCAGTTCAAGGCAAACTGGCTTTCTGCGGCGAAGAAGGTGGACAAGGTGGCTGTACAAAATCTGATGGCAGGGGTCAAGCGTAAGGCCCGGCAATTCGGATTTGGAAAAGCGGAAGCCTAACTGAATATTTTTCCTGAATTTTATACTAATTGAACTTGAAAAAGAAATTTAATTTGATTTTTTAAATAAACGATTTCACCGATTTACACGCGTTTTCCCTTGACCAAATTTTGACCGTATCACCCTTTAAAATAGGGGGAAACATGCAGGATAAAATAGGCTCAATATCTCTGCTGGCAGCTCTGTGCGGTGAATGAAGCGTTGCTTGGTACTAGCAATCATCCTAAATGTGTGAATACTGGTGATCTAAAACTAGGCAATACCAGCGCCGGCCACGTCCGAATGCTGGTCAAGAAAGCAATGGGTAGGAATATATTGACGTAATACTCGCTTAAATGAAAGCCGAGAACACCTCTGCACTTACACGAGAAATGACTGGGATGTTGGATAAAAGGGTTGGGATTGCAGCAGGATTCGTTTTGGTAAACGATATGCTGAATTGATGTCCTAACGATTCAATAGCGCGAAGAAGCGTGGGATTGAACCCACGGTATTCTGCTCAGTAAGCAGAATCGGTCGCCACTAGGCCGCCGAGCTCTTTATATCACAAAACAATTACGATCAAGTTTCCGTTCAACTTGTTGTTATCCCGGCGGCGACCTCACCGACGACGACAACAACTGCTCTTGAGAAGGATTTGATATGGATTTCCGATCGACACGTCTTTCCTGAAACTCAAATAGGCAAAATGGATGTAATGTCGGCCTAAATGCTCCTAATTTGGGCCCATACATAAATTCAACAATCGACTAAATTTTCAATGACAACCAAAATTATCCCTTAGTACCGTCCCCATGACGCGTTCATCTAGATCAAATTGCTAAATAGCAGATTTTTAGCGATGGGCCCAATCTTAGATCCATAGGCCAACATTAGAACCATTTCCCCTATTACTTTTTTAACCTAGCCCTACAACCGAATTGCTTTACGCTTTACATCATATTATGAAAGAAAGCCGATTTACAGTATAACTCTGTAATGTGAAGGAGCTTGGGATTGAACCCATGATTTTCTGCTCAGAAGCAAAATCGGTCGCTACAAGGCCACCGAGCTCCTTATTTCACAAAAAAAAAATACAACCAAGTTCCTGTTCAACTTGCTGTCACTACGATAAAAACTAATCTTGAGAAGGATTTGTTATAGATTTCCGATCAACACGTCTTTCCTAAAACTCGAATACTATTTCTTTTACGTACTCGTTCCTTCAACCGAATCCGATATTCTTCTTCAATAAATCCGATTCACACTAAAACTCTGAGCTTGAGATTGACTCATAATGTTCTGCTCAATAAGCAAAATCGGTCACCACTAGGCCACCGAGCTCAGTCGGTAAAGACGCAGCTACAAAGCAAGATCATGCTGGAGGTGGCTGGGTTCGATTCCCGGTCCAGTCTAGGAATTTTTCGGGTTGGAAAATGTCTCGACTTCCCTGGGCATAGAAGTATGATTGGACTTGCCACACAATTATACCAATGCAAAAATGGTACAGGCATCGAAAGCTCTCAATTAATAACTGTGGAAGTGCATCTAGAACACTAAGTTGAGAGCACGCAATAAGCTAATATGCGATATGCAATAAGCTTGAAATGCGAAGAAGAAGAAGAAGGCCACCGAGCTCCTTATATAAAAAAAATACGATCAAGTTCCCGTTCCACTTGTTGTTGTGTTTCGGTCCCGGTGACAACCTCACAGACGACGACAACAACTGCTCTTGAGATGGATTTGATATGGATTTCCGATCAAAACTTCTTAAACAGACGATGATCTTCTATTCAGTAAGCAAAAGCCATCAAGCTAGCCAACTTCCTCAATTAATTTTGAGACGTTATTTGGTAAAGATTGAATTAAATCAAAATTAAAATAACTGGGAAGGATCTCATTCGAATGATCTGTAATAAGTCACCCTTCATGTTTCATAAACTTAAAATAAAATTCTCTTCCAAGTTCACCACTTCAAAATATATATATATATATATATATATATATATATATATATATATATATATATATAAATTTAAAAAAAAAATCATCGCGTCATTGATTTGTTGGGCCACATAGTAAGTAAAACAAACATTTATTACCTGTGTAAAAACTGCTTTATCGAATATTCACGATTACGATGATACAGTACAATGAATTGCTAAAAAATGAAAGATGGCATTGTTAACTGTCTTAATGCAGAACCTGCAAAATGCGTCTCGATGCTGTGATGCTGTAATAATAAATTAATGAACAGTACCTGGACCAAACATTGAATATCTTTCACTATAAAACACCATTTTTTTCCTCTGTTCGAGAGCTAACACTACTGCGACCAGTAAATTGATCTATTGTAGTATATCCCGTGTCCTTAGTTTAGTGCATGTCGTATCACTCCATCACTATTGAGAAGTATTATAGATGAAGTATTCGATTTTTTTACAGTTGCCACTCTTGCATTTATCGCAAGGATCCGACTCTAATTGAAAGGTCCCGCTATTTATACCCTTCGGAGTGTTGAAACACCCTCCAAAGGCGCGCCCCTTTGTCAGTCAAAATTGGATTCCTTAGCAACAAAATTAAGGTATGACACCGATAATGACCATGCATCAGAACCCTAGTCTTAACCACTTCAAACTAGGGAACAACGAATAGAAGATTAGGAATCACATAGATGAAGGCAACTAACTCATTTTTTTCTTTGTTTCAAGATCATCCTCGGTAGACAAAGCCGAGTCTTGTACCTATCAACATGGCATAAAAAGTAACAAGGACTAAGATGTGTTCCTTGGATTACTGAAAAATCCTGTTCCCCTAGTTTGAAGTAGTCAGGACTAGGCATCGGAGGTAGATCTTACATCCCGTAACGTACCACGAAAAGGTGATCTACTCACGTTACGGGGCATAAAACACCATTGCTAAAACCCTACCGCTTTCCAGCTCGGGCTTTTAGGCCATAAAGATACGATCCGAAGTTTATGAAACTCTTATTTGTTTTTTTGATGAATATTAACATCAGATTGTAAGTTTGATTAACCTTGCGTTAAGTGCAATGTGTGCGTGTGCGTGTGTTTTTTAAATTTGTTTCTGTATATGTTCTTTGAATAGGATTAAGTACATGTTTTAGAAATAGTGAAATTGTTGTATCATAAATCATACTTCAAATCTCCTTCTCCGTCCACGTCCATAAAATTATCATCCACTAACCTCGAGTATTCGGTTGAATTCCTTTAACTTTATGTTTAAAACATTAATAATGTATAACGAAAATGATAATTTGGCTCTGTAAAGTTTATTCGATTGAGCCTGTACAAATAAAATTAAAAAAAAAACGCCACTATCTGTTGAGTACACAGTAACGTACAGTAAGCTCAAAAGATGGCGCTAGTGTGTTAAAATCAAACGCAAGGAAATTCAATATCCGCACCTTAGACGACTGTACTATCATTTGAGAAAAACGAAAAATTGGCAATATGTAAAAGCTACATCTGGTTGTCTGTGCTTTATCTTATCTTTACACTAAGAAGACTAACAACTCTTAAGGTTTATTATACACATGACAAAGGACAGACAAAATATCACTACCTATTTCTATAAACATCCATGTGAATTTGATAGCAAAGATACCAACCTCAAAGGAGAGGTTTGCGTAGGGTTAACTACCCCATGTCCGGCCTATTAAGCACAACCCGCACGTAGTCTTTCTTAATCTTGCGTAGTTTAGCACCAAACTTGTTGTTGTTATTACTGATGGCTTCCAAATTTATTTACCTCACCGTACGTACCGTAAGATTTGATAAAGAAAAATGTTGAGATATTGTTAAAAGTCTAACACTGCTTCTTGACGCCAAACTCGGTCTACGGATTCTAAACTCGGCCTAACGCATTGAAACGCCATTGAAACGTCAATGAATTCACTTCGGCCTATCAGATGAAGATTAAGACTGATTCGGTCGGAGCGCTTCATTTGTTTTTTGAGAATATTGGGTGCAAACATTCATATCACACGTTCTTATTGACTTCGTTCGGTAGCATTTGAACTAAAGTATCGTACCATACGCATAATTTACCTGTTAACACCGAAATCATGGATTTATTTTATGTTTTCTGTTTTATATTTTATGTTCATGGTTCATCCAGTGCTGCTCAGGCGCATTGCTACAGTATTTGTCCCTTAACCTTTCTAATGCATTAGGAAAAAAATACACAGTAATTTAATGCACTAGAATTGTTAAATGCTGGCAGAGTTGCCAGTCTTCTTGATATGTTTTCTTCTATTTAAGAAAAATTGATATTGCACAGCGAATGAGAACGACCATTGGCGATTGCGCCAAAAGGGTAGGAACTCAGCGATGAATAAATTTGTCATAAATCTGCCGGGAAATGAGTAGATTTGACGAAAATTTTACTCAGTCTAGGAGTAGTACCAATAGAACAACAAAAAATATAACCTTTTTTGCTGTTTTATTTAAGCATTCCGCTAACAGCCCAATTTCATCACTTCAGTACCAATAGACTGAGTGAATCCAATCTTGACTTTTCACATATTCGGAAAACCTGTAAAACCATGAGGCAAATTTACTCATTGTAGAGCTCCTGCAGTTTATGTTATGCATTATGAATAATAATACATTATATGGTCTAAAATAAATGTAGTCGTTGAATCGTCCAGGTCTTCAATAACACAAAAATCCAATTTTTTTTTTAACTTATAGGGTTTTTGATCTAATTTCCTTCCTACTAAGCACAACCCGCATTTTACCTCTCTTTTTTGAACTGGTTTGAACAAAAAATGAAATATTTCTGTCAAAGATGACTTCTAAATTTATTCACCTTTCCATAAAGAGTCACAAATTGTTGAGATATTGTTAAAAATCTAATACTGCTTCTTGATTCTAAATTCGTCCTACGAGTTTCAATTCCGCCCTAACGCATTGAAAAGCATATAGATTTTCTTCGTCCTACGGATAAAATAACGCATCGAAACAAACCTATTATTGATTTGTGCACGGCCCAAGTAACAATCTAAATGCTTGGAAGATTTATTCTCATTTTATCATTGTTTTATCATAGCATCCCTTGCAGCCTGTGGTTGTATTACGGTTTTGTGTGCTTGTCATAAAATCAGGCCGTCAAGTCGTCTATAAAACTGTTTTATGACTACTAAATTAATACTCAGACTTCATAGTTTTAACGGTAGCTGTAAGGTGGTTCTGTATCACTACTTATAACTGCAGAATAAAACCAAAACAAAACATACAATTATGTTTTATGGCATACTTTCTATGACCGATATAAAACATGAAGCAGTCTTAGACCTTTATTAAAGCCTCATTATAACTATCATCTTTATCAGAGGTCTAAGATTCACAGATAAGAAATATACAACAACAATAACAAAAAAAAAATCTGAAAATTGTTACCAATATGAAAAAAAAAACAAATCTATTCAGATACATGAAATGAAAACCCCTTCAGTACTTTTGAACACGATGAAGATGAGACGATCACCAATATAAAACTCCTGGAGGATTTACAGTTATGGGCTCCCTCATATAACATAAGGCACAGTGCGGTGAAGGAGTTCTTAAAAATATTGAACAAGCGGCTTTCCGATACACTTCCGAAAGATCCACGAACCCTTCATAAAACAACGCAGACAGTTTCACTAAATCCGGTTGGAGATGGCCAGTATTGGCATCACGGCTTTAAACCTTGTATTTAGTGGATCCAATAAGCATTTCTTACATCTTGATTACAAGAGAAAATAAGAGGATCGCTTGGAATGTTGACTTTTTGACAGGTTGCCGTGGTTTTGTTTTGTTTTGATTCGCTGTACCGAATAAAACCATCAAGCTAGTTATAGAGCTTAAATATAACTTAACGTTCTCAATTTGGAGTACGAAATGCTAAGATACAACCATTAGGTTTATGTTATGCTATAGAATTCCAATCTAGGAGAATATGTTATATTGAGGTATGTTTAAGGAGTAGCAAGTTATAACGAAAAAAGTGTCGCCGTATGAAAAATTTCCCACAGTATGAATAATTACGCTTTAATTGATAGGCGATAAAACACTTTCATACATTTATGTATAATTAAATAATATGTGACTGGTTATTGCTCAACAGTAGTAACAGTTTTGTACTAAATAGATAATCTTTTAATGACTCTTTAATGCATGGTGCTAATGCAGACAAATGAAAAATATCCCTATATTTTAGTATTCATATGGAGCACTAAATGTATGCTCCTATTTGGTATAATAATCACCATAAATATTACACGGCTTGCTATGAAGCATATACAGATTGGTTCAAAATTGTAATAAAGTCGTCTTATTTTCAATATACAATAATATCAGCTATTATAACCAAATGACAAGGATCATGATTTCACATAAAAAACACAATAAAATATTTCTCAATATTAACTATCATCCAAAAACCCCATCTTAAAACCTTCAAAGCTGTCAAAACGTTTTACGTATCATGTTTTATCAACTTCTTCAGGAGCGATTTTTGCGGTTGTAATATAGTTTTATGATAGTCATCAAAAGTTTGTTAAAACTTTCAGACCTGGAGGAGGTTTTATGTTTTAAGTTTTTAACAACCACGTGTAGAGTGTGATAAAACTGGCATAAAATCTATGCTCCTAAGGTAGTTCGCATATCAAGTTTTAATGATTGCATTAAAACTGGGCCAATTGGCCACGACATGGCTGTATAGCGGTTCGCAGGAGGTTGTTAAAGCAATGTGGTCGTCAGTGAAGGTTTTATAATTTGGTTATATCAACTACTATAAAATTTCAATAAATCAAAAACTGTTTCACCCCCAATTATTGATATTATTTATCTTTTCTGAGCGATAGAACGGAAATGAGCGAATACGACGAAGTAGCGCCCTACCCTACAGCCATTCCATAGCAAAACAATATAGTGGTTCTCAGAATTTCGTAAAAATTGGTAGTTTTGATTTTTATGACAAAATATTAGACCAGCATTTTTATATTTTGTCATTAGGGTGACCATTTCCATGTTAGGGTGGTAGAGCACTCAAATTTGGCCAATAGTTGCTCTGAAACACAATGTATCCACATGCCAAAATTGAGCTCTCAAGGACGTTGTTTACCCCGCTGACGATAATAGTTTAAGGTATTGCCGAAGCCAACTTTTCCTCTATTTTTTTCTGAAAAGACGATCCAGTTTCTTTCCACTTTGTATCAGACGTCATTTTGACTAGACGAGCCATTTTCGTGCTATGATTTATTGAAAATTTAAATTGGGCGCGAGTAAAAATGGCCGAAATCTAGCATAAACTTGGTTCACTGCCCATAGCGAATAATTATGCGAAGTTTGATGGAATTATGAGAGGAAAAATTTTATTTTATCACTACTTCGCCTGGAACTGCTCAATTGTCAATAAAAGGGCTGACAATGGCGATTTTTACAAAAATAAAAATAAAATCCCTTTCAGCTAGCGAACGTCAAGTGTACTAGTTTATACATTACCAGTATTTTCTAATCTATAAAGAATGTTTTAGGAAAACCACAAACTGCACATCCTCGGTGTCATCAGAAAAACCGATATCAACAGAAATTCGTGGAAGTAAGTGGAGGTGGCGGGTCGTCAACCCACTATGTAAGGGAGGTTTCTGCTATGTAATCTATTTTAAACTTGATGTGTACCGGCAGAGTTGTCAGAGTTATCATATGAAATTTCGCTTGTCTTGTTTAGCCGCATTAAGACTGTGGCCACCCTCCAACGGGTGTCCGTCCATTGAAAAACGAGCCATTCCGTTGGATTGCAACACGTCGTTAGCTGGGCCGTCAGATTTACATTTTCTCAAAAGCTGCCAATCAACTGCAAAAATTAGGAAAACTAACTAGCAACCACGGTCCACCGCCACCAACACCGTTAGCCGTAATTTATGGTCCCCCCGGTTAACGTTATGACGATGGTGAGACCATCCAAAGTTCGACGATGACGACATCCTCTCGCGCTTCTTGATCCCACGACACACGGCAAACCATTAAGACAAAATGCTCTCATTTGCTCCGCACTGCAGCAGAAGATTTTCCCTTTGAGTCATTCTATCCGCGCGCTGCCGAAGCGCAACTGTTCCAGGAAAATTTATGCTGAAGCTATAGGCTGTTGCGTTACTATTGAACTATTGTACGGATTAGGTTGAATCACTGCCAGCAGCATGTCTTCAGCTGTCTGACTGTCTGACCTGCGTCTGCCTCTCTGCCTTTACTGTCTCTCGTGGCGCTCTCGATTTCGGCACATGCTATATGAAAAAGCGGTCGGTGCGGGGGCGGGGGTGGAGGCAATCAGTCCTGGTACATGGTGCTAATGAACAGCTGCACCAGTTTGTTCTACTTCTACTCACTCACTCGCTTACCCTTGCCGGCTGCTCGGCTATCTCTCGACGCTCTGTTGTTACAATTTCGTCGATGCTAAATCAAAATGACAAATATCATCACCCGAAAGGGCGGGAAAATGCATAGTTGGTACATAAATAAATCAATTTTATGAATATGGAAAATATACTGGAACTAAATTATTCCAGCAAACGACTGAATCTTATCAAGATTTGTGGACTTTCTACGGACGAAATTCACACGGTAGAAGGATATGATGTCCGCATTCGTCGCGATGCTCAGCACGGCAATCAAAAGTTTTTCACACCTCCATCAATATTGTGGCCCTGTTAATTCGAAAGTTTGCGACCATTCATTAGTGCTAATGTGACATGCAAACGAACACCGGGCACAGCAGCGGTAGTAGAGAACGCGATAGTTCGTTCTTCTTTTTTTTCGAACCACTCAACCACTGACTGGAAGTTTAGTGCTGGTGAAAATGTGTGTCGGTCGGTTATTGCGACCGTGACTTTTCCTCCACTGTCAAGCTCGCAAGTAGTGCAGTTGTCCTTGTGACCGTGGGATTCCACCAAAGCACAC
Organism: Ochlerotatus camptorhynchus; assembly: GCF_037179485.1. Classification (NCBI taxonomy): domain Eukaryota; kingdom Metazoa; phylum Arthropoda; class Insecta; order Diptera; family Culicidae; genus Ochlerotatus; species Ochlerotatus camptorhynchus. The sequence goes on from NW_027041058.1 coordinate 830,039, forward strand.
ATCCTTGAAGACGACATTAATATATCGATTAGTTTTGCCCATATTTCGCCTCATTCGTACTAACGGCCGAACGGTGTACGGTGGGAAGAGGCAGGAGGGGGGTGAGGACGGAAAATGCAATGCGGATCCATTTGTTCTTCTCTACCCCGTCCCTTCTAAATGGCGAGTCTTGCCGCGGCATTTCTGAATGGGGGGTAGACTCGGTGTACGGTACGCTTTTAGTAGTCCATAGTGTGCATGGCTAATGAGAGAGCTTTTCACGTGGATAGTGGGTTCAGTTTAGAAGATATTTATGATAGCAAAGTTTAGAGGCGATCCAGCCAAAGGCTGAAAGCCCTTTTTAATAAATAGAACTAAAGTAAACTAACTTAGGAAATATTTAAAATGTGCTATTCAAGCAACATTAATTCGTCTCTTTGCACTTTAATTCAGATTTTTTTTCTACTGGAACTAGTTAAGAGAATTTCACAAAATTTTACATTTACTTATTCAGCCATTCCATAGCAAAACGATATAATGATTCGCAGAATTTCGTAAAAATTTATAATTGTGTTCCTTATCGCAAAATATTAGAACCGTATTTTTTTTTTATTCTGTCATTAGGGTGACCATTTCCATATTAATTTTTTAAAAATGACTTTTTTCTAATTTTTTTTATAGTTTTTGAACCACTGGGCCGATTTTAAAGATCAAAATATCAAATGCAAACATTCAAAGTGTTTTTATGTTACTTCATACGCGAAGTTTGCGAGTTTCAGAGTTGGTTGGAAATGCTATCTAACATGAAGCTTTAGTGTGATAATTTATTAGTTAGACAATGGTCTTTAGAAGAGAGTAGGTAGATAGCTCCGTTAGAGTACGGCAGTATGAAAATTGAATAGAAGTTGAAAATGAGCGAAGGGCCATTAATGCGACAGTACAAAGTCAAAGGCGGGCGCACACTTTTTGCCTGTAGATTTGAAGACATACTTCAAATCTCCGCCTAAATCGTACGGGTTAGGCAAAAGGTGTGCGTTTGACTTGGTACTGTCGCATTAATGGCCCTTCGCTCATTTTCAACTTCTATTAAATTTTCATACTGCCGTACTCTAACGGAGCTATCTACCTACTCTCTTCTAAAGACCATTTTCAAACTAATAAATTATCACACTAAAGCTTCATGTTAGATAGCATTTCCAACCAACTTCCAAATAAAAGATAATTAGAAATACTTTTTAGAAAAAAAAATATGATATCGAAAAATTAGGATTTCGTTTTGAAAAACATTGATTATATTTGTTTTTTATGGTTTTCATGGTTTGTAGACGGGGGGCGCAATATGTTTTTATATTTTTTACTTGAAAATTTAGGCTTTTCTACAACAAAACAACGATATTTTTATTCGTTTTTGAGTTATATTTTTTTTGAAGTTATCAAGTTGTGGGTAATCACTCCAAACTCCTATGCGACTAGACATGAAAAAAAAATGTTTTGACCACCATGTCATTTGCTAATGACAAAATAAAAAATACGGGTATAATATTTTGCAATAAGGAACAAAACTTTAATTTTTGTCGAAATTCTGAGAACCACTATATCGTTTTGCTATGGAATGGCTGTATTTAAATTTAATAAAACAGGAATGTAACAGCAAAAATGACCACGTCCGTGAGACTTTCAATGACTTGGAGAACATTATAAGAAAATTTTTAAAATCTTAGACATTAATTTAAAAAATTACCTAGAAAATAAAGGCTTCCAATAGACTAGTCAGTGAAGGCAAGTCGGAGACGGCGGGTCCATTTCCCAGTTCAGATTACAGCATCATTGTGCTTGTCACACAATAAACAAATTCATGTATTGGTTTTTTCTAGTTTGATTATTTGACGCGGCTACATTAATAAAAAAAAACAAAACTCTACTGAACCAAAATAAAATTAATATATTGAACAATGTATTTGAATTAACATGACTCATTCGATTCACACACTTCATTTTGATTTGAAACAGCAGAGCTCCCGGCAAACATAATTTGCCAAGATATCAGCAAAAGTGACGTTTGGTTGCTGAGCTCAGTAAAATTTAATGTTTAATTAAAATCATGTTTAAGTTTGGATGAGAATAGTGTAGGAATTCTGCGGAAAACTCTAAAGAAATATGGCTAGAAGCTCCATGTAATTTTGAAAAGCATTTCAAAGAAAATTTTCAGCAGAACTGAAGGGGAATTCCAAGGTAGTTATGAAGATACAACTATCGGAATTAGGAGTAGTGATTCTGAAAAACTTAATGATGATATGGATACAATTCTGACACTGTCCTTAATGATCACATACGGCTGAAAATCTCTTATAAGTTATCCAATCACATTTTATAAAACATTTAATATAACTTAAAACAAGCTTTGCAGAATTCAAGCTAGTTTGAAGATAGTTTTATGGAATTCCTCCGGCGGGGGAAATTTTTAATATTATTTTTAGAAGAAAACGGGCTAGCATTCCAGGAGATTCTGAAAAAAAAAATCAAATTCTAATAAGTGTCATGAGAATTCCAAGAAATTTCCAAGAGATTTTCTCAATGTCATTTTGAGAAGAATTTCAATGGCATTCTAAGAAAATTTTCGATACAATTTTTAGGTGAAATCCAAGGAAGAATACTTTCAAAATTCAAAACAGATTTCTGAGGGATATTTTAAGGGAAGTTCTAGAACAACTATGGAGAGAAATTCAAGCAAATTCTCGTGAGAATTATACAGCATATGAAGATAAATGTAGAATGAATTTCAAGAGTATTCTTCTGTGGTATTCTGCAAGAAATTTCTAAAGTGTTCTGCACAGAATGCACAGATTTTTGAATCTGTTATGGAGAATTTTAAAATATTCTAAATATCAGACCTAGAATTTCTAATATAACAGAATTTAATTAAAATAGGTATTGGAAATACATTTTAAGTCTTAAATAAAATTCCCGGTTTTTCCGGTTCAGTGGCCACAAATAAATATAATAAATTAATACAAATTTTGAAGATAACGGACTTAAATGTCCAGATTACGAAGTTGAAATAAATATTCATATATTAGTGATTCCATCAACACCATTTACAAAGTTCTGCTCTGTTCGAAGCTCTTCTTATCATACTTGACACGCTGAATCTTTTTCAAAATGTGGTTTGATGTGATTTTTTGAAAACAAAACATTTATTGGTTGTAAAAAAAAGTGGCTTTAGTAACTAAATTTTAAGAAATAGTGACTTTAGTGACTTTTGGGTGACTGGTTTGAAAATAGTGACCTAGTCACTAGAAAGTTACCTGCTACCATCCTTGAATTGAAAATAATTTGAAAATGAATTAAAGAAATGAAAATAAGTCAACTAGTTCGTTTATTTGGAAGGCTCATTCGATTTAGCTTCACGAAGCCAATAATTCATAATTGCAACTTACAAGTTTTGCTTAAATCTACGTCTGGACGGATTACTTGAGGTTTGCTGTGTTCTTACTCATGTTTGAAACTAATAAATCATTAATGCCATACACGCGACTGGTTTACAGTTCTACAAATGTCAGCGTATTTTTCAAGATACCAAATAAGATGCGAGTGGTTTACAGAACTGGAGAATTAATTCTGTTGCATAAATGCATACCGAACGAGTGCCCATCTGTTAAGAGTTCCTCTCATACAGAGAAGTTATTACTATTTTTTTATCTAGTTCGTTAATTTGGAAGGCTCAATCGCGTTAGCTTTACGGAGTCGATAATTAATTGTTTGTAACAAAATTCACTTATTTCTATGTCTAGTAGGAGTGAGCCGAATACTCGCGGCTTAACCGAGGTTAGAGGTGTAAATTGTCGCAGGATAGGATTAGGAGAGGAGCTTGTGGTGGGGTTTCGTTGTCTCATCAGAGCGTTGTCGCCAGTATGAATGGTAGTGAGGTTCAAGATCCGTCTGGAGTTCGACCGGCTATGGTGACCAGGTGGGCGACGTTGAGACTCGTCGAGACGGGGAGACAAACAAAAACTAATAAAGAGAGACAAAATAGCAAGGAATTAAATTCTTCTACTAGACATTTGCAGAAACACATAAATCGAGTGCATATGGCAGAGATCGCGGGACATATGGTTGTCTTCCTGGGGCCTCGAGGGTATTCAAAAGTCCAAAAGTACATTGCCAAACTGCGTGATCGATGTCATCGTAACCGTTTCGACACCGACAGATGTTGCTGTCCACGAGGTTTATTCAATAGTGATGAGTTCTATTTCTTTGAAATGCAATCTCTGAAGATAAATGTTGTCCACTTCGGTTTGACGGGACAAATTCTAGGAGATTCCTAGAAATCTACATCAATCAAATGTTCGCAGACACAGAAAAAAGTTCCGAGAAGTTTAAAGTTTTTTTTTAATTATAGTCACTTTAACGCTATTGGGTCATTTGTGACTTAAGTTCAAAGTATTCCAGAAGTCTGCAAAGAACTTCATTGAAAATTCGGGAACTTCAAATACGCCAAGAGAACATCAGGAAAGTTTGAAGTATTTTAAGGCAGTTCCATTTATTTCAGGACAGTACCAATAACTTCAGGAGGATTCGGACAACTTTAGGGATGCTCCGAGATCATTAAGATAATTCAAAGAACCTATAAGGTCAGTTCAATAATTTTCAAAGGAATTACACAAACGTTAAAGAAGTTTCGGGAAGCTCACGGAATTCATTAAGTTTCGAGAGTTTCATCAAATATTTTTGATATAAACATCAACATTAGGAAATTGTGAGCTGATTTCAAGGGAATTTTGTGATGTCCATAGTAGTTTCAAGAACTTCAAAAATAGCAGGAAGCTCAGCGAAAATCAGTGAACTTCTGAAAATTCTAAGAAAGCTTCATTATATTCAGGAAAGTACCAAGAACTTTAAGCACGATCAAAGATCTTCACTGCAGTTTAAATTATGGAAAATTGCAGGAAGTTTCATGAAGTTCCAAGGAATTACGACCTTTTCCGAGAATTTAGGAAGCTGCATGGATGTTCAGAGAGTCCTGAAAAAATTAGAATGTGTGGGCAAGGTCTCGTAAGCATTTAACACTGCGAAAACGATGCCTCCGGTAAAATGTGAACCGGCAAATTGGCAATGTTTGAAAAGGAATTGCTCAGCAATTTATCGATAGATTTTAAATCTATCGATACCTAAAAAATGGCACCAATATACTAGAAATTCGTCAATAAATAGCTGAGCTATGATTTTTCAAGCATTGAAAGTTTGCCGCTACACATTTTGCCGGAGGCATCGTGTTCGGAGTGTTAAGAAGTTTTCTAAACTTATGGAAAATTACGGGAACTTCATGAAATATCAAGGAACTTCAGGGCAATTAAATTAATTATTAACCCCTGACCAACATGGTTTCCACTCCAAACGTCCGGTCTCAACAAATCTCTCTCCTTTCATTTCCCTATGCCTATGGAGGTAGGAGCACAGGTGGACGTCGTATACACGGATCCCAATCCTGGTTTCGACCGGGTTGATGATGCCACTACTACTTGTCAAATTCGAGAAGCTCGGTGTCTCTCAAGCACTCACTCGTTTGTTTGAATCGTGAAAATATTTTTCAAACAACTCAGGGGTTCCTCAAGGCAGCATTTTTTTTTTCTCGGTATTAATTAACGAAATCGGTTTGATACTTCCAGCTGGCTGACGGTCATTTCTTTTCAGACGATGTCAAGATGTACGTGGTTGTGCGATGCTTCACTGATTGCTTGCGGTTGTAGTACCTGATCGATAGTTTCGGAGAGTGGTGCTCTAGGAATTTTGCCAAGTTGAGTATTCAAAAATGCAATATCATCACTTTCCATAGCAAGCTAAAACCCTATTGCATTCAATTACACGATCGATAACCAACCTCTGCAGCGTGTGGACAACGTTCGTGATCTAGGAATTACACTTGATTGAGCTTTGACAACTCGGATTCATCTTTGAGATCTCTGATGAGTTTCGGGATCCTACCTGCCTGACAGCTCTATACTGTTCTCCAGTGCGATCGATCTTGGAATTTGGTGTCGTAGTATGGTGTCCGTATGAAACAGTTTGGATTGCGAGGATCGAGTCTGTTCAGAGGAAATTCGTTCGTTACGCTCTTCGCCACCTTCCTTGGAATGAACCAACGAACCTTCCACCCTACGAAGATCGTTGCCAACTCCTGGGTATTAAAACTCTTGAACGTAGCCGGAAGAATAACCAGCTAGCTTTTGCAGCAAAAGTGCTGATAAGCGAAATCGGCTCTCCCGGGATTTTGGTTGAACTTTGAAGGAGTTTCCTGCATCTCGGACCACAAGCAGCTAATTACGGATTACATGAACCAATATGGTTCATGTCTGCACGTTTCAATGAATTCTATGCTTTTTTCGACTTCAACTGCACAGCGGAAACCTTTCGTCACCGGATTCAATGTAGTCTGCTGGATAGGCGACGATACGTTTCGACACATGCAACTGTTTTCAATCAGCAAATTGTTGCAAGACGGAGAGTAGCTGTCCATTTAATGTACATCAGATGAATTTTGCTACCTGTTTCCTTTTTTTTGCTCCCGATCAACTCTACGATGACGGCCTCGACTGATCCAAGGACAGCTCCATGCCATAGGACTAGATTCATGTTTCGTGCAAAGGAATCTTGTTAAGGAGGGGCAATTTTTTTATATGGTGCATTTAATCTGGGCATGGGGAGTACTCCAAAGTATGTGGTGGATGGTGCTGTCCACCTTCCACTATTTCCCTACTGTTCAATTTAGTTAATTTTATTTATTTTTTGCTCCGGTGGTGGTTCATCCTCTTTAACGCAAACTGCTTTCAGACAGCCAATGGAAATTTGCAATTTAATCCCATCGACGATGTCGATGATGATCGGTTCGTCAAATGGTTGCGAGATTAGGGCTTCAACCGAAATGATACATTTGCTGCAATGTTGTTGCCTTGGTGGTTGGATTCAGCTGAAGTCACGTCAGATGGTGGTGATAGCACTGACAAACCGACATGAATGACCAATAAGAATCGCATTCTCCTTTCGCATGCACACTGCTTCTACAAGTACAAGGTTCAAACAGTGCGCATAGCAGTGAACAAACAGTATATTGCTCTTGATCAATCCAATCTTGATCAGTGGTGTTGAGTACTTGGCACTGATGAAGTCTTCAAGAAGTAGATGAAATACGCGTATCTGTCAAAAGATAAGCAATTATAACGGAATTAAAAGGAAATAAACCAACACACTCAAAGCTCTTCATAAAAGTATATGGTTGTTTTTGTCCTTGCACTTGGCTTGTACTCCAGCAGTGCACCGTCAAAACATACTGCCATCACCTGCTCTCAAGAAATCTGCATCGCTGTCAGGACCTCAGCAATGGTATTGAAGATGGTCGTCGCGTCTGTTTTAAACACCCGTCTCACACCCACGAATGTTTCCGTCGGCCGATATCAATATACGGGAAATGGATGTAATGTCGGTCTAAATGCCCCTAATTTGAGCCCATAGATAAATTCAGCAATCGACTAAATTTTCAATAGCGACCAAAAATGTCCACTAGTACCGTCCCAATGACGCATTCATCTAGATAAAATTAATAAATAGCAGACTTATATCTACTTTTCAATTAGGGAATCCAAAAGCATCTTCAGCCTTTGTACAGTTGGGAAAAAGTCCATCCTCAGAATACCTTGAGGTTCTTTTCGAAATTTTTAGAACTCAATGAGCTCTTTTGAAATTCTTCTCAGAAGTCCACTGGAATTATTTTTAGAACTCTTCTTGACTTTTACTCAGAACACCTTGGAACTGAAATTCCCTCAGAGTTTCAGAAGAATTTCCTCAGTATTGCCCAGAAATTATGGAAATGGAATGATCTAGAAATTATCGGTACTCTCTTGAAATTTTCCTCAAAATCCCTTTGGAATTTCACTCAAAACCTAATTTTTCTCGGTATTCTTTTTGGAATTATATTGGAACTATCTGCTGGATTCACTAAAAATTATTCGCAGAATTTTCTTGGAATACTCCCCAGAATTCCTTTGGAACTGTCCTCAGAATTCAATATCCTTAAGTTTCTTCTTGGATTTTTTTTTAGAACTGTCCTAAGAGCTCTTTTGAAATTCTTCTCAGAAGTCCACTGAAATTATATTTAGAACTCTTCATGTTTTTTCTCAGAACACCTTAAAACTGAAATTCGTTTAGAGTTTCAGAAATTTTTCCAGGAATGAGCTTGAGATTATACTCGGAATTCGCTTTTAATTTTGCATAAAATCCCTTTGGAATTTCACTCCAAATTTGATTTTCCCGGTATTCTTTAGAAATTATCTTGGAACTATCTACAGGATGCACTACAAATTATCCGCAGAATTTTCTTTGAGCTCTACCCCGAAATATTTTAGAACTGTCCTAATAATTCAATATCCTTGAGGTTCTTCTCGGAATATTTTAGACCTTTTTTTCTCAGTACACCTTGAAACAGAAATTCCCCTAAAGTTTCAGAAGAATTGCCTCTGTATTCTCCAGAAATTCTTCCCAAAATGAGCTTGAAATTATCCTCGGAATTTCCTTGAAATTTTCCCCAACATACCTTTGTAATTTCATTCAAAATTTGATTCTCTCGGCAGTGTTGGAAAAGCTCACCAAAACTCACTATGACTCGCGAACTTTTTCGTTGGTGAACTTCGTGAAATATCGCGATCTTTTCCAACGCTGCTCTCGGTGTGCTTTTCGAAATTATCTTGGAACTATCTACAAGATTCATTTGAAATCATTCGCAGAACTTTCATGGATTCATCCCCAGAAATCTTTTCTTTTGGAACAATCCTCAGAATTCAATACCTTTGAGGTTCTTCTCGGAAGTCAAGTTTAAGTTGTCCGTCCATCCATCAAAACGTTGTAGTTTTTCTACCAGAAATGTTCAATAAAGCTTGCCCCTCCATTCACCAGAACTGTGCAATTTTTACATCAGGAATTTTCAATTCAGCTTGACCCTCCATGCAGCAGATTGTTGCAAATCTTACACCAGAAATGTTCAATACAAACTTGTCCCCAGAAAACTTTACACCAGAAAATTTCATTTGACCAAAACGATGCAAATTTTCCACCGTTAATTTTTAATAAAAATTGCTTCTCCAATCTTCTGATTGGTGCAGATTTCCTTTTTTTTTCATTTTCCACCAGTAATTTTCAAAATAGCTTGCTTCTCCTATCATCAGAATGTTGCAGGTTTTCCACCAAATTAAGCTTGCCCCTATTTTCAGATTTTTTATCATAAATTTTCAGTAAAGCAGCTTCCCTTCCATTATCAGAATGGTGCAAATTTTACACCAGAAATTATTATTAAAGTATGTTTCTCTATTCAGCAGAAGGATGCCAATTAAAGACCAAAATTATTCCGAAAAGCTTACCCATCCGTTCATTGTTGTGGTGCAGATTTTCCACCAAATATTTCCAATATAGCTTAATTTTAAATAAAGCTTGTGCCTTCATTTACCAAACCAGTGCAAGTTTTCCATCAGAAATTTTCTGTTCATTTCATTTATCAGAGCGACGCAAATTTTGCACCACAATTTTTCAATAAATCATGCTCCTCCATTCATCAGAACGGTGCATCAAAAATTGTCAGTGAAGTTTGTTACACCATGCACCTGGGTCAATTTTCAGGCTTTACCATTTCATGCACCATAATGGTGCAAATTTTCCACCATAAATTTTCAATGAAGCTGACATTCATCAGAACGATGCAAATTATGCACCAGAAAAATGAATAAACCTTGCTTCTACATTCACATGTTGCGAACTTTCCACCAGAAATTTTCAGTTAAATGTGCCAGATTTTTAGCGTGATTAAACTAATTCATTATGATTAGTCATTCATTTTGATTAGTCCCTCCATGCACCACCTTGATGATATTTTTACACCAGAAATATTCAATAAAAAGCTTTTTCTTTGATTTACCACCACGAAGTTAAATTTTTTCAACCTTTAATTTGCCCTCTTGTTTTAACACTCCATAAACCACCTTGAAAAAAAAAATTACACCAGAATTTAGTTGTATGCACCGGTGCAATTTTTTGCCTTTCATTGAAGTTTGTCCCTTCATGCACCTTTGTGGTGCAATTTTCAGGCACCATCTCAAAGGAATTGACGCAATAAAAGGTTTTCATTTACCTTCAAATCAAGTTATTTTATATCATAGTTTTGTAAATGTGGAAATAAAAATCTTATTTTTAAAAGGGTGGGCAATTGCCCCACCTTGCCCCACCCTGTGCACGCCAATAGACCATTTTATTATTATTTTTTTCATAACTGTTTCATAACTGTTCTGTTTTGTGTCCTTTTGCTTTCGTTCCTTTTGTTTCGAAAAGATAGGGGATGCGCAAATATTTGCCAAATAGGCTTTTCCCCCATCAATCTTCATTTATTAAGACCTCAAAATTCCGATGAAAAGAATAATAAATAAATGAAAATTACGAGGAATTTTTAAATATATTGATATTCAGGAAATACTAGAGCACTTAAGGGAAGTTCTGAGATCTGGTAGTTCTGGTAGTCCTTATAAGGGAAAGCACATTAAGCCATTGAGAAATTTTCAAAGTTATGATGAATTTGTTTTCTTGATTTTAGGGCGTTTTCATGAGCTTCAGGAAAATTTTGTGAACTTAAGTGAAAATCTTAGAACGACATTCATTATTTCGTTTCCAATTCAGGTAAATTGCGGGAACTCAAAGAAGTTATAAAAATAAAGGAAATTCTAAAGAACGTTAGAAAAGATCAGAAAACTTCCGACAAATTCTGAGAACATCAGGAACATGCAAAAATATTTTAAAAGAAGTTCCGTAAGCTTCAGGGTTGTTTGGGAAATTGAGGGAACGTCAAGGAAGATCATTAATTTGCATTGCATCATTGCAATGCCCGAAAAATAACGGGCAATTTTAAAAAGTTTCCAGATTTTTAAGAAGTCCAGAGAATTTCAGAGATGTTTAAAAAAAACTTCAGAATTTGGTTGGAAACTTTATAGAAGTTCAGAGAACTCAGAAAAACGAGAATTTCAAAAACTGGAAGATCAGAAAACCTTAGCACAGTTCTATTAATTTTAGGGAAATTAAAAGAAATTTAAAGAAGTTTTTAGAACAACATGGAAATTTAGAAGACTTCAGGATATTCCTAGAATTCCAGACAAATTGCAGGAACTTCAAAGATGATACATGATCGTTAGAGAAATTGAGGGAACTCCAAATAAGTTCAGGGATGTTTAAAGATGTTATGGAATGTACCGTGAGCATCGGAGTTTCTCCAATACACAACGAAAGGCTGTCTGTAAGCAGCGAGCTGCAGCCCACGTGAGCATCCATATAAGGAGGAAGAAGCCGCAGCGCTATTGATCGAAATCAGTAGCTCTTCGTGAGTCGCTGTAGGCCATCTATGTCAAGCGTGTCATGCTAAAGAGTATAAACAGAAAAAAAAAAAACCTCGCTCAAATTCCTATGCCTACACAAAACACAAGCTCATGCTGCAGTTAACCAATAAGATTTATTGTATAAGACCACGTAGTCCTACGTCACCATTGCGTACAATCCCATAGGGCTGTTCCTTGTCGTTTTTTTCGAAAACTTCGGAAGAACTTCAAGGCAGTACCATTAGCTTCAGGAAAATTGTGTAGCTTTTAAGAAGTTCTAAGGACTTCCAGTGAACTTCAAGGAAGGCCAGAGCATGAATTTCACAAATGTTTACAGATTTTTGGGGCAGTTACGTGAGCTTCGGCATAGTTCCAAGAACTACGTCTCTGATAATTTTATGGCAAGCTGAATGCAGACAAGTTTTATTCATGTCTCAGTGTTAGTTTGAAGGAACTGAATTGTATGTACATGCAGATGTTCAAATTCCTTTAAGGATTAAGGACGCTCCTGAATGAGGGCGCATGACTATGAGGTGGGTGGGACACGCGCATCTAAGAAGTGAGTAACCAGCTCTTAATTTACCATGACAGTACTGATCAGACATAACAGAATAAGCCCAGCCATTAAAATTCAAATGATTATAGATGGCAAGGTAATATTCTTTTAGAGATTGTTTATTATTAATTAGACAACTCAAAAACGAAAACAGCTTCAAACTATTTAACACATCTGAATAGATATGAACAATCCAGCTACACTACTTTCCGCCATAAAACGAGCAACATTGTAGCCAAGTGTACGAAAACAATCCAATCATTTGTTTGCCATCGCCACTTGCTTAAAAACTTTTCTCCCGTGAGATATCGGAATCATCCTCGCCGCTAGAAAATTGAACTTCGCTCATTAGCGTTGCTTGCGAGCCATGCTGCCATCGCCAGAAGCACAAGCATTTGGCAACAAAATCTTATTAGGTAAGACCGTCGCAACCAGATTACACTATTACATGTGCAGCCCCGCGACGCCACTACTACGCTTTACGTACGTTCGTCCTATATAGTACATATCTACCGAGTTCTTATGGTATTCAACAGCACATAACAAGAATCATCATCATCATCATCATCACCGTCATCGCTGTGGCAAGATCGGTGAGTTTTTGAGAAAAACAAGCTTACAGTACCATGAAAAACAAGACGACGACGACGACGATGACGGGGTTCGGAATTTTCTCCGATCATGATCACCGCCGTCGACCACGGTTGATGATGATGATGATGATGTTTTCGAACAAATGAAAATGAATTGCCTCTGCTGTTTTCCACTCAGAAACCAAATACACATATACGGTTTTCTTGCTTTTCTTTCGACTACACGGCCGGTGAGAATAGCTCAGTAGCTGAGTCGAATTCAACTCAAAATTACAGAAAGTTAAATTTTCCTCACTTTTCCGGGAAAAGTTCCACGATGTTCTTCATATTCAAGAAGTTTCTCCTGGAAAATCGAGTAGCCCAGTTTTTGCGATTTTAAGTTAAATCCGACTCAATTTTGAGTGGCTCTCATTGACCGCATACAAGCTTGAGACAAATGGGTCTGAGTGTTGGAAAAATCTATGGGCTTGTGAACTACCACGCGTCTCCATAGCAATCAAAACTGGATGCCACTCGGTACTCAATTCCGCAAATGCAGGAAACAGTTTTCGATTATTAACAAGCTTAGCTGCAATGGATGGTACCGCAGAAAATGATACACATACGTAAACAAGATTACATGGCATGGGTTGAGGAAAAACACATAAGGTGGAAAAGTTTCTTATGTGTAGAGTGGAGACTGCTCAACAACAACAGCGGCAACGGAAAACCACGCTCAGCATCCTCGTGAGTTCTCTTTCTTTCCTCCCAAAATCCCAACTGCGACATATTCAGCTGTTGCTGTCATACGAACAAAAGGAATCGTGTCTTATAGCCGCTTAAGGTTGACTCCAAGGAGCCAAAGTTTTTCGCGGGCTGTTGCTGCTTCTCATACATTATCCTACGATTACACACCCAGTCACTACACTAATGGCAGCCCGGTGAATAATGGCTCGTGGTGGATAATGACACTTTTACTGCCATCAGAATGCCGAGTTTACAGTTTCACATTCGATTGCCGCTGTCCTCGCTAATGACTGCGATCGAAATTGTGCGTTTTATGTTACATCTCTCCCTGCCTTTCACAGTCACAGTTGGAATGTCTCGATTGCTCGTTTCCAGCCGGGGCCAAAATAAAACCACAGGAATCGCTCATTCCTCACATAGGCATCAATTTCCGTCCTTTCTCCGGGTCTGTTTCCATTATTGATGGACCATTTCGACAGTATCATCGGCGGAGAAAACCGCTGATGATGCTCGAAATGGAAATTGAAACCCGGGATGGAAACGAACGGTGAAAACTCAACCCAACGACGACCGTGCAAGGGGTTCACTCTAATGTCACTCTTAATTTCTTTTCCGTTCTTACGTTTTCCCGTTTTTCTCCTTGCAAGATTTTACCCATCCCGAAAACCGATGACGACGACGACGACGACGATGATGCGAATTCTGTGCACTTTTGTGACCGGCAAAGACGTCTTGCGTTCCGTTTTCCCGAGAAGATGGGCATGAATTTTTCAACGCATTGCAAGGCAGGCATTTCTTATTTTTTTGCAAGCTGCATGTGGAAAAATGTCGTCGATAGTATGTTACTCTGGCAGGAACGAATTTCCACGGCACTTTCTCTGCTCACTGCTTTTTTGACCTTTTGCGTCGAGTTGAGATACAAACAAATGTTACTGCAGATGCGGAATGTGCTGATGTAACATGTGCAGAGAGGACGAACGCACTCCATTATCACTTTTACAACTGTAATTCAATAGTTATTGTAGTTGAGCTGTTGAGCATGAACTTCAACGCTATTTTTGAAATGCGTTAATCATGTTTTTTTTAATAATTCATCAGGATTTTTTTTGTAAAACAACAACAATAGCAATTAACACAAACTTTTTTAAGACATGGCAGTCAATTTTTAAAGAAACAACTTTACAATCAATTCCGTTGAATGTTGAAGCTTAACATGTCTTGATTTTTTCTTATTCCATGTACAAGATATTTAAAATTTTCAAACTGCCAGAATTAAGGAAAAACAATTAGAGACATTTGTAGGAACGTTACAGAAGTTCTGAAGCATGAAATTTCAGTGAAGCTTCATAAACGAACTGTGGGATCATAAAAAAAAGTTAACATCCTGAAAATATGGGGAACTTACTGGAAGCTTTAAGATCATCAAAGAAGTTCCTAGAATTTCAGATAACTTCACTGCCCATAAACGCATAACAATCCCATGTGGAAAAACAGCAAGCCGAGAAAAACGCAATTTTTTTGTTCATGGTAGGGTAAGTGTGCCAGTGTTTGACTCTAGTGGTTCCCCAATTGAACCTATCTTAAATTTAAATTTTATTCTTTCTTCACCAAATTTCATTCAATGCAAGGTTAGAATATAGATTTTGCCACATATCCACGCAAATAAAACCATGATAATTTATTTCAAATTTGAACTAATCTAAAGGGTCAAAAACTGGAGCACTAGTGCCATCCCGAGTAGCACACTTTCATCACAATAAGTTACAGGAATTTGTTTATGACTGAAATAAGTCGTATATAAGTTTCTACAATTGATTTGTGACAAGCGTGCTACTACGGATGATTATACTAAATTGGTTGTCCCGAAGTAACATTTTTAGTTTTATGAAGTACACCAAAGCTACTATAAAACAACATTCATAAAACCCTGGTCAAGGCTGCTTTGCCATTGATGCATCCACCAAAACCTTATTAAGACTAGTTGGCTCACCATGGAGAAGGATCGTAAGGGTGTATTCTCGAAGTAAGATTGATTTACTGCAAAAAGGTTGTATGACGAACGCATTGAGAACCATTTGAAAACCGTATTTAAGTTACAATTTAAGCTAGTTGGCAACAACGGAAACCATTGTCGAGCTATTTTCCCTAGCCCAATCAGGATAGAAAATGATTCATAAACACGATCCGGCCCAACAAAGTCACTTTCAAATCGTCGAGCGACGACGAAGCTGTCAACCATCACTTTCAATTGCAAGTCATTCTGTCTTCTCTTCGGGCAGATCCCCTTAACCATCAACAGAACCACTTTTGATCAGTTTTTATGTTTTGGCTTGACTCGTGTTCAGAGCGTAAAATTATTGATTGCTTAAGCCTGAGTGTGGCAGCACTGCTCTATCCAATTCATTGCTCTATCCAGAACGTAGGGTAGAGCACTACTTCGTCGTAATCGTCCATTTCCGTTCTATCGAACAGAAAACGTCAGTATAATAAATGATTTCACCGTGCACAAATCAGTAATACGTTTGTACCGATGCGTTAGTTCACTAGCTACAACACAAAGCCTATTAGAGCGTATTGTGTGAATATTTACACTCATTGTTCTCAAAACAAAAGAAGCGCTCCTAGCGAACTCGCTTTTTCTACCTTCATCCGTAAGACGAAGAAAATCCAATGGCGTTTCAATGCGTTTGGACGTAATTGAAACTCGTAGGACGAATTTGGAATCAAGAAGCAGTCTTAGATTTAAAAAAATATCTCAACAATGTGTCGAGGGGGACGACTCTATCTACGATGCAGGAAAGATTGTGTTTTGCTATGGCTAGCTGCACGCACGCTGAGTAGATAGAAGGAAGATTTATGTCGATTTTGAAGATTTCCTGCAAAAAGATGAAGCGCGATGCAAGTAGATGCGAGAAATGAAAGATGATTTTTCAAAGATTGATTCGCTAGTGTGAGATTTTTTGAGCATCTAGAATTGAGATTTAGATGTGTCGCCCCCCTCAGTTCTTTATCAAATTCAGCGGTACTTATGGAAAGGGGAATAAATTTAGAAGTCATCTTTGGTAGAAATATTTCATTTATTGTTAAAATCCGTTCAATAAAGAGAAGTAAAGCGTGGGTTGTGCTTAGGAGGACGGAAATAAGATCAAAAACCCTATGTACCAAACAAAAGGACGAGGCAATTAAAGAGCCAACAAAAACATTCAGTCACTCACGAACAGACGGCTCACACCTAGGCGCCTAATACATAGGTGCCACAGTCGGAAGAAGTGTTAGTTTGTTTACTAAAATGAATCGCCCATTTTGTTATAGCAAGTTTTGCTATAAGAAATGCTCCTCGTGTTTATTAGCGAAATTCACATCAAAGCTAGATTTATTGCGTAGGAAATCAGTTTGGCACGGCATTTGTGACCAGCATACACCTTTTGGTGGTATGAAATAGGTCCAAAACAGTCCAAATCCGCAGATAAAAAATTTTGTTTTGAATTTCTGTATAGCACAATAGTGAACTTTTCGTGAACATTAACGGCAAAGAACTCACCAACACTGGGAGACCGTGAGTTCCTGCCCACCTGTCATAAAACCGTCTCGGGCTCTCACCGCTGGCCTTCATTCACACAGCTTGCACAATGCCTCAATTGGCATTATTCCAAAGAAAATGTGCGCTCAGTCATTCAAAACAAGGATTGGGAACCATCACGGAAGAATAAACGTGCTGACTGAGATACTGACTGAGTGCTCTGCTATCAGTGACTCGTTTACTTCCCAATCATTCAGACTGTCACGAGGCAGTGAATGATGAGGCGGATGGCTGATCCTATTCATATGAAAATGGCTGATTGAACCTGACTGTTTTGCGCACTGCTCGTGTTCATTTCGTCTTTCATTGATAAATGAACTTACGTTCGCATTGAAGCGAAGCTGTTCGATCCAACTTCGCGCAGTTTTTCTGACTTTTGCTGATTGTTCACTCAGTTCATTTAAGCGCATGCGCATAGATCTGTGCACGTGGATGTCAAATTTATCATTGTCGGGTTGTTTGTTTACCCATCAATTGCTTTTTTTTAATTGGGGTGACGTC
Organism: Ochlerotatus camptorhynchus; assembly: GCF_037179485.1. NCBI lineage: Eukaryota > Metazoa > Arthropoda > Insecta > Diptera > Culicidae > Ochlerotatus > Ochlerotatus camptorhynchus. The sequence continues at coordinate 847,370 of NW_027041058.1, forward strand.
TAGAGGCCGGAAATCGATGACTGACGCCATTTTAAAATCTAAGATGGCGGTTTACGACATTAGAAAAGTGGAAAATACCCATCAATATTGGTATTTTTGGAATCGGAGTGACGTCTAAAGATCGAAAATCAAATATGATGACTTCCAGTTAAAAATCGGGATGACGTCTAGAGGCTGAAAATCAATATCCGATGCCATTAAGAAATCCATTATGGCGGCTTCCGATTTTAGAAAAAGTGGGAAATACTGTACTGAATATAGGTATTTTGGAACCAGAATGACGTCTATCGATGTCCGACGCTATTGTAAATCAAAAATGGCGGCTTCCGATTTCAGAAAAATGAGAAATACTGTCAAATACCCATCAACATGGGATTTATTTTAATAGGGGTAACGTCTAGAGAAATCTCAGCAAATCTTGGAAGCTCATCCATAACAGTTAGAGCTGTAAAAGGGTGTCCTCAAGGAGGTGTACTTTCACCTCTTTTATGGTCTTTAATTGTTGACGAACTTCTCAAAAACTTTTTAGAAATAATTGGCTTTGCTGATGACATAGTCATAATAGTACGAGGAAAATTTGATAATATCATTTCAAATAGAATGCAAACTGCTTTAAATTATGTTTCGTCGTGGTGCGCTAAAGAAGGGTTGAATATAAACCCTTCTAAGACCACTATTGCACCGTGCACACGGAAAAGGAAATTTTCTATAAATAACTTAAAATTGAAAGAAACCTCTTTAGAACTTTCACGAACAGTCAAGTATCTGGGAGTTACTCTTGACAGCAAACTAAATTGGAATTCGCATCTAGAGCAAGTCATGAGTAAAGCAACAAATGCTCTTTGGATAAGTAAAAAAACTTGTAGTAGGAAATGGGGCCTAAAACCAAAAATGATCCACTGGATTTATTTGACGATTGTAAGACCCAGAATATCCTACGCATCATTAGTTTGGTGGCCGAAAACTAATGAAAAATCGGCTCAGAAGAAGCTGGGGAGACTGCAAAGACTAGCTACCCTCTCAATAACTGGTGCAATGAACAGCACACCGAGTATTTCACTAGATGCTCTACTTTATCTGATTCCGTTGCATCAATTTATCCAATTAGAAGCTGAAAGGAGCGCTTTAAGGATTCAACGAACAAAGTACTTCCTTGAAGGTGATCTTACAGGACACCTTAGCATTTAAAAAATGTTTGATATTGATTCTCTTGTATTAAAAAATGAAGACTGGATGGAGTAAAAATATAATTTCGATCGTTTATACAATGCAGCAGAATTTGATCGTAATGTTTGTGAAAGCGGGGGACCAAACATCCGTCCAGGTTCAACTGTTTTTTATACAAGATTAAACAACCGTGTGGGAGCAGGGGTAACTGGTCCAGGGATTGATATCTCAATATCCATGGGTTACTGGCCAACCGTGTTCCAAGCAGAAATTCAAGCAATTCTTGAATGCTCTGTAATATGATTGCGCAGGAATTATAAACATTCGAATATCTGCATTATGTCTGATAATCAAGCAGCATTAAATGCTTTAAAATCAGCAACATGCAATTCCAAACTCGTATGGGAATGTGCAATGTCACTTCAGAAATTGGCCTGTCAAAACCAAGTAAACTTATATTGGGTTCCTGGCCACTGTGGAATTGAAGGGAATGAAAAAGCCGATACGTTAGCCAGGCTAGGATCATCTCAGCAATTCATAGGACCAGAACCATTATGTGGAGTTTCTACTTGTTCTCTTAAAATGGAGATCAAGAAATGGAAAAAAAAATGAAAGTGGAGACCAATTGGAACAACACTTCCATTGCTAGGCAGTCGAAACGGTTCATAATTCCGAACATTTCAATGACTAGCAAAATTCTTGAATTATCAAAGAAAGATCTCAGTGTCTATACTGGTTTGATAACAGGACATTGTCCATGTAAATATCATTTGAAGCTAATAGGAAAATTCTGGAAAACTCTGAACACCTGCTATGCTCTTGTGCAGCAATCTTCAATAAAAGGCGTATTTTTCTGGATAAGGGGCTGGCAGAACCCTTTGATATTTGGAATGCAGGTCCCAGTAAAGTAGTACATTTCATTCTAAATGGCTGGGAAAATGGTTTTGGTCAGTCTATGTCGGTCGCTTCACAAAATAGTGATACGACATAACTGACAAAGCAATATAAAAACGGGGAATATTACAATAGATCAAAGTAATGGTCGCAGTGATGAATACACCCAACACGGAAAAAAAAAAAACGTCTAGAGACCGGAAATCGATATCCGACGACATTTTGAAATCCAATATGGGGGCTTCCGGTTTCAGAAAAAGTGGGAAATATGACGCCGATCCATCAATACGAATATTTTTGGAAACGAGGTGAGTCTAAAGATCGAAAATTCATGTGCGACGCCATTTTTAAATCCAAGATTGCGGCTTCCAGTTTATTAAAAAAAAATGGGTCGATATGGGTATTTTTGGAAACGGAATGATATCTAGAGGATGGAAATCGATCACCGACACCATTTTTAATCCAAGATGGCGGCTTCCGGTTTAAGACAAGTGGGAAATACTGTAAAATATCCATCAATATAGGTATTTTTGAAATGGGGATGACGTCTAGAGAATGAAAGTCGATATTCGACGCCATTTTGAAATCCAAGGGTGGCTTCCGATTTCAGAAAAAGTGGAAATACTGTCAAATACCCATCAATATAGGTATTTTTTTTAATCGGGTAACGTCTAGAGGTTGCAAATAAATATGCGACGCCATTTTGAAATCCAAGATGATATAGGTACTCCAGTTTAAGAAAAAGTGTGAAATACTGTCAAATATCCATATGGGTATTTTTTAAAGATGGATCCAAGTTCGCGCAGTTAAGATTGAAAATATGAATATGCGACACCATTTTTAAATCCAAGATGGTGGCTTCCCTTGAACCGGAAATAGTGGGAAATACTGTAAAATACCCTTCAATATAGATATTTTCGAAATCGCAGTAACGTATAGAGGTCGAAAACCGATGTTTGACGCCATGTAAAAATCTAAGATGGAGGCTTTGGTTCAGAAAAAGTGTGAAATACTGTCAAATACCGATCAATGTGACTATTTTTGGAATCGGGGTGATTTTTAGAGGCCAGAAAGCGATGTCCGACGCCATACTGAAATTCAAGATGGTGGCTTCCGATTTCAATGGTGGGTTCTGTTCGCTCTGATTAATCATGCATAAGAGAAACATATTTGAAATAGGGTACATGTCCCTAACCTTTGTCTAATATGCAGCCTTCAATTACATTGTATGCCATATGTTATTTAATAATTGAGCTTCAAAAGATGTATCACTGTCAACATGCAAGCTTAGATATCCTTATTATTTAGATATGAATTAGCCACGACGGAAAATTGTAAAACTCACCATTTTAACATGCAAATTCTCCAGGTACGTGGATGTAATGTCGGTCTACTGTACTCAAATTGGGTCTATACATGGATGCAACTTCGGCCTATCGAAGATGACCTTCGATCTACAAAGGTCCGGCATGTGAAGTCACGCTTCTTTTTCACTCCTTATCATTCATATGTAACCACAGTGTTGACGTCACTTACACTTCATGCGTAAGAACTGATGAGGAAGAAAGAGACAGTGTTTTCTTTCCGGTTCATCCAGATAGCATAAACCACGATACTTTTAGAATCAAAATAGAAGCAAATATCATCTCACGACCACACCTATACACTCAAAAAATTCCACACGTTTGATCGAAGTGTTTAAACACTTGATTTTTTAAATGCACAATCACATTTACTTTAAGTGTATTTCACCTTGGTTCAATGTGTTATATACGTTAATTTCTGGTGTTTCAAATTTTGAAATGTTGAAAATATTTCACTATCTATTCAAGTGTATTGCACATTGAATCACACTACTGTTCAAAACAGATGGATTTAAAGTGTTTTGCATTTCAATGCGATGTGAATTGCTTGCTTATAAAGGTAAACATCGAAAACAAGAGTTGTGACTTTATCCTGTCAACCCGCCTCATAAATGAGAACAACCGTGGCATAGTGGGATCGAACGAAGACTCCGGCAGCAGATCGAATCCTAAATCAGACCCAAAAAGATATGTGAATGCTCTGGCCTCTGGAATTTTTGTTTATATATTGGTCGATTAATTTTTAGAGTCGGTAAAGTAGATGTCGATAAAGTAGAATATTGAACTATGATGTGCAAAGCTATTGATATTACCATATGAGGCACATAGAATCAAAGTGTGTCACAATTCAAATCCATAGTGTTCAGGCATGGTTCATAGCATAAGATTCACACATGAAATGAATGTGTTTCACAATAAGCGCAAAATTAAATGTGAGACACATGATGATGACGTGTGGAATTTTTTGAGTGTACCGAACTGTCAAGTCACGTCTAGAGCAACATGTGAAAAGGGCCTATGTTTCAAATGTAAACAATGGCTTTAAACGTCGATTTCTCGCGGATTAAGACTCACTCAGGAAAACCATTCAGCGCATTGAACCTTTGATAACTTTCGATTTCGAGCATTTAATCAAAAAGTGGTCTTGAGCAAAGTTGTAGCTGGGAAAATTTCCTACAAGTACAGTTGAAAGCTTTTTAAGAAGACCGATATGGTGAATTACTAGATAGACATGAACAAAAATCTTGGTTTTACTATAGTAATTCCCATACAAACTTCAAATAATTTGTGCCATCTCAGTTTCTCACCAAATGGGTTCAAATTTTGAGAGGTTAGTCAGGATCCGATTCGGAATCGTTCTTTTACGTATTGTGGAGCGAAAATTTCAAATTTTGCATCACTCTAGTAGGTATTCTCTATCAAATGGTGTAGTTAGTTTGCGTGGACGTGTTCCCGAGCAAAGTAAAATAACAACCTGATATCATCTTGAAAACAAATCTTGTTATTCCAGATATCATTTTGTTTTCAGTTGTTATCGCATAACTAATTTAGTTATCAACCTCGACTAGTTCTGTTATCATTTGTTATCATGAAAGCATATGAAATAATGCATGGTTAGTTCAAAGCTTTAAATATCATTTGCATGGTATAAAAATAAACACTGCCAGTCATATTTCAGTTATCAGCGTACCATCGATAAAATAATTTGAAATGTGTTGACAAAATTTGCATTTTGTTACAAGATGTTTTCAATGATAACTAAATCAGTATTTTTTGTGGTATCCAAGGAGTATTCTTTTGTTATAATTTTTGTTATGTTGGCTGCTTATTCAACCACGTTGACAACATGTTCAGTTATCAAATCTCGATAACCGGGTATAAGAACTTGTTATCAATTTGGAATAATCCTTTGCTCGGGTTGTGATTCATGTACAATCGACGTTTAAAGCCATTGTTTACATTCGGCACATAGAACATTATCACATGTTGCTCTAGAAGTAATAGTCCGAAGTATAGTCGCTATATTCATAGTCTGGCGGATAGAATCTCGGAAACCAACTGAGCTGTCGAATAGTCGCTATTTGGCTGCCAAGATATTGGAAACTTTCGACCTTCTCCACTGCTTGCCCCACTACCGTAAATTTGGAAGGGTTGCCCGTGTTGATATCCAACGATTTGGTCTTGTTGACGTTGATGGTGAGACCCGCCGCAGAGGAGCGTTCGGCTAGGTCATTGAGCTTACTCTGCATATCAGAGCGCCGTTGTGCTAGTAGAGCAACATCATCAGCCAAATCGAAGTCGTTGAGATGCTCCATGGTGATAGGCTGCCAAAGCAGCCCACGGTTCGGTACACGGTCAATTGCACCTACCATGATCTCGTCGATTACGATGAGAAACAGTAGCGGTGATAGTATACATCCTTGTCTCACACCAGCGACTACCCGGATAGGGTCGGACAAGGCTCCGTTATGCAGAACTCTGCACGTGAAAGCCTCATACTGCGCTTCGATGAGGTTGACGATTTTATACGGGACTCCCTTGCGTCTCAGGGCGCCCCACAGATTCTCGTGATTGAGACGGTCGAAAGCTTTTTCGTAGTCAATGAATACCAAATAAAGGGACTCTTGGAATTCATTGACCTGCTCCGGATGATGCGGAGCGTGACAATATGGTCCACACAAGATCTTCCGGCACGGAATCCTGCCTGCTGCCGTCGGAGAGTCGCGTCGATCTTCTCCTGTATCCGATTCAGGATAACTTTGCACAGAACTTTGAGAACAATACACAGTAACATGATGCCTCGCCAATTGTCGCACACAGTCAGATCCCCCTTCTTTGGGACCTTCACTAAGATGCCCTGCATCTCGGCCGGAAAAGTCGCGGTGTCCCAGATATTACAGAATAGTTGATACAACATTTGTGCGGATAGCATGGGGTCAGCTTTGAGCATCTCTGCTGATATGCGATCGACCCCTGGAGCCTTGTTGGATTTCATGCTTCGAATAGCTGCTTCAATCTCCTGCAGTGATGGGGCCTCGGAATTGACGCGAGTGATGCGCTGCACCCTTTTACTTTTTCGCTCCACAGTGCTTAAATGGTTTCAAATCGGGTCCTGAGCAGCCTCCCAAAGTTAAATCTCATTTGGTTAGAAACAGACTTCGCACAAGCCATTTGAAGTTTACATGTAAATTACTATGAGAAATCTCAACTTTTTGTTCATTGCCTTCTAGTTTTTTCCCATATTAAGCTGCAAAACAGTTTGATACCCATTCTTATTGAAAATTTTCTCAGCTACAACTTTGCTGAAGATTGTTTCTATGTAAAACGAGACAGGAAAAAGTTATTAATTATTTAAGAGATTGGTAAACTTATGACATGATCAAGCAGCTGCACTGTATTTTGCAGTGTGACATAGTAGCCATGATTGTTGTGTCCTATTCAACGCCCCAGAAACACCAATGTTGCCTTTTTGCCATTGCCATTTCATAAGACATCAGCGCATTGAACCATTGATAACTTTCGATCCTTGCAATTAATCAAAAAATGGTCTTCAGCAAAGTTGTAGCTGAGAAAATTTCCTACAAGCAAATTTGAAAGCTTTTGAAGCAGACCGATATGGTGAATTATTAGATAGACATGAACAAAAATCTTGGTTTTACCATAGTAATTCCCATACAAACTTCAAATGGTTTGTGCCATCTCAGTTTCTCACCAAATGGGTTCAAATTTTGAGAGGTTAGTCAGGATCCAATTTGGAATCGTTCAAGTATTGTGGAGCGAAAATTTCAAATTTTGCATCACTCTAGCGTCCAATCTTCTAAATTAGCAATTGTAGTGAAAACTGTGACATTGATTTATTAGGCTAGCATGTTACAAAAAGGTAAGTCCTTTCAATTCTTGAAATTATCAGGTTTTTTGATGGCCACCGCTGTTTAGATTTCGCATAGAAATCGAAAAATAAGAAAATTTCACTTATATTTTTCTTTAAAATAGAGCAATAAATGTACTAAATTTGTCCCAACACTAGGCAATTTTCTTACGGATTACAATTTCACAGCGGATGTGGTATTAGCTTTTCATTTCTATTGTGTATTATTGCTAAATAAATTAGTTATTTGCTTGATAGGCCGAAGTGAGGGGCTAGGCTGACATTACATCCCGTAACCCTAATCCCAAACGTTGTGGTAGATATCAAAATCTACAAAAACTTCGTACATAGTTTTACGAAATTCTGTTGATGAAAAACAGTTAGAGGCAAATGAATGTAAATGATTGTCCATTAGACTGATGCAAAATTTGAAATTTTCGCTCCACAGTGCTTAAACAGTTCCAAATTGGGTCCTGCTTAGCCTCCCAAAATTTGAACTACTTTATTAAGAAAGTGACTTCGCACAAACCATTTCAAGTTTATATGGGAAAACTTATTTTTTCGTCCATATGTATCTAACAATTCACCACATCACTATGCTTTTAAAAATGATAGCAGTGATTGTAGAAAATTTTCCCAGCTACAACTTTGTTGAAACCCATTTTTCAATCAAATGTAATGAACAAAAGTTATTAACGATTCAAGTCACTGATGTCTTATGATTATGCTCATTCAACTGTTCAGCAGGCAACATTGGTGTTTCTGGTGAGAATAATAGAGCACAAATATCATGGCTACTATGTCACACTGCAGAATACAATGTTGCTAACAGAACAACTGCTTGATCATGCCATAAGATTAAACAATTAATAACTATTTAATTTGACATTTGGCTGAAAAACGATATTCCGCAAAGTTGTAGCTTAAAAAAATTCCCATAAGAATAGTTATAGAACTTTTCGAAAAAGCAATATGGAAAATAGATAGTAGATAATGAACAAAAAGTTTGGTTTTTCCATGGTAATTTCCATATAAAGTTCGAATAGTTTGTGCCAAGTCAGTTTCTTACCAAATGAGTTTAAATTTTGGGAGGCTAATCAGGACCTGATTTGAAACCGTTTGAGCACTGTGGAGCGAAAATTTCAAATTTTTTATCAGTCTATTGTCCATGCTAATTGATATATAAATCATTAAAATATTGCCTACTGCCAACGAATCTGAGAAAAAAAAACTACTATTTCTCAATCCACGGGCCGTGACCCACAGGTTTTTACATATGGCCCAAAATATGTTGGCGCTTCGCTGGCCATTTCGATGTTTTAAGATCATGATGATTTAGATTTGTGGTTGGAACAACGATCTGAAACTTCTGAATATGAAAAATCGATATTATTTTGGCAAATCATTACAAAAGAACAGTTCACAATGTGGAAGACTAGAACACTAATAAATATAACCTAACCTTCAAATTTATAATGTATAATAAACAACCTACAATTTAAGTTATGTTAAAGTTTATTAATTACTCCCTAATTTTTAAAATCCTGGTTATTTCAAGGTTTTCCCAGCACCAACGACTAGTTGAAGCATTGAATCTATGGAATGCATGTATGGTCTGGTGTGATCATCCTGGCGCTTTCAATTGTTTAAGAAAAAAAAACATCGCGCAGTGGAAAATTTACGCAGCCCGAAACTCACGATGAACGCTAAAATGGTTCAATTATCACATCAGGTATAATAAAGATGTAGAAAATTAACATCCACTTCACAGCAGTGGATGTCCCTAGTTAACCTTTTCAAGCTCTGTTTTGTATGATATGCATTAAAACGAAAATATACCACGCGAACTGATTTTGAAGTTCCCAAAAAAACTGTCTCAAGTACCGAAACCAGTCATCAAAAATCAACACAACTCAAATTAGTCCGTCACCGCATCCAATCCATTCTGCTGGACCGAAAAAAACCCCTCCGTATCTTCCCATGTAGTCATATTCAACAAAACCGAAACGAAATTGGGTCAACAAACAGAACGCCGACTGCAGTTTCCAGTCTGTCACAGTCTTCAGTTCAGTCCCGGACCTACCCACCGCTAGCAAATGCATTTCAAAAGCCCACAACTATCGGGAAAACCAAATACGTCCCGATTTTGGTCGGGGGCTGCTTCCGAGATAGCAACAGCAAAACCAGAAGGTCACAAAACAATTGATTATTTATGCAGCCGTGAATTTCGTGCCGAGGAACACGCCGGAGGAGTCGGGGGTGAAATAACGATTTTTTACCTTGCTACGTCTCCTTCTCCACCGCGTTGTTGTTGGATGGATGGCAGCTGACGGCTCCGACGACGACGACGAAGCTGTGTTATGCAATTAAGCTGCGGGGTAATCCACTCTCAACTCGGCGTCTTTCCCGGATGGAGAGGCCCTAGGGATGAATCTTCGCCACGCCAGAAAGTGCCTTCCTTCCTTATTTTTCCCGCACTTTACCGGAAGCACGATATTAGAGTACCTCCTCGGGAAGAAGCTTCCTGTTGGCGTTGTAGATCCTACAAGGAGGCTTTCCCCAGTAGCACACTCACACTATCACGCGCACAAACCAACAAACCAGTCAGGGTAACCAGAAAGCGTGGGTATTTTTTCCACCACCCACTCAATTCGAACCTCCCACCAGACCAGCCAGGTAGTCACTTCGCGCTCTTGTATGAATGGAGCTCAGCGCTTCCTTTACCGAGAAACTCGGTCTGTCGGTAAGGTTTACGGGATAATTCAATATCGACACCTTTTTATATTATTCATGAAAATCAAATTTCGGTGAGATTCGATTTTTCCACCTCGACCTCCGGCTCAAATCACGCACACACGGACGCACTCGCACTCACTTCACTTATCACGCTTTTCCCTTTTTCGACTTCTTCCTTTCACGCCGCACTAAAACGTCACTCTCACTCTCGGTTTTCGCCGTTTTCCACCGTCTTTCCTTCTGCGATGGTTCACCTTTTCTTTTCCTAATTTTTTTTACTCAGCAATTTCCGTTCAAGGAAAACCACTTCCTTTTTCTTCCCCCGCAGAGACTGGATGGGTAGATGGATGGATGGATCCGGCCGTTGAGGAAAATCACGTTTTCTCCTTCAACTGCAGCGTGCGAGCGTCAAAACACAGTCAGTTGTTCGTCGAATTATGGCAATGCACTCACAGAAAAAAGAAAACTCGGAAAAACACAAACTTCCCACGGTTTTCCTCCTTTCAGGTATTTCTTGCGTTTCAAAACATTCGCACTATTAATATCACACTGGCGCTTGTTGTTGGCTCTGTTATTATTATCGTACTTCCACTTTATTTTTAAAGTTTCACGCTATTTATTCTCCACGCGTCGCGATATTATTGGAATATCGAGGAACGAAAATAAAACCCATCATCTTCATCCAACTTGGGGCTCGGCGACGGAACGACAAGAAGAGAGCAGCACAGGTTTTCCTCTGATGGATGGATTTTCCTCAGCCACGGTCAGTCAGTCAGTCAGTCCTTCTCCGATGGATCGTGGATCTCGTGTGACTGTGAGTGTAGTGTGTCGATATCCGCTCGCACTCGACGGCTGTCTGACCTTACATTATCGGACGCGAACGACGAATGGGCTGCATATGGGCTGACGACGACGGACCGTGTCTCGAGACGAGCAGGAGCCGAACACGACCCGATTCGGTCGCACAAACACAGCCCTGCTTGTGCTAGAGGAGAAGTAGTGGGCTGTTGCGGGAGGGCGGCTGCTGGGCGATCGTAGAATGAGAGAGAGGGAGAGAGGGAGAGAGCAAGAGAGTCGACGGTGCTTTTCCTGATGACGACAGCAACGACGACGATGATGGTGGCGGCATTTTCCCCTGCTGAGTTGAGTACAACCAACCTACCACCACCACTACCAACACAATTCAGCGCGATCGGGTTGGAAAAGGAACCGTCAGGGCGGTGTGGGGGGTTGAGATGGAAATGTGGTGGCATTTTTCCATCCAAGCACGGTCATTCAGACCGACTCAATTTCGTCAAAAATGAGTTGAATTCTCCGAACTTTTCCAGGTAAAACTTCTCGAATATGACGAATAGTGTCTAAATCTCAGTCTATTCGTATACAGTAACCACTACTGTGCACCCACCGCTATTTCTCGGCTGTCCTTCAAGGACTGAAGCTGATTTTCTGTACATATCTAGTTCAAAAATCATTGTAATTGGTCCAAACTGATGAACAACGATGGGTGGACAGTACCACCCACCGCATATATGTGGTGTACTCCTAGACTAAGTAAAATGTTCATGGATTTTCCTCGAGAAGTTTGGTACTTTTGCCGAAATTGAGTCGACTCAATTTTGAGCCGATCTGAACGGCCGTGCGGTAGCAAAGCAATGGCTGAAAAGCACATGCGACGAAAAGGAAGAGAAAAAAAAACATCTGACTAACGGTGTGCGAGACGCAGGAAGGTGTTTTTGTGGCGTGGAGGTGAGTGGAAAGAGCTTTGAACGGCCGGTACAGGGTTGCCGGTTTACTTTTTTTTTCGTCAATTGGAATGGAAATAATATTCCATATAGATTTTAATTGAGAATCACCTGGTTGATGTGAGACAGACAATTGAGACTAAATTTCAGAACTGAATTAGAAAAGAGTGGTCTACGTTTCAAAGTATGGGACCCTTATGCTTTGTTAACAAAGTCCTGGCGGTTTAAAAGATGAGCCCTGACCACCGTTTGGTTATGATGCATTCCATTAAGGTTTTTCACTGTGAGATCTTTATTCTCATAACCACTTCGATACTTTAAGTGCACAAATATCAGCTCGTACGAAACGTACACCATTAAAACTGTTACTTCGCGTTTGCTGATCTGCAGCATACATGAAGAAGAAATTTCTGGTGATTGATTGATTGATTTATCTTTATTAAGAAGGCTTTTAGCCTGAGGCTGGTTCGCCTCCATATTTTCTGGTGAAATGGAGTACATACTGATTTAAAAGATTTGTGTAATTGAAAATTCGTAGTCGAACTGCATGTATATCCTACGTGGTGGCCATTTGTGGACTCCACACCTTCACCCATGAACGCCCAGTGATCTATTTATAGAGGGGGGAATACAATTTGATTTTCCAAAAAAAATGCATTTTTTTTGGCTTGAAATGTCCCTTGGGATGTATACTTTAATTTAGAAAAGACTCCAAGTCCGCCAGAATATTCCTTACCGCTTTACGAAGCGATTTCCTAAAACATGTACCGGCGTATCTCGAAACGGGGTTTTCCAAACTGGCGTGGGAAATAAATCTAACCAGTTATCATCAAATTTGGATATCGCCTAAGTTTTCTTGTTCAGAATTAAATTCGGCTTAGAAATACGTATCCACATTTTCGATTTTGTCAAAAATGGATTTTTAATCCACGATTTTGTAAGCATTTTTAGGGTGAAAAAATTGACTTTTTTTTTCCTAAGGCCACAACTTTTGAAAAAATTAATTTAAAAAAAATCGGAATACGTATTTCCAACCCAAATTTCATTACTAACCAGGATTTTTGTTCGATTTATGTTCCAGGATCACATGGAAAGGAGTATTTTCCTACGCCGTTTTCCGACTTCCGAGCGAGGACGCCCGCGCGACCTGGTGCACCGGCCACGGGGAGACGCCAATCGAGTTCAAAAAAATACAAATTGTAGTTCGAAGGATGACTAATAAATGGGTTATAACATATTTGCCCTCCCTGAGTGTTTTATTGCTTAAAAAAATTAACGAAAATGCCTTACTTTTTGGACGTTCAAAGTGTACTACCCCCTTATTGTCGAGAAACTAGATCTCAAAAGCTATACATGTCTTCTACAATATTATTCTATGGACCAATCTCTTGAAAATTGTAAACTTTTTAGTTCGCAAATCACTCACTAGGTGGTGTTAGTGTTTGCAGAAAACTTCTTAACTTTTTATCAACTTTTATAGAATAAAGTTCTCGTAATATGTGTTCGATCGAAGCATGCGGTCTTAGGCAATGTTGTTTAGAAAACGAAGGTCAACACTACTGTGTTCAGAATTCTGAAATTTGTGAACATGCAATATCTCATGATCCAGCCTATAAACAAAGTTGCTGTTTTCAGCAATGTTGTTCAGGAGAACAAGACCTTTTGAATCGTTGACAGCTTAGTTCGGAATTTTCTCACTAGGTTTCACTAGTGTCCTTATAAATTTAATGAACATCTCGAGATCGTTGCTAGATACACAGTTTCTGTTTTCGGCAATGTTGTTCAGGAGGCTAAAACTTTTTGAATCGTGGACAGCTTAGCTCGGAATTCTCTCGCTAGGTGGCACTAGAATTCTTATAAGCTTGGTGTACATACAGGGTCGACATCTCGAGATTCCTGCTAGATGCAAAATTGTTGTTTACTGCAATGGTGTTCGGGAAGCACAAACCTTTTGAATTGTGGACAGTTTAGTTCGGAATTCTCTTGCTAGGTGGCATAAATGTTCTTATAAATTTCGTGTAAATGCTGGGTCAACATCTCGAGATCTTTGGTATACACAAAGTTGCTGTTAGCTGCAATGTTGTTCATGAGGCTAAGACATCTTGAATTTGAAAGTTTAGTTCGGAATCCTCTCACTAAGTGGCACTAGTGTTCTTATTAATGTCATGTAAATGCTGGGTCGATATCTTGGGATATTTGCTATATACAAAGTTGATGTTTCCTGTATTGTTCTTCAGGAGGCCAAGACCTTTTGAATTGAGGACAGCTCAGGTCGGAGTTCTCTCACTAGGCGACACTAGTATTCTTATAAACTTTGTGTGCATGCAGGTTCGATATCTCGAGATCCCTGCTAGATACAAAATTGCTATTTTCTGTAATGTTGTTCAGGAGGTCTTAACTTTTTGAATTGTGAAAAATTAAGGTTGGAATCCTCTCGTTAGGTGGCCCTAGTATTCTTATAAATTTCGTGTAAACGGGGTCAACATCTGCTAACTAAAAAGTTGCTGTTTTCTGCAATTATGTTCAAAAGCAACAATTTTTTGAATTGTGAACAGTTTGGTTCGGAATTATCGCACTAGGGGGCACTAGTGATTTTATAAATTTTAAGATTTTTAACAATATCTCTACTTTTAGCGGCGTCGGTGGTGTAGTGGTAAGTGTGATTGCCTCTCACCCCAAAAGGCCTGGGTTCAATCCCAGTCGGTGCCGCCAGGATTTTCAGAAGCATAAAATCTCTGATCACGCCTTCCTTTGGAAGGGAAGTAAAGCCGTTGGTCCCCGGTCCATGAGTTGATGGGTCAATAGATACCAGAGCAGGAGAAAATAAATTACGAATACAAATTCAGGTACGATAGATAAGTGCATAGCTGGCAACCTAAATATGGAATCGATGAGCCCAATATGAGAGGTAAAATACTAAAAATAATACCACAAAAATGTTCTATGAATAACGAACTAATATCTTATTTCGTTACTACAATAACTGATGGATAACAAATGCTTTTTGTGATGCCAGAATACCATAATTTGTTATTTGAATTGTCTTCTAATACCAATCCAATAATTATATTGTGTCATACCTAATTGAGATAGCCATATGTTTTCGGTTCTTGCTCGGGTCCGGGTGTGAAAAGAATATCGTTGCAGTTTAATTCTTTTTTTCAGAAAGATCGAAAGAAGTTTTGAGAAGTTTCCACTACTCATGAAGTCCAGAGAACTTCAGAGAAGATAAGAAAACGTCAGAAAAATTTCAGGAATTTCCCAGAATTTCAGGGAACTTAAAGGAAAAACAGTATCAACAACTTCAGGAGAATCGCAAGAACTACACAGAAATTCCCTGAACATCAGGGAAAATTAGAGAAACTCAGAGCAATTCTGTTTAAAGAACTTAAGATTGGTTGAGACGTTTTGATATTTTCAAGGAAGTTCTATACATTTCAGGGTGTTCAATCCCACAAAAAATGTCCGGAACTTCAGCAAAACTCCATGAACATTTGCGAAAATGAGGAGGCTGTCCTATTAACTTTAAGAAAACTGTGGGATCTTTTAAGAAATACTGAAGACTTCAGGGAAATCTAAAGAATTACAGGGAACTTCAAAGAATGCCAAGAACTTCCCTGTATGGGAAGCAAGAAAATTTTACGAAGTTTTAGAGACCTTTATGAAAGTTACATGAACTTCCGAGAACTTTAGGAAAATTAGGAGATCTTAAGGGCCGATTTATGAACACATGGAAAATTGTGGAAATTCTAGCGGAGGGAAAGTTTTTTGAACTTCAGGAAAACTTTACAGAACTTTTGGAATTTTTCTTAATATTCTCATGTGATGTGATGTGATGAGTCACGTGAGAATTTTGCAACAATAGATTCAGCTGTCACTATGCCGCAACGTATCACTAGCGGCTGCAGTGTGCGTGAGCCGTAACGCCCTTTGTCGTTTCACATTTATATACTAAGACAATGAAACGAGCATGGCGGGTTAGATCAATGATAAGAGGATTTGGATTATCAAGGTAAGGGTCTGGCCAAAGTTGGTGAATTTATGTTACATCTCAGATATCGATAGCCAACAATACAAATTGATTGCATTTTATGATTGACAATCTTAGTATTTTAATAGTTAGTATTTTTGGCGAGTTGATGGTGAGCAGACAAGTTTTACCCAGTTTCAATCAGAGGGATCGGAATTATGTGTATATGCAGTCCTGATAGGGATCAAGGGGTGTATTTATGTATTTATATTTCCAGGATTCATATGGTGAAAATTTCAACAATTGATGTCTCTGAAAAAAGTCGCGGCATTTAATTTTAAATGCAAAAAAACCGGAGAAACCTCCCGTCTCTATCAAACATAGTAAATTTTTCAAAAATTTCATAAGTTTCATAATTACCCGAGCAGGAAAACATAACTTATTAATACCAAATTCAGGTATGAAAATAGCATAACTGGCAACCTAAATATGGTATTAGTGAGGCTGACATAAGAGGTAAAACACCAAAAGTAATACCTCAAAAATATTTTACGAATAACGAACTAATAAATAATTTTGTTATTTCAATAACAAACGGATAACAGACGCTTTTTTAGATGCCAGAATACCATAGTTTGTTATTTTGAAGGTCTTCTAATACCAATTCAATAACTCTTTTAGGTGTCATTGTCAAAAAACTGAAAGATCACATTTTGTTATTTTGGTATTCATTTGATATTTTACAAAATATTTCGATAACTGAATAATATCAAAACAAGGTTTTATACCACAAGCATACCAAAATCTGGTTTCATACCACATTAAGATATTCATTTGTTATCGATTAGCTATCGGTTCCTGCTCGGGTAACATAGTTAAGATAATAATAAAATTCAAAATTTGGAACTTTCTTTAATGTCTCAGAATTTGAAATTTCCCTGAGTTAATATAAATTATTCGAACGGCAGTAAGGAGTATTCATAGATTGAGCATATTTTGTATAAAGAAATGGATCTACGGAATAACATTTGAATTCCCGGACCAAGATTTTTTTTAAGATTACATGAGAAAATTTTAATATTTTGAGGCAAGGCCAGTTTTTTGCATTCTTTGCGAGATTTCTGACATAAAATATGGCGTATTTTAAAGATCTCAGATTATACAAAAAAAAAACTTTTGGACAACAATTTAGGATTCTAGCACAATCCGAAACATTGGATAGGGGAATTTACGTATTCTCGTCAATCTAAGCAGCGTCTGCACTTCTACTAGCATTTTCTCAGCGTCACGCACATATATGATCTGTCTGTTTGTTTACATTCATCTGCTGCTTGCTTTTCTATCCATTCCAATCGACAGAATTTTTCAAAACGTTTTGAAAGCGTTTTTACAACGCTCCAAACTTCTCAGGTGAGTGTGACTATTGTCGGCAGCCTCTTTTTCTTCGGCAACCTTCCCATTAGAACTGCGTGTTAACCAGCTGTTCTATTATCGGCAATTCGAAATCAACCCCATTTTGTAGTGCGTATGCTTTATTTGAAGAAAAATGTAGCATTACTGGATTGCTCGATCGTTCAAATATAATCAGATTGAAGCTGAAAGGTTAAACAATCGTTTGGACACATTCAGGGAAGTGCGTTGATGGGAAAACATAGTGAAATTAACGTTTAAATTTTGGTTGCCGAAAACAGTCAATGGGTGCCGAAGCCAACATTTACCCTAGATGGAGTTTTGAGTAGAGGAATTCTAGGGATGATTATAAAGGAACTCGAGGGAGACTTCAATGCAATTTGAATAGAAATTTCAGTTAATTTTGAGTAGTGTTTCAAGAACTTAAACTGAATGCTAAGGTATATCTGAAGAGACAATTATGGGGATTATAAGCAGTATTCAAGAGAACTCAAAACCAAATCGGAAGGGATTTCAAAGAGCATTTCAAAGAAATTCGGAAGGGGATTCAAAGTGAATTAACCATGAGACTTAACTCAATTATGATACGACTACAGTCCTGAAACTACACCTAACGATCACCTACGGCTGAAAATCTCTTAAATGTTGATCGATCGATTAATCAAAGAGCAATTCTGAGGAGAGCTCCAATGAAATATGAATAATTATTACAATGGAATCTAATTCTTAATATAGCTAAAACAAATCTTTGCAGAAGTTTAAGCTTGTTTGGAAACAGTTCCAAGAGAATCCCTAAAGGATTTTATTAGAATTTTGAAGATATATCAAACATTTTGGGAGCATTTGGCTGGAAGGAGGAGGGTCCATCAGGGCACCCAATTGAAGCGATTTGGATCGGGAGAGTGAAAATGTCAACTCCCTGTTACTAACATTTCGTGGATAAATGGCGGGCTCTTCTCCCCATTCATTAGGGCATCTTCCTGATGGATGGCTCGTTTTCTGACCAATTGGCTCATCAAGTTGTTGGAAGGAGATTCTTAACTGTCCCTAGGAAATGAATAGGCGAATCCATCCATTCATTTTTGGCCCTTCATACAGAGATTTGCTGATGACAATCTGAGGTTATTAAGCTTGATCAAGTTCACCAGTGAGGAGAGCCCACAGCTATCGGACTAGTTTCCGTGCTACAATGAGTGGTAGACCACTGTCTTCATTTTGCTGAGCATATTTCTACAGAAACTCTGAGTAGTATTTCAGGACCCTCGGGAAAACATTTCCAAAGGAATTCTAAGGAGAATTTCAAAAGAATTTCCAAAAGATCCTCCTCAAGAGCATCGTGAGAATCATTTCAATGAAGTTCTGAGTAAAACTTCTATTGAATTGTGTGGTGACTTTTCTAAATTCAAAATGGCAAACCACTAGATGAGCATATTTTCACAGAAACTCTGAGTGGTGTTCCTGGAGACTCGGGAGAACATTTCCAAAGGAATTCTAAGAATAGTTTCAAGAGAATTTCCAAGAGATCCTCCTCAAGTGCATCGTGAGAATCATTTCAATGAAGTTCTGAGTAAAACTTCTATAGAATGCTGTGGTGAAATCCAACAGAATTATGGGATATCACTTTTCTATATTCAAAATGGCAAACTACTAGATGTCCAGGAATATTCCAAAAGAATTATAAAGAATATAATAGAGAGAAATTAAAGCAATTTTTCGCGAGAATTCTTAAGAATACAAAGTTAAATTTACCAGTTAATTTCAAGAGTTTTCTGGAGGGAATTCCTAAAGTGTTCTGCACAAAATTCCGACTTTTATGGAGAAGATTTCTAGGGATTACCGGACAGAAGCATAAGATTGTTGAGGAGAATACCAAAAGTAAAAGAAATTTTGAAGACATTTTGAAATGATTCGAAGGAAATCCTTGAAAATGTTCAAACATATCCTGTGATAGGTTTCCAAAAAAAAATTAGTTAAGTTTTAGATTCCATACACAGAAATGTAAGATCCAGGATTACCAAACATTGACAAAATTCTGAAATTTCAGTTGAGAATAAACATCAACATCCTGGTCTTACAAAACTTTTTCAAATTATGGGACTGGATTCAAAATTCTTAGAGAAATATTCGAAACATAAGACTTTGAATGTTTATTAATAAAAATATATATTTAAGTTACAATCAAATTGCAAGTTATTTCCAAGGTTTTCTCCTGCTGTTCTCAATTCCCTGGTTCTTGATAGGTTCTCCCGAATTTCCCGGTTCAGTGGCCCCCCTGGCGAGCGCTTGGAGTTGAGGTAGGTGGGGTCGACCATAACAAAAGAATAGTGAGTAATCAGCTCTAAATTTACCACCATAACATCATTTCAATATTGCATATGGTAAATTCTTTCAAATTTGTTGAAATTTTGCTTTGTGTGTAAAACATGATAAGATGTTATTGGTCTGAATAGATTAGTAGGAGACTTAAAACTGCTGGTTCAAAATGTCCATCCTCCAACGTTCTCCATAATGTCCTTTCGACTTGTTTTGCGACTGTGTCGTTCCCGACATTTTCTGAAGTCTTTATTTCTGGCTTCCTGAGCCTCCTCGCTTAACATAGCAATTGGAAGCAATGCAATTTGGATTGCTTGCGATCCGTGGATTAAAACCTTATGGACAGAGGCTGGCATTGGATACCATTTATAAAGGCTAACATAAAGACGAGCAGTTTCTTCAGCATAATTTCGAAATGCTGTTATGTTGATCGAAAATCCGGAAGACAACGTACGAAGAATTGTATCGCATCGGTCAATTAATTCTTCATTAATACCAGTTATTGCACTTGTTTGGGTTGCGTTAGTGAAGAATCTGCGTGCTTCTGTGCTTGTGTTTCTGATTGTTTGTAATCTATTCAGATCAATAACATCTTATCATGTTTTACACACAAAGCACAATTTCAGCAAATTTGAAAGAATTTACCATACACACTTAGATATTACTAATTTTACACGTGACGGAATCAATCTTTGACATAAAGTATGAGAACTAAACACAAATGTCATGTAAAATTAAGGGTTCCGAGACCGAAAAGTTCGATACTCGACGAAAACTACGTTTGATTGAATTGAATTTCGCGTCTTTTATGACTCAATTTTATGTCAAATTTCACGCTCGTATATTTCAGTCTCAGAGCAGCTAAATTTACATCAATTTTTCTAAGTGTGTATGCAATATTCAAATAATGTTATATGAAAATGCCTGCAGTTGCCAGTTGAACTGTGGTCATTATTTTACCCAACAAGGTCTACACTAATCACTTGAAAAAAATTGGCTGCTACTTTTTGCTATATTTTGAGTAATTGACATTTTTATGCATCGCTTTTTTGAAACAATTATGTTAATAACTATATAATAAAGCATGGTATACAAAATAATGGGTATTTATTGGATGAGTCAAACCATTTTGTTAATTATCAGAGTATAAAACTTATACATTTGACGTATATATAGGTGAAAAAAGGAAAAAACGCAATTATAGAGGTTAGTTTTCCTAATTGCCCAATATCTCGCTTAAGTTGAGTCATAGAGTTTCGATGTCTTCGACAATATTTCTCAACACTTCAAATTACACAACTTTGCCGCAAAAACCATTCGGCTAGGATGCTCCGTTCAAAAGATAGACTCGAGCGCCACCTATTTGGCGTAAAAATTAACTAATATGAAACATTCAAAGATGGCGCTTTTAATATTGAGCAACTTTGTAGAACATTGTATTGCTGTAGAAAGCAAACCAACAGCGCTAGAGGTTTTGGCCACACGAATAGCTTCGCTGCCCCACTGTGCGGCGCCGACTGGGATTGAACCCAGGCCTTTTGGGTGAGAGGCAATCACGCTTACCACTACACCACCGGCGCCGATAGTAAGAATACTGACCAAAATTAAGGAAATTCAGAAAATAATCCATCCGCAAACAACGGTACCTCTTTGTAATTCCAAAGAATTTAAGAGGATTCCCTGAGAAATTTGAGAAAAATTTCAAGGCCATTGGTGTATGATGATAGTTCTAAACAATTCTGATGAGTATTCCAAGAGAATCGACTTCTGATGATATATCCAAAATTTCAATTTCAAGTTCTCGAAGCATTCCTAGAGAACTCTGCGGAAAATTCAAAAGACAATTCTGAAAAGAATTTCAAGCGAATTTCGAGAATATTCTACGGAGAACCCTTTGATGCATTTCAACAGGAATTCTGAGGATAAATTTAAGGAAACTCTGAGGTGAATTTCAAGGTACTTTTAAAACCGTTGCAAGGAAATTCTGAGGAGAAACCCAAGTAAGTTTTCAGGATCTTTGTTAGGAGAATTGTAAGATAGTTCTAAGCAGAATACCAAATGACGTTCGGAAAAACTCGACCTTCTCCGAATTGCATGTAACTTTGAACAATTGTTTGATATGGACAATGATTCACATTTCTCCTAAAGTTCGATAATTTTGAAAGTTGTAAAATTGTCAAAATAGCGTCCTCGAAAATTTCAAAAAATTGTTGCACTTAAATACATTGAAAACCATCCGGCATCACTGCACCTGCACGACTGTGTGTCACATACGCCAAAGTCAGAACCAGAGCAGCAGCGCAGCAAACAACAACATCAACAACAATGGCAACCAGCAGTAGCTCAGTAACCTCACGAATTTTCCTCACCAAGAGACCAACACTAAGCTGCCGCTTACTGCTCCTGCTACTGATATACAGCAACATGTGTACCAACAACCGAGATCACAGCGGCGGGTGATCGTCTCCATCCATATGCCTATCTACCTACAGAGCACATATCCGAGCAACGCACATTACTGTCAAAAGCATCATCACATTATGTAGCGGCGGCAACGATGATGATGGGCCCTAGCAACTGTGTATGGGTTTTCCTCTTTCGTTCTGTCGTCAGAATGCTGTCGCGCCGCTGTTCGTGAATCCTCTGGGAATGTCGAACATCTTCACGCTCTCACACAGGCACACAGCTGTGATGCTACGCGTAAGGACATTTAAACTCTAACCAAGCATAGGACACCCGGTCGGTCGGTCGGTCGGAGAATCCTGTCTGTGTTGTTGATCTTCGAAACGCGAGCGAACGAGCGCCTCCGTGAGAGAAAAATAATGTCCTCGGACGAGTGATTTGTGTCGAACACATGTTTCTTCCATAATTTGTCACATGTGGCGGTGGTGGTAAATTATACCCTGTGTCCCTTTTTCACCGGTTCAATGGCAAAACGGTTGGCGGAAGAGGGCCGGAACGAGCAGGAGCAGAAGGTGCAAGGATGCGGAAGAAAGCGAATTGTGCGGGATCGACGACGCGGAGCGGATCCTTCGGGGCTGGATTAGTTGGGCCTTACAGCGAGAGAACAGTCAGCCGGGGGTGGAAAATGGGAAATTTTGACATATATCTTGTCGTCGAGTTAGCTCGAAACGGGTGCCTACTTGCCTGCCAATGACGATGGCACACGATACGGACCCCGTGTGTGACATGGAAGAGTGGAAGCTATCGGAGTCCTTCGAATGGGAGCACACGGCGCACGAGAGAGGGCCAGATGTAGGCAGCTTTAAAGCGAATGGAAGCGGAAAAATAAGTGGATGTGTTTTGATTTTGTCCTGCATTTAAAGGGACTGGGTCGGGAAGGGGAACGGCAATGGGAAAAGGGCCCGGCTGGAAGAAGGACTGCGTCAGTCAACTGGAAGTATACGGATGGATCCGTGTTTGTAATCGCGCAGAGGATGAGATTCATTATAGAGGAAGCTACAGAGATAAATTGAAATGTATGAAACGTATAGATTTTCATGTACAAAAGAAGGCTGTCATGAGGATTTGTCCGTGTTTTTTTTTTGTTTTGTTGGAGACCCAATTCTCGGAAAAATGTGACACCCGATTTCAATGTTCCATTGAAGAAGACGCCCGGGAAGAGAGACGACCAAAATAGAAATTTTCGGAATTCCGGATTGTATTACTAGGTGTATGAATGATTTATTTGCTTGAGATACGCTTTTATGGAATCAGTAATCCCATTATTACACGAATCGTTTCCGATGCGCAATTATTGGTCACAGTACGTAGTCTATAAAGTGCCCGCAAAAGCAACAACAAATGCGAACTCCAATGTCTTACGAGAATCCAGTGTAGTCTGATACTTTTAAGACAGGTGTAACGTTTTCAAACGGAGCAAATCCTTACCTTAAGCGAAAACTCTATATTTAGTACACTTTCGGTTGTTGAGTACATACCTGTAATGAAAAAAAAGACAGGAAATATTAATCAGTATTATTATCGAGTCGAGTATTAGTAAAAGACACTGAAGAGTTCTGCACATTGTAGACGAAATACGCGTATCTGTCAAGGATAAGCAAATAAGGTAGTGGAATTAAATGGATATTACTAATCCTTCTCTCCCTCTCTTTATACATACACTAAGACGCCCACATTCATCAGGATTAATCTGGATTTCTTAATCCAGAAATTTGAAAAGAAAATGCATAGGGTTAATGTCCCTAATGTCGGCCTCTGTGTCTTTAAAATAGGGCCCATTTTTCAGCAGCAACCATCTTAACATTCAAACGAAAGTTGAAGCACGGTGGCCATACGCTTGCTTGAGCTTGAGCTTGAGCTCTGTTACTGCCAGATCAGCTGTAATTACACAGAGAACCAATAGACGATGCTTGGGACTAGCAATCATCCTCAATGTGTAAAAACTGGTGATCTTAAATTAGGCAATACCAGCGCCGGCCGCGCCCGAACACAGGTCAAGAAAGGAATGGGAAGGATTGTGTTGACATGACACTCGCTTTGATGGAAGCCGAGAACACCTCTGCACTTCCACGAGGAATCACTGGGATGTTGGATAAGAGGGTTGGGTTTGCAGCAGGGTTCGTTTTGGTAAACGATAAGCTGAATTGATGTCCTAACGATCATATAACGCGAAGGAGCTTGGGACTAAACCCACGGTCTTCTGCTCAGTAAGCAAAAACGTTTGCCACTAGGCAGACGAGCACCTTTTTAATCACCGAGTTGCTGTTATTACCATGTAGTCATATTAACAAATAAAACGATTGACGAATCTTGAATGTGGATGGGCCTGAGATTAGACTCATGATGTTCTGCTCAGTAAGCAAAAACGGTTGCTCTAAGGCCACCGAGCCCCTCATATAACATAATACCGTTGCTCAAATTTGTGTATCCATTCAAACCGGGAACCAACGACAACAACGAGTTTCGCAAAATACACGATACACAAGCGATTTTACCATAAATCTCTTTGGTATGTAAGGACCTGGGACCGCGTTTTTCTGCTCAGTAAGCAGGCCACTGTAACCGACGATCTTTCAAATCTGAAAACTAAAAACTACGAAAAAGTACTTAGGCCTTCATTAAGTTCCACTTTCACGCGACGTTCAATGGCAGGGTCTTATCCAGGATTACATCTGAAATATCCAAATCTGGCCAACGCCCACCCTTAACCTGTTCTAATCCACCTGAAATGACTAACGAATGGAAGACTTTGACTATCCAGCCATGCAATAGTCTCATTCCGTGCCTTATGGCAACTTGATGATTCTATTGCGCTCATCTTTTGGCACCACCCAGGGGAGACTTGGTCCTGTACCCAATGCTTAACTTATCTCCATTCCATTCAGTTACTCGCAATTTCTTGTGATATAGTGGGCGGAATATTATTATATGAGACAATTCAATGCAGACGTCTTTCCAAATTTGGCAGATCGACAGGTAATCGGTGAGTTACCACGATAGTTGCTATTCAACAACTCGACAACGTCCCATCGTCAACGCCTGCTATGAGAATTTCCCGAAATGACGTCATCGAGCTATCGATCAACCACCCTGGTTATCGCCTGGTACCTTATAGCACGATGCTAGGAGGCGAACCGGAAGAATCGATGAGCTACCTCTCCCCCTTCAAACGAAAGTTGAAGCACGGTGGCAATACGTTAGCCTTTTTTTAACCGGTTTTCCCGGCATATACGAGAAGATTTTCCCGGTACGGAAAAAAGTTAAAATTGTTAGCACAGGTGATAGTTAAAATATGTACCTGTGAGTCAGTTGGCATTGGTGAGATTTGATATTTTCCCTACACTGCTAAATATATTTATTCACAACAAAATAGACCACATCGACCAGGAAACCATTCCCGGGAAAATTAAGCTAAGAACTATGAATAAAGTGAAATTTCTAGTTGAAGCTTTTTGGAGAGGTAGGACAGAACCAGTCTTCACTGTTGTTATTCAGAAGAAACTTTCAGAGGGAGTCAAGCCGGAGAAAGTCTGGAAAAAACTGCGAGATGTTGTTGGAGGAAACTTCATGAAAGTCGGAATATATCAGAAATCTTTTGATGGAAGTCAGAAGAACCTCTAAGTCATAATTAAACTGGAACTAGCTTCCGTGCCAAGATGTAAGTAACTTCCGGAAAAATCTGAAAAAAATCAAGAGTATTCGGAAGAAGTCCAGGATAAGACGGAAGAAACCTGCTGGTGATGTCTGAAGAATCTTTCAATTCCTGAGGGAAGTTAGGTGTAATCGGACGGAGAAAATTGTAAAAAAAATTGTGAAGTCTAACGAAACTTGCTGGAGTAGTTGTTATTGCGCATTTCGTACCAAATTAGACTCCTGCGCTAAAAATAATCTCTCAAAAAGAATTCGCTCATACTAGAGAAAAAAAAATCAATGTTCAATGACCACTAGAATTTCGATATGATACTCTATTGTAAAATGTAGCACTTTGTTACATTCAAAATTGTATTTTTTTTTTTAATTTTACTGGGCTGTGCGAAAAAAAATTTGAATGGATTTATTTTAGCGCAAGAGTCTACTACTTTGCACCACAAGGCGCAATATATCAAAATATTAAAATTAAATGGCTGAATTTACCAAGTACTTTAAGGCTAGTTACTGAAGATTTGCGATAAAAAAAAAAATACCTGCATTTGTCATTACCAATACCCCAAAGTAAAAAAGATACGAAGGACGTATTTGTTAGTAGGTAGGGTCAATTAGATCTGGATTCACTTTGGAGAGTGATGTAGCCTATTAAGCAAATTATGAGAGCTTTTCAACTTAGTAATGTAAAGAGGTTTGGGATTGAACCCACGATCTCCTGTTGAATAAACAAAAACGGTCGATCTAAGGTCACCAAGGACCTTACACCACAACAAAACACTGCAACCGACGAACTTTCTTACCTGAAAGCATAGATCCAAATTAAATGTCATCCTCGTTAACGCCTAATTAATGAGACTTTCAGACGTCGGAATTCCAAGGGTAGTGTCATAGAAATTCTGAATTCCTAGATCATTCTGATAAGAATTCTAATTCAATTCTTAGGAGAACTTCAAGAAATTTTGTAAGCGATTTCCATTATTTTTAAATACTAAAGGAAAGGTAATTCTGAGGAATATTTCTAGCGAATTATATACGGAATTATGGAGAGTATTTGAGAATACGAGAAGAAATGCACGGTTAGAAACTGGTCACTAACCGTGGGAGCACCCGTAACAAGTACTATCATATTGCTTGGCACACAATATATGAAAGCAAAATTAGTAAAAGCTTTCAGCTGTAGTGGCATTACCAAAAGAATACTAACGGACGGAGAATATGTAAACGACGAAAAGAAAGTGTTCAAGGAACATTACATTAGGAGCAGGTGTTCCACCAAAAAAAAAGAATCGAGCATGTCTACAAATGGACCGCTCAGTTGACGAATACCTAGTGCCATTTAACCTAAACTACAGTTTCTGACAAATTGTATTAAGAACAAAACCTTTCGCAAAAGCGAAGAACACTCTCCGCTGAGGATTGTAAATCAACAAACAACGAAATCTAACCACAAACGTATGCCCCTGCCAGACAGACCCGCCGAAGCAGATGCAAAGGAAACATGCTCCCGATTATGCGCGAGAAAAGACGGTTTGTAACCATATCTGATGATGGGATGGCGTTCGTTCAGATGCCCTCGGAGGAAACATGTGCACATGCTTTTGCTTTTACCAATAGGCGCGCAGCAATTAGATCTGGTTTTACTCTTTGGCACGTTCCGGACTGTGTTGTATTGTTTTGAAATTCGACCCACACACAGGTCGAAACAAATGACCAAGGGACCTCCATCGCTACAGTGCGTTCGATGGGTGCTATTGCTGGTGCACATGTGTTGTTTTTCCGACGACGACGACGGCGACGCGTGACGCACATTTATTGAGTTGGCTTTCGAATATCGATAACGCCCGATTTACATACAGCAAGCCAATACACGCGTGTGTGACTAGATAGAGATTGTGTGACGCTGTATGACAATGTCGTTTAGAGTCAATCCCGGCTGGGATTTGGTTGGATTTTGTGTCACAATGGTTGGTCGTGGGTTGACAGGTGCTAAGAGGCGGCGTGGGGCTGGGAAGAAGACAAGGTGTAAATGAGCCAATGAACGAATCAACGCACGCTCTACTTTGAAGCCTTCCACCTAATTTAATTCGATATAATTTGTTTCCGTTTGGCGTAAATTGAAAAATCATACACTCGAATACGTGATTACGGGGTAGCGGGGTTGTGTGGGATAAAAATGGCCAATTCGTCGCTATTTGGAGGATTCACATGTTGACGCACTCGTGGAATGAGATTTTCGGGGAGCATGGCGGTTGAAGACCCTTTTTGATTTCCCAAGCTATAAATATGTTGCTAATTCTGGAAAAGGCTGTACATGGTACACGTTACGTTGGAATACAAATAAAGGTTCAATTGTGTAAGCTGATTTTGAACTGGATTTTGACTAAAACCGCACAAGAACTCCAGAAGCAGGTCCGCTTAAAATTAGTCATTTAAAGACTTACATAAGTATTGAGCAAAGAATCACCCCCTGGGTACTAGAAAGTGCGGGAGCCTCACCGGGTGGCTTGGCAACGAACGACCGGCCGACCGTGTGTGACTTGACTGACATAAAATACCGTCTATGCATTCCATTAACTTGACGAATCCTTGCTGCAGCAGCACCGCAGAACCGTGCACGACGCTCTGCATCATACGATCGTAACATATGTGCGTGTGTGTGGGTCATGTTTTAGCTGCTGCTCAACGTCCCTCATACGTTGCTGGCGCGCAGTGCGGTCGTAGCGTTGCATGACTTCTATATCGCTGTCGAGGAGCTGAATGTGGCAATTCAGATCGAGGACAATTGATGCTAGCTGTGACGTATTTTTGTTTTGGCACCACGTTTTTTTTGCGTATCGAAAACCTGGCGCTGATTAATAAAAATCTCAAAAAAATATATATATTTGAGCTTCCTGCACCATAATTCCTACTGTTTTGCTTTTGCGTAAATTGCACTACACAAATAATAGCAAGAAATTCTGTATGGGTCACCCGTATTCTACCTTAATTTGTTTTTCGTCGATCTTGTTTTCCGTGCTGAGCACCAATGCTACCGACGCCAGGGAGGCAAGCTCCCACACCTGGACCTATCGACCCATCAACTCATGAACCGGGGACCAACGGCTTTACTTCCCATCCGAAGGAAGGCGTGATCAGAGATGTTATGCCTCAGAACATCCCGGCGGCGCCGACTGGGATTGAAACCAGGCCTGCTGGGGTAAGAGGTTATCCGTATGTATGGGTCAAATTCTGTATGGGTCAATTTGTGACTTATGAAAATCTATCCTAGATTAAGAAGAAAAACAGGATTTGATTTTTTTTTTTCAACAATATGAATCTGAGAAAAATACTCAAAATGTGGGATTTTGAACATGTTTCTAGATCCATGATTAAGATTTTTTTCGTGATTCCTGATTTGGAAAAATACCCTGGAAAATTTTGTTCGCTTGGAAAAATGTTCAGAGTTCTATTAATTTTAAGAACTTTTTATAGAATTTTGAAAATTCAAAATTCTGAGAAGAACTTGATGAAAAATTCAACGGAGCTCTGACAAGAATCCCAAACTAATTTTTGGACTAAGCCCTGACAAACTCTTAGAAGAATTACAAGGGAGCTGAGCGGAGAACTTCAAGGAGAGTTCAGAGAATTTAAAAAGAAATATAAACATAACAAAGGGTTTTCTGATAATAATTTCAAACGAATACCGAGGAAGATTCACCACAGAATTCCAAGGTATTTTGAGGAGAATTCCAGAGTATTTCTGTGAGGAGAGTTTTGCGAAGGTCAAAAAATTTCAAAGGTTTATGATGAGTAAGAGCTGAATAAACCATTTTTGAGCTGAATAAACATATGTTTGCTCAAGCTCAAGCTGTTATTCAACTTTCTATTTTTGTTGCAATATGTATGTTAAGGTTTATTGATTTTTCCCGGTTCTCCCGTCAAATTCCCGGCTTTTCCCAGCTTCTTTTCAAATTCCTGATTATTTCCTGGTTTTCATGGTTTTCCCTGTTCGCTGGCCACCCTGAATTCTCTGTCAAATGAGCAATCAACTAGATGCGAGCCCCTCCGATTCTGATGAAACTTTCAATATGTCTTCAGTATGGGAAATTGTGATTTTACCACAGATCACGAGACCATTTTGACTCAAGACTAATTTTTGACAAGGGCTTATGTGTTTTCACATATAAATTTGAAAAACAATCTAATTCTAAAACCGTTTATTGTATCAAAATTGTGCCTGAGAAGAAGTTGTAGAGAATTGATTGGACTTTAAAGGAAAAAAATATACTCTGAACAAAAATGTAAAATCAATATATAAAATGTGAATTTCTCTTTATTCCAAAAAACGATTTTTCTCATATTTTTTTCTGCGATGACCTTATTTTTTTTTTTTTATTAATTAATTTATTTGTACAGGCTCAATCGAATAAACTTTACAGAGCCAAGTTATCATTTTTGTTATACATTATTGATTTCTTATATTTAAAGTTAAAGGAGCTGGACCGGATACTCGCGGTTGTCTCGAGGTTAGTGGGGATTTACAATTTTTTTTGGATGGGAAAAGGGAGAGGGAGGTTTGAAATGTGGTTTACGATACAAATATTTAATTAATCCTAAAACATGAACTAATTTCTATTCATCTTGAAAACAAACATAAAAAAAACCCACACGTACAAAATACAAACTAAACACAAGGTTAATAAAACTTACAATCTAATGTTAATATTCTTAAAGTAAACATATATGAGTTTCATAAACTCCAGATCGCGTCTTGCCAAAATATCCCGAACTGGAACATTAGGTTGTCTACCTCGAGCCCGAAGGGAATCGTACAGTTCAGATCTGACTCCACGATGCTCAGCACAAGACCAAATAATGTGATCTGCGTCCTGGTAACCTTGTCCACATTCACAGAGATTGCTGTCCTTCAGCCCAACACGGAACAAGTGAGCGTTTAACGAATAGTGATTGGACACGAGGCGAGACATCATACGAATGAAGTCTCGACCCACATCCAACCCCTTGAACCAAGAACTCTTCGACACCTTAGGGATGATCGAATATAGCCATCGTCCCAAACTCCCTTCACTCCACTTATTCTGCCAGCTGACGAGTGACTGTTGACGATAAATGAAGAAAAATTCATCGTAGGCGATTTGTCGATCGTAAATATCGCCTTCCATAGCGCCCACCTTAGCAAGTGAGTCAGCCATCTCATTGCCCGGAATCGAGCAATGAGATGGGACCCATGCAAAGGTGATGACAAAAGATCTTAAAGATAAAGCACTTAAAAGCTCTCGTATTTTCATGAGAAAATACGAGGAGTGCTTTACCGGCCTCATAGAGCGAATAGCCTCGACAGAACTGAGACTATCCGTAAAAATAAAATAATGATCTGGTGCAAGTGAGGCGATCGTTTCTAGCGTATAATGTATTGCCGCCAGCTCAGCAACATATACGGAACAAGGAGCTTGAAGCATTCGAGAGGCGCTATGAAATTCGTTAAAAATACCAAAACCAGCGGACGACTCTATTAGTGATCCATCTGTGAAGAACGATCTTGCGGAATCAACTTGGCCAAACTTTGCAGCGTAAATTGACGGAACAATCATGGAACGATGATGTTCTGGGATCCCACGAATCTTGCGATGACCTTATGTTATAAGACAATTTATAAGGGTTAATTCAAGATGGAGCAATTTCAAATAAAAAAGTTCACGGAAGAAAAACTTTTCATAATATTTTTTTTTAATTTGATAAATTAGGATGAATAAGAATGTTACAATAATTGAATATGATTCTTTAGGTCATGACAAATCAAAATGATCTTGAAGACCAACATCCTAAACGTAGCCGTTTTTGAGATATTGTAAAAATAATGTTTAGAAAATTGGTATTTTCTCAAAAATCTGCCCTTTTCATCAAATTTTCATGATTCTCCATCTACAGCGGTACAATGTCAAAAATGTGCAGAAAATTCCCCCCACCCTTTGACATTCCGTTCTGACCAAGAATTTTTAATTTACACTAAATCATGATCTACAGCCCAAATTGTTCCATATGAGCGCGGCTGTCCAGAACAGAGATGCCAGATTTACAGACATGTCTGTGAATTTAAAGACTTTTATTTCTTCACAGACATTTTTTCGTTACAGACATTCACAGACTTTTTTGGGTTTTTCACAGATGTTTACAGACTTTTGTAATCAAGAGAAAATTGGTTACACTGTTTTACATCTTTAGTCAAATTACACGTGTGATGCATTTTGCAACACGCATTAGAAATTAGCGCGTTTTCAAATCCACCACACGAACGAGCTGTCACTGTTATAGACGGTCATAGTTATAGACCTGGCCATGTGCTGATATGTTATATCCAAAACGAACATTTTCCAAATGGTATGGACGGTTTGTTTGGATACGTCAACTCACGTTGGCTGGTCTATAACTTATTGGGTCTGAATATGTCGACCATTGCACAGTGGTCCAGAATGCAGATTTAGGTGGAATGATATGTTTTGAGACTGAAATTGAATTTTTAGACTAAAAGTCTCTTCTACAAAGTTGTTCCTTATAGTTAGGCCCTCATTTTTATGACAATGAATTCTAGGGTGTTTCTTAATATCATTAAAATCAAAAATCTAACTTTTTTTTAAAATAAATTAAGGTATACATTCTTCAGCAAAGTTATAGCTAAGTTAATTTCAAGCAACTTTGTTAACACAACTTTTTTGTATCTCTTAAATTGGCCGATTTAGAGCTATTTTCTTGAATTGAGTTAGGGTGGCGCCAAAATAAAAACAGTTATTTTGCTTTAGTTTTCTTTTTTCAAATTTCTCAGCAAAGGTGTCTTGAAATGACTTTTAGATCTTAAGAAGGTGCAAATTTTTGCTGCAGAAAGCTTGTCAATATCTTTCGCCGATCAAGAGTTATTGACGTTTTTATACTAAAAATATGCACTTTTCAAATGTTAATATCTCTGGTTGGGGCAAACAAAAACTAAGTTTTTTTACGGCATTTGAAAGGACGTATGTTATTCTGAACTCGTATAAAATCAATTCGAATTTATTCATATTTTTTACTATATTTTTGTATATCTTTTTTATTAGAAGAGATACAGGCAACGAATTTCAAAACATTCGTCTTAAAGAGTTTTAAAAGTTTCTAGAGGACCAGAGGACGACTTTCATGAGAAATTTGAAATAAAAAAGTTATTGGCAAAAGATGGATTTCATAGGACCACTCTAATGACTCTCCACTTCTCGATGATCTTTATTTCGAAATTCCTTCCTATCTGAATCGTTTCAACAACCCTGATCCTGATTCATCAACACTTTTTGAGCACGAAGTGTTTAGAATCGTATTAATAAGCTTATAGATTGCTCTTTTACTTGTCGATTTCTCCATATTTAGGTGGTGAAAGTTGAATCTCTCACTAAAATGTGCTCGTTCCCCCGCTCGTTGACCAGTACTAAGTAACTAAAGGATTTACACACTACATGGCATATAAGATCGATTCAAATTTAAGTTTAAATTACTCAAACTCTAGAAAACGTAGTTTACTTGTAGAATTAGTAAAATTTTCCGAGCCTCATAAATCTTTTCGAATATGTCAAAAATCGATGAAAAATTTACTCATTCTAGAACTATACACTCGAAGAATAAATCACATATCCAATGAAAAATATTCATTAGGATTTCACATAACTTTCATGTGATATCCTAATTATGTGTTGAATTAAATTTAAGTGATTTATCATATACACTACCGATGATAAGTTTAAGGACACCCCTGCAAATATGTTTTGTTCAATTTTCGATCTCCAAAGATTATTTGAATGGTATGAATGGTATAGCATAAGGGAAGGTCCATTAATTATGTCACGCAAATTTGGCCCATTTTCAACCCCCCCCCCCCCTTTGTCACATTTTTTATATGGACCTTAATTGTTTTTTGTAAGGCTCGTCACAGTTTCCAAAACCCCCCTCCCCCCTAAAAGTGTGACATAATTAATGGACGATCCCTAAGTGATCTACTACTACTTTTATTTCAAAATTTGGCCAACCCAATTCTGAGAAAATCAGTCACGATTCTGCAGAGTAAATTTTGAAAAATATTGTAGCTTTGGGTGAACTTTTAGCACACAAAATTTGAAAATTATATTAAACAATTTGCCTACGAGGAAAGTTCCATTCAATACCTTTCAAATGATCTAAAGAGAACGAAAATTGGACGTAACATGACAGAGATATGAACATAACAAATTTGTCATGTTTTTTTGGGGGTGTCCTTAAACTTATGCTCGGGAGTGTAGAACTCATGAGATCACACGAATGTTATGTGAAATTCAGATAGATATCATTGGTTTTGTGAATAGAAAAATATTATGTGCATTCCCAATGGAAACTACATGAAAAAAATGTCCGTGTACTAATTTCATATGTACATCGAGATGTTGCTCATATTAGAAAATAAATTCCTGTAAAAGCTCGGAAAGTTTTTACTCAGTCTATGAGTTAACTTCGTTTTCAAAAATATGAGTGAACTAATCGCAACTTTGAGTCAACCTCACTTGTCGTGCAATAGTATTTTATATTTTTATTAATTGCTTTTCCACAAATTCACATAGGTTCAATTCGTTAAAAACAAGTCTTTTTTGCTCTAACATGACTTTTACTGACATTTCTAATTTCGTCAGAGAAAGCGTCAAAGCGTCAGAGAAAGAAAATGTTCAGCGAGTAAATGGAACAACCTATGCTGCTATTGCAACGGGTAGAAATCAAACTACTATTTAACATAATTCTAACTGAAATTTTGTAATTTTGACATACTGCTCCTAAAATGGAATTTTTATAGAAATCATTCATTTGCATGATTACTGATATGCTAAAAACTAACTCCATGTTTGATGCTATTCAAGCCGGAGTAAAATTTGCGAACTACATCGTCATGACTTTGAAATTCAGTAATGGATTTTAAATCATTAAATATTTTGAATTGACATGCTCGATCTCTTAAAGATAATGAAGACAAACTATTTAACTTTTTGAGAGTTCATAACGTGCATATTGCCGTTATAACTGAAACGTTTCTTAAAGCTGACCATAAGGTTAAGAAGGACTCAAATTATTTAATTTATAGAAATGATCGTCTTGATGGACCCTGTGGTGGCGTTGCCATCATTGTTCATAGACGAATCAAACATAAAATTCTTTCTTCATTTGAAACCAAAGTTTTTGAAACGTTGGGAGTTTCTGTTGAAACAAAATTTGGACAACTTACGTTTATAGCTGCCTATTTGCCATTCCAATGCGTAGGCCAGCAAAAGAATTTTCTCAAGGGTGACCTTCAGAAACTTACCCGTCATAGGTCTAAATTCTTCATTATTGGTGATTTTAATGCAAAACACCGCTCATGGAATAATGCTCAAAGCAATTCCAATGGTAATATTCTGTTTGATGATTGTTCTGCAGGTTATTACACTATTCAATATCCAAACAGCCCAACATGCTTTTCTTCTGCAAGAAATCCCTCCACTATTGATTTGGTCTTAACTGATTCATGTCAACTTTGTAGCCAATTGGTTACCCATGCTGACTTCGGTTCTGATCACCTTCCAGTAACTTTTGAAATATCACAAGAAATAATGTCTCATTACCATAGAGCTGATTGGGAGCAATATCGAACATTTATCGATCCTAATATTCCTTTGCAAACTAAAGATGATGTTAGTTATGCTCTTGAATCTCCGACTACTTCTACAGTTGAAGCAAGAGCTGCCTCAGTGCCAAAATGCGAGGTTAAATTCGATTCAATTATAATAGACGATGATCTTTAGCTCTTGATCCGTCTGAAAAATGTCCGTAGGAGGCAATATCGAAGAACACGCAATTCTGACATGAAATTAATCTGGCGATATTTGGTACTAATCCAGCGCGTTAGCTTTTCAATTGTGTGCTTGTTGTGTGCCTCTTCGTGAGTAACCAAATTTGTTTGTTTGCTCTTTCTAAGCTCCCTCAGTCACCGTGTTGTACATAGGGAAACGAATGCTATGGTGCGGAGCTATCTGAATCAGCCTGAACTGTCAAGAATTTTACGATCTGATTATAGCTTGTATATGAAATGTTGGTCGATTCCGATACCACAAAGCTAGAGCTTATTACTGTTCAATCAACTATTAGAAATTAAAACTCTCCATAATGGCTCAGAAATCAGTCACAATATTTCTCCTATGTCAGGATGAGTTGAATAACGAAAATCTAAATTAACCTAATGTTTGAGCTACTTTTATTAATATAATGAATTTTCATGGACTTCTAATTCTCCGGGACTTGGATATATAATTTAACAACAAATTAAAAAAATAGAATTCAACAACTCAATAGAACTAATAGTTTGAGATTTCCCTCATTGATGGCCAAGTTCGCTGGTAGTTCCAGGTTTTTCCAGACATTTTGAAATTCTCCGATAATTCCAGATTTTCCAGGTAGTTGCCACTACACGAAAGTGTTACCAAGTGGTGATGATTTTGGGATGAAAGCAAAATTTTCTCGGAAGTGCCATTGAATTCCCTGGCCTTTCCCGGAATTCCCAGTGGATGGGTGTAAGTGATGATACCGCTTTAATAGTTGCGTGAAATTCACGCCGGCTCCTTAACAAACCGCAATAGCTTCAGCAGATCGTACCTCAAGTATGTTAACTAGCGCTTATTATGTTGCGTGTATTCGTCCTCCCATGTTGCTGCCGGTTCCAAGTAGGCTTCACGAGGGAAGAAATATTGCCTCCCACTTTGCATTTGTTGCCATTTTTTTCCCTGACATCCCGCCCAGTACAACACCGTGAAGCTTTTTAGCTTATTGTTTTCCGTCCCGTTGCCAAGCCTCCCCCCATTTTTTCCACCCTGCCTTCGCCGTGAGTTAGC
This sequence comes from Ochlerotatus camptorhynchus, assembly GCF_037179485.1. Lineage (NCBI taxonomy): Eukaryota > Metazoa > Arthropoda > Insecta > Diptera > Culicidae > Ochlerotatus > Ochlerotatus camptorhynchus. The sequence goes on from NW_027041058.1 coordinate 883,843, forward strand.
TGTTTGACTCTGACATTGAAAAAGGGTCGACCGACTTCGGTTGGCTCGGGCCCGTGTTCCGTGGAAGGCGGCTTTTCCCATGCATCGGCGGTCTGGCCGTTGGCATTTCAACGGGAAACCGGGAAAAATGGACCTTAACCGAGCAGGTCATAAATTGCCCTCCTGCGGTGCGGACTTCCTTCTTTTATGTATACACCTACTGACCGTGTTAGGGCAGGCGATGCATAGTTATGTACACGCTCACTGCATTAATTGTTTATGAAACCAAATGAAATAATCCTGCTGACGGTTGTCGTTCGGTTCACGACTCCACGTCGTCGTGACGTCACGTTTATCGATCAATCGAACGCAATGAAATGAAAACCGGGAAAAACGACGAACGAAGCAACAACATGCGCCTAACCTAATTGATTCTCGGGCCGAGAGCTCGAAACTCGCGCTTTGCACATACCTCTATATGCATGGGGCCCGTCGATCGCCATCCTATGTAATCGCTGGCTGTGTCTATCGGTTCATATGTACCTACCTATCAAGCTGCGGACCTGTGCATGAAGCTCTCCTATGTAGATACACCGCGAGGGACCACGTTTTCCATGGTTTTTTTTTTTCTAGCACGGTGGGGGCGCATTATCCGTCACCTCCTATCGAGCAGTATACACCTATAGGTAGGTATGTATGTGCGTTGCGAGTCGCCATTCAGCATCACGATGCAAGATGCGAAGAGGATAGTCGTCGTGATCGGCCGCCTTTCATTCATACACCGGCCATGTGTATGAGTGTGGTGGAAGAAAAGCGCGAGACGAACCGTGATTTTTTTCCCTGCCAAGCAGGCCCACTTCAATCTCCACTAGGTGATACACAAACATTCTTAATCGTTGTCACGGATATCATCGTCGTCGTCGTTGTCGTGAAGTTGGCGAACGGAGGATGAGATGTTTTCTTTCCGATGCGAGATGTTCAACTGTTGTGATGGCTTAATGATTCAGTTGTTTTGACTCACGGAGTGATTGAGTAAGATTTTTTTTAATGATTGGACTTGTGCTTGAGGGTGATATGATACAAACGGTTGAGCATTCTTATGATTTGGACTGAACGTTTAACGCTCGGAGACTCCGAAAGCGCTCCAGTTAGGGTTTGCAGATTATAATGGTCCTAATTCTACTTCGTGGAAAGTGGGATCAATCCCGTGTCGACTTCCCTGTGCATAGAGTATGATTGTACTAGCCACACAATAATACTAATGCCAACATGGTAGAGGTTTAGAAAGCTTTCTCGATTTACTACTGTGGAAGTAGCCAAAGAACAAAATGACAGACGGTGTTAAGTTCCATTGCCCAAGAAGAAAGAACAAAGGAAATGGAATTCTCAGACACTTGATTTTAAAAACTTTGAAATTTTAAGGTGAAAGTGACCTAGTACCTCGAGTACAAATACTAGACATAAGTTTTTAATTTTCTCGGAATTCTCCTTTCTGTTTTTCTAGTATTATTACGTTTAGTGTTTTAGCGAAGACAACAGATCAAGAAGACTGGCAACTCTTCCATTTTCTCATATGAACGCTATGAGACAGGTACAATCGCGTAATCTGACACTCAAAGGTAAATGCTTCGAACGATTTTGATAGCAAAGATTACATCCTCAGAAGAAAGGTTTGTGTATTTGCTCATTTTTCTATGCGTTGCTTCCACCTTCGCTCAAGTGCAGCGCTACAGTATCTGTCGCTTGGATTCTGGAAAAGTTACCAGTCTTCTTGATATGATGTCTTCGGTTTTACCCTTAGCGTGAGATTCATGACTGCTAACCACTACGCCGGGCCTGTCGTCTCCTTTGAGTTCTCTCGAACTTCTCCTCGGGATTCCCTTGAAATGCTCCTAAGCATTATCTTTGAATTTTCCTCGGAATTTTCTCCAAAACACTTCTTATAATTCCTTTGGAATACTCGTTAAAATTACATTCCAATTTCACTCAAAATAACCTTGAGATTCTAGTCAGAACTTCCTTGAAATTTCTCCCAGAATTCCATTGAAAGTTTCCTCAGAATTCATTTGAATGTTTCCTTAAAATTCACATTGATTCCATTTACAATTATCTCCAGCATTCCCTAAGCATATTTTCAAAAGTTCCATGCAACGATATCTCTATCAACACTTTTTATAGTTCCCTTGAAACTATCCTCAAATCCTTCTTGAAATTTTCCACAGAAAGGTTCAGTAACTATGTTCAAAAATTTCAATTTATTTTCTGCTGAATTTCCGTGAATTCTCTCATGGAGCTCTAGTCTTGTAGAACTCCCATGAAGTTCTCCTCGGAATTGGAATTCTCCATCCTTACGATTTATCTGGATTCTGAAAATTTCTAAAATTACCTTGTAATTCTACTCTAAACAACCGTGGAAGCAATACATAGACTGAATATTTCCCACAATTCCCTTTGAATCTTCTCAGAGCTCCCAGATTACTTCTCTATTCTGGTGGTCTATTCCAATTATTTCTGCCGTATTTCCATTCTGTACTGTACCGCTGAACTTGAAGAGTTCCATGCACTTCTTCGCACTTTAATCATATACTTCGAAATTCACTAAACTTCTAAACAAATTGTAGATCTTCTAGAAAAATTCCCGAACTTCTACGAAGTTCCCTGGAATGCTACGAAGTCTCGTGAAGTTTCCTGATTTTATACAATGTTCCCTGAATTTCTAAGAAGTTCTCTGAAGCAATATTAAGTTCCCGCAAAAGCTACAAAGTTTTCTTGAAATTCTACGAACTTTTGATAAATATCCTCGAACTTCAAAGAATTTCTCCAAATCGCCAACTGTCTGCACTGCTACGAATTGTCTGCACTGCTACGAAATTCAATGAAGTTCTTCAAAGTTCTTTAAACTTCTACGCAATTTATTGAACTTCTGCGAAGCTCCCTGAAGTTCTATGAAGTCTCCTGAAGATCTTAAACGTTCGATGAACTTTTACGTAGCGTCCTGAAACCAAATAATGTTTCCGAGTTCTATCGAGAGTCTCGTCACCGTGTACGAGTTTGAACACGTTCCGGTTGGTAAACTAGCCGGGGAGTCGCGAGTTTTGGTGGTGGGTGCCGTGAATCATTAAGTTTACGGCTTGCAAAAGTGCTCGTCTGCTGGTCTCTCGCCAGTGTCGGAGATTGTGAGCGGTAGCTGGTGGCCTGAACATTCCTCATGGCAATGCAAGAAAATTTGTTTCGTTGAAGGAAGTATTACAACAAAGGTAATTTCTATTAGATATTTTTGCAAACAGTGACAGATAGCAGACATAAAGCTCAAGTGGAGGTGCCGGGCAAAGGTGTTATATCCTAGACAAATGGTAAGTTACAAATTCGCTGTTGTCTTGGTAGTCGCCGTAGGCAGTACCGTTAGTATATTCAAAATTAACCATCATTCGCTGAAACTATATGAATTATCGCGTATTTCTGTTGTTCATTACATACCAAGTGAGATTCGAGAACGTAATTTCATTTGAATAGCTTGTTTAACCAGGGCTTAAACAATCGTCACGTCGGTCATAGCTTGTTGTGATTGCCTGAACAATGCGTAAAGAGCAAATCGAAACATTGAACGTCACGTGAAAGTGGAACTTAATGAAGGCCTAAGTACTCTTTCGTAGCTTTTAGCTTCGGATTTGAAGGATCGTCGGTTGGAGTGGCTTGCTTGCTGAGCAGAAAAACGCGGTCCCAGGTCCTTTCATATTGAAAATGTATGGTAAGATCGTGTATTTTGTAAAACTTATCGTTGTCGTCGGTGCCGGGTTTGAATAATTATAACAACTTAAGTAACGGTATAATGTGATATGAGGGGCTCGGTGGCATAAGAGCAACCGTTTTTGCTTACTGAGCAGAACATCATGAGTCTAATTTCAATCCCATCCACATTCAAGATTCGTCAATCGTTTTATTTGTTAACATGACTACATGGTAATAACAGCAACTCGATGATTAAAAAGGAGCTCGTCTGCCTAGTGGCAAACGTTTTTGCTTAATTAGTTGAACACATGTTGCAGACAAAGAAAACTTGCGAAGGTTTTCATGATGGTCAAGCCTACAAGATAAGACTTTTGCTATAGAATAAAAACTTTTACTTCAAATTTTAAGCTATTGCGTGTCTCGAAAAATTATCAACGGGACTTAACTGAAATTTTCGATAAGGTGGAGATATTTTGAATACTTCCTTACCAACCATTTTGGGAGATTATCTGAGAGACTGTAGTGGAATTTATAGTTTATATTTTTTAAAAGACTTCATTGAAATATTCCATCAATTGAAGATCTTTTGGATGCTTCTTGATCAACCAGCCGTCTTGATTGCCTCTCACCCAAAAGGACCTGGGTTCAATCCCAGACGGCACCGCCGGGATTTTCTGAGGCATAACATCTCTGATCAGGGAAGTAAAGCCGTTAGTCCCCGGCCCATGAGTTTATGGGTCGATAGGTAGAGTCCAGGTGTGGGAGCTGCCTCCTTGGCGTCGGTAGCATTGGTACTCAGTACGGAAAACAAATCAAGGGAAAAAATGTCGTTTGTATTTATGAACAATTGGAGAATACTACTCGATTGACCTGAATTCTTGAAAAGATGTCCAGAGAACTTGACTGAAATAATTGTTTGCCTGGAGATATTTTGAATACTTCGTAAACAACCTGCCGTCTAGGAAGAATATCTGAGAGAACGTCCTGTATCTTCTACAACATTCTCTGAACATATACTAAGTTCCTTCAACTTCTACGAAGTTCGTGAACTTCTTCGTAGTTTTATATTTTTGTTCCAAACTCACCTAGTATTACGAAGATCTCAAAACATCTATGAACTTCACCGAAGTTTCAGAAAATCCCTCATCCTTTTCTACGAATATTCCTGAACATCTGGGAAGTTACTGGATAAGACTCCCAGGAAGCTCATTAAGCATTTTTGTAGTGACATCTCTGACAAACCTGCTACGAAGATCCCTAAGCTCGAAGAACCTTGAAGATCCCTGAAATTCTAAAAAGTTTGCTGAACTTTTGCGAATTCTTTCTGCTATTCTACGAAATTTCCTGGATTTTTTCCCAGAACTTCTATGAAGATTAACGCAGCTCCTCGAAATTCGCTCCAATTGCTACGAAATTCGTTAAGCAATTTTACGTTTCTCGTTGATTTTCCACGACGTTTCCTAAACTTGCTTGTATTTTTCAGAACTATTCAAAGACCATTAAACATCAACGAAGTGCCCTGAAATTAAAATAAGGTTCACGAACATTTATGAGGTTCCATGAAATAAAACAATGTTCCCATATAAAGAAAAAGAAAAGGATTAGTAATTTCCAATTAATTCCACTAGGATAAGTGCACCAGTATTGGTCATAGCTTCCTATTTTTGTCATACCTCAGAAAAAGGATCGTATTTCGACTACAATGTGCAAACTTCTTCAGTGTCTTATACTAATACTCGACTGAAGAAACCATTGCAACTTACCGTATATTAACCTAGGTACATTTTCACTTAGAAGCTAGGTAAACTTTAAGGGTAAGTTGCGATGATTTCTGTCAAGGGTAAGCAAATAAGCTAGTGGAATTAAATGGAAATTACTAATCCTTTTCTCTTTCTTCATACAGGTATTCCAGTAAGACGCCCGCATTCATCTGAATTCAATGTTCCCATAACTTCCACGAAGTTCCCCAAAATTGTACTAGTTCCTACGTCTACGAAGATCCCAGAGTTTTAAAGAAGTTTCCTGAATTGCTACGATGTTCCCTGAAATCAGAATTAAGGTCTAAACAAGTTCTCTAAGGTTAACGAACAATTCCTGGTCTTCAATGTTTTACACTAAATTTCTCAGAAGATCGCTAAATTTCTACAAAGTTCAATGAAGTTCTAAGGACTTCAGAGTTCTCTGCACTTCTACAAAGTTAACTGAAGTTTTTCGAAGTTTGCTGAGCCTCTACAAAGTTAGTTAAACATCTTAAAAATATGCGACAACTCTAGAAACTCCTTAAACTTCTACGTAGTTTCCTGAAGATATACGAAGTTTCCTAAAATTCTACAACGTCAAATGATGATCCCTTAACTTCTCCAAACTTCTGTAAAGACTCAATTTTATAGCTGTGAACACAGATCCCCCATCCCGGTTACAAATTTGAAAAGTATCGGTAAAGATAGGTGAAGACATTTCTCGCGTCACTTTTCAAATAGACCAATCTACATTGTTCGATTCTCTTCATCGATAACTCGGCTCCACAAACCATTTCAGCTGTTCTTATCGTTCAATACTCTTAATAATGCTTTCATTTAACGGACTATGTAGAAAAGTTAGACCGAAATATGAATGCAGACAGACAGAGTCGATGAAGAGAATCGATCAATGTAGATTGCTCTATTTGAAAAGTGACGCGAAGTTTCGTCCATCTGCGTGAAGATTTTTTGAAAACATGCCTTGTAATCATTCATATACAGTCTACATCGAAGAATAAAACGACTATAGTAGTGAAATCGTGCTCTCTAGACAGCAGTCCACACCAACAGGACTATGAGTTCTAAGTCGAGCTGCCGTTTCCATTCCAACTGGCATTTCTCATGAGGGAGAAATTGGCCGTTCAGCTTCGAGTCAAGGATTGTCCATACCGTCCTGTATGAACCACGAAGAAGGGATCCTGTGAGCATACGAGTAAGGGTCCATCGTGGTTGGTTTCTCGTACCCCAGCCGGCACCGCGAAGAGGTAGCAATATGAGTTACTCGACAAGAGGCTAATTGGGGTCACTTGTGGTATCAATGGTAGGCATTGTCTAGCAGCTTACCAGCCACTGTAGTCTACCTTCGAATTATGTCCGGGTTTACACTAGTGCTGGTTCATAATGCTGATTAACCATGAGTGGCGCAAATATTAATCATCTGCGAAAAACGGTTTACATTATGCTGATAACCATTATTGTTAGCGATAGGCTCACAAGCAATTCAGGGGAAACATGTCAGAAGGGTATAACTCGAAACATAAACAATGACTTTAAATGTCGATTTCTCTTGAATAACCCCACACCCCCGGAATCTGACTACACTAGTTCATAGAACAAACATTTCTCTGTCAGATGATTTAGTTAGTTTGAGTGGGTGTGTTGTCATTCGTAAGAAACCGACGATCCAAGTCATTGTTTACGTTTCGAGTTAGAGCCTTCTGACATGTTTCGCCTGAATGTTGAATCAGCACAAATGTGAACCGGGCATAAATGAAGCTCTAGATAGCTGCTGTCTAATTCGGCAAAGGTCTTCAGTCAAAGACATTCATTTGACAAAAACCTTCTTGAAGTTTCAACGCACCATCGACCATTCACCATCGAAGTGCAATACGAGGCTTTCACATGCAAAGTCCTGCATAATGGAAGACAATAATTCAGGGTGGCCACTGAGATTGAGGAATCTGTTTGTGGTTTTTCCCGTTTGGCTACCATAGTTTTCTCGGTTTAATGGAAACGATTAAATATAGTGAAATAGCCACTCAAATAAATAAAAAAAATATGATGAAATACTCCACTTAACATAACAAGTTTTATCAAAGTTTTAAGGACCAAGTCTAAATCATTGTCTTCAAAACTATGATAAAACCAAAATTGTTATTTGAGACCAGCGGTTGAAACGGTTGACGTTTTTTACGACACTCGTTTCGTAGTCGTGCGTGACAGTCTGTTTGTATTCTTACTCTCATGCTCTACCGTCGTCTCTCTCACACAACACAAACGGTAGGACAACATTCGAGCCAAAAGAAACTAATCAAATAACTGTCATATGACAACGCGTGATTTCGTTCTAATTTATCTATTTTGTGTAAATTAAACCCTTTCTGACCAGAAATATTATAACTAGGACATCGTTGCTTGTTAATTTTAGAATTCACGTAAGCACCACATTAGCAGCTCTTATTATGAGACAGTGTTGTATGACAGAGACTGTCATATGACATTTTAGTTTGGTTACTGTACTTTGATAGTTCCGGAGTGATTTAAGATTTGGGCGTAATTGCTTTTGTAAACAAAGACGTCAATTGCCGATTTCTCTCTCTTGATTTAAAGCTCAATCTCATAAACAAACTATACCAAATGATAGAGGAATCATTCCTCTACCTCATAGCGTTATTAGTTTCCGAGATTGAGCTTTTATTCGCGAGAAATCAGTGATTGAAGTGTTTGTTTACAAATGCAATTACGCCCAAATATCAAATCACTGCGGAGTTGTGTTTTGCAAGTGTCGGAAGCAAGAATTAACACAGAAAATGTGAGACCTATAGAAGTTGTAAGATCAAAATAGTTTTATAAGGATTTCAGGAGAGAATTACACGGAAATTCAAAAAAAAATTTTGACAAATTGAGATAATCATCTCGTCACGTGGATTTGAGAAGAAATCCAAATAAATTATGGGGAGAATTTAAAGGAAATCTGAATGCTTTGAAAATGCTAAGTTAAATTTCAAGGGAATTTCCTAAATAGTTCTGTTTAGATTTCCAAGACAATTCTGAGAAGAATTCTAAGCAAATTCTTATGAATATTTCAAAGATTAATTTCCAAGGGGTATTTTTACAAAGAGCTCTGAAGAGCATTTTAAAAGAATTAACGCGGGAATTATTGAATTTACTATCTAACAAACATTAGAGAAAAAAAATATTCAGGCAAAAATATGCTTCTTCAGCTAAAAAAAGACTTATATAGCCTTTAGCAGGGCTGGTAGCGATCACTGCTGTCAAAAATAGTGATTTTAGTGACCATGTTGAAGAAATAAGTGACCAAATAACGACTCATAGTTGTAAAAATAGTGACTAAAAAGTGACCTAAGAGAAAATAAATGTTTGATGTTTAAGACTTTTTCGTACTTATTGAATACTCATAAAAACTTATGTACGATATAAACCTTTAAAGCGAAAGATTCAATTCTTCTAACTGCAAAAATCTGGAAAAGACCCCTCAGGGAATTTTGTTTTTCCATAAACTACCAGGAAGGCTCAGAGAATTTAATAATTTTCTTACTTAGGATATTTAAAAAAAATGAATCTTAAAATACAAGCATATAAATTTTCTCGCTTTCTTTTCATTCACACTTTAGACTTTATAGATCCACAGTGGACTGATATTCAATAACAAATAAATAAAAAAAAAAACAGAGACTTGAAATGTGTTTTTTTTTTTTGTTGAACACGCATCTTTCCTAGAAATTTTAAATTTGAACTAGTTCTGCACTTCAAAGCTATAATACTTCAAGAAAATTTCAAGAATCTGAACTCAAAATCCATTCACAGTTTTGAAAGCTCGTGGAATTTTAATATAATTTCTAAGAACTTCATTTCAAGGAAGTTCTGGGAAAAAAACTTTCATAAAAACATCAAATGCAATCTGATTTTGAGGTAGTTCTGATTAATTTTAGATTTCTTGAAAAGCCTGATAGTTTTGAGTAGAATTTCAAGTAACCCTGAATTGAATTAAAAGCAATGTTTAATGCAAACTTTGAAAATTTCGGAGGAGCACAACTCCATCAGAGCAAAATTTCAAGGGCCTTCTGAGGATAATTTTGTGTTTGTGGGAGAAACGAATCTGGAGCATAAGTCCTTGGAATCTTTTTGAAAATACTAAAAAGAGGATTACAATTAAATCGAAGAATAACTCCAGAACATCTTCAAAGGAATTCGGAAAATAAACTCAAGAGGGTTCGCCAAACAAATAATGAGAATTTTTGAGGAGAAATGCCAATGAATTCATAGGAGACTTACAATGTGAGTAGTATTCCAAGGGAAGTTTTGAAGTTCTTTTGTAGTTTGAGAAACTAGCCCGATGTTCACAATATTTCTCATCAAATTCTTAAACTTCTGTGAATTTTTCGAAGTTTTTTTTAATTTCTGGAACTTTCGTGCTCCCGCAATGTTCATGGAATTAGAACGAAATAATTAATATAATTCTATGATTTAAATTGAATTCTCAAGATTTTTTTTTAAGTTCATCAATAGTCTAGACTTTCCTGCCTAAACCATTATTGAAGTTCTTTAAAGTTCTGTAGGCTGCCCTGAATTTTCAGTGTTTTTTTAAGAACGCAACTTTACTGAAATTAAATGATCTGCCTTGAAGTTTCGACAATTTCCCTTAAGTATTATAACCATTATAAACGCTCACTATTTTTCCCTGAACTTATATAAGGTTACCTGTAGTTCTCTAAATATGTTTTGTAGCCCGGAAAATTTTCTGATATCTACCTATTCATAATTCCCTGACGCTTCTGACGTTTTCGGATCAATTATAGAATTCATGGGCTACCCCATCATTCCACAGAACTCCCTGTAAGTCTCTGCTAATTTTCTTAAGTTAATAGGATTATTCTGAAGCTATCTGATCGTCCTTGAAGTACTCGGAACATTGCTGAATATCATGAAACTATCTAAAAGTATCTAAGTTGATTAGAAGTTCTCTGGAATTTCTTGGAGATCACTGCTTGCAAAAAGTTCTCGCATTTTTTTTTAATTAATAAAAATGCGTTGATTTTCTCTAATCAATTTAGCTAAATTTTTGCGTTTTTATAACTTTTTGAAATTTCCATGATATAACACGCTTAAAATACTCTCACGTTTTCCAGATTTTCATATAATTTTTATCACGTTCCAGAAATTCTCTCGGAGCTTTGCTGAAGTTTCCGGAAATTCCCTGAGTTTCTCGCAACTTCTTTAAGGTTCCTTGAAATTAGTTTAACTGCCCTTTGATTCTCTAATCTGCCTTGATGTTCTCGAAGCTTCCCTAAAGCTCTCAATTCTATTGAAGATCTCGGTTCGGCTGCTCGGAAATTAATGGAATTCCCGTAAACACCTTTAAATGTCACTGAAATTCTCTGGACTTTTGTGAAATTTCTGAAATATTTCTGAAGTTTTCATAAATTCTCTGAAGGGCTCTGTACTTCCCCGAAATTCTCGGAATAAGGGTTCTCGATTTTTTTTTCAGTCATCATAGAACTATCCTGAATTTTTTTTCTCTAAATTAACCGATTATAGATCTTTAAACTGCTCCAAAAGTCTGAATTAAAGTCATGAGAACTGCTCTTAAGATCTGAAATTCCCCAAAAATCGCTAGATCTAGCTTTTCTAATGTACTTAGAACTTCTTGAAAATTTGCATAATACCCCTCATGTTTTCTATATTTCTCAAGTTCGCTTGACACCTGTGAAGTTCTCTGCAATTCTAGGAACTTCATAAAGGTTCCCGTCCCTTCAAACCTCCTCCTCCCTCTCCCCATCCATAAAACTGTAAATCTTTACTAACCTCGAGATGACCGCGAGTAATCGGTTCAGTTCCTTTAAATCTAGATTTAAGACATCAACTATGTATATCGCAAATGATAACTTGGCTCTGTAAATTTTATTCGATTGAGCCTGTACAAATAAATTAATTAATAAAAAAAATAAAGGTTCCCGAAAATGTTCAGATGCTAAAAGAACCGCTTTGAGGTTCTTAAAGCTTCCAGTAAGTTCCCCGTATTTTCAGCTTGGACTTACTCAAATTAGGTAAGTTTTTTTTAACTTTATTAAGTGAGAAATTAAGTAAGTATTAAACTTCAACATTCAATGGATTTGATTGTAAAGCTGTTTCTTTAAAACTGATTGCCATGTCTTGAAAATGTTTGGGTAAATTGCTGTTGTTTTTGATCCACCAAAAAGCATATTTTGAACGCATTTAAAAAATAGCTTTTTATTATAAAACTGGAATTCATCCGTTAAAGTACTGGAAAAACTTGGAGAACTCCTGTAATTTTATTTAGAAAAATGAGTGGACACCCTGTAGATAGAGAAAGACGATTAAACGCCACAAAGCAAAGCATGATCAATCTTGAAATAAATTCACGCTAAAAAAGTTGAAAATAGTGACTGATTACAAGAAAAAGTGACGTTAGTGACTTAGCCTTAAAAAAAGAGACTTTTTAGTGACTGGCTTGAAAAAAGTGACCAAGTCACTAAAAAGCTACCAGACCTGCTTTAGTCAGCACAAATTTTTTATTGGGTAAGATAATTGTAGAGTAAATTCTAAGAATTTCCCTCCAAAGATTTTTGTATTTTATGCAGCTCCACTTAATAGCAAGATCAATTTGAGCTGCCGATCTGAATTAACAATATCGCTGTATGAAGGGCCAAAAATGGAGGTGCGGACTCGTAAGCAGAGACACTTACGCGAAATCCACGGGAATTTAAGAATCTCCTTCCAACTATACGATCCAACAAATCAAATAACGCAATTCGCAATACTTATTAAGCTTGACTTACAGGATGGTTTGTAAAGAAGGGAGCGTCAATGAAAATGAAAAAAATCCATTGATATCCAATGAAGAATTACAGCTTACATAAAGATTAAAATTGTCCAGGTAATTCAACAATGATTTTTTTAAAACCTGAGTACATAAATTTTAAGATTTTTTTTTATTAAATTCTGGGACCTCGAACAGTTGTAAAGCTGTTATTCTAACAAAAAAATAAGATCCCGATTTAAGAAAACTTTTCAAAATGTAACGCATGTCTCGTACGGCACGTCAAATCAGAATTGTATTCAAATTCACGGTTTTAGTGGCCACCCTGATAATTTCGCATTTATAATACCACCTTACAAAGTAAAATACTAATCAAGATTTACTAACTTTCACGGTGAAAAAATACCTTCGCCAACAAGACAAACCATACCAACAAAGATCAAGGGATGGAAAATTTCAAAATCAAAGAATATGTGAGGCAATCGCTTTCCCTCACTGGCCTTAATCCTACGCACAAGCCGTCACCATTAGCGTGACGATCCCTGCACTAGATTATGACAGCTCAGCTTCCACGTCGGCTAGGGGCTTCAAACTGCATAGGAGTTCCCCTTCTTCGGAGAAGAAACTGCACAGCCAGACGACGACACACCGGAAACCAGAACGGCCGCACGTGTCTGCCGTCGGTCCGCCGTGTCGTCTCCCTTCGTTGATCATTCGATCTTCTCAAAGACGAAGACGACGACGACGACGACAAGATGAGCAATGACTTATGGGGCGCGCTGCGCGTCACACTCGACTCGACTTGGCTCAACCGACAAAAAGAAAAGCACCTCTATAGCCACTTACTTACGGAGCGCACCAGATGCCTGCCAAGCGGAGGAGGAGATGTAGGTACATACATATACCTTTCTTCCGAAGAACGAGCGCTCTTTGCTTTGTGCAGCTACGAACGACGACAACATGATGTTTTGCTTACAGCCAGGACCCGAGATAACGAAAACATGCCTCTAGTGTTCTCGAGTGGCACACGTGGTCGCATGATCGTTACTTGCGAGGGACGGGTTCTGAGCTGTGTTAATGAACTTCCACTCTCGCCGCTGGCTGGCACCGGGAAAGAGGAGTTAATGATTTTCCACTTCCACTTTTCCTGTTACGGTTGTTACGTTACAGTAGCGAACGACGACGGCCACGCCACGCGGTGGTAGGTTTGATTGATGAGGAGGGATGTTTCAGCCAGTCGAGATGTCAATTAGGCGGCAGTGGAACAACACATCTTTGAACGCACACACACACACATCAAGAAAAAACACCGAGTCAGTCGAGTGTCGAAGAAATTTGCATCTGCCTCTTGGCATGCGGCGAGACAAACGCGAATCGGTAGTGGTGAGCTTGCAAAAGGAGATCTTCTCCTACGGTTTATCTGCGGCTAAACCGTGCGCGCGGCGGGTTTTCGTGAATGTCAGCCAAGCGGGCGAATTTCATCATGTAGCCACCAACACGAAAGGGGTTCGGAGGTTCGGATGAGCACTGATTTTGTCTTTGCTATAAGGGAGAAGCGTATGACTGAGTGGTTGGTGTTAGAGGCCACGGGGTGAAAGGCGACCTAGATGTCATAAGTTTTTGGCGTTGTCGATACTGCGATGTTTGAATAGCGGATAACGAACTACTATTAATTCGAATAATGTTGATGGCCCTAGATTCTGAAAGCAGAATCTTGCGTGATTTTTTTTTCTTCGAAAACTAGAGCCAAGTTGGGTTGCAGTCTGTTGTGGCAATCTTGAAATCTTACTAAGTGACTGAGAAGAGAATTAGAAAAATTACCACTTTACTATAAGTCTGATATTTGACGTTAAGCATCTCCAACTATGTAAATCGTTAACTTCACTCATGAAGTAATACGAACATGATTAGTTAAATAATATAATTCAAGTTAATATTAGCGTTTCGAAGCGTTCCAGCGTTGGCTCTTTAGGTGCTGTTTGTAACATGTTGAGACAATTTTGGCATTTAAAACCCGATTTTGACGTTTTAAAACATTTGAACCATTTGGAGTTTTTGTGTGTTCAAAAGCCGTTGGGATTTCTACCTAGCTTTTGATTGAGCTTCTGCATCACGATATAGAGTGTTGACTGAATATATTTCCAAAATTATCAAATCCTGCCCAGCAGCAGCATATTTGCCACCCAAATTTGCATCAATATCCACCGCCTCCGCGTCACAACATTAGCACTATTGTATCACTCATGCTATTTGTCCAGTAATCAAGAGTGACGATCAACAGAGTAAACCAAATTGGCCAAACAAATTAATGAACTCCCTTTCACACTCGTCGTAGCACATCAGCCACTTATTGATTGTTGATAATGCCGCCTCCTACTACCGCCGTTCGGTGAAGAACGGATCTTGGGATTTTGATAAACGTTCCGGGGCTCGAGGCGAGTCCAGAAGCCCCCACCCGCTGGAAAAACCTTTCCGTCCATTAACCCACGCGTGACCTCCTGTCACCGGCATAACCCAAAAAATTTCCCATAGCCAGATCTCATTTTCCTCAATCCAAGCGTGGCTTTCATCTTCTCTCTCTGGTCGCTTTGGTAGCTACTTTTTTGATCCATCGTAACTAATTTACCCATCCGGGGGGGTTCCGTTGACAGGGGGAATTTAAAAAATAAAGTGTAACAAAACGTTACATGGGTAGGAGCTGTTCCAACCCGGACGAACATAACGAACCGATGAAAAGTCCTTCTCCGCGGTGGTAATAATGGAATAAAAAGACACGGCAGTTGTTGGCACGGACGACGACAACGACGACGACGACGCAATGGAATTCCAGAGCTGCTGTTGCTGCACGCAAAGCAAATTATAGTAGATTTATGCTCCATCCATCCGTCGTTGTTGGTGGTGAGTTGTGGGAAATGTTTTTTTCTTTTACTTCAGTTGGATCATGGTTTATAGATGAGTCCGAGTGTGCCTGGTTGGCGCATGTTTGGCTTATCCAACAATGTCTAATGAGGAAAATCTTGCTTCAAAGTTTAGGTTCGCCATGTAGCAGTTCAAACACTTGTCTTATTTCCTGCGATGTGATGCATTGATTTATTTACTGACATAAAGGGTGATACGGTCAAAATTTGGTCAATATCAACTTGACGTATTTCTTTCAATTTTGCATTTAAAAAACCTGAACACCCCTCATTTTGAAGGTGTGTGTGTGTAGAATGTTGCTCCTATTTTGATTTTGGAATTCACTCTTCAGTTGTCAAAATGCCGTCCAAGCAAGAAGAGCAGCGTATCAAAATTTTGCTCGCGCATCGCGAAAATCCGAGCTACTCGCACGCAAAGTTGGCAAAATCGCTAAAAGTTGCCAAATCAACCGTTACAAATGTAATTAAAGTGTTTGGGGAACGTTTGTCGACAGCCAGGAAGTCTGGATCGGGGGGAAATCGAAAACCGGAAGCCGCTGAGACGACAAAGAGAGTTGCCGGTAGTTTCAAGCGAAACCCTAACCTCTCTCTCCGAGATGCCGCAAATAAGCTGGGTGTATCGTCTACAACCGTGCATCGAGCCAAAAAACGAGCCGGACTATCGACTTACAAGAAGGTAGTGACTCCAAATCGCGATGATAAACAAAATACGACTTCCAAAGCGCGATCCCGGAGGGTGTACACGACGATGCTGACGAAGTTTGACTGCGTGGTAATGGACGACGAAACCTACGTCAAAACCGACTACAAGCAGCTTCCGGGACAGGAGTTTTATACGGCAAAAGGAAGGGGAAAGGTAGCAGATGTTTTCAAGCACATGAAACTGTCAAAGTTCGCAAAGAAATATCTGGTTTGACAAGCCATCTGTACCTGTGGCTTGAAAAGCAGCATTTTCATAGCTTCCGGGACTGTCAACCAAGAAATTTACGTGAAAGAGTGTTTGAATAAACGTCTGCTGCCTTTCCTGAAGAAACACGGTTGTTCCGTACTGTTTTGGCCGGATTTGGCATCTTGCCATTACGGTAAAAAGGCCATGGAGTGGTACGCCGCCAACAACGTGCAGGTGGTTCCCAAGGACAAGAACCCTCCCAACACGCCAGAGCTCCGCCCAATTGAGAAATACTGGGCTATTGTCAAGCGGAACCTAAAGAAGACCAAAAAAACTGCTAAGGGCGAGCAGCAGTTCAAGGCAAACTGGCTTTCTGCGGCGAAGAAGGTGGACAAGGTGGCTGTACAAAATCTTATGGCAGGGGTCAAGCGTAAGGCCCGGCAATTCGGATTTGGAAAAGCGGAAGCCTAACTGAATATTTTTCCTGAATTTTATACTAATTGAACTTGAAAAAGAAATTTAATTTGATTTTTTAAATAAACGATTTCACCGATTTACACGCGTTTTCCCTTGACCAAATTTTGACCGTATCACCCTTTAAGTTGAAAAATACATCGATAAGTGTTTACCAGAAAGTATAAATTTAACTAATTATGATGTTTATTTACATGAATGTGCAGGTTTCACCTTTGCTTAACCCTCTACTGACCACAGTTTCTTTTCAATTCTGATTGCCACCAAGGCCATACAATCAAAAAATTCCACACGTCATCATCATGTGTCTCACACTTAAATTTGTGCTTATTGTGAAACACATCCATTTCATGTATGAATCTTATGCTATGAACCATGCCTGAAAACTATGGATTTGAATTGTGACACACTTGGATTCTATGTGCCTCATATGGTGATATCAATAACTTTGCACATTATAGTTCAATATTCTACAATATTCTACTTTATCAACTTCTACTTTACCGACTCTAAAAATGAATCGACAAATATATAAACAAAACTGACAGAGGCCAGAGCTTTCACATATCTTTTTAATGGGTCTGATTTGCGATTCGATCATGGACTGTTGGGGTGTGCTGCTGCCGGAGTGTTCGTTCGATCTCACTGTGCCACGGTTGTTCTCATATATGAGGCGGGTTGATAGGATAAAGTCACTACTCTTGTTTTCGATGTTGACCTTTCTGAGCAAGCAATTCACATTGTATTGAAATTCAAAACCCTTAAAATCCATCTGTTTTGAACAGTAGTGTGATTCAATGTGCAATACACTTGAATAGATAGTGAACGATTTTCAACATTTCAAAGTTTGAAACACTAGAAATTAACGTGTGCATTTAAAAAATCAAGTGTTTAAACACTTCGATCAAACGTGTGGAATTTTTTGAGTATATGAAAAAAAAATTGATTTTTTTTAGATATAGATCAATTTATTTGTCTAGAGCTGTATTTTAATAATATGATTTCACAATTTTTTTTTAATATTTGTATAGGTTAAATGTCGGTTTCGGCACCCATTGCCTGTTTTCGGCCACCAAAATTTAAACGTTATTTTCACGATTACTTAGTCTTTCACCTTCAATCTTATTACATTTTTCGACTGAGCAATCCTGTTATGCCAAAAGGTGTTATACCCTAGACAAATGGTAAGTTACAAATTCATTCAAATTGTCGTCGTTGTAGGCACCGTTGTAGGCACCGTCGTAGGCACCGTCGTAGGCACCGTCGTAGGCACCGTCGTAGTCGCTGTCGTAATCGTTGTTGTAGTAACCGTAGGCAGTACCGTTAGTATATTTAAAATTAACCATCAACCGCTGAAATTATGAATTATCGCGTATTTCTTTTGTTCATTACATACCAAATGAAAACTTAATAATATTTTGCCGTGGAGTGTTGTGGTTTGCTCGATAAACCTAGAGGGATCGGTTTTGCTTAATGACAGGACTGGTAGTGGATATGTAATATAATAGTAGTGACTTAAGTGACCAAAATAACGAAAATAGTGACCAAATAGTGACTTTAGAGCAATAAAAAAAGTGACTAATAGTGACCCCAAGTAACATTAGAAGTTTTATCGCAGTTTTAAAGCAAACGTCAAGTCTAAATAATAGTCTGCAGAACCCTCATAAAACCCTAATTGCAACTTGGTTCATTTATTGATCGGGAAAAATGGTTACAATATTTCGTTGACTGCAACCCACTTCGAGAAATCTTATAAACTCACAACCCATCCTGAGCATTTTTCATGCTCCTTTAAAATAAAACAAATAATGGTTTACCGATCCCGATCCCGATTTCACTTCCCAATGTGAATCCAGATCTAACTTACCCTTCCCACTAACAAAAACGTCCTTCCCGTGTCAACCGTGGAGATGCAGAGGTATACTCGGTCTCTAGTAACAACGGTTGTTGAAATAACAATCCTTTCCCTAACCCGATGACCGTAAAGATGTGACTGGCGCCGTTATTGACCTCAAAAATAAAGATTCCCCGGATGTTGCACACTGAGTACTAGATTACTAGTCCCAAGCATATGGTTCTTTGTGCAAATTTCGCTAAATCTGGTCAATCACGGAGTAGCAACTACTGAAATGTATGGTCTTCAATGCTCATGCTCATGCTCTGAGCAATCTTGTTATGCCAGATTTATATTTAATTTAATTTTATGCACAATAAAATGCGGCTGATTTCGAGTTGCCGAAAATAGAATAGCTGGTTAACACGCAGTTGAAATGGAAAGGTTACCGAAGAAAACGAGGCTGCCGACAATAGTCACACACACCTGAGAAGTTTGGAGCGTTGTAAAAACGTTTTCAAACATGTAGAGCTTTGAGTGTGTTGGTTTATTTCCTTTAAATTCCGTTATAATTGCTTATCTTTTGACAGATACGCGTATTTCGTCTACTATTTACTTCAGACTTCATCAGTGCCAAGTACTCAACACTACTTTTCAAACAGTTTTCGACAATTCTGTCGATTGGAATGGATAAAGCAAACAAACACGCCATATACAGTGTTCACTCGGCTGTCGACAGAAGGAGGCCACTCTCGATGTGTCTCACGCATCGTCTGCTTACTCAGCAGCAACTATTGTGTGGTCCTCTTCATTGTTATTCGTCAGCAGTTATTTCGGTCGATGCGACGTCGACTTTGGAAAGCAACTATTTCGTGATGAGTGTGTGAGTGATGACCACGTTTTGCGTCCATTGCTGCAATGGAAGCGCTTTGCCCCTCGTTGGCGATACTGCCATACAATGAAACCACTGGAAGCAGATCCCGTTCTGATGGAGGAGACTTATTGAACAGCGGAAGATAAAGTGTTTATTGTGTTGTACCTTTTGACTATAGGTTGACGATGTTTTGTATAGTGAATAAGAAACCTCGGCTCTGTAAACACATTAAAATTATCCCGCCAAAAGCCGGGTTTGAACAGGAAAAAATCAGGAAGCTTTGTTCAGGGAACTTTAAAAGTAGAACAACTCAACGCGGGTACTTCTACTTAATCTAAATTAATCTCAGATAATATTGAACCAAGCTCAAATAATTGTTTGCTTTAGAGGAAATCTCAAGTTCAGAGATCGGAGACATTCGACGACAACGACATGCGCAAAAGATTGACAGGACAAATTTAACGATCATCTAAGGCCTTCAGTGCCAAAAACTGGGCGCCTGGGGAAAATTACCTTTAGTCATGGTGACCAGCAAGTGCCGATTATCAATTTCCCGGTATTTTCCCGCTTTATTCCCGGAATTTTGGAAATTTCCCCGGTTGAAATCAATGAAGTTACTAGGTTCAGGGTGCCTTCCATTCATTTTAACTAAAAAAAATGTTTTATGAAATTATGGAATAATAAGATATTATGATGATATTTTGTATGTGTAAGTAATAAGAAATAATTTTATAGTTTGTGTTTCACACATCAAAACTGCAAATTTAGCTTTGACCGAGTCACAATGAGCATTTTTCTGATCGCCTCTTCACGAAGAGTGAAGAGCGAAGAGTGAAGAGCGAAGAGTGGGTGAGATAAATTACAATATCGCTTATTGCGACTCTCATGTAGCAAAATTGGCAGGTATAATGTGTCAAACACAAACTTAACAATATTTTCTTGTTGTTTACATAATCAAAATATTTACATAATATCTTATTATTCCATAATTTCTTAAAACATTTTTTTAGTCAAAATGAATGGAAGGCACCCTGACTAGGTTACATGGTTCATGATTACGACTACCGATTTTTTCCAGGGGACGTGCTCGACGTAGTGTTTAGCACCACACCTCTCACGCTAAAGGTCCCGAGTTTAATTCTAATCCTAGAGAGGTTACAAATATGACCGAACATATTTTACAGTTACTATACAAAAACAGTCATCCTGGATTTTAATTTAGTCTGCACCCGAAATCTTCACATTTGTCAATGCTTTAACTACCATGTTAATTAACTCAGATCTATTTACAGGATTTCCTTGTCATATTCTTAACATTGTCCTTAAAGTCTTTCCCCATTTACAGAAGGGGGAAAGACTTTTGTCAGAATTCCCCCAAAATAATGCGATTCTCTCGATATTCTCCTATATTTTTCATTGTAAAGGCTGACTAAAAGTCAATTGGTACGCACAAAAAGACCTGTAATTCGTGATTCTATAAGTTTAAAAAGTCCATAATGGTTGCTTTACAGTGCTTTTAATAAAACTTCAAAGTTACAGCATTAGATGGCTACATTTCTCCAGTTCGAACGAAATTTCTAACTTTTCTCTTGATGGAAACTCTCAGCGCCCGCACTGTGGAAACGGACATTTCTTCCATTTTGCCCGCATTTGCTGGATGTCCTTAACTGCCGCGCCGCTTCGTCGAAGTCGCTGCTTTGAAATTGCCCAGTATTTTTCGATTGGTCGAAATTCCGGGCAATTCGGAGGATTCAGTGGCTTGGGGAAAAAATCGATGTTTTTAGCAGCATACCACTACAGAACCACCTTGGAGTGATGGCAGCTGGCCAAATCGGGCCAAAAGATGACTTTGCCCCTATGCTTGCGGATGAACGGCATTCTTCGATGTAAACTTGGGATGTCATCGTCGAGGATGTGACGAATGGGCCACAACTGCAAATCGCTTGGCCTTCTTCGCGAACTTGTCGGCAAACACGAACTTGAATCTTCCCGGCATATCCCCACGTCCAGTCGCGATGTGAAACTTTTGACCGGGAAGCTGCTTAAAATCGAATTTGACGTATGTTTCGTCATCGATCAAAGTGCAGCCCTTGTGTTTCGTCAAAACACGGTCGTACAAGGGTCTTGCACGCTTTTTGGCCACGGAATTCTGCTTCATGTGCCGGTTCGGATGTTTACTGGCTTTGTACGACTTGTATCCTTCCCTGGCAAGGATGTTCCACACCGTTTGAAAGTTGGCGTTGTACCTTCTGGCCACATCTAGGATCGAAAGACCGGGGTTGGCTTTAACGCACCCCAATACCTTGCTGCGCAGCTGACGATCCTTGGTTCCAGTTTTTTCGTAGGTCCGCTGATTCCTTTCCACACTCAGGGTTTGCTTGTAGAATTTGAGCACTCGGCAAACTGTTGTTTTTGGCATCTTCAGCACTTTAGCTAGCTTGGAACCGGATCACTCCGGATTTTCCAGGTGTTTGTGCACAACATTTTTTCTTCTTTCGAGTTCCATTTGACGTTATTTCTGAACGCGATCGACTACTTTGATCAAACTTGCACCAGTTGTTCTCTATAGACGTTTAAACAAACCACTGTCAAAGATTTTCGATTCCCAACACAAGAGGCGTGCTAGCGGCGCGCGAGGGGCGTACCAATTTACTTTTAGTCAGCTTTTATTCTCATGATTCCTAGGTAATTGTATCCTCAAGATTAAACTTTCTTTATATTCTTCACGGAATTCTCATCAGATTCTCTTTAGATTCCAGTTAGAATTATCCTCACAATTTCCTTGGAAGTTGCCTCTAATTTATTGAGGTACTATCTTCGAAATTATATAGTTATGTACGGACCTGGTCACCACTCCTAGCAACCCAAACCCGATCCAACAGAGACACCCAGTATCAACCAACAAGAAGCTGACGCAGCACAGCACATCCGGCCGTTCACCTGATCCATGGCACCAGCTACCCACGATGCGCCAACCGGCCGGCACCGAGGCACCAGACGACGAGTCAGCAGTCATCGAGCACCTATGGCCAGCACGTGGACATGTCGTCTTGCTTAGATAGCACATTCTAGTTAGGACCTTACGAGGTAGTTAGGTTCAGTAGGCAGTCAGGGAATTTTAGTCTTAATTCAATCGTGTAACAGTGAACTTCGCGAATAAATCTGTCCTCTAGGACTAAGTGAATCTTTTTTAAAAAGTGAATTATGTGAAACCATCCATAATTATATATTATAAATTATATTGAAGAATTAACCCAGTTGAGCCCAGCCACACAATATACGAATTCATGCATTGGTTGACCCTCAATTAATAACTGTAGAAGTGTATCTAGAAAATCAAGTTGAGAGCCGGCGAAACGCTCGCTACAAAAGCGCAGTAAGCTTAGAAGAAAAAGGAGAAGGCCCAAGTAAGTAGTACGTAGATTATGTAGACCATAATTTAGACTTGTAGAACGCTTCATAACCTTGATAAAACTCGCAATGTTACTTGGGTGGGCTAAATTATAGAATGATATAGGAAATGCTTTGGAAAACAATGAGATCTACGAACATTTGAATACTCGGACTGAACTTTTGTTCGATAATTGTTTGAGAAAATTATTAAGATTATGAGGCTACATTTAACGTTCAATCATAGTTAGCGGCGCCGGTGGTATACTGGTAAGCGTGATTGCCTCTCACCCCAACAGGCTTGGGTTCAATCCCTGTCGGCGCCGTAGGGATATTCTGAGGCATAACATCTCTGATCACGCCTACCTTCGGAAGGGAAGTAAAGCCGTTGGTCTCCAGTCTATGAGTTGATGGGTCGATAGTTAGAGTCCAGGTGTGGGAGCTGCCTCCCTAACGTCGGTAGCATATCAGTACGGAAAACAAGATCGATGGAAATCAAATAGAGGAAAACAAAATCATTCCAACCCTGAACGTCAATTCAATAAAATTTGAAAATTATTCAGAAAATCCTACTTTTTTGTAAAGACTCGTCTGATACAATTCTATCTTGCCCGAATCACAGTAGTTACATTTTATCAATTTTTTTGCGGCGAAATGTAGATTCCATAAGTTAAATGTCGACTTCGGCACCCATTGACTGTTTTTGGCAACCAATTTTTATTAATTTCACTGTACTTTCCAATCAAC
The DNA here is from genome assembly GCF_037179485.1 of Ochlerotatus camptorhynchus. Taxonomy (NCBI): domain Eukaryota; kingdom Metazoa; phylum Arthropoda; class Insecta; order Diptera; family Culicidae; genus Ochlerotatus; species Ochlerotatus camptorhynchus. The sequence goes on from NW_027041058.1 coordinate 907,218, forward strand.
ATACTTTGCTGATTGTATTCAAACGATTCCTTAGTCATTCCTTTTTAAATCTGATTACAATTTTACGACTCTAAAATCCTGTTATGTCCTGTTGTGTACTACAAATTGCAGCTGATATCAAGTTGTCAATAATAGAATAGCTGTTCAACACACAGTTCAAATAAAAAGGTTGCCGAAAAAAAAGAGGCTGCCGGAAATAGTCACACTCACCTGAGATCACCAGTTTGGTGCGTTATAAAAAAGTTTTCAAGCAGTTTTGGACAATTCTGTCAATTTGAATGGATCGAAAGGCAAGCAGTAAATGAATGTAAACAAACATGGATTCAAGAAGTAGTGTTAGATTTTTAGCATTATCTCAACAATTTGTGACTCTTTACCAAATCTTACGGAAGGTATGAAAAGGTAAATAAATTTAGAAGTCATCTATAGTAGAAACAATGCACTTTGTGTTAAAATCCGCTTGCAAAAGCAAGCCCTTAATTTGAGCCCATACATAAATTCAGCAATCGACTAAATTTTCAAAAGCGACCAAAAATATCCATTAGTACCGTACCGACGCGTTCATCTAGATAAAATTGATAAATAGCAGATTTTTAACGATGGGCCCAATCTTAGATCCATAGGCCAACATTAGAGCCATTTCCCCTACATGAACAACAAATTATTGTAAGGTTCCAATCAAATTGCCGGTTATTTCCCGTTTTTTTTTCGATTCCTGGTTCTCCCGGTTTTCCTGATTCAGTGGCATCACCTTGCTTAAATAGTGCATCAAGCATACTTAAAAGACAATACGTATATAATAGGTATATAGGTAAGTCTAGTCGCATAAAATTCATCGAGAGCTGATCCATAAAATGCGGTAAAGGGTGATGGATCTTGCTCCAGAAAACGAGCACTTAAAGTTATTGTTTATCCTCTGCTTTGAATAGGGTTCCCTCTTGCTTAAGACGTTCGACACTTGACTTGAAAATTTTGTTTTGAAAATTTTGTTCTGTCCAGAATGTTTAAAATTTTCCAATCTCTATTTTAGTAAGCAGAGTCCGAACAAATATTACGACAGAAAATTTGGCTACATCCAGGATTTAAAGTATAGCTAAATTTCCGTCATGCCATAAAGTCATGCCATCCGGAATCGTCAGTTTGGCTAAGCGACTTTCAGCCAAATGGAATTCGAACAAATGAACGGATACTATCAGGCTTTCTAATCTAAAGACGTGAAAACCAAAAGAATAAGAATACCAAATGAGTGCGTCGTTTATAAACAATACAATAGCTAAGTCTAGTCGACTTCTATGGTATATTCTGATGACTCTTAGAAAGAATCTCCAAAGCGACTGCAGTTTTTTTTAAAAAGAATTAAAGGTAAGTCTTCAACGAATTTCGAGAACCTCGTGGTCAAGTCTAAAAGACATCAAGTAAATTCCATCACCCTTCAATCGGAAGATCAATTTAGGAAAACTTTCAGGGACTTAACAAATCTGAACAAATCTAGTTGATACTAGGATCACTCCAAACTAAACATTTAATCCATACTGAAAATATTCCAAAAGTAAATTGCAATTCATAAAGGGATTAGCAAAGTCAGATTACCCACATCGTTCGAAACTGACAAATGGGAGTGCAATTGATTCCCTTCTGAATCACGAATCAGAAGAAATGAGTTTCAACTTCAAATGTCTGCCAAGTTTACAAACAAATCCAAACTACATTCAAGTCATCCATCTACCTCAATCCGATTCCCTGCGCCTGCATCGTACGCGATTTACTTTGCCATGTGCCATCACTTCGACCAAGACCAGCTTAGATAGCAGTAACAACAGTCCACCGCCGTCGACGTCGCCGTCATGGTACGTGCTAGAAAGAAACCCACACTCGCTCACGCACGTTCTTTCACGCACCTAGCATCCTTCGACAACTTTCCGCTTCGTGCCATGAAATTATTACGACTTTTCAAGCAGCTGCAAACAAACGTCTTCTTCTCGACAGTTGCGCTTCTCCTCGGATCGGATGTTACGCGCAGACTCCGCCGATTGGCACAACTGCTCCCGTTTATCCTCTATCTCTCTCTCTCTCTCGAATGGCTCGAATGTGGCCTGGCATGATCTGGCTTGCAGCAGCGGATGGCAAAGGCGCGAGGGATTTAAGCCAGTCCCGCGGAAAACAACAATCTCAACAACATTAACTCGATAGAGGTACTCTGAGAATTTCGGAAAGACCAAGAAGACGAAGAACAAACGCCACCACAACGAAAACCAACGAAGCGAAGAAAATGCCTCACTCAATGATTCACAACCCACGTTCCACCACCGCTTTTCCGATTCTACCCCCCCCCCCCTTGCTGCCCACACCGCAGACAGGTCGACCCAGTATTCAGAAGCACTAAGACAAAAAGCGTGCGCCCGGTTAAGGGCAAAATGAAATATACGACCACGTCCATCCGTCCATCTGTGTAGGCTGGGCGGCCAGTTGAGAGTACAGCGATGGAAAAACTAGAAGCGGAAAACCAACATGACACGTTTCCCATGTGTGATCTAATAGGATTTAAATTTAGCAAAACAGGGAAGCCATTACCGCCACCGAGAAGCCCCAGCAAACTTCGCGGTCAACTATAATGCTAAGCCATTTATCGCGCATTTGAAGCGCCATATTTTTCCTTTATTGCCGCCTGGCATGCGTCGAGCGTCCAAATGGATGCCTTCTTACCACATTCAGAAAAGTCCGAATCCTCTCGACTTGTGCGTCGCCTCTGTTGCTGAACCTGTTCTACAGAACAAGTTAACCCCAGCCACCACGATCACCAATGCCCCGGGGTTGGAAAATCTTGCGCACTTCGTTCAAATACACTACACAGGACAACCACACGGTAGGTACACAACACAAGTTGAGGTCTAGTTTATACTGATTTTCCGACGGATTTTCATCCGCTATTAATAGAACAGCTAGCAGTCCGACGTTCAAGCTACGATCGTAGCTTTCTCCCCGAGTTGCTCCATCGCCATCGCATGCATCGGTATGGTACTCTCCCAAAGTTCTCCCGAGAGCTCTCTCGTCGCGAGATCCACCGGGGGGAAAACAACGAAAACAACCCGACTTTTCCGAATGTTTTTCCTTTGCGAATCACCAACACACATATTGCCGAGGAGTTCGGCATGTTTCGAGCATTTTCACCACTACCTTCAAGGGTAGATCTGGCTGGCAGGCAGTATGTACATAAGATCGAACGCGACACCGTCCGTCGTCGGTCGCGACGGCCGCATTTCAAATGAGAGAACCAAAAAATTGTCTGCGTCCGTCCCGTCCGCCCGTACCTGCTGCATCATTGGGATGCGATGGATGGCTAGAACAACCACGCCGCTTTCTCCCCTTGACAACGGGGGGAAATGGATCGTTTCCGAACCCGGGCCTGGGCACACTGGATCGATTGGTTGAAATTGGTGTCCAAGTTCGTTGAATGAGATGATTTTTGTTTTTTGTAGAGCTAAATGGAGCAGCCCAGTACTCGACTCGACAACCCATGGAGTTAGTTTAGTTTTCTCCATTATCGAGACTTTCTGCCGAGGAGCTGGGATGGGAGCCCTGCTTAGTTACAAAGTTTTGAATAGGGTGGGCCTCCAAAAGGGTTTCCCCTAATTACAGAGTTTGGAATGTGGTGGGAGCCCCCTTAAAATCAGAGTTGTTGCTGTTGTAGTTGCTACCATAATTCGTGTGGTGTTGTCGTAAAAACATTCGTCGGCGTCTGAAGTGAAGGCAGCAGCGATAGGTCAACACTTCGTCAGCTCCCATAATCTCGGACAAAACATCGTCAGCCCTCACGGAGCTAAGGTTGCTGAAAACGCAACCAACCTTCATCAGATTCCCAATTTTTTCCGAGGCATCCGAGATTACGGCTGACGAACTGTTGGCCTATATCAAATCATCTAAAACCATGAAGGCCGCAGGTTTCGACAACATCCTCAATCTGGAACTCAAACACTTGAATTCCACATTCTACAACCATCTGGCACTGATTTTTTATCTGTGCCTCTGACTTGGCTACTTCCCCTCGTGCTGGAAGTCAGCTAAAGTCATACCCATCCGGAAACCTGGGAAGGATCCGTCCTCTCCTTCAAGTTATCGACCAATCAGCCTTCTCTCAGGGTTATCAAAACTGTTCGAAAGAGCAGTCTATTACCGGCTTCTAACATGTGCCGAAGAAAACAACTTGTTACTCGAGAAACTGTTTGGTTTTCGGTCGTTCGACCGTCCACCAGCTGACTCGAGTCACAAACATTCTCAGACGGAACAAGTCAAGCGTTCGACAATGTCTGGTGTTCAAATTGCAGCACTACGGTCTTTCAATATTCCTAGTGAAGATAATAAATAACTGTCTATCGAACAGGAAGTTCCGAGTCTCTCTGAATGGCATCATATCGAATGCTTTCAACATCGGTGCTGGGGTTCAACAAGGAAGCACCTTGGCCCCATTCTATTCAACCTGTTCACCTCCGATATGCCGGCTCTCCCTGATGGTGGATCGTTGTCTCTGTTCGCAGATGACACATCCATCGTCTACAAGGGTAGGCTCATCGGAGCTCTGACTGCCAAACTTCAGAGAGGCCTGGACGTCCTGTCTGAATATTTCAACAGCTGGAAGATCCGTTTCAACGCGGCAAAGACCCAGGTCATCAACTTTCCACACTCTAAATCTCCCAGACTTGTTCCGTCGGAGAATAATAAGATCTGCCTGAACGGCACAGTGGTGGAATGGTCGAAAGAGGTAATCTACCTCGGCTTAACACTAGACAGCAAGCTGATTTTCAGGGAGCTCGTTAAACCAAAACCAAAGTGTAATATCTTGTTAAGATCACTGTACCCCCTCATCAACAGGAGGTCTACTCTCGCGGACTACAAATTCTGAGATCCACCTCCAGGCTGGAATTCAGACATTAGAACAACGGAGAGTATTCATCCTGGCAAGGTTCAGAGACACCTGTCTGAGATCAAATCATGAGATCATCAGATCCCACCCCCTTGATCTTTCGAGTAAAAGTATCCCTTAAGCGAACCCAATCAGCCGAACAGGAGCCCCAAAACACCCTTGACACCCAGTGTTTCAAATCCTTGACTAGGACCTCCCGGGGCTTTTCCTCCGGAAGCTGCCAGATGGTCAACCTCTATATGCCCAGCATCAGCAACAACATTTAAAAAAAATATGCGTTTTGTTAGTTCAAGATTCTTGAACAATTTTCAAGCCATGTCCCATAAATAGTTTTGACTAACGATTACGTCTTTCGGCAACATATTGGGGGTGAAATTAAAAAAAAACCAAAATCGACCGCGTTACGGAAAATGGTCAGGTTTTGACCACTTATAACTCTGTCAATAGCGGATGGATTTTAATTCTAAACAAGTCAATCGATTGGAAATTTTTCTACGATTCTGCTAAAATGAACACTATTAAAAATTATACAAATGTCCAACTGTTGCAATGGTGATCGAATTCCATCCGATCTCGCCGAACGGTGCTTATTCATTCACCGTGTGTGGTGGTTTCCGGTCGGTCGTCATCAGCAGCAGTACATTCGGCGCGTGGCGTTGAACAGTGTTCTCCAGTACACAACGAAAGGCTGCCCACAAGCAGCGAGCTGCAGCCGACATAAGCGTCCATTCACCGAAGTAGGAGGAAGAAGCCGCACCGCTACTGATCGGATTCAGTAGCTCTTCGTGAGTCGCTGTGGGCCATCTATGCCAAGCGCGTCACTCTCGTTCCGAACAACAAACAGCTCGCCAGTCTCATCTGTGTTGAACACCCTAATAACTCAGCATTACTCAACCATCACGACAAAACGGTTTTTTTTTTCAGGACCACCATAAATTTATTAAAGAGTATTTTCTGGACAGTTGTCAAGGTCATCAATCGGATGTTAGTTCCCATAAGAATAAATCTGACATACCATGTATTTTTAAGGCAACATTGGGGGTGCAATTTCAAAAACCAAAGTAGGTTGCGGCATGAAAGTGGTCTGATTTTGATCCAGAGATGATGGATTTGTAATTCTTAATACGCCAATCGATAGGAAATTTTTCTACGAATCTGTTAAAATTAAGACTTTATCAATTTTCAAAAGGTCACTATTGAAAATTCCACGAGTGTGCAACTGTTGCTTTGATAATTAAAATTATCACCGATAACCTGCGAGAAGCGCTTTCCCTAGCACAGATTTCAAATTCGAATTCTATCCGGTCTCGCCGAACGGTGTTTATTCAATCATCGCGTGTGGTGAGTGGTGGTAGCCGGTTGAACATTTTTCTCCAGTACACAACGACAGGCTCCCCACAAGCAGCTAGCTATCAAGGCTGCCCTCAAGAGCCCTCGATTCACCGAAGAAGGAGGATGAAGCCACACCGCTACTGATCGGGTTCAGTTGCTCGTCGTGAGCCGCTGTGGGCCGCGTCACCCTCGTTCCAAACAACACACAACTCGCCAGCCTCATCCGTGTTGAACGCCCTAATAGCTCAGTATTACAGGACCACCATAAATTATTGTTGTTCAAGAGGTAATTTTAACTGATCGTACGCTCGCCTTGCTGCCAGCCGCATCACCCCTAAAGCTCTTTGATAATGTACATAATGTACCGAGCAGCAAAACGTTTGTGGTAAAAAAAAACTACAAGGGACAGCCCTATGGTGTTGTACGCAATGGTAACGTAGGACTACGTGGACTTATATAATAAAACTTATTTGTTAGCTGCAGCAGGAGCTTGTGTTTTGTGTAGGAATAGGAATTGGAGCTCTGTTTATACTCTTAAGTATGACGCGCTTGACATAGATGGCCCACAACGACTCACGGAGAGCTAATGATTTCGATCAATAGCGGTGCGGCTTCTTCCTCCTTCTATGGATGCTCATGTGGGCTGCAGCTCGCTACTTGCAGGCAGCCTCCTTTCGTTGTGTACTGGAGAACACCACCACTCACCACGCGGTGATTGAATAAACACCGTTTGGTGAGACCGGATGGAATTCAACGTTGAAATCTGTGTTAGGGAAATCGCTTTTTGCAGGCAATCGGTGATAATTTTAATTATCATAACAACAGTTGCACATTCGTTCAATTTTCAATAGTGACATTTTGAAAAGTGATGTAGTCTTAAACTGAACAGATGCGTAGGAATATTTCTGATCGATTGGTGATAAAATTATTGAAATTGGTTCAGGAGCAGCTGAGTTATTAACGTTCGAAATCTTTCGTAATTTTGTTACATGTTCCATTTTCGATTTTCACAAAGTATACCCCCATATAGAAATCACAGACGTAGTCCTACTTCAAAAGTGGTTTCTCAAGCAGAGTCCTACGTCAAATATACGGTCGTGTCTTGGATACAACCTCTTACTTTTTTTTGTCATCGCTGTAAAGTAACTGAAAATTGTTGAGGGAATTTTAATCTGTAACTGTAACCAGCTCGTTTTTGTTTGCTAATGTGGTTCAGATGTCATACTTATCGACCAGCTCAATCTTTTGTAGGGGGAAGAGGTGGGACCATCATGATCATCATCATCACCATTTTGAAGGGGTTGATTTAACACGGATCACTGGAAGGTATCCAAAGCATAAAAAATCTGTTTGACTACCGGTCGAAATGTAGCAAGATTTTGACCTGAAATTCCTATCTGCAAGATGTATTCCGTAAGGAAAACAATTTATGAGACATAGTCACATGAGGGAATACCTGCAATTTTAAGCTTTCCAGCCGTAGAATCACTCTGGATGGAAATCAGATCTAAACCCTAGTACCGTAAAATATCGACTTACCTTATTTCCCAAAAAATCCGATTGCGAAATCATCCATCTGAAACAGAAACAAGAAAGGAAAAATCATTTTAAATTCTGAAAAATTACGAGAGAAAAAATGTCGATCGGAACTACCCACTGTCCCACACAGCTCGTCTTAATCCCACACGTCAGACCACCGCTCGCGGGACATCTACAAAATGTCGTCATTCCGAAAAACCTCCCCCGACCTCACCTTCACCTTCACCCCTTTTTCCGACATACCCCCGCGCATCATCTGTCATCGGCTTTTCCAACCAACCGACCGACGTTCTTTGGTAGCTCTTCAATCAACACGCTCAGCCACGACGACAACGAACGCCCGGTTGAACCCCGCTCTGGGTACCGAGACCACGGACACACGGCGATGCGCAAGATGGTTTACGCAATATGCGCGCATGACCGTTCGGGACACGCCTTCTTCATCTTATTCTTCCTGGCTTTTCACGGTCCTACCAGAACTAATGCTTACTCTCAGCTGCAGGTTCGTTGAGCATTTTCACAGCTGTTAAATTGTAGCTTTCTAAGGCCACTGTTGTGCTACTTTGCCAGAACAATGCTCGACCAACAATTGAAAAGGGCCTACGGAAGTTGCTTGGCTCTTTTCAATTTTTGGTCGAGAATCGTACCCTGGGAAGCTTCCACAGAGACACAGTTCGAACCCACCACCCACAGAATGGTGCACTTAGTGTCCAACCGCTTTAGCACTTCCGTCGTCACCGATTCCTAAAAACCGCATCACCAGCCACACCAATACCACTGCAATCTGCTATTCCGTTCTGTTGTGGTTCGACGAGCCGAAAACGCGACAGCTTCCAAAAACCTTGCCCGGAAAATCGAATGAAAAGTTGACCACTGATGGCGAACAAGAAAAAAAAACGTATCGGTAATTACATAAGAGCACCGCTGCCATTCATCCACCACCACCACCACCACCTTCCATTTGTCCTTGGCTCATCCCCGGATCCCGGACCCGGAACAAATGAAACCCATTAAACAACAGACGTGTTTTTCGAACATGTTTCCCCCTACCCTAGTTCAATATTTTTGCGACTTTGATAAAACAGACTCGCGCGCTCTGTACTCGACATTTTCTACGCTACAGTTGTTATTGTTGCCGAATTACAACCTCGACCAGCAGCAGTTAGAAAGCCATCCACAAGGGATTGATCTGATTGGCACTTTCCAAATCAAAGGCATTCGCTGTTGGCCCGCCTTTTCAGGGCAGATAGGTAGCTAGCTAGAGCTGCTCTAGTCTAGGATGGATGGATAGACTGCGATTTGATGAAGACTGTGATTGAGTCGGTCAGCAAACCGCAAGCAATGGCAAGGAGAGGAGGCAAAAAATATTTGGCACGGTGTCAAATCTGTTCAACTTCTTCGCTCCTTTATGTACGTACTGGCATGGTCTGCCCTAGCTATCTCGTTAGATAGGTAGGTAGGTGGTTTGCACTATACGGCCACCACTGTCTATGATACAGTAGCGTGTGACTAATGCCATCTTTTCCGCTGGCCGTTTTGTCGTCGTCGTCGTCGGTCAAACGCTTAGAGATGAGATTGTACAAATCAGCACGAGGCAACAAGATAGATTACAAGAGAAAGAAAGCCATCGGGAGTGATTCAATGAGTTTGTTGCTCTAATGTCATCAGTCATTGGCAAGATACAGGTGTGCAGGGGGGAAATTATTGTTGCAAATTGAACTTTGGGATTTTAAACCGATTTTACCTTATGAATTCCAAAGCCTAGGCGAATGACAATTATCGTTTTATGTCGATAAGTGAGTCATATGCAAAGTAGTCTAATGTTTTCAACTGCAATAAACACAAAGTTGGCAACATTGGTGAACAAATCACATTTTTCGCATTCGGTTTGATGAAAGTTGAAAGGGCTAGATTTTTAGTAAAGCTACAGTTGTTTTTAACGGCTTTCAGTAAAAGGAATAGACGAAAAAATTTGTGTGGGTTGTGTACAAGACACGACCGCATGGTTGACGTAGACTACGTTAAGCTGTGTAGTAAAATTCTCGTGCATTTTTCTAGATATCAAATTAAAATACAGTAGAAGTATCCTATGATTTCGGTCCTACGGACATATTTTGGATTTCCTACTTTGTAAAACTTGGTTAAATTGACTCCCTCAAAAAAATGCGAATACATATTCTATTACATTTAGTTCCTAAATTACAATCAGATATGAAGGTATGGCTTTCTCCAAGTCATTGTCATACCGTCATAATGGCTGATATTCCCTAGCACTTCAAGATTTCTAGGGCACAAATCTTGGACGGTTGTGACATCACTCATGAAATTGAAACTCCTTGTGTACTGCACTGCAGCAAACGTGTAGTTACAGTTTCTTTGTTATATGTTTTGTGAGAGCTGATATTTGTGCTCTTGAATTTTTTATGTGGTAATGAGATTGATCAGTAATAAGTTTTCCATAGTGATTCAACTTCAAAACACTAAAAAAATGCACACGCAAAAACGGAGTGCACAATTTTGCACCAACATTTTGTAGTCGATCGGGAATATCTCGATTAACCATAAATTACTCCAATAAATTCTCGGTACATCCTTTGTTAAAGATTTCGTTTACGTTTTGTAGGCGCACATGCAGCATTTGGCATAAGAACACGGGGCGTTCCTGTGGTGGAAAACAAGTGACATCCCAAGCAACATTGCAAGTTTTATCAAGGGTTTATAGTATTCTACAAGTCTAAATCATGGTCTACAGAACCTTCATAAAACCAGAAATGTTACTTGGGATCCATATCTATCACAGATTACAAATTCAACAGCGCGCATGCATTAGGCAGTAACCGCCAAGATCGATTCTCTCTTTTGTTAATAACTTACTTGGATTAACATATCTCGGTGCGTTTGCGTGCGTGCGTTTTGTTGAATTTGATAGCCAATACAACCCTAGATTGAACAAATTTCAGATAATATTCAAGCTGAACAATGCATTAGGTCCTAAGCATAACATTGATCGATTCTCTTTGTCGACTTTCTCTTTCGTTAATAACTTGAGCACATTACCGTTTCTTATTGTGTTTGTCGTATTCGATGCTAGAGAAAAGCTTCTTTTATTGATGTGTGTGCTGAAAATACCTGGGAATACCTTCATGGCCGAGGGGATACAAGGAGAAAGTCGACGAAGAGAATCTTTCAGTGTTACTTAGGAGCTAATGCAATTTTCAACATGAATTGTTTCGCTTAGCTGTAGCAATGTAAAGAGAAAATCGATGAAGGAAATCGATCCTTGCAAGAGATAAGCATTGAAAGTCCTTCCTACTTGGAGAATTATGCAATCGAACGGCTTGTTATTCCTCACCCCCATCAGCCCAAAATCCAGGATTTTATAACCCGTTCTGTAGTATAATTTTCCAAGAAGGATGGACTTACACAGCTAATCTAAAAGTATAAATAGAACGCACGAACGAAATCTAAAAAAAATAGTATTTTTTTTAATTCAATCGGTAGATAAAAGATGTACCGAGAATTAAATGGAGATTTCAAGCTAAAATCTAGACCAACAATGGAAATAGGCGGAACAGCCAAACGTAAACAATGGCTTTAAACACAAAATTCTAGCGAGTCAAAATATTTAGTTTTTAGTTTTAAGATATCAATTGTTATACTGACATGCAGGTTAAAAAACCTGTTTAAAATACTTAATTGCCAAGACATGAACAATGTAAAAACACTTAGATATATATCATAACAATTAAGGCTGGTACGTTACTGCAGTGACTGGAGCACCTAGGTTAAAAATGAAATGTAATTTATTTTGAATTTGGAACAAATAAGGAGTTAAAAAAAAAAAAAAAAAAAAAAAAAAAAAAAAAAAAAAAAAAAAAACACTACCACACAAACTAACAATTCCATTCGATAAAGGAAGTTTGCTCTATCAGTTGATGGTATTAGATTAACGACTGTTCCAGAAAGTATAAGTACACCTTATTTTAACGGTCACTTTGAATATAATGAAATATTTCAACATGTTTTGGCTGCGTCCTTTTGTTTGCTCATTTCTGAATGACATAGCATCAAAAAAGTGCTCAGTTTTGTGTTTCCTGTCAAAATGCGTGGTCTTACTCCGGAACAACGAAAAAGTATCGTGCACAAATGGTGCACTGTGAGTGGGCTCTCCTTGAGAAAATTGGCCAAGGAAGAGGGTGTATGCGTCGGAGCGGTACGAACTGCGATTAAAAAATATAGAGAACAGTGTACGTTTGAAGATGCGCCGAAGAGTGGCCGGAAATCCGGTCCTGTAAGTCCGGATATCGATAAAAAGATCAGGGATGCCTACGAACGAAAACCAGCGACTTCCGTTCGGGATGTTGCGGAAAAACTAGGGACCTCGTCGAGTAACGTCATGCGTGCCAAAGAAAGACTTGGGCTAAAAACATACCGGAAGCAGAAAAAACCCAAAAGGAACCCAAAACAGGCCGCGTCCGTGAAACCACGGGCCCGCAAACTCTACGATTCGTTATTGTGTCGAAATTCTGGGTGTATAATAATGGACGACGAAACGTACCTGAAACTAGATTACAAAACGCTTCCCGGACCACAATTCTATACTGTAAGCGAAGGCAAGGACATCCCCGAAACGGAGAAGGCAATTTTTACCGAAAAATTCGGTAAGAAGGTTACGGTTTGGCAGGCAATATGCGAGTGTGGTAAAACATCTAGTCCGTACATCACAACGGAGACGATGAACACTCAGAAATACGTTAAGGAATGTCTCCAGAAGCGATTGTTGCCGATGATCAGGCAGCACGAAGGTCAAGTAGTATTTTGGCCTGATTTGGCGTCATGTCATTACGCAAAGGACACTTTAGAATGGTACAAAAGACAAAATGTATGTTTCGTGCCGAAAGACATGAATCCGCCGAACTGCCCGGAGGCACGGCCAATCGAGACTTTTTGGGCTTTAACCAAAGCAAAGCTTTGAAAATTAATAAAACCAGCGGACGACATCCAAAAATTCAAAAAAGATTGGCCAAAAGTGGTCAAAATGGTGCGAAGTACCACTGTGCAGAAGCTAATGGGTCATGTTCGAGGAAAAGTTAGGAGTCTTGGCTATGATTAAATATGTTGATTAAACGAGTGTAAAATATCATTTGAAAGACAAATACAAATATAATTTGCCAAATAAAATTATTAAAACTTAAAAAAACATGACTTTTCGTTATTTTGAAACTGTGCTTATACTTTCTGGAACAGTCTATAATTGGATGTGCTTTGATTCTCGAAGAATTGGCGTTTAAAGCCAATGTTTACGTTTGGTTGTTCCGCCTATTTCAATTGTTGGTCTAGTAATGTTCTGATCGCGAGATGTTCACGATCAATACCGAAATTTTGCATAAATGTTCAACCCGTTTTTTGTGTGGTTTTTAATAGCATTCTGAGTAAGCCCTTCCTGTATACTAAAAAAGAAACATTTTTGAGACATAGCACTGATTTGCACTGTTGCCCAATGCTTAGGGAACTTTCATAAATAACGTATTATAGAGAAGAGAGGGGTCTCCGGCCATGTATTAGGTATATCAAAACCCTCTATGAGGGGAAGGGGGGTAGGTAATTGGTCAAAAAAAATCTACGTCATTTATGGATGGTCCCTTATTTAACTTCTAAGGCTGTGTCCCAATTTGCGAGTTAAATTTACCTCGTGGTTAAAAAAAAGTGAAAGTTATCGAATAATCCTGCTATCCGAGCGTGGTTATTTCTGACCGACTAGAAGTTAAATTTTGGCAACCGTGACTGAGTTCTGTTTGAAAACCGATTAATTTCCGGGATTTTCGAACCACGAGTAAAATTTAACTCGGCAATTGGGACACAGCCCAAGATTACTTTTTGGAAGGGACTTATCAACTTTTGTAAACAACGTATTTGATCGTCGATTTGGCGTAACTGGTAGCTCACCCACGCATGCTACAACTATCATCAGTGATATAGTGGTGTTAGTATGCGTGGATGAGCTATCAGTTACGCCAAACTAACGATAATATGCGTTGTTTAAAAGATGATATGTCCTTCCGAAAAAAGTAATCGAGATTTGTAGAACGCGTTATCAGTCAGACAAGGAGGTAGATTCACTTCGGAGCGCTTACGGCTTCAAGGCAACGGCGCTGCCAGCAACGAGTGATCTCGACGGGAACGACGGGCAAGGTTCGAGGTGGAAAACTCGAACGCTGTGTGCTTGACAGGAACCGCTGCCTTCCTAGTACTGCTGATACTGATGCTAATACTGATGCTGTTGCTGCTGCTGCTACCTGGCCACCCGCCGTCGGAAGCGAAAATAAGTTGAGGCACAAAACCAGCGCTCTTTTTCAGATTCAAGCAGCACGATGTGCAACCAAATGGTACTCGATTATGACGGCTAGGTTTGGGGAGAACGTTTATTTCATGAAAACAGTGATAAAATTATCACATTTTATTTGTACATTTTTCAATAGTTTTTTATGGAAAATTGAAAAAAGCATTTATTGTAGCAGAGTTATTTCCTATCGATTGGTGTATTTGTATTTGAATTTCATCTATAAATGACAAAGTTATAAGCGTTCAAAACCTTACACCTTTTCGTGACGGTCGCAATTTTAGAGTTTCGATTTACCCCCAGTACCTTACCGTAAGACGTAGTCTACGTCAAAATATTAAAACATATTATCTTTAAAATTCAATATCTCCTAAATGGAAAATGTTGCTTTTTGTTTATAGGTGTTTCATATGTAATAAACTTCGCTAAACTTTCTGGCGTCATCAGATTTTGGAGCATTTTGAGATATTTGCATTTTAAGTTTTCAAATGCGAAAATCACAAAGTTGGCAAACTGGAGAAAAAAATCTGATCATACCATTCGATTGTACGTCCAAAATCCTTACCGTTTCATCCAATGCCGTCTTTATCTTTAATGGCTGCAAAGATGTATAACATTGAAAACTGGTGTTTATTATAAATCGACCCAAAAAAGAGGGTCGCCAGCGGCGGGGGGTAGGCCAATTTGCTTAACACTTTGGATTTTTCAATATTGGTCTATAATAAGTCATTCCTCCAAGTTTGGTTCAAATCGGAGAGGGTCGATGCAATTTTGCAAATTTACTCGGTCACTTGAGATGGAATGACCCATAAATGTGACTTTGTGGATCATGCACGACTTATTAAAATGTGTACCGGAAATTCTCGGTTCTCCAAATCGGCGGTAATGTTTTAGCGGCGATCTCTTAAAGTGAAAATATTCAATGTGTTATGTCTGTTTGTCTGTGGAGATACTATGTGGATCATGCAAGACCTATTTCCGAGTATTCCAGATGTTCTAGGTTCTTCAAATCGCCCTGGAGTTTAGATAATTTGAACTAGTTACTACATTTACCGAGCCTCGGACAATGTCTCCAGACAGATTCACAGTGCCTATGTAAGTAACAATTCAAGCTGAACAGTAAGAAAGCTGATTATTGGTTGAATTAAGGTGTACAAAGCTGATTAACAACAGGCTGAATATATAGTTGATTAGTAGTGCATGAAGCTAATTGAATCCCCATAATTCAACTGATCTAAAGACTGAACAAGCCTGATTTTAGCTTAACACCACTCCACGAATCAGCAATGCACTACAAATATTTTGATAGCCTAATTGGTTAAATGTAGTCAGTGTCATTCGTTGCATGTCCGGCAATTTAGTTCTTCTAAATTCACTGCCTGCCTTTCTAATCCCAAGCAGCGACAGCATTAGAGACAAGGTAGAGGAGCTTTTTAGGAATAGCTCCAGGTAGAAGTGGGCTGCGACGACGTCGGAAGTATTAACGTTTGTATTTCTGTGTTTTGACTGCTATATTGCACTGAATTTTCAGACAGCATTCCAAAAATATAACTCAATTATGGCACTAAAACAGCTTCCACATTACCATCGTAATAAATCGCGCACTTATGTCCACATTGTGTTAACTACACTCGAAAATGAGAGGAACGGTTTGCTGTCACCAGTTGTTGTATGCAATTCTGCATTGCTGTATAATACTCTTCCGGTTACTGTTATTCAACTTAAATTTGATGTGTTTCAAGTTAATGATCATACCTTTTGCCACACATATGCTTAAGTGATCTAGTGGGTATTATTTATGCCTGTGAATCAGCGACTGCTGGTTCGAATCCCGAAGTGCAAAGGTAATTTTTAGACTTATAATAACAATATAAATATGTAAATCCAATTAGTTGCAGTCCCGAAAAAATAAATAAGATATGGAGGTCTTCAATTTTTTTCTAAAATCTAGAAGGCTGAACAAGGGTTTGAAAAGACTATTATTTAATGCCTTAAAAAGCTTATAATTAATATAACTGTTAAGCTTTCGGCTGATTAAAATCACCAGATTTAGATGTTTAAAAGCTGAACAAAAGTTAACGTGGTATATGTACAACAATTATTCAAACTAAGGCTGAATTAAAATCGATTGAACAACACTTGTTAAGCATCAAATTGTTACCTGGGTATTGCCATGTACACCAGATGATATAGGTTCTCCAAATCGTCCTGCAGTTCAGATGATTTGCTCTACCAGATCAACAAAGACTGTGATAATATCTGTAGTATCGAAATATCGATTTGGAAATCCTATAACATCAGGCATACACGGAAATACGTTGGCATGATCCAAATAGACACTGCAAACCTGTTTGGACATATTCCGATACTAAAAATATTGGGTGATCTAATAGAAACATAATCAGAACTCCAGAATGATTTTATCACATCTTGTATACGTAGCAATAGGTCGGGCATGATCCACATAGACACTATAAATCTGTTTGGACATATTTCGATACTACAGACTTTATCCCAGTCATGGTTGGTCTAGTAGAACAAATCAACTGAACTCAAGGACGACTTGGAGAAACTAGAATATCCGGTACACATGGCAATTAGCCGCATGTATACGATTCGTTTATGATTTGACAACGAAAAATGCTATGTTCATATTCGAAATATATAAAAAAAAAATCTTGAAAATGTCTCACACTGGACAGACTCCAGGAAATTAATAATTTTATCAAGCTTCTGCATTCATTTTCCATCATCACTGCTGTTGTTGGCGGTGACATCTATCGGAAACTACACATAATCTGTTTGTCGTTAATTCTAGATAGAGCTGGAATTCGGACGGAACAGCTTTTGTAAACAATGACTTCTCTCGAGGATTTCTCGAAAGTCATGGCTCTCGCTGACAAATCGACATCACCGTCGAGTAGGGAAAGACTTCCCCTACTCGATGGATATGTCGGTTTGTGTAGGCGTGCCTTGAATTCCTAGAAATCAACGAGAGAAGAAAGTAATTGTTTACAAACGCTGTTACGCCCTAATTCCAGCTCTATCTAGAATTGTTCACAGAGGACAGTGCAGTGCAAAGCATGTCTGGTATCCCTATATATGCATTTAGATTAACATCCGAAGTCCCTCCTCTTTTACACATTCTGCACACAAAATAGCTCACCCCTCACAGGATTTCCCACCGATCTCTATGAATGGGGCGGGGCAGAAAGTATCTTTTGTGCAGAATATGCACCGAAAGCGAATTATTCCCACGTCTTTCAATGTCTATATGGGGATTTTTATCACTTCCTACCACCGGAACAGCGCCATCTCTGTGGAAAATGGCCAGACGATATGATTAATTCCTAGTATCTCACATTCCGACAGGTGCTTCCAAAAATATTGTTATTTGCAATCGTAAAATTGAACATATTTGTAGTTCTGTGGCGAACGTTTCAGCTCAATTTATCTTAAGAGAACAAAGTTACAACATATCAAAGTTGATCATTTTGAATGAAAATCGGCATGCACTGCTATTATATCGAACAGATGATTAGAGGCGATGGATTCTTCAGTGGTATCTACCCCAAGGGGCGACCCCGGCGTAGTAGTTACCATCCATACCTCTAAAGCCAAAGTCACGAGTTCAAATCTCAACCCCGGACAAGTCACGAATGACCCAAGAGCATTAAAGTGACTATAATAATAATTAAAATTAAAAAAGCGAATTATTTCCACTTCTTTCAATTTCTATATGGGGATTTTTATCACTTCCTACCAGCGGAACAGCGCCATCTCTGTGAAAAATGGCCGGAAGATATGATTAATTACCTTATAAATCCGGTATAACTTATGGAACTGTGATAATTTCTCGATTATTTGCAGGGTGTTTGGTTTGAATTGATAAAAAGTAGAAAACTAGAGCCAAATGAACAACACAATGGATGACAGCAAAATAATCCGGAACGCAAAGGTTAAAACGGACTCCACAATTTTTGAAACAGCACAGTTCAAATCCGCGACAAATACACGAAAATCACGAAATCCACACCTGTTCTAACAGCCCTGGAATTAGTTACTGAAGGAAGTCAAAAAGAAACTTCCAGAGAAAGAAGAAAGAAGCTTTTCAGGAGAAAGTTTGAAGAAAGTTCTAAAAATATACATTGAAAAACTTCTGAAATGTATAGAAACTTTCGGAAACAATTCCAGTGACACATCGAGAGGAAGCCAGAAAGGTTTCAGAAATCGCAAAAAACCTCCGGAGGAAGCTTATGGAGAAACTTCCAGAGGAAGACAAAATAAACTTCAGGGAGAATACGATGGAAAATTGTTGAGAACCTTCAGGAGACGATATATAGAAACTTACGGAAACAAACCGAATGACATATCGAGAGGTAGCCAGAAAGCTTCAGAAAATTTTAGGAGTAGTCACTTCCATGGGGAAGATATGAGAAGCTCTAAAAAGCCTTCCAATACAAGTAAAAAACAACTTCCGGAGGAGTTGACAAACTTAAGGCAGTGGAAATTTCTGGGAGAATTCAATAGATACTGTCGGTTTGGTTGGAGAACACGGAAGAAACTTCCTGGAGAACACAGAAGAAACTTCCAAAGGTAGTTTGGAAGAAACTTCTGGATAAAGTTGGAAACTTCTTCCGGTGAAAACCAGAGGGCGTACGGAACAGTCGAAATAAACTTCTAGGTAATATTCCGGAGAGAAAGAAATTTCTGGGGGATTGCCGAAATAAAGTTCCGGAGGAAATCGGAATAATCTTCTAGGAAAAATTAGCACAATGTTTAATAACTTACCAAAGGTGGAAGAAAATTGCAACTTCCAAGGGAAAATTAAATAAACTTTAGGAAGTTAAAAAAAATAACATTGACCTATTTGGTCACTGGATAAAAGTATTTCTCGATTCCAGGGTAGCCAAAAACGGTAAGAAATGGAAACACTAATCGAAAGAGTATCAAGCATAAGACATTTTCAGAGATGAATAATTTGTTTAGCGAGCTCAAACAAATCGAGATATTCATAAACAGATTCACAATAGATTTCTCTGACATTTGAGCCGACAGGAAGAAATTATTCTGATTATTACAATCATTGGTATAAATTATATATAAATCGATAAATCAGTATATCTGGCAACGCTGCAAAAAATATGAAAATAGAGCAGTTCCAAGCAGTGCTGTAAATTTTCATATCATTCGATTGAAGATGAACCAATACAACCATTGACTGCTTTCTAACACCCCAATGGGTCTGGGTTCAATCCCAGCCGAGGTCGGTGGGATTTTTCTGAGGCATAAAAATCTCTGGTCACGTCTTCCTTCGGAAGGGAAGTAAAGCCGTTGGTCCCGGCCCATGTGTGTTGTGAATGGGTGCGATATCCTACGCAGGTGTGGAAGCTGCCTTCCTGCACATTCGATTGCCGTCAATGGATGGCAATCGATGTCCGTCGGTGATTGGCACTAGATTGCGGAACAGAGACCGACGTTAAATAAAGGAAAGGGACAGTGGAGTATGGAAGAAATCCAGCAAAATCGTCCCGAACAGACAAGTCGACCCGATGTCGGATCAATGTAGGGCTAATTTAAGATCGATGTTGACCCAATGTCGTGTTGTTGTCGGGTCAATGTCGGGTCAACATCGGGTTGGGTTTCGATAGAAGTCAGGTTGGTGTCGGGTTGGCTTAGCTTTTTCGCCGGAATGTCGACCAGAACTCCGTTTGTGTGTAGGTTACACTCAATTGAATGATATATAGCGTTTTTCAAATGAAATTGATCCATGCCTTCGTCAAATGACTAAGCAACTGATACCACCCATCCGGAGGAGGTCCTCTTTGATAGCGAATAACTGCTTTTCTCATTTTCATCAAAAATGATCAAATGCACTGGTTCCAAGCCAAATGGCAAAAAAAAATCTCCGATTTGCATGCGCGTAGCATTTCTAGGGAAAATATCATTTCAGACTTGACCTGCTCCGATTAACATGAAACATTGCATAATTATTATATATGAAGACACAGGTACAGAATTTCAAGATCCAGTATTTGGTAAATATCATTTAAAATTCTGAGACATCGAACAGTTGTTAAAACAAAATAATGAAGATCAGGGTCTGAGAAAACAGAAAAATAGAAAGCAATCGAAAAAATAGATGAGCAGATAACATGTAGTGCAACTATCAAAATATCTACCATTCTGTCAATTGTCTTGGAGTTAAGATCTTAACTGATTTTTTAAACCCTTAGCGCTGTGTGGAACCTCAAAACATCATGTGAGATATGTAACTGAATTTAAAACTACAAGGGACAGCCGCCCTATGGTGTTGTACGCAATAGTAACGTAGGACTATGTGGTCTTATATAATAAAAACTGCAGCAGGAGCTTGTGTGTTGTATAGGAATAGGAATTTGAACTCTGTTTATACTCTTTAGTATGACGCGCTTGACATAGATGGCCCACAGCGACTCACGAAGAGCTAATGATTCCGATCAATAGCGGTGCGGCTTCTTCCTCCTTCTATGAACGGTCATGTGGGCTGCAGCTCGCTACTTGCAGACAGCCTTTCGTTGTGTACTGGAGAACACCACCACTCACCACGTGGTGATTGAATAAACACCGTTTGGTGAGACCGGATGGAATTCAACGTTGAAATCTGTGTTAGGAAAATCACTTTTCGCAGGCAATCGGTGATAATTTTAATTATCATAGCAACAGTTGCACATTCGTTCAATTTTCAATAGTGACATTCTGAAAAATGATATAGTCTTAAATTGAACAGATGGAATATTTCTGTTCGATTGATGATAAAATTATTGAAATTGGTTCAGGGGTAGCTGAGTTATTAACGTTCAAAATCTTTAGTAATTTTGTTACATGTTCCATTTCGGTTTTCACAAAGTGTACCCCATATAGAAATCACAGACGTAGACCTACGTCAAAACATATTATGGATTCACCCAATCATCCCGAAGATCTGATCTTGTAGTTCTACAGAGTCAACAAAGCATTCTACTATGACTCGAATAAATTTCAAAACCGGTAAACGTTCGTGGAGCCCCATATTATCACGTTGAGTATTTATACAGTTGGAATGCCAAAGTATTTTGAGTTCTCCAAATAATCCTGAAGTTCGGATATTAATGATTTACTCAACAAGGTATTCTACGATGTCCCCACTAAATATTTAAACCCGTAGAGCTTTGTCGAACTTCATAATATCATGTGCGATAGATAGTTATACTACAAGGTATTTTGGGGTGAACAAATTACCGTGAAGTTTAAATCCTTGATGGTGTAAAGGCTTAACAATGTATTGTCGATGTCCTGATTAAATATACAAATCCATAGCGCTTAGTAAGGCCACTTAACATCATGGCATAACATTTGATAACGGCACAAAAGCATTTGTAAACAAACTTTCTAAGGCCCTTTACACACGAACCAAAGTACGCCAAATGTTATGTCTGATGTGAGACATATAGTTGTGTAGAAAACATATCCTTCATTCTCTTCGTTATTCGAAAATTCAGATCTTGATGTTCTACCGACTCGAATAGATATTGTCTATTGTCCCAATTAAATGTATGATCCCGCGGAACTTTGTACGCCTCTATAATGTCATGTGGTTTATGTAGTCGTAGTGGCAAAGTATTTCCGGATCTCCTAATTTTCCTGGAGTTAAGATCATGAAATTTTACATGAGCTAGTATAATATACAGGTATTCCATTAAGCCGCCCACATTCATCAGGATTAGGTTGAACGTATGTTTACGTTTCATGAAGCACAAAATTTGGTCCCTCTCCCTTTGTAGCGTATTTTTCTACAAGGCTGGTCACTAGAGTGATGCAAATTTTGAAATTTTTGCTCCACAATACTTAAACGATTCCAAATCGGATCCTGACTAACCTCTCAAAATTTGAACCCATTTGGTGAGAAACTGAGATGGCACAAACTATTTGAAGTTTGCATGGGAATTACTATGGTAAAACCAAGATTTTTGTTTATGTCTACCTAATAATTCACCATATAAGTCTGCTTCAAAAATTTTCAACTGTGCTTGTAGGAAATTTTCCCAGCTACAACTTTGCTGAAGACCACATTTTGATTAAATACAAGGATCGAAAGTTATCAATGGTTCAATGCGCTGATGTCTTATGATCATGCTCAATCAACTGCTCAGCAGGCAACATTGGTGTTTCTGGGGCGTTGAATAGGACACAAAATTCATGGCTACTATGTCACACTGCAAAATACAGTGTTGCCTACAGAGCAGCTGCTTGATCATGTCATAAGTTTACCAACCTTTTAAATAATTAATAACTTTTTCCTGTCTCGTTTTACATAGAAACGATCTCCAGCAAAGTTGTAGCTGAGAAAATTGTTTATAAGAATGGCTATTGAACTGTTTCGTAGCTCAATTTGCAAAAAGACTAGAAGGCAATGAACAGAAAGTTGAGATTTCCCATAGTAATTTACATGTAAACTTCAAATGGCTTGTGCGAAGTCTGTTTCTAACCAAATGAGTTGTAACTTTGGGTGGCTAATCAGGACCCGATTTGAAACCATTTAAGCACTGTGGGGCGAAAAAGTCAAATTTTGCATCAGTCTACTGGTCACCCTAAAACAGGGTTGCTTCCACTCACTTGCTATAAAAACATATTTTTCGGATTATGCGATCATTAGATGATATAATGATATGCTATACTTGTAAGTAACGAGCAGAGGGTTTAAAGTATGTGTTTGACTCATGAAACCTGCCAATTTTGCTTTCAGAGCGTCACAATAAGCGATCTTATGATTCGTGAGCGTTCACTCAGAGTGAGCACTCACGAGTCGTAAAATTGCTGATTGTGACGCACTGAAAGCAATATTGACAGATTTTATGTGTCAAACACATACTTCACGTCCTCATCTTGTAACTTACAAGTACTAATTATCACTTTGCCATCTCATGATTTAATAATTCTGAAAAACATTTTTTTTATAGCAGTGAGTGGAAGTAACCCTGCCCTAAAATACTACGTCATTTAAGCATCTTCTCTTAACAAACAGCCTTTTTTAAATTAAACATTCAGTATAAGCAATCCAGCAATCCACGTGCCAATTGAAAACTGAAGGTGACGAGAATACCAATACCATTTATTTTTGATAAAGAATTCGAACCAATCGATGTGATGATGATGACATCTTTTAAAACAGAACAATAATTTGCCAAATACGACCGTCTTGTTTCAAATTCAAAAATTTCTTTATTGATATCTTTCAATTAAGATACACTCAACAATATATACCATTCAAAACTCATTCAGCAAATCAAACGTCTCCCGAATATCCGAATACAGCTGAAACTGTGCCTCCTCCGTTGGTTCGGTGTTGCACTTGGTATCGTGTTTAACCTGAGCAAGCTCCTCTTCATCCGTTGCACCAGCACCCAAAAACGGCATATCGTCACCGATTGTGGGCTTAAAGTTCTCCAGATCCATCATCCCATCGTCATCTTGATAGTCGAAAGTGGCCAGCGTGTTGGCCGGTTCCGTTTTTGATGTTTCGGGTGAAACCGTAACCACTTCCTCCAGTGGTTCGTCGGTTGCTACTTCTGTCGGTTCCGAAGCTTGTGCTACTTTTTCTTCTGATGGTGCAGCATCGACCATCTCTGGAAAATGAAAACGTTGATTTAGAAACAAAGAAACGCCTTTAGAAGAATGAAGCGTCATACCGGGGGAGTCTTCGTACACCGGAAGGTAGTTCCCGAAAAATCGCTTCAGATCATTCGGATTGCCTCGTCCATAGTTGCCAGCGATGATCCGCTGCTCGGTATATTCCGGAACACTGGTTGCGGGTTTGTCACTGTACGTATCCGGTACCTCAATGACCGGAATCACTTCATCGTCGTCCTCACCCTTCGGCAAACTTGCATAGGCCTCACGAATCGACACATCCAACGATTTCATTTCCATCAGTAGACTGAACTTTTCCTGGGCAAAGCTGCTGGACGAGAGGCGGGACTGGGAGCCGCTGGTTCCATCCGCTTCGCATTGTTTCACGCTCTTTGGAATTTTCGCCCGATGAACGGAACAATTCCCGTTCTGCTGGTTGATAACCTCGCGTGCTTTCTGACTTCGAAGCAACTGTTCGAAGTACGCACGATTTTCCCGTGTGAACGACGAATGCTTGTACAGCAGAATATGCTTGTCCTCGTCTTCGTCGTCCCCGTACTCACTCACCAGTTCGAATCCGTTGAAATCCATCAGCCAGAAGAAGGTCGCCAGCTTGTGGCAGCAGAAAATCGATCCACTCGATTTCAGATACTGCTCCGTGGCATCTCGGTCCACCACGACGACGGTTTCCGTCGAATCCCAGTAGAGAAAACGGTTCCCGCTAGCATTTACCAGGATCCAAATCTTCAACGGGAACCGAAGATGTCTGTACTTTCCGTAGGACTTGGTCACGGTCCGCAGATTGTATTCCATCGCGCGAATTTGATGTTTTGATTCGATCGATCACGAGCCACCGGACAAGAACACCGACGCGGTTAAAATGGCGTGTTTTTCGCGAGCGTGGTTTGGTGGGCAGCGCTCGCGGACTCGCGTTTCCATGGAAACGCGGTTTACGGCTTCGCGCGCGCGCGCACACGTGACGCCTACTGCGTGCGCGCGAATTTTTCGGCTTGTTTCCGTTCATGGGTGAATCGAAGCAAACTGAGGATGGATTTGAAACTGAATTTACTGAAATTTGAAACTAATTTGAGTAATATAGCGCTGTAGTAAATTAAGGTTTGCTGTATCTGAAACTGCAATTAAAATGGTTTTTGAGATATAAGTGCTCTTGACTTTGCTCAAGAAGCCATATTTAGCGGTAATTTTTTTTCTGCCTTGTTTTGGTTTTTTCTAAAACTATTGGAAAACGATATCAAAAATCCAAGAAAAACCGTTTTTTCATAGATTCTTGAAAACAATTATATGTAACAATATTTTTTTCTATCTCATCATGAAAAAAAGTTAGACTCTAGCTCTAAACCAAAAGGGTTGAGTGTTGAATAGTCATAGGGCTGGAACTTTTTCGAAACCTCTGACAATCTGTGATACATCTATGATCATTGCGAGATTGTGTGAAAAGAGTTGTTTATTTTATCAAGATAAACAATTTTGCCGGAGACATTAAGTCTCCAAAACGTCACAGAAAGAACTTAGATTGTGGCGCCATCTTTGCGGAAGAGTTTTGAACGATTTGTTTATGTCAATAGATGGTCCTTATTATAAAGAGAAACTTTGCCGAATGCACCAAGTCGCGAAAATGCTTCGTTTCGGAGTTATTCATTTTGATCCGCTTGCATTCCTGGCCTAGTGTGCATTTGTAGTAAAAAAGTGACTTAAGTGACTAAATTAAAATGAATAGTGACGTTGGTGACTTTTCAGTGACTGACTTGAAAATAGTGACCAAGTCACTAAAAAGTGACCTGCTACCAGCCTTTTCGGAAAATGTCAAATGATTTGCAAGGAGGCAGGAAACAACGGAAGCACTAAAGGCCAATAACGGGTTAAAGGTGCTCGGTGAACTCCTGGAAACAATTTCGATTGAACGGACAGGAAGCTGTGTGTGACACACGGGAACGATCCACGGCCAGAAAACGTAGGTAGCCTCTATCTCCCTTAGTCGTTTGTTTTGTCATTCACCGGTTGAACCGTTTAGCGTTGCCTCAGCTTTGATATTTATTGGTTGGCAGGCCAATCATCGTCAACATTATCAAAAACCGCACACCACCTGTTTACCACCACCACCACCGCCTCAACGACACGAGGCAAACGCACATAACCAGAACCCATAAGAAGGCACGCGAGTGGAAGAAAGGATCGATTTTACTGACAAGTTCTTGGCATTTTTTATCAAGCTCCAAAGGACACACTCCCGCTGGGTTGAGAAATTAGGTACCCATCATTCACTTTCGCTTTCTCTCTCCCGCTGTTTTCTGGTTTGACGTGGGTGGTTCCCCGTCAGTGCTTTCAATTGTTTCCCGATTCTGGGAAATGTTTTTCGGGTTCCCACTCCAGCGAGCTTTCGGTCGGCTTCAGCAGGGAGAAGGACCTCGTGAGAATTTCATGATTTGCGTCGGTCGTCGACGGGGTTCATCGTGGTTACAGTGAATTCACGCGTGCCACAATATCAAACACGTATCTATCACGGCGGATAGCGTCTAATCATAGCCGACGGTGCCGGGCGCCAGGCCCAGATGGGAATGATACTCGCACGAATATTATTTGCAAACGATTTCAGCAGTTCAGTGGAAATCTAATTAACAGATTATTATTCTCTTTCGATTTTCGGAAAGAGCCCGAGGACTCTCAGAGCACACGGCTGGGTCTGCGCTGCTGGCTTCGGTGGTAGCTCACAGTGGTTCGGAAAACTGATTTTCTAAAGTTACCCGGAGGAGAAACAATGAAAGCCGGCATGTTTTTGTTTGTCGGAATGAAAAGTTTGCTCACTGTTTGGAAGTTTATCAATGCGTGAAATGGCATCTACCGTGCCAGTCAGTTCTCGCTTTTGTTTTGCTAAACAAATCAGAGGAATCGGTGCTTGTTGTTGACTTTAAAGCGTTTGGGATGGGAATGGGTTGAAGGCGGTGGGTGCTAAAGTTTCGAATATTTAATCCTTTGCTAGTCATATTTTTTACCGTTATTTTTGTTCCGCCCACCGAGTGCCAATCACGAGCGGTCATTACCAATTGGTGATTAATCACCAGCGGCAATCGAGTGCCAGGGAGACGAATTTCACACCTGGAACTTATCGAACCCATCAACACAAGGGCCGAGACCAACGGTTTAGTTATAGAGTTACAAATGTTAATACTTAAGTTTTAGAGAACAAAAATATGTCTTCCGGAGAAATAAAAAAAAAATATATTAATTTATTTAAAGTAAAATCTAAACAGTCTTTTTATAATTATCTCAAAAAGTTTTTGCCAAATTAATAAAAAAAGCTTATGAAAAATGCAAACTTTTGAAATGTTCAAAACCATCCCAAGTAACAATTCAAGCTGAACAGTAAGAACAGAAGCTGATTATTGGTTGATTTAAGGTGTACAAAGCTGATTAACAGCAGGCTGAATATATAGTTGATTAGTAGTGCATGAAGCTAATTGTATCCCCATAATTCAACCTCAATAAGATAGCTAATCTAAAGACTGAACAAGTCTTATTTTAGCTTAACACTACTCCACAAATCAGCAATGCACTTCAAAAATTTTGATAGCCTAATTGGTTAAATGTAGTCAGTGTCATTTGTTGCATTTCCGGCATTTTAGTTCTTCTAAATTCACTGCCTGCCTTTCTAATCCCAAGCAGCGACAGCAGTAGAGACAAGGTAGAGGAGCTTTTTAGGAATAGCTCCAGGTAGAAGTGAGCTGCGACGACGTCGGAAGTATTTCACGTTTGTATTTCTGTGTTTTGACTGTTATATTGCACTGAACTTTCCGACAGCATTCCAAAAATATAGCTCAATTATGGTACTTAAATAGCTTCCACATGACTATCGAAATAAATCGCGCACTTGTGTCCACATTGTGTTAACTACACTTGAAAATGAGAGGAACGGTTTGCTGTCACAGGGCTGGTAGCGATCACTGCTGTCAGAAATAGTGATTTTAGTGACCATGTTGAATAAATAAGTGACCAAATAGTGACTTATAGTTGTAAAAATAGTGACTTAAGAGTGACCTAAGAGAAGGCGCATCAA
This sequence comes from Ochlerotatus camptorhynchus, assembly GCF_037179485.1. Lineage (NCBI taxonomy): Eukaryota > Metazoa > Arthropoda > Insecta > Diptera > Culicidae > Ochlerotatus > Ochlerotatus camptorhynchus. Next base: position 935,067 of record NW_027041058.1, read on the forward strand.
ATAAATGTTTGATGTTTTAGACTCATTCAATTATTATCTCATGAACACTTATGTACGATATGAACCTTTAAATCGAAAGATTCAATAGAAAGTTTATAACCAAACTACGGTGTCTACTAACTTCAAAATTTGGAAAACCGGGAATCCTCAGGAAAATTTTTGTTTCCTTAAAATACCTGGAAGTCTCAAAGAATTCAAAAAATTTCTTACTAAGGATGTTTTAAAGAAAATAATGAATTTTAAAATACAACCATTAAATTTTTCTCGTTATTTCCATTTACACATTGTACTTTAAAGATTCACAGTAGATTAATCTGTCAATTCTGTGAAGTCTTTCTGTGAAGTTTCCGAAGTTTTTCTAAATTTTTGGAACTTTTGTGCTCCCACAATTTTTATGGAATTAGAACGAAATAATGAATATAGTTAATAATCAAGATTTTCCAAGTTCATAAAACTTCCCTTAGAGTATCGACATTAATTTAAAACTTCTACAATAGTCTAGACTTTCCTGGTGCCTAAAAGATTACTGAATTTCTTTCAAGTTCTCTAAACTGCCCTGAATTTATCAGTTGATTTTAGAACCAGCAACTTTACTGAAATTATTTAATTTGCCTTGAAGTTTCGAAAATGTTCCTTAAATATTATAACCATTATTAACACTCGCTTTTCCTTGAACTTATCTATGCTTACCTGTTCTCTAAATTTGTTTAATAATCCAGCAAATTTTCTGATATATATATATATATATATTTATAATTCCCTGACGCTTCTGACGTTTTAGGATCAATCATAGTTCGTGACGTTTTAGGATCAATCATAATTCTTGGAAAACCCTATAATTCCACGGAACTCCTTGTAATCTAAGCTAAGCTAAGCTAAGCTAAGGAACTCCTTGTACGTCGCTGCAAATTTGCTTACGTTAGTGGGATTATTCTGAAGCTATCTGATCGTCCTGGAAGAACTCGGAACTTCGCTGAACATCACTATCTAAAAATATCTAAATTAAGTTCTCTGGAATTTCTTGAAGATATCGCTGCCTGCTAAAAGTTCTCGCTTTTTTATTAATTGAACATCGTTAATGTTCTCTAATCAACTTAGCTAAATTTTCGCATTTTTTAAGTTCTTTAAATCTCCATGATATAACACCCTTAAAATATTCTCACATATTCCGGATGTTCATAAAATTTCTTGGAATTCTCTCGGAGCTTTGCTGAAGTTTTAGGAAATTCGGTGAGTTTCTCGAAACTTTTTTAAGGTTTATAATATTTTCTTGAAATTATTTGAACTGCCCTTTGATTCTCTGACCTGTCTTGATGTTTTCTTGGTTATATTGAAGATCTCGGTTCTGCTAGGAAATAAACTGAATTCCCGTAAACACCTTTAAATTTCCCTGAAATTCTCTGGACTTCTGTGAAGTTTCTGAAGTTTTCATAAATTATCTGAAGGCATCTGTACTTCCCTGAAATTCGCGGAACATCTTAAGGGTTCTCGATTTGTTTTTCAGCACATTATGGAACTTTCTTGAATTTATCTAAATTTACGATTATAGAGTTTTAATCTATCTAGCTTTTCTGAAGTGCTTAGAACTTCTTAAAAATTTGCACAATACCCCTCAAATTTTCTAAATTTCTCAAGTTCTCTGAAATTCTAGGAACTTCATAAAAGTTCTTGAAAAATCTCGGATGCTAAAAGAACCGCTTTGAGGTTCTTAAAGCTTCCAGTTTATAGAGCTTCACTGAAATTCTCAGTATTTCCTTTCATTCCTCAGAACTTCTCGAAAGTTCCTGCAATTGTTGTAGAGTTAATGGGACTGCATTGAAGATCTCTAATCTTTCATAAAGTTATCTACAAACTTGAAATAAATCATTTATTTTTTACTGAGTTCAGGCACTTCGAATATTTTTAATATCTTGAACTTGTACATGAAATACGAAACTTCAAGACATTGAATGTTTTTTAGATCTTGGACTTACTTACTTGGATAACTCAGGTAATTTTATCCAGAAAAATGAGTAGACTGACTGACTTGAAAAAAGTGACCAAGTCACTAAAAAGTAACACGCTACCAGCCCTGTGTCACCAGTTGTTGTATGCAATTCTGCATTGCTGTATAATACTCTTCCGGTTGCTGTTATTCATCTTAAATTTGACGTGTTCAAGTTAATGATCATACCTTTTGCCATGCCTATGCCTAAGTGGTCCAGTAGGTATGATTTATGCATGTGCAAATGTAATTTTTAGACTTTTAATAACAATATAAATATGTAAATCTTATTAATTGCACTCCCATAAAAATATATAAGATATGAAGCGGTCTTCCATTATTATTTTTTCTAAATAAAACTAGAAGGCTGAACAAGGGTTGGAAAAGACTGTTACTTAATGCCTTAAAAAGCTTATAATTTATATAACTTTTAAGCTTTCGGCTGATTAAAATCACCAGATTTAGATCTTAAAGCTGATCAAAGGTTAACGTGGTTCATGTACAACAATTATTCAATCCAAGGCTGAATTAAAATCGATTAAAACTGACATAAATCGTAAAACAAGAACTTTTGATTAATCTTTAAAACTTGTTGTTAGCAGTGATGGAAAAGTTCGCGAAAACTCACTATGAATCGCGAACTTTTCCCTTGGTGAACTTTTCCAACACTGCTTTCTTAAGTAATTGCTACACAGGGAACAATATTTGAGAAATTTTACATCGATTTCTGTGAAAAACTTACTTTAATTGCGTGCTAACAAGAAGTTCAAAAATTTGACCACAATTTCTTGTACTACGGCTTTTATCCATTTTCAAATATCCATGGTTTTCAATATTCTAAAAGGTTGCATTTTTTATGAATAAAATATATACATAAATATTGAACATGCCGCATTTTTCCTGGATTTTGATTTGGATTGTGCATTCGAAGCCTTCAAAATTCGTTTAGGATTTTATTGGATTGTTCTAAAGCGATAGTATACGAAGTTCCTTTCGTATAATTTCCCTACACAGAATTCTTTTATAATAAATTTGAGATTCCATGTGGGAACCTCAATAAACAAATACCATAAACGAACTGTATCCCGGATGGGTAAACTATCCCACAAAAGGTTTGGATGATACCCCGAATACGTCGTTAAGCTCTCTTTAATGGATATTTTTATTAGGGAATCCCTTGAAAAAGTTGTTAAAACAGTCCAGAAATTCACTAAAGAAACAGTCATAATATTTTTTAATTCCGTCCAAATTTTGTTTAAAAATCGCTTGAATGCTCCTTAGAATTCCTATCAGAATGGTGTGGTTAAAATTTTCAAATTTTATCTTGGAGTTTTTCTTTAAACTCTTTTAAAAATTCACCAGAAATTCTCTTAAATTCTTTTTAAGATGCCTTCAAAATTCAATTCCCTATTTTTAGCGAATCCCGGTACCCTCCTCCCAATCGCTATGGAATTGTTCACAAAGCTATCTAAAAAAAATACTCTGAGCTCACACAATTGACTTGGTTTCTAGTCAAAACTCTCTTATGGGCCACCTAGATTAGATCCGTTTACGTTGCGTTGACGTGAATTTTACAGCTAAACAATAAATTTAGCTGTCACTTTGCCGCAACGCGTCGCATCCGGATCGGATCGTCTGTGATTTTTATATGGAGGTACACTTTGTGAAAACCGAAAATCTGTAACGAAATTATGAAAGATTTTGAACGTTAATAACTCAGCTGCCCCTGGACCAATTTCCATAATTTTATCACCAATCGATAAGAAATATTTCTAAGCAATGCTTCGGACTGTTGATTTTCAACAAGAAACTATTGAAAAAGTGTTAAATGTCAAACATTGTCCAAAAGCGTTGAAATAACTAACAAATCCACCAATTACGTACATCGTCATCAGAGAATCGTTTCTCGACGAAACATGTCGATGTAACATTGCTGCTTCCTCAACACAGTCATCAGAGAGTCGTTAGTAGACGAAACACGTCGAAGTGGCATTCGCCTCCGATCTTCGGGCGTGTGCGAATAGGGAGGATACAATTGCGTAACATTTTGCACACTCATCGCCATATTCAGAACCACTCTTGTAACCAAACTTGGAAGCAGGGGTGCAAGTGATTTTGATCGATTCTCTTGATCGACCTTCTGTTTCGTTAATAACTAAACGGCAAACACATTCGTTGATACGTTTGTTGTTCTGGATGATATAAGAGCATTGCATAAACAGTTCGAAATAGGTTAGTGAAGCTATGGTTATTAAAAGAGGAAATCGGTGAAGAGAATTGACTTTCACCCCTCTGCTTCTAAGCCCCTTAATTCAGTCGTCGTCATAGCAATGAAAACTAGCATTGCACCGTTTTTGGTTCTTGAGTTACACTTACCACCAAGAACATGAAATTAAACTATTTTCTAGGGATGCCTAAAAGTTCAATTATTCGAATAACGATTAATCGTAAAGATTTGTTCAGCTATTCGATTAAATATTTATCGAATTTTCAATTAATCGAGGGCGTAGCTCCTGTCCAGTAGCAGACGAGCCGAGACGCTTGCGAGTACCCAATCATTGAACCGAAGAATATGGGATTGTCCGGTCCGAATTTTCAGATCCAGCTACCTATACGTCATCATAATCTTCCAAAGGCTTTAAGCCTTTACTACCATCGATCCTTTTCAAGGCCACCAAGATTTTCCAAAAGAGTTAAAGTTCTGAACATGTCCCAACTAAAATTCATATCAAAAGGTTGTTTTCAGGGCAATTATAGTCATACTAAAGAGTATAAACAGAGAGAACCCCGCTCAAATTCCAATTCCTGCACAAAACACAAGCTTCTGCTGCAGTTAACAAACACCATTTATTATATAAGACCACGTAGTCCTACGTCTCCATTGCATACAACCTCATAGGGCTGTCTGTTGTAGTTTTTTTTTTCGATTGGTCATCGAAATTCACGGGATTTCCCGGTGACTTCCTGGGCTATGGGCATAAGGAGTCGGAGTCAAAGAAAAAGTATGAGGTTGTATCCAAGACACAACCGTTAATTTGACGCAGTATTACGAGCTCGGTATCAATATTCGGCGACTGTTTTAGGGAAACCCTTTTCCATCACGGAAACGCCTTGTTTTCTATCGAAAATTAATTGTAGGAAATTCTTTTTAAAAATTTCGATTCGCGAGATATTCGCGATCAATCAAATTCGAGATATTTTTGGCTTTTTTCAGCGTCCTGGGTAAAACCTTACCTTAATTAGAAGTGTTTTTGGTTGATTGACAAGGTCATTATGTACCACTTAAATACTGTTACAAATTTGACCACAAACGTTCGGTTGCTGGGACCATTATCAAAGATATTTGAAGGTGATGTGGCTGGCAGCAAGGCGAGCGAACGTTCAATGAACATTAACTCTTAAACAACAATAATTTATGGTGGTCCTGAAAACGACCGTTTTGTCGTGATGGTTGAGTAATGCTGAGCTAATAGGGTGTTCAACACAGATGAGACTGGCGAGCTGTTTGTTGTTTGGAACGAGGGTTACGCACTTGGCATAGATGACCCTCAGCGACTCACGAAGAGCTACTGATTCCGATCAGTAGCGGTGTGGCTTCTTCCTCCTTCTTCGGTGAATGGACACTCATGTGAGCAGCCTTTTGTTGTGTACTGGATAAAACTGTTCAACGCCACGCACCGAAAGCACTGCTGCTGATGACGACCGACCGGACAGCACCACACACGGTGGATGAATAAGCACCGTTCGACGAAACCGAATGGAATTCGAATTTGAAATCTGGAAAGCACTTTTCGCAGACAATCGGTGATAATTTTAATTATCATAGCAACAGTTGCTCATTCGTGCAATTTTCAATAGTGACCTTTTGAAAATTGATAAAGTCATAATTTAAATAGATTCGTAGAAACATTTCCTATCGATTGGCTTATTAAGAATTAAAATCCATCATCTCTGGATCAAAATCAGACCACTGTCATGCCCCAACCGACTTTGGTATTTGAAATTGCACCCCCAATGTTGCCTTAAAAATACATGGTATGTTAGATTTGAAATTATGGGAACTGACATCCGATTGATGACCTTGACAATTGTCCAGAAAATACTCTTTAACAAATTTACCTGAAAAGGACCGTTCTGTCGTGATGGTTGAGTAATGCTGAGCTATTAGAGTATTCAACACAGATGAGGCGAGCTGTTTGGAACGATTGTAACGTGACCTATTGAAAATTAGTGAAGTGTTCATTTTAGCAAATTTGTAGAAAAATTTCCAATCGATTGGCTTGTTTAGAATTAAAATCCATCCGCTGTTGACAGAGTTATAAGTGGTTAAAACCTGACCACTTATTGTAACGCGGCCGATTTTGGGTTTTTGAAATTGCAACACAAATACAGAGTACGGCAGTGTGAAAATTGAACAGAAGTTGAAATTGAGCGACGGACCAATGCCACACGCACATCTTTAACAAACTCATACATTGATGGATGAGGGGATTTGAGGTATGGACTGTGGATTTGAGAACATACTTCAAATCTCCTCATCCATCAATGCATGAGTTAGGTAAGGGAGTGCGCGTTTGATTAGTATTGTCATATTAATGGCCCTTCACTCAATTTTCACACTGCCGTACTCTAGCGGAACTATCCATCTATCCTCTTCAGAACTTTATCTAGCTAATAAATTATCGCACTAAAGCTTTATGTTAATATTAGTACACACCAGTGATTGGCATGATCATTAGTAAATTGATATTTTTCCGCTCTCATACGCTCTCAATATCACGCGTGATATTGGAGCAAAATGTCATGCTTGATATTGATTTTACAAGCTCCTTTGATATTGCGAGACTATTCACAACGTGTAAAGTTGAAGCTGAGAGTTGAATCGACGCAAAAATAATTCTGTTGCACCTCGTTTTCTAGGAAAGAGAAGGTTTAATAATGCTATCGCTTTTTTCTCCTCACCGATGGCAGACACGAAGCGACTGCTGCCAACCGTTATGGAAGTCTCGGTTGCGTTCGGGTGCAAAAAGAAAAAATCATGAAACTCAATCTCACCAAAGTTTGGAGGACGGATTTGCATCTGGTGAGTTTTGTTTGCTTGATAATCCGAGCTGCACTGATCTTGTTCTTTGGTGAGATTTGATTTTTTGATATTTTCCCAACACTGGTTCACACTATGTTTTTATTTAAAAATTGGGACCAATTAGTTATGCAATGGTGACAAATTTTTGAAAAATTCGGCATTCGCAAACTGTGATCAATTTTGGATTTTTTTTATCGATATCATTAACAGTTAGGGGTTAATTTCTTGGTAAAAAGACAGGATCAATTCATTTTGAAAATAATGATCGGTGCTTATTAAAGGTGTGTCCATTTTGCTGAAATTGTAGAAAAATTGTGATCAATTCCGTTAATAGGTTTTAAAAATGTTTTTCTTGAAATCTAGCCAATTTGTTCCGGAGATGAACCAGCCTTGGTGTGAGAGTCTCCTTAATAAAAAAAAAAACAACAACAACAACAATCTGTTCTATTTCTTTAAAAAAAATGAACATTTTATTATAAGATGGGGTACATATTGTTTAAACGATTTACCATTTGATTGGAAAATATTATTTGAAAGTTATGGCCAATTTCGTTATAAATTGCGACAAATTCCAATACAAATGTTATCAAATTTGTATGAAAATTCTCATTTTTTTCAAGCTATAGTTTACAGAGGCGTCACGTGCCTCATTTGTTTACCTGTGCACCAAGCTTTGTTCGTTATTAGTATACAACCACATATCCGGAGAACTTTGAGATTTGGGCGTAATTGCTTTTGTAAACAAACACGTCCATAACTGATTTCTCGCGAATAAAAACACAATCTCTAGAAAAAAAAAACTATACCAAATGATAAAGGAATCATTCCTCTACCTGTTTGTGTTGTTAGTTTTATAGATTTAGCTTTGATTCGCGAGAAATCAGCAAATAACGTGTTTGTTTACAAAAGCAATTACGCCCTAATTTCGAAGTTCTCCAGATATTAGTTTTTGTTTTATCTTTCAATGCTCCATTAATTCAAGAAGCATATTCTCCATTACTATATTAATCACTACATTAGGTCCTAAGTAACATTGACAGATTCTCTTCATCGACTTTCTCTTTGTATTCCCACGGCCATGTAAAGACATTCCTAGGTATTTTCAGCACACAAATCGATACAAGAAGCTTTTATCTAGCTTCTGATACGAGAAACACGACAAGAAACGGTTATGTGGTCAAGTTATTAACGAAAGAGAAAGTCGACGAAGAGAAACGATCAATGTTACTTAGGACCTAATGCAATGTTCAGCTTGAAATGTTCTTCTAATTTAAACTCACACATTCAAACCGGTCTGCAAGTATGATAACGTCCAAAGCGTACCAGACTGCTGTTTCCGTGTTGCTCCCGTTTGACGCGTAACTGCTGAAAGCTTCAATTACAACCAGTGGTGCAAACCGCCATGAATTGTGGAAAATTTGTGGTATGTTTCAAGAGGTGATAGAAGGTCTGCTTGGCTTACATCAGGCATTTGACCATTCACAAACTTGTCACCCGCCACCCGCTTAGAAATCGATGCATTAGGGATTAGGCAGACCATCGGAACTGAATTTAACCCTTTTTGAAGCAAACCAAGGTCGAAGATTTAATTGAACCACACTATAAAATAGTGTATTCATGGTCACTTGTGGTCTGGAGTAAAGAAGTACAGCTATAATGTGTCCACATTAAAATCTATAAAAATCTAAACGCATTTTTTTTAAATTATTTACACCTGTGTCGTGCACAGGTTGCACATGTGGACGCGACGCCACTGCTATAGTATTTTACTCGAAGCTTTGACGAATTTCGAATTTATAAGTATCCATTTTGCGAAAGTTTGTTACCGATGATGTTTTAAGTGACGACACGATAGATTTGTTGAAGACTGCTGAAATCTGCTTAAAATTTTAATGGATTTTTAACATTTTCCCGGATTTTTTTTAAGTATGAATTGGAGCCGATTTTCACAACCCTGGTGACTTCGAATTCCCGTTTTTCTCGGTTTTCCCGATTTCCCAGTTCACTGGTCACCCTGTATATTCATTGTTTCAAAGAATGCTGTGAAAACGATTTTACTTCTTCTTCTTCGCATTTCAAGCTTAATGCTTATCGCATTTTAGCTTATTGCGTGCTCTCAACTTAGTGTTCTAGATGCACTTCCACAGTTATTAATTGAGAGCTTTCGATGCCTGTACCATTTTAGCATTAATATAATTGTGTGGCAAGTATAATCATACTCTATGCCCAGGGAAGTCGAGAAATTTTCCAACCCGTAAAATCCCTATACCGGACCGGGAATCAAACCCAGCCACCTCCAGCACGTTCTTGCATTGTAGCTACGCCTTTACTGACTGAGCTAAGGGAGGCCCAGGAAAACAATTTTAACCGATTTAGAGAAATCAAGAGTGAATGTACTCATGATAAAATTATGGACGAATTCATTCACTTGCACGAGCAACACAGGAACAAAATAGCCTTGTACGGATGCCAGCAGTAGCACGAAAAGAGAGAGAAACTGTAAGGATTTGAATCAAGTTTTTGCTGAATGCAAACCCGAAATTGTAATTGTGTTCTTATCTACTGTTGGTTGTCTCCTTAAATAAAATATACTAGGTCAGTCACCGTATACAGTGCGAAGATGCCTCTCATCATTCCATAGAAGTCTAGCACAACCTGCATGCGATCCCACCCCACCAGCAGGAGCCTGGAAGCCGGGGAGATAAATGTCATGCGTGTTTATGTTCCACCCGGTCGGTGCGTTGGCGATGAAAAAACGCCAGGTTGCTCGGCGACGACGACGACGACGACAAGACTAGGGAAATATTTTTACCTTTTGATAATGAAACAATCAACACTGCACCCACCCACCTTGGAATTCTTCACCTCCATCAGGATACATATCTAGGCTTGAAGGTTACTAATTTTTTCTGGCCGTTGTTGTGGAGCTGATGGCAAAAACCGCACGCGCGGCACAGCCTTCGATTTCGTCCTTGAAATTCACGAAACCGCAAACAGCACGTCGTTCGGTCATCGTCGTCGTACCGTTTCCGCAATAAATACATCTTCAAACAGGGAGAAAGTTGCTTCCATCCTAGGTAATAGCACTATGGCACGGCGCGGGCACTTGATGTTTTATTATCTTTCGGAGCATTCGAGTGGCTCCGAGATATCTACTTGAGGAATTGAGCAAAATATTTCCGGGAAAATGTTCACCGCTTCCGATAGGCATCCGCATCTGCTGGGGTGGATGTACCAGTTATTCCTTATGGATACTATGTTGATGGCTACAAGCTATAAATTCCAATAGAAAACTGACCGTAAAGCCAATAGCTAGCCCACTTGCCCTACCTGATCGCTGAGTTGCTTCTTGTTGACCTTCTTGGGAAGAAGTTTTCCCACCACTCCACTCTGCGTCTGGACATGATTACAAACACCCATAGACATACTTTTCACGGTTGGGTTTGCAAACAAAATGGGTCCAATGAGGATTAAATTTCAATTCATCTTTCCCGGAGACTTTCGGTTCCGAGTTTTATGACTCCCTGGAGGAGCGTGCGTGTGTCAGCTTTCATTTCAGCTAACCATCATCAACGTCAAGTTTGCCGGTCCATTTGGCGACCGTCCGGAGGGTAGATAAGGATATTACTGCTTCCAGGTGTCTGTCCGATTCGAATGATGAAGAAACTGACATTTCTCCGGAAAAAAAGCATAACTACCTATATGAAACAATCGACCAATCACACATACTCAACATTGAGGGGGGTTAAAGGGGATCATCATCGTGGCGATAGATTTTCGGTTGTTTTGGCGGTTGGTTCGCATGTCGATATGGCGACGGTGGCTCCGGATCAGCATCCTTGGTTACCTTGGTCTCGTCTCGATGAACTCGTGCGGAACGACAGAAGGAAACACACAAAAAAAAAAGCACATCCATCCACAAGGAATCCACCCACACACCTCGAACGTGTGCAGCACCGGCTGGCTAAGGAGCAAACATCATCTCGGGTGGAAGCAACAGGCGCGCAAGACATCCAGCGGCACAAGAATGCTATTCTTGTTGTCGATATAAATTTTCATCTGTTGCTTCCAGGAAATGCCAAGTTCCTTCTGCCAGGCTTCGTTATTATTATCGAGAATTTATCATACCGCTCGACCAAGCGAAAGCGAACGTGCGAAGCAATGTTGAATTAAGTGTTTTGTTGCGAGTTACTTGAATTTTGGAGCGATGTCGAATTGGAAGTGACGTAGACTAATGTAATAGACCTGCCCCGATGCGAATTTTACTACAATTCAACTTGAAAAATATCAAAATGGCCTAGCGGACGCCAAGATGGCTTTATAGGGCATTCTTCCAATCATTTATTTACTAAGGCTCAATTGTTTTGAAAAACTTTCCGGGGCCGAAAAACGTTAAAAAAAATTTACAATTGATTATACAACACTATTGCCAGTGATGATTTACCATGTGCTTTTGCCCTTTCCCGCCATTCACTTGATTCCTCATTTCTTTTCTGTTTCGCCAGCCACTCGGCCTTCTCTTCGACCAGTAATGTTCCCAAAACTTGTTGAGTCATTCACTTCCTTTCTCTCGTTTGTTCTTCTCAGCCTCCGAGGTTGTCACAACCATTTCCACCACTTCTTCCTCAAGCATCTCTACGTCTTCCCCTGTTTCCTTGTCTTTGCTGTTCAACGATGCACCTAAAGGTCCGTTTAGACTATCTGATATCTTGGTCTGAATTTGACCGCCGCCATAATGAAAAATCTGCTTGAATTTACTTTCGACACACTTTGTCGAACCCCTGGTGTTCACACTGCTTGCACATGTTGAAAGAACTGTCAATTTAGAATGTAAAACAAAACTGTATCAGAAATCAAAAGTAAATACTTCCATCATTAATTACCGGAAAATTGCTCTAGCTTCGGCAGGTGTATTTGCTTTTATTATTTTAAATAAAATGAGAAGGCGAAGCTGAACTTTGTGGAGTAGGAAATGGTTGCTCAGGAGGAACACCGGCAGGGATCTGGCTCATCTTGTTCTTCAAGAGCTGCGATATGAAGGGAAACCAGGATGTCGATACCAACTTTCGACAAGCTAGTAGGTTAAGAACTCAATTCTGCATATTTCTTTGAAGACCTTCGGACGTCCCTGAAGTTTTGTTTCTGTTATCTGGTAAAATATCTTTAAAGGTCAACAAACTTTCCTGAAGATCTGCAAATTTCTCGGTAGTTCTACAGATTTCTTTGAAGTTCTATGTGTTCTTCAGAAGTTCTGCAAATTTTCTAAAAAATCTTTAAAGCTCTGCAAATGTATCGATAGTTCTACAGATTTCTTTGAAGTTCTATTTGTTCTTCAAAAGTTCTGCAAATTTTCTTAAAAATCTTAAATCCCTGCAGATTTAAGATCCTTAAAGATCAACAATTATCTTTGATGTTCACAAAATTTCTGATAATCTACGAACTTCTCGAAAGTTCTGTAATTTTCCCTGTAGATTTTCATGATATCATGATATCTGCAAATTTCTCTGAAAATCTACGCAATTTCCTAAAGAATTAAGGGGGATTTCCGGTTCAATTGACCGAAACTTTTGATTTTTTTTTCCCAGGGAACTGGTAAGAGTTAGAGACCTGAGTTTTTTGTCAAATCTTTATTCTTGCTCTACAACTGGGAATTTTTTCAAGTCCAAAAATCCAAAATGGCGTCCAATATGGCGGCTGCCCGGCGGGTACTTCCCAAAACTGCGAGCAGCCTAGAGGTCGCAAATCGTCACCTACAAATATAGTTCAGAGAATGGAATGAACTAGAGTCTTTGAAAAATCTCAAAATTTGACAAAATGGCGGGCATTTGAAAAAAAGTCATTTACCTAGTTACCGCCATTTTGTCAAATTTTGAGATTTTTCAAAGATTCTAGTTCATTCCATTCTCTGAACTATACCCTTCAAGAAACTGAACCGATTTTCTTTCTAGGTGACGATTTGCGACCTCTAGGCTGCTCGCAGTTTTGGGAAGTACCCACCGGGCAGCCGCCATATTGGACGCCATTTTCGATTTTTGGACTTGAAAAAATTCCCAGTTGTAGAGCAAGAATGAATAAAGATTTGACAAAAAAACTCAGGTCTCTAACTCTTACCAGTTCCCTGGAAAAAAAATCCAAAGTTTAGGTCAATTGAACCGGAAATCCCCCATAAAAGATTATCTGGAAATTTTTGAGCTATCCGGAAGTTTTAGGAAGTTTTCTGAAGTTTTACTATTTTTTCTGAAGTTGTGCAAATATCTCTATAGATCAGCGAACTTACCTGAAGTCCTACAAATTTCTCTAAAAATCCGAAACTACAATAAAATTCTGAAAATTTATTTAAACATCTGCAGATTTTTCAGACCTCCCTTACCTCAGTCAGTAAAGGCGCAGCTACAAAGCAAGCCCATGCTGGAGGTGGCTGGGTTCAATTCCCGGTCCGGTCTAGGAATTTTTCGGGTTGGAAAATGTCTCGACCTCCCTGGGCATAGAAGTATGATTGGACTTGCCACACAATTATACTAGTGCAAAAATGGTACAGGCATCGAAAGCTCTCAATTAATAACTGAGGAAATGCATCTAGAACACTAAGTTGAGAGCACGCTATAACCAAATATGCAATTGGAATTGAGGTACTTTTCTGACATTTAACGAATTTTTGATTTTACAAGCTCCTTTGATATTGCGAGACTATTCAGAACATGTAAAATTATAGCTACTAGTTGGCTTACCACAACAATGACGTTCGTTTCACATCGGTTTCTTAGAAAGAGAAAGCATGGTTTGCTATCTCTCTTTACTCTTCACAGAAGGCAGACACTAGGTTACTGCTGCCAGTAGTGATGGAAGTTTCGGCTTATGTTTGGGTGTACTGCAAAAATCTTGAAGCTCAAACTCACCACAGTTTGGTGAGAATTGTAACTGGTAAATTTTGTCAGCATGATATCAGAGCAAACGTATCACAGCTTGCAGTACCATGCGCTGTTGTCTGCATGTTGATTTTTGTTTACGATACTCAAATGAGATTATGGTCATTGGTGAGATTTGATCTTATGATATTTTCACAACACTGGTGAGTTATCATTCTGAAATTCGCGGTTTTTCTCGGATTTCTAATAAAAAAAATACCTGGTTTTGTGTGTGTTCAATTATCACATTTTGTTTTATTCGTGACCACGTGCAAATTTTCGAAATTATTTGTGCGTAAATCTTCAGCTGCAAAACTACAGGAAACATTTTTTAAAAGTTGAAGCATACTCATCTACATAGGATTAAAGCCCCAGAATTTACTGATAAACAGAGACTGTTATATAGGGGAAATTGAGGTAATGTCGGCCTTAATTCCCCCTCATTTGGGCCCATACATTAATTCAGCAATCGACTAAATTTTCAATAGCGACCAAAAATATCTATTAGTACCGTCCCAATGACGCGTTTATCTAGATAGAATTGATAAATAGCAGATTTTTAGCGATGGGCCCAATCTTAGATCCATAGGCCAACATTAGAGCCATTTCCCCTATTCCATATTAAGGGGGTATTCCCGATCTTTTTTTTTCAAAAAATCAAATTTTTTTTTTCACGTTTTTTTGTACTTTAGACTATATACTTTCATCCCCCCAAGCCATTTTCCGATCAGCGAATTCGGTGTCCAGGCATAGCTGACTAATGGTAAGAACCCCTAAATGGTTTTAACTAAAGTCAAAACTTTAAACGCGTTTTTCTCGAAACTACATTTTTTTTATCGGGCGAAGATTTTTCTCAGAAACTATAAGAGATATTGACTTGAATCTTTGCGCATTTTGTTCCTTATTAAATTCTTTGGAGCTTCTCCCACTTTCAGCCAAAAATATTAACATTTAACATTGTTTGAAGCACCTTAAAGCTGCAAAAAAGCGGGCGAAAAATCGCCTGTTTTTTCATATGGCCGCCATTTTGTTAATTTGCAAGATTTTTTGCTGCCAACGGGAGAAGCTCCAGAGAATCTTATGCAGATTATAATTTCATCACGAAATCTGTTTCAGATGAAGCCGTTCCAGAGAAAAGTCTTCGCCCGTCTAGGCGTTTGCGGCGAACAGGGGTCTGTTTGCCGCCATTTTGTGACGTCAATAATGTCTTTTTTTATGTCGAAAAAAATTTATTTGTAAACTTTAATGTTCAATAAACAAGAATCCCAAAGATTTAGGCGCATTACTATTCATTTTCCTTGAAAAAAAATTAATTGAAAAACAGGCCGAAAAAAGGCAAAAGATTGGGAATACCCCCTTAATGTTGAAAGGATTTATGAACAAATATACGAAAAAATCTAAGGGCGTTTTAAGCAATATTCCAACATAATTTGGACATAATGTCCGAATAAATACTGAGATCAATTCCAAAGAAATGTATTTGTAAAAAGTATTCTGAGGATTATTCCAAAAAATGGAGGAGAATTTAAAAGAAAAATTCAATAAATTAATAAGACGAGAATTCCAAGGGATTTCTGAGGAGAATTCGGAAGAATTTCTGATGAGAGTTCAAAGAAAATTTTGAGAAGAATTTCAAAGGGAAATTTAAAGGGAAATTATAAGAAGGACTCCATGCAAGTTCTTAAAAGAGTTTCAAGGAAATTTAAAGATAATTCCAAGAGTGGAGTTCCAAGATCTTAGATTATGCCCTTAAAACTTTAAAAATTGTTTTTATAGAATTCTGCCGAGAATACAGGTGGAATTTTGAGGAGGATTTAAATGGCATTGAAGTATTTCTTGCAAAAAAAAAAATGCTGAAAATGATTTCGGAACAAATATACGAAAAATTCCAAGGGAGTTTTGAACAACATTCCAACATAATTTCGAGATAATGTCCTTAGAAATACTTAGATGAATTCCCAGTTTTTTATAGAAAAAAGGAAGTTATTAATTGGATTCATCATCGGAATCGTATTCTGAGAATGATTCCAAACAAATGGAAGAGAATTTAAAAGAAATTCTTGAGAAAAGTACCAAGAGAATTTTAAGGAATGTCTGAGGAGAATTTCAATGGATTTCTAATGAGAGTTTTGAGTTCAAAGAAAATTTAGGAAGAATTTCAAAGGGACGTAATTCTCATAAAAGTTGCAAAGGAATTTTAAGAAGAACGCTTAGGAGAGTTTCAAGGAAATTTAAAGATAATTCCAAGGCTATTACGAGTAGAGTTCCAAGATCTTAGATTACGCCAGTGTTGGGAAAATATCAAAAAATCAAATCTCACCAATGCCCAAGATCACGCTTGATTTTCGTAGACAAAAATCAACAAGCATACAGCTGCGGCTGATTTAGCAAGCTGTGATATCGCAGCTCGGGATATCAAGCTAACAAAACTCACCAGCTGCAAATCTCAACAAACTATGGCGAGATTGAGTTTCATGATTTTTCCTTCACACCCGAACGCAACCGAAACTTCCATAACGGCTGGCAGCAGTCACTTCGTGTCTGCCATCGGTAAACAGTAAAAAGAGATAGCAAACTATACTTTCTCTTTCTAAGAAAACGATGTGCAACGGAATCATTTTTGTGTCTAGTCAACTCTCCGCTTGATTTTTGCACGTTGTGCATAGTCTCGCAATATCAAAGGAGCTTGTAAAATCAATATCAATCATGATATTTTGTTCCAATGTCACGCGTGATATTGAGAGCGTATGAGAGCAGAAAAATATAATTTGATTGATGATTTTGCCAACACTGGATTACGCCATAAAAAAATACAAGTCCCAAAAATATTTAGAATTCTACAAATTTCAAAATTATGGTTGTGGAGTTTTTCCGAGAATACCTGTGGAATTTTGGGGATTTAAATGGAATTGAAGTAGGGGAAATGAATGTTATGTCGGCCTAAATGACCCTAATTTGGGCCCATATATAAATTCAGCAACTGACTAAATTTCCAATAGCGACCAAAAATATCCATTGGTACCATCCCAATGACGCGTTCATCTAGATAAAATTGATAACTAGCATATTTTAAGCGATGGGCCCAATCTTAGATCCATAGGCCAACATTAGAGCTATTTCCTCTATTTATTCAAAAGAAATGTTGAAGAGGATTTTTGAACAAATATACGAAAAATTCTAAAAGATATTTTAACACCATTCCAACATAATTTCGGGAAAATGTCCTTAGAAATACTGAGATCAATTTCAATAAATTTCTGTGAAGAAGAAAGAAAGTTCTTAATGGAATTCATCAATGGAATCATATTCTGAGGTTGCAAGAGAATTTAAAATAAATTCTTAATCAAAAGAGAATTCAGAGTTTTGGTGAAGGCTCCAACGAATGAGATTTGAGAATGATTATCCGAACACTGCAAACGAATCAAAAATCTCCACTGGTTGCCATTCAAACTGGTTTACCATCGGCAGGTCTATTGCTGTGAGTGTCTATATAGCTTCACTGAGCAGCAAGACGGCTCTCATACTAATAGACGCGAAACATACAGACAGATGTGACGGGTGCAGAGCCTAGGATTCGTAAATTTCCATGGAAAGTGAAAAGATCAAATAAGTTTGAAAGCCAGTAATTGCACATACAGTACCGGACAAAAGTATATCACTTTGTGATGTTTTTTTTATTGCTTCAGAAATGTTCAAATAGCTGTATCTTTTCCGGAAGGACATGGAGTTTTTCGAAATCTTGGGTGCTGGTTGGTTTGGTATATAATATGGAAAATGGCTCTAATGTTGGCCTATGGATCTAAGACTGGGTCCATCGTTAAAAATCTGCTATTTATCAATTGTATCTAGATGAACGCGTCATTGGGACGGTACTAATGGATATTTTTGGTCGCTATTGAAAATTTAGTCGATTGCTGAGTTTATGTATGGGCCTAAATTACGGGCATTTAGGCCGATATTACATCCATTTCCCCTAGTTATCGGTATAATTAATTTTGACCTTTTTTATTGGATTGACAGAACCTTTATGAAGTTTGGGCAATTTTAGTAAAACGCCTCTTTTTGATATACCGTAAGTGGGGGTCAAAATTGATCGATCCCTGCATTACAACATTGACTCTATGGGGGGTCACATAAATTTGGTTGAAATATCCTAAAACATGCAAACGTAACCTTGCCATTAGGAGTGCACTTGGTTACGATCACAATGAACTTCGTACTTATGGCTAAATATCGCGTGTAACCCTCGTATATCCACATAAAAGTGTGTTACATCCTTTGTTGTTCTGTTGACATTTTTAAAAACGTGTTTTTGCTACTATTTAGAGCACTTAACTTTACAGCACTATTTAAATAAAAAAAACTAGTTAATGTTATTTAAACTTTACTCCAGGAGTTTAAAAAACAAAATCCAGACAACATTTTCTGTTTACTCAAGCTATTTGCATCAATAAACATTTCTCAATGTTGACCCAATGTCACCCCGTTTTACGGTATCCTTTTAAATACTGCAATTTCTTGAAGTAACAGCTTTTTAAACTTTTTTGGAGAAAAAAAAAAGCAAGATGATAAACTTTTGTCCGGTACTGTATATGCGAAGTAACCATAAATAAGTCAATGTTTTCGCGGAGTAGCTCGTGCATGAGGAAAACGGTTTCAGCTTTTTCAACATGGGCATAGTCAGAGAGTGGGATATTGTTTAAGGTCAGAGATCTCCAAAGTTTTCCAAAGTCTCAGAAAGCTAAAATGTTATGTTTTGTTTCAGAACCATCAATATTTTTCGCTTGGCACTAGGCCGGATTCATTTGAACTATGGTCGATTTTTGGAAATCGATAGATCGAACTTAAAAATTGTATGACCTTGAAAAAAATTTAGATACAAAATTAGTTGTTGAGATCTTGGATAAAGAAATTTGTTTACGGACTACGGACTCGGAAAAATATCCAAAATTATGGGATTTGAAAAAAAAAAATGATTCTCAGGCTAGGATTTTTTTTTTCTGATTCGGGATAAGATTTCAGACTGATGACAATTTTGACGAAATTCCGAGCAAAATTGTAGGATTATAGATTAACAAAAAGTTATGTTGAGTACTTGGCACTAGAGATGGGCGATCCGCTCCCGAGCTGTTCTATAGACCCGATTCTCTCAAGTGAACTGATGACCCGCGGTTCATTTTTTAGGAACCGCAACTCATCAGCTCACTGATATCACAAGTCTAAACCATACATTCCATCACTCATAGCGGAACTTTTAAAAAAGGACACATTACTCCACTTACGCATTGAACAGCTACCGCGTAAACCAAGACGCGCGCGTAATACTGATCGACAACACCAACGGTAAAAGCAAACTTCCAAGCGCCTGTTTGGGAGAGAGAGAAATATGTACATGTGCTACACGATCTTAATTTTCTACTGGTATTATCCAATTTATTTATGTACCCGGCTCTTATTGCTGATGTTATTCCTCCAGCATATGTGCTCTCACCTCTCCTCCCATAATTCTCTGGGGGAGCGGAAGATCCGCACAAAAGCAAATAACCGAAAAGCGAAATGCATCTCTCCAGCTCAGCTCCGGATCCGAATCATCGACTCGACACTGGGAGCTGCTTAGGATGACAACTCTTGGACCCGTCCAGCTCTTCGGATCTTTTTTTCTCCCTCCATTCTTCACGATTCAGCTCCGGATCCGAATCTGAGCTGATGATCTTGAGCTGATGCCGAGAATAGTGAGAGAAATTCTGCTGGAGAATTAACATCACAAATAAAATCTGTATGTAGACTGGATTGCATAGCTTAAGAAAAGGCGTAACATCGTGTGCCACGATTTCAATAATATCATCGCGTGTGACACAGGTGTAGCTCTTTCGCATAAATGTTTTGCTTTTACTGATATGTTGTTGGCACATTTTGCGCGCATGTTGTATATATTAGTGCCATATATTGTAAGGTACGGATTTATTGGTTTAGACTACTTTTACGATTTTATGCAGTTTTAAGCACTAAAACCACTAGTTAATTTTCCGATTTTGAATTTGTGTCATAATTTCTATAATTTAAATGTGAGCTGAAGAGCTGTTCAAAAGAATCGACTCCCTTTAACGAGCTGGATGGGTTTTATCCACTCAGCCAGATGAGCTATTTTGCCCACCTCTACTTGGCACTGATGAAGTCTGCAAGTAGTAGACGAAATACGCTTATCTGTCAAAAGATAAGCAATTATAACGGAATTTAAAGGAAATAAACCAACACACTCAAAGCTCTTCATAAACGGATTCCGTTAAGAGGGTCGACAAATTAAAAAGATTAAAAAAATATATGTTTTTTTTTTATTCGAAAGTGGTTTTACGATAAAAGGTGATAGTGACTCCCGAGTCACAAAAGGAAGTATTTTATAAGATTCAGCATGTCAAAAATATGACGCAATTCAAAATAAGAACGGTTCAAAAGCAGAAACGCAGCCAGGGTAGCATGCTAAAGAGCCTCGAGTATCCGTTTACTTGGTCTCTATTAAGCAATGTTGATGGACTATGTTTGAACATTTCTAAACTTTCTGCTACGTCTAGTTTCCTGTGTATCTTCACCTTGAAAACTAGACGTAGCAGAAAGTTTAGAAATATCTACACATAATCCATCAACAGTGCTTAATAGAGACCAAGGAAACCGATACGAGACTCTTTAGCTGCTACCTAAAACCTATGGAATTGAAGAAATACTTCAAGTCTCCTCATCCATTCATGTATGAGTTAGGCAAATAAATGTGCGTATGATTTGTACTGTCGCGCATTAATGGCCCTTCGCACATTTTCAACTTCAATTCCATTTTCACACTGCCGTACTCTAACGAAACTATCAACCTACCCTCTTCAGACCTTTCTCTAGCTCATAAATTATCACACTAAAGCTTCATGTTAGATGGCACTTCCAACCAACTCTGAAAATCGTTACTTCACGTATGAAGTAACATAAAACCACTTTAAAGAGTGTTTAAAACTTAAATCACAAAAAATAACCCTCTTTAATATTTGCAACGTCGCTTGCAATCAAAATGAAGTCTGAGTCGTTTTCAATTTATGATTTGTTGCAAAACATCAAATATGTATGCCATTTTGAACTTTTTTGCGGAATTCAAAATGACCGAATTTTAGCCTAAATGTGAATGATTGTCCATAACAAACAATTATGCAAAGTTTCATGCCAATCGGAGAAGGTCGCGTCAGATCAAATCGCCATTTGGCGTGGAACTGCTCATTTTCAAGATAATTTTGGCGTTTTCAGCCTTGTTTTTGATTGATTTTACTATAACTTCGAGAGCACAAATCTAAGGTACTACAAAAAAACAACAACGGAAATGCAACTCTAAGTTTGCTGCCGTGCAGTAAACATGTCAGTAAGTCTCTAGAGTATTTGAAGTGATCGTGCAAGTCACCTATCATAACGAACATTTGTGGACGTTGTAGGGATTCACCTTAATGCAATTTTGAGAATTGACGTAGGATTTCGTCTTTCAACAAATTGGGGGTGCGATTTCAAAAAACCACAATCGACCACGTTACAAAAAGTGGTCAGGTTTTGACCTCTTATAACTCTGTCAATAGCGGATGGGTTTTAATTCTTAACAAGCCAATCGATTGGTAATTTTTCTACGAATCTGCTAAAATGAACACTTAATCAAATGTCAATAGGTCACTATTGAAAATTACACAAATGTCCAACTGTTGCAATGGTGATCAAAATAATCACCGATCGTCTGCAGAAAAAAAAAACGTTTCCCTAACACAGCCGCCGAATATTGATACTGAGCACGTAATCCTATGTCAAATCTACGGTCGTGTCTTGGATATAACCTCTTACTTTTATAAAGCCATTTTAAAGTTGGCTCATTGATCCTTTTCATATGTTCGTCTAGAAATTTATTTCGGTTTATCGCCTTTTCCTGGTAGAGTGCCACAAAAAAAATCGTAATTGGTGTTACAGTAAAACAAACTTCTTTATGAATTCGCATAACCCAGGAATTGATCCGATCCAGAACGCGATGATGGTTACTATTTTGGTATGTTTTTTTTTTTGTTTATTGATTTATTTGATACGGCTCAGCCGAAATAACTTTACAGAGCCGAGGATCCTTGTTCACTAAACAATACATCTTAAAACTATAGTCAAAAGGTACAACACAATAAACATTTTATATTCCGCTATCCAATAGCGGTCCTCCACCAGAACGGGAGCCGCTTCCAGTGGTTTCATTGTTTGGCAGATTCACCAACAATGGACGCAAAACGTGGTCAGCACTCACACATTCATTACGAAACGGTTGCTTTCCAAAGTCGACGACGCATCGACTGAAAGATCTGCTGATGAAGAACAATGAGGACGACCACACAATGGTTGCTGCTGCCGGGTAAACAGACGATCGCGTGACACACATTGAGAGTGGTCTACTTCTGCCGACAGCCGAGTGAACACTGATTTGGGTATGTTAAGGAGGGCCTTTTTTTATAAAGCCATGAACTATTGATCAATTGCAACCAATGGTAGAGAATGTAAAGGTGGACCGCTGGATCCTATGCGCTTCTTAAGCAAAAAATCACGATTGAAGTTATCAAGTTACCGCGTAATTCAACTGAGTAAAATGGCAAAAACCGAAAGTTTTCCATTGTACTGCCTGCGTGTTGTCGTTATTGACATGTTGATGAATCATTGTGTTGTCCAACAAGCAAGCCAAGTGTTCACAACCAATCGGTGGCCAGCTTAAACTAGGTAAATATTTCGCCCTAAGCCGATCGATCATTAACTGTACCGGTAAATCAATTCAGTCATGAACGTGTTAATTATATGTAGCTGATAATTATAAACGGACCACAATAGATCGTCGTGGAAAATAATCTGACCATACTGCTCCAGTTTTCAGTCACTGCTTAGCAGAATAACGAGCTTCTTCTTGCTGGATTTTACGATCAAAATGGAGCTTCACGCTTGCTCTCAAATGTGTTCTTGACCACATTCACATCGAAAAATTCCCTGAACAAACCCACCAACAGTCTGGCGAAGATAAAACCCAAAAAAATGGCAACGTAAATTTCCAAGCCAAAAAGCTAGCACCACAGGAAAATATTGGCACATGACTCCTTGAAAAAGTGAAAAGTTAAACAAGTCAGCTTATTCGTTGGCAACGTCGCGAAAATCAATCTTATCTGTAACCTCACCTACATCTTCATCATCAAAATAGTTATACTTATCGTAATACTGCTCCAGAAAATTATGACTCGATCACAATACTTTCACTGCAAAATTCAGTACTGCTCGATTGGTTCCGCTTTTTGACAGCTAAAAATGGGCCCGGAAATTCAATCCACTAGACTATGATTATAGCAAACTATAGTTGGAAGGCCCCACACCTTAAAACACGCGCTTTAGTATGGAGAATTTTAATTATTTTGCAAATGCGGAATTGTGCAATTGTTCAATAAAAGCAACTTTCAAAATCGCATTTGCTAGTCAATTTTTCCCAAAGTGCAATTACAATTATTTCGTGCCACTTTTTTCGACGAACATAATTAGCAGCTAATTCGGGTTGAAAGGTTATACTTACGTCAGGCCCGAAAGTTGGCAGGTAGGTACATTACCGAAAAACAATCCTCCGCGCGAAGATGCTACTGTCCAAATTGGATCTTGTGGATCATCTTGGGTGTTTGTTGATGGCAATTTCTATGTTTTTTTTTTTTCATTACTTTTCACATCTCACCCTTCAGCAATTTAACGAAGGTGTACCAACCAACATACCAACGCCGATTCTGCACAGGCAGCGCCACTCACACACACACGGTGCTCAAATTTCACGAGCAATTATTCCCTCTGTTTTTTTCGAACGTCTGCCACTCAAGCCGCGCATCGCAGCCTCAATCGGATCGCACTTTGCGGCGGCTCGGGTTGACGGTAGTGGGTCAGCTGTAAACGGGAGGGCCCGCACGGGGTGTGGGTGGTGCCAAGTGCGCCCCGAACAAGTTCAAATTCGTGGGAGTCAGTACGACCTCTTTGCGCACCGATTGGAATGGAGGGTTTTGGATACGAATTTTAAGCTTCCGGAAACGTTGCATTCGAATGAAACGCTTCTTACTGAATGAAGGATACATTCCTAGTCTTCTTTTTCCAGATGATGTCCGGAGGATTTGGTGGGAATGTTTAGAAGAAGTTTGGCGAGTGCCCACCACCCTTTTTTTTATTTATATAGATGATTGCCCCCGTAGATTGATGATAGTCCTTGTATTTGATTTGCATTGACCAGGAGAATCCGTGTGTCATTTTACATCTGTGGATCTCAGTTGAAATTCTGGACTTTGAAAAGGTTCACCAGAAGAATTTATGCCTAACGTATATTATGTCTAATGTGTATATTAGGGTGATTCAAAATATCGATTTTGCTCCACCACGCTCAATCAATTTAAAAAAAAAGGGCGAACATATCCTGTGAAGAGTTCCAAGTAAATTCAGACTAACCAAAAATTTAATGATCTGGGACCCAGGAAAAATAGAATCATTTCAAGATCCTGAGACTTCAGAAATGAAGCTATGAAACTTTCATTTTAGTAATATAATAAAATTATTCTTTGGCATCAAATTATTCGTACTAGTCATGTGAATAAAGGGTGATACGGTCAAAATTTGGTCAAGGGAAAACGCGTGTAAATCGGTGAAATCGTTTATTTAAAAAATCAAATTAAATTTCTTTTTCAAGTTCAATTAGTATAAAATTCAGGAAAAATAATCAGTTAGGCTTCCGCTTTTCCAAATCCGAATTGCCGGGCCTTACGCTTGACCCCTGCCATCAGATTTTGTACAGCCACCTTGTCCACCTTCTTCGCCGCAGAAAGCCAGTTTGCCTTGAACTGCTGCTCGCCCTTAGCAGTTTTTTTGGTCTTCTTTAGGTTCCGCTTGACAATAGCCCAGTATTTCTCAATTGGGCGGAGCTCTGGCGTGTTGGGAGGGTTCTTGTCCTTGGGAACCACCTGCACGTTGTTGGCGGCGTACCACTCCATGGCCTTTTTACCGTAATGGCAAGATGCCAAATCCGGCCAAAACATTACGGAACAACCGTGTTTCTTCAGGAAAGGCAGCAGACGTTTATTCAAACACTCTTTCACGTAAATTTCTTGGTTGACAGTCCCGGAAGCTATGAAAATGCTGCTTTTCAAGCCACAGGTACAGATGGCTTGCCAAACCAGATATTTCTTTGCGAAATTTGACAGTTTCATGTGCTTGAAAACATCTGCTACCTTTCCCCTTCCTTTTGCCGTATAAAACTCCTGTCCCGGAAGCTGCTTGTAGTCGGCTTTGACGTAGGTTTCGTCGTCCATTACCACGCAGTCAAACTTCGTCAGCATCGTCGTGTACAGCCTCCGGGATCGCGCTTTGGCCGTCGTATTTTGTTTATCATCGCGATTTGGAGTCACTACCTTCTTGTAAGTCGATAGTCCGGCTCGTTTTTTGGCTCGATGCACGGTTGTAGACGATACACCCAGCTTATTTGCGGCATCTCGGAGAGAGAGGTTAGGGTTTCGCTTGAAACTACCGGCAACTCTCTTTGTCGTCTCAGCGGCTTCCGGTTTTCGATTTCCCCCCGATCCAAAAGTTCCCCAAACACTTTAACTACATTTGTAACGGTTGATTTGGCAACTTTTAGCGATTTTGCCAACTTTGCGTGCGAGTAGCTCGGATTTTCGCGATGCGCGAGCAAAATTTTGATACGCTGCTCTTCTTGCTTGGACGGCATTTTGACAACTGAAGAGTGAATTCCAAAATCAAAATAGGAGCAACATTCTACACACACACACCTTCAAAGTGAGGGGTGTTCAGGTTTTTTAAATGCAAAATTGAAAGAAATACGTGAAGTTGATATTGACCAAATTTTGACCGTATCACCCTTTAGTGGAGTTACCTTTAGTTTAGGTAAGCTGTGTGTGAGTACCACGATGTTAGACTTTGATTCCTAGCCAGGTGAATTTTGCTTCAAAATCAAATTGCCTACTGGTCTACTGGGTGTTGTATGATGTCAATAATTGAATTGTAAATCTGATTTACCTCAGGGTAATATTAGAATTATTTAGAACTAATAAAATCTTGAAATTCTGGTACTGCATAAAATAGTTAGGACTACATCGATTATTGCTTAAAAAAAATTCATCCCTTCAAATTTGCTTGATTCTTTGCTTCTTATTCCTTTTAAAAAAGTTACAGTTTAAAAAACAATTCTAAACATATTTTCTGCAATATTTTACCCACATTTAATTCAATTTTTGAAATGCTGCGTAAAGAATATTTAAACTTTTTAGGCACACTTCGCGATACTTTTCAGGATGAATTCAGTAAACAAGTTATTTGCTTTATATAATTTATTTAAACATGTAATTCATAATCTAGTATTTTAAATAAATTCTAGATGATCATACCGACCGATTTTTACGGGAGATTGGCACATCACTTTGATTTCCATAGCATTATGTTAAAAACTGGATTTTTTGAAGCGTTCCAGATTTTTCCAGATTTTATATTTTAACTGCTCTAGATTTTTCTGAAAATGACCTGGCAACGCTGGTCACAACCAACAAAAGTTTGAGAACCGCTGCTGTTCGCTAAATTGATTGACTAAACACTGAAGAAGTTTGCAACTAGCAACGAAATACATATCTGCTCTAGGTTTTTAAAAGTCGTAGTGGAAATGATGCAATAGTAGTAGAATTAAAAGGAAAAACAACGTTATAAGACATACATCTTTCCTTTAAAAAGTTTCCAAGATGGAAATATCACGGGAATAGAAAATTGTTCATGCGTATAGTACCTAAAATCTCAATCTTTAAAAGCTTGTACGATTCCGGGATAAATTTAAGAGATTTTTAAGCATGCTGAGACTTAAAAATTAGAAATCTCTCAGACAAACAAATAAAGAAAATTGTGCGGCCTTGAATGATATTTCAATGTAGACTGTAAGTTCACAATCCTAGAAAAATGCTAATGCTTTTTAAATGTAGCAAACATTTTATAATATTGGATAAAGATATTTTGACGTAGGACTACGTCTGTGATTTCTATATGGGGGTACGCTTTGTGAAAACCGAAAATGGTATATGTAACGAAGTTGTGAAAGATTTTGAACGTTAACAACTTAGCTGCCCTTGGACCAATTTAAATAATTTTATAACCAATCGATCAGAAATATTCCTACGCAACTGTTAAAATTAGGACTTTATACTTTCAGTTTTCAAAATGTCACTATTGAAAATTGCATGAATGTGCAACTGTTGCTTTGATAGTAAAAATTATCACAGATTGCCAGCGAAAAGCGATTTCCCTAACACAGATTTCAAATTTAAATTCCATCCGGTCTCACCAAACGGTGTTTATTCAATCATCGCTTGGTGAGTGGTGGTGTTCTCCAGTACACAACGAAAGGCTCCCCGCAAGCAGCTAGCTATCAAGGCTGACCTCAACCACTGATCGGATCCAGTGCCAATCACCGTGTGTAGTGGTGTCTGGTCGTCGGCATCAGCAGCACCAGTGCTTTCGGCGCGTGACGTTGAACATTGTTCTCCAGTACACAACGAAAGCTGCTGCCCACATGAGCATCCCTAGAAGGAGAAAGAAACCACACCGCTATTGATCGAAATCAGTAGCTCTTCGTGAGTCGCTGTGGCTTTAAGACTTTATCATTTTTCAAAATGTCACTATTGAAAATTGCACGAATGTGCAACTGTTGCTATGATAGTTAAAATTATCACCGATTTTTTTTCAAACCTCAGAAAATTTGAAAAATGACTTTCTTCAAAAATTTATAACTTATAACTTTAAATCAATGGAGACGTATGGTAGTCTATTCGCATAGGAGTATTGAACGGAAATCCAAAACTTGAAAACATCAAAAAAATATAACTCAAAAACGAAAAAAAACACATCACATCAAAGAAAAATACAAAAGCATATTGCGCCCCCTGTCTACAAACCATGAAACCCATAAAAAAAACAACTACAATCTATGTGTTTCAATACAAATTCCGATTTTTTTAATATAGTTATTAGGGTTAACTACCCCATCTCCGGCCTATTAAGCACAACCCGCACTTAGTCTTTCTTAATCTAGCGCAGTTTAGCACCAAACGGAATGTTATAATTACTGATTGCTTCCAAATTTATTTACCTTTCCGTACGTACCAAAATATTTGATAAAGAGAAACGAATCGTTGAGATATTGTCAAAAGTCTAACACTGCTTCTTGACGCCAAACTCGGCGTACGGATTCTAAACTCGGCCTAACACATTGAAACGCCAATGAATTCCCTTCGGCCTATCGGATGAAGATAAAAATTGATTCGGTCGGAGCGCTTCTTTTGTTTTTGGGAATAATGGTTGCAAACATTCATATCACGCGTTCTCATTGACTTCGTTCGGAAGCTTATTAACTAAAGTATCGTACCAAACGCATAATTGACTTGATAACTCTGAAATCATGGATTTATTTGAAGTTTTCCGCTCGATAGGCCCAAAATGGGCGATTAGGCCGAAGTAGTTCTCTGCCCTATTTATATTCAGTGGCGTTTCCTGAACCTTAATCTACCTGTGCACCAACTTTCAAAACATAAAAAATTATCAAAATATTGCTTGTAATGGATAGGTAGCGAGTAAACTAGAAGATTACGTTTATTTTTCAACCGATTCGAGTATGAATATGGCATTAAATCTGGTTTTGAAAGTTGGTGCTCAGGTAAAAAGTGAGGTTACGGGACGCCACTGTTTATATTAGAGTATTTTTAATTACCTTTCATTTGATGCTTTGAGCTTTGAATTCGGCCCAGTGGTTCAAAAGTTATGAATTTTTGGAAAACGTAATTTTTTAAATAGTCGGTTTTTTTAACCACCCTAATGACAACATAAAAAAATACGGGTCTAGGGATAAGGATGCGTGAGATAAGGAACAAAACTACAAATTTTTACGAAATTCTGAGAACCACTATATTGTTTTGCTATGCAATGGCTGTTGTTGTAGTCTTTGGAACTTCCCTGAAGTTTTTGAAACTTCTCTGAATATTCTATAAGGTTCTTGGTACGCAGCAAAACATTAATATCACATCAAAGTGGATACACTTCAAATATGGTTTAATATTACTTGTCAAAAGGACAATACAGTGCATTAATGCTGACATTACGCTGCTTTTGCTGCATTTGTTTAGCATGTAATATTAAAATTTAGTTTTTGCAGTGTACAGTTGGTTCTAGGTCGATATTTCTGCGCCCAGTAAAAAGACAAATCGGGTTTTGAAGCTGGTTCCTCTTCGAACCACTATGACAGACATGGACGTATCACGTACATATCTGCTTTTGTAAGCAAAGATTCAAACGTCAATTTGTCGAAACTCTTAAGACTCCCACGTAAACTAACAACACCTTCCTGTCGGGAAAACATTACCCTTTCGGATGGTGGTCCTTGTTGGTACTTGTTACAATTCGGTTGAGATAACTTCTATGTTGCTCATTTTAGTCACAATCAAGTTGCTGCAACTTTTTGTGACGGTGTTAGTTTGAATCTTTGTTTACAAAAGCAGATAAATCCCGTTGAAAATGTTATCGAGAGTTGGCATTTAGACAACCAAATCTGTCTTACTGATCGTACAAGCTTAAGTTTTGTTCATGAAGTCATTGCAAGCGGTTTAAATTTATGACGACGTTTTGGGACACTTTCAATCATATATGAAAGAATTTGTAAAGTAGCTTTGTTTTTCCACGTATACAATAATCGGATAAATTTGTTGTTTATCCCTGTATTTCATTTAACAGTTCAACAAACTAAAATAACATCTTCGACTTCGATTGAATTCACGGGTTGAAACGGTTGACGTTTTTAACTACCCTCGCTTCGTTGTCGTGCGCGACGTTTGTTTGTATTCGTACTCATGCTCTACCGCCGTCTCTCTTACACAACACAAACGGTAGAGCAACATTCGAGCAAAAAAATCAAATAGCTATCATATGACATATGTGATTTCCTTCTAATTCCTCAATTTGGTGTAAATTAAAAATGTGTTATTACTATGGCAACGTTGCTTGCTATTTTCAGAATTCACACAAGCACAACATCAGCAGCTCTTATTGTGAGAAAAACTATAATACATACATTCGTGATGGTCTTCGGTGACAGTGTCGTATGACATTTTAGTTTGGTACTGTAATTTGGAGGCGAACCAGCCTAAGGCTGAAAGCCTCCTAAATAAAGCTAAATTAATTAATTAATGGTACTGTAATTTGATAGCTTGTTTTGCAAGTGTCGGAAGCAAAAGCAGTCAATTATCACAAAAAATGCATCGACTAAGGTGACCGCTTACAAGACTGATTGAGTTATTGAAAACACATCGGATACTGATGAAATTTTGTAGTGAATTGCAGTCGTATCAAGGTTTTAAGTTTTCAAAGAAGTACTGTAAAAATATTGCTGATCTGAACGTAAGTTTTATAGCCAACAAACAAGCCGGCAGAACTTATATTCAATTATTCATATTTAATATATTATCGGGAAATTGTCTGCAACAATTGTTTTTAATAATTATGAAGGTCTACGTGGGGGGGGGGGGGGTGATAATAGAAAATTCTACTATAGTCTACGAGAGGGGTTAAAAAATATCAAATTTGGCCTACGTCGATTATAAATGGTCCCTTTTAAACTGTTTTCGATTCAGAGAAAGAATAGCACCCTGCATGCGAGTAGTTAGACATTAGCATTTATAGCATGATGTCATTTGCAATGTTTATTTTTCCTAGAATAGACAATATATGCTCTAAAAAGTAAAATAGAAAACAGTTTAATTTGGTTTAATTAATTAAAAAAAAAATTAAAATGCAAAATAGTTTTAGGTCTTCAGTTGTCACAGATTTTGAATAAAGCGAATCAGATATGCAGATTTTTTCACAAAAGAAAAATCAGGTTTAAATTTGGCAACCCTGGTCGCTAAATAGAACTACCAAAAGTGCCTTATATTTCTTAATGTGTTTTGATTCCTTCACCGTCCGTCCGTCCGTCCGTCCGTTCGTCCATCATCGTCGTCGTCGACGACGTCTTCCACATTACACCCATGTGGCACCGCGAGCAGAGATAGAACCATGAATTCGATCTCTCGCGCTCACACCAACACAAACATTCCTATGGTAGCAACATTTCGTTCGGTATCAGATCGAGATATCCGAGATGTTCTTTTTGCCAAAAAAAAAACAGGTCTTCTTATGTACTTAGCCGCGCTCCGGGTGTGTTGTTTGCGTTGTTGTAACAATCTTTGCCAGATAATGATGGTGATGATGGCGTTGATGATGATGATGATGATGATGATGACGATGATGTGTAGCTAGTAGAAGCGACGGTGAAATTCAAGTCGTCCCAGATCACAGCAGGGACCAGGCCACCGCACGTTTTCCCTCCCGTTCGGCGTGTGTGTGTGCGCCTTTGCACAGAAGTTCACCAGAAGCCGAAACGATACCTAGAAACCGACGGAATTAGTGGATGGACTAGCTTGAATGGCGGTGGGTGATTGAGCAACTGAAACATACTTCTCAACAACACATACCCAGATGGTTGGTGATCATTTCAATCACAATACAACAAGGTATTTAGCATTCAAATGAACAACTATTGACTTAGGATTGCAAAATTGATTTCGGGTCATTTGCACCTCTCAAAACCCACCGTGTGCCACCAGTCAGTGCGCGGGGATTATAGCGGCTGATGATAGTCGATCGAGACGATGGGTCTCGGTTCGGTGCGGGAGGTTCGCGGCAACTTTACCTCTGACGTTGTCGTCTTGGCTCGGGTGCTCGCTCCTCGCATTCGCGGTCGCTCACACGCGAGAGACAAACACAGAGGGAGTCCTACACATACAGTGTCTCTCAAAATTGAACGAACAGCTGTGCTTCAATTTTAGGAAAACAGCTTCTTTTCTAAAAAATAAAACAAATTTTCTTGAAATAGGGGAAATGATGGCTTCGACATGACAGACTATTTTCGGCAACTCAAATTGAAACGCTAATTTCACTGGATTTTCTTACGAAAACACTTCGCTGAATGCATTCAAACGATTCTTTAGGCTTTCAGCTTCAATTTGATTACATTTTTACCACTGAGAAAAAGCAATCTAGCAGGGTGAAATGCTACAAAATGCTGCTGATTTCGAGTTGCCGATGAAAGCACAGTTGTTTAACACGCAGCTCAAATAGAAAGGTTGCCGAATAACAAGATGT
The DNA here is from genome assembly GCF_037179485.1 of Ochlerotatus camptorhynchus. NCBI lineage: Eukaryota > Metazoa > Arthropoda > Insecta > Diptera > Culicidae > Ochlerotatus > Ochlerotatus camptorhynchus. The sequence continues at coordinate 967,309 of NW_027041058.1, forward strand.
TGCCCGCAATAGTCGCTCTCACTAGATAAGATTGGAGCTTTGTAATAGCATTTCAAAACAGTATTCGACAATTCTTTGGACTGAAATTGTTAGAGTAGCTGGCAGCAAAAGATTGTAAACAAACCAATACTGCTTATGTGGGCGTTCCTTAGAGAAAAAGGATATAGAAAGATGGTCACTGCTTAGGTTGCCGAGAATACGTAAATTCCCGTACTATGAACCAAACTTTTTAAAATGTTGCTCAGTTGTAGTCAAAATAAAAATCTCTCATATACATATTCGCTTTGCCACAAATCTTTGTTCGTAGATGAGACAGACATTTCCGCTAAAGGAAAAGGTCTTCGTGTTATTTGCAGCAGACTGCAGAAATGTTTAGATAATTTCGCATCTTATTTACAAAAATGGAAGATTTCTCACAACGCTTCCAAAACTCAACTTATGATATTTCCACATAAGCTTAGAGCTTCCTTTATGAAACCTAGTAATAGTCACATAGTCACTATAAACGGAAATCCAAATTCCAGGTCAAATCATGTGAAATATCTTGGATTAGTACTTGACCAAAAATTAACTTTTAAAGATCACATTGAGGGCATTCAAGCCAAATGTAACAAATATATAAAATATTTGTATCCTCTTATAAACAGGAAATCCAAACTTTGCCTGACGAATAAACTTCTAATATTTAAACAAGTTTCAAGACCGGCCATGCTTTACGCTGTGCCAATATGGTCTTGTTGTTGCACTACCAGGAAAAAAGCACTTCAAAGGATTCAGAACAAAGTTCTGAAAATGATTTTGAAGTTGCCTCCCTGGTACAGTACTGCCGAGGTACATAGAATTTCTAATGTTGAAACTTTTGAACACATGTCCAACAAACTAATTAATAATTTCAGGCAAAAATCATTGCAATCCCTCAATTGCAAAGATTAATTCCCTTTACATAAGTTTTAAGTTTTAAGATGTCTAATGTTATACCAAAGATGAATACTAAGATGAAACTGTCGGAAGAAAAACTTTCTATTGTAGTGTCTTCTTCCACGGTGCCTTTCATCCAATGAGAACCCCCCGTATTCAAGGTAATTTTGTGATTTTGCTGCCCCCTCGGAAGAGATGAAATTTTGCGCTCATTTTTATCAAAACAATCACACCAAAATCAGAGATGTCCCATTTTTTAATATCTCGATTAACAACTAATCGATTATTTTTTGTTCGCTTTGCTGCCATTTTTCCACCAGAGAGAGTGCATCACATGTTTGAAACGATCGGTGATGATCCTGTGGAGATGTTAATGCTTATATCGGCATGATCTAACCGAAACAATTTGAAAGGGACCTGGGCTAATCACAAATTACGTCTTCATGGTAACTGAAATAAACACGAGTGTTCACCGGTTGGTAATACTAACCAGGGTTGTAAGTGAATTTCCATTTTGAAATTCCTGGGTTTTTCCTGGTTTTTCCTGGTCAATGATTTAAAAATTTCCTGGTTTTAAAAACCATGCATTTAAAAAACAATTTTTAATAAAAAAAATAAAGTGAATCCTTGTACCATCATGCTTCGCGCAATGCGGAATTTCACAAACCAAAATAGGTATTAAGGTTCTTGTGAATGCCCGTGAAATCTTTATCTGATTGTTTGCTGTAAAGAAGCTAGTAGGGAGCCGCGCTACTTCGTCGTATCATGGCGCCTATTTCCGTTCTATGTGCTAAAACTATAATAGCTAAGCGTTTTCACTCATGTTTTTTTGCAAAAACATCTTTGCTTACAATTGACACTGAAACATTTGCGATAACCCGTAAAATGAGCGATTTTAGGGGTGTATGACGAAAAAAGCTGAGATACGACGGACTAGCGCGGAGCCCTATCTAATGTCTGAAATTTAGAGATCTATAAGCCCCTAAATCTTGAGATTTCTGTTTTTGAAACTGCGATTTTTTTAACTATATTATTGAGATTTTTAGCCAACGGGCTAGTTTATCTCAAGGTGAAATTGCGAAGTGTGATATGAATGAGGACTCTTTAAACAAACCTTTGCTTCTAACAATTTTACGGATTTCCAGTTTGTTTAAATTTTTCGCAAATTGTCAACGATTAAGGATCTTATTTTGCGGAATTTTGATTAAAACATGATTTCAAAATCATACACAGAAAAAATACTGAATTTTGTCTATCGCGTAAAATCTCCTTTCGTTTGATTTTTAGCTATACTTGGCATAAACAGCGAAATCGTTTACAAGCTTGCATACAACATTGCTAATTTATGCGATATTGAATTTAAATTTACACGAAATATCGCGTAAATTTATGCCAAATCTAGCATTAATTTTATGTGCGCTATATCTCGCAGAAATTTACATGAATTTTTCGAACGGTGTATGATTAAAAGATTTCATAAACAACGCTGGTTTAATAACTCTTATTATTAAAAAGACTGACTGCTGAAGTTCATAGCAACTCCCTAAAGTTCTTAGAACTTCCCTGAAGCGTTAAGGTCTTTCCTGAAGGGTTCATTGAAGTTTGTATTGCCTGAATTTCATGGGACTTCCCCGAAGTTCGAAGGACTTTTTTAAGATCTTACGACTTCCCTGAAGTTGGGAGTTTTTTTTTAATTCATAGGAATTTCTTAAATATCGTAGAAGCACCACGAAGTACGTAGAAATTCTCAGAAGTTCGTAAGACTTCCTTCAAGTTCGCAGATCTGAGGACTTCCCTGAAGTTAGAAAGACTTAACTGAATATATGAGGACCCTAAATTTAGAAGAGCTTCCCTGAAGTTCGTAAGGCTTTAAACATCGAAGGGTTTTCCAAAAGTTTGTGGGTCTTACCTTAAAGCTTGGAAATTCGCTGAAGTTTGGAGAGCTCCCATGAATTTCGTAGGACTACCTGTAGTTCAATCGACTTCTCGGAAGTTCTAGGAACTTTTTTGAGCTTGGAGAACTATGTTAAGTTCAGAGGACTTCCCAAGAGTATTGAAGACTTCTCTGAAGCTCGGAAAAAATCCATAAGTGTCATAGGATCATCCTTGAGTTTTAAGCAATGCCTAAATGTCGTAGAAGTTACATTAAATCTGTAGAAAATTCTGTAAAATTCGTAGTTATTTCCCAAAGATTAAAGGACTTCCCTGAAGTTCGTAAGAATTGTAGAACTTCTTTGAAGGTTCGGAGAGATTTCCTGACGGTCGTAGGTCATCACAGTAGTTCACAGGATTTTCCTGAAACTTGTAAGACTTTCCCGAATTTTGTAGAACTTGCATGAAGTTCGAAGGCCTTATCTGAAGTTTTTAGAAATAGAACTTTTTTATTGAACATGTTGAATAGGTACTTCAAAGTAGTTACGCGTCGGCACTGCTTAAGTCTGCTATCAATTATGCACAAATCATACATGCAATTGATTCGAGACAAAAATTAAATTAAAAATAAATACAAAATATATTTACTAAATTCTCAGGGTAAATTTTGTTCATCAATGTTTAATTGTGTGAAAGATTTAGCTTGAAAAAAATGGTTAGTTTTGACCTGATTATAACAAGAAACTTTGACATACATAAAATTTAAAACCTATTTAAATTATACAAACAAGATTATTTTCCTGGTGGACTTATGAAATTCCTGGTTTTTTTTTCCCGGTTTTTCCTGGTGAAAATAAATTCCAGACTTTTTCCCAGTTTTCCTGGTTTTCCTGGTTCACTTGCCACGCTGCAATATGGTCTAAATATTGCACTACCAGGAAAAAAGCATTTCAAAGGAATAAGAACAAACTTCTGAAGATGATTTTGAAGTTGCCTCCCTGGTTCAGTACTACCGAGGTACATAGAATTTCGAATGTTAAGACTTTTGAACAAATGTCCAACACAATGATTAATAATTTCAGGCAAAAATCGTTGCAATCCTCAATTACAACGATTAATTCCCTTTATATAAGTTTTTTGTTTGAAGATGTCTAACGTTATACTGACATGCAGGAATAGAAAACCTTTTTAAATTACTGAATTTCCAAAGCAAAAACAATGTAAACACACTTAGATATATATCATAACAATTTAGGCTGGTTAAGTTACTGTAGTAGCTGGAACACCTAGGTTAAAATGAATTGTAATTAATTTTGAATTTGGAACAAATAAAGATCTTTCGTATGTTACTAATTTGACTAAAATCCATCCTTTAGGAAAAAAAAAGTTGAAAATCGAGCGTTTTACTAAAATTACTCAAACTTCATACAGGCTTTGCCAATAAAGTCCAAAACTATACCGAAAAATCAATAACTAGTTGTTCAACTACCAGCCAAAATTTCAAAAATCTATCTAAAGACTAACATCATTGTTCACTTCCGCAACAGTTGTCGCCAGTAAAAAAATACGACGGTTTATTTTGTATGCAGAAAACCGAAAAATGTAGATTTTTACTAAATTAGAACCTATTTCGAAAAAAAAAGATTGTAAAGATGTAGCCTTTATTTTTACCGAATTTTTTGCTGTTAGAATTCGATATTTTGAAAAGGAAGATGACGCCATGCTACCTACAAGTAGCGGTGAGATTAAAACTCATTAAACATGTGTTTCAAAGCATTGCCCATTCAGGTGTACGCTCAATTTTGCGGCACACTGTATGTATCTCTATAGCTACCGTCCGTGTGCTCTGTTCTGTGCTGGTGGTAATCTTTTGGGAATGGACGAACTCTCTCGCGCGCGCCCGAGAATTTTGTCGTCCGTCGTCGCCGTTGTTATTGACATCGAATCGGGAGACTAGCCGAAGCAAAATCGCTGGCTGGCTGGCTGGCAATCACATGCGCGCTCACAACACGACCGCGATCGAGAATGTGTGTTGCTTCTTGGATGGAACAGGAGCCCCACTGGGCTGGTTCACCTCCCCCTACCCGTCGTCATTTCGTTATCTTTCACACTGCTTTTGTTGTGGTGGATTTTTTATCATTCCCTTGCTGGCAGTGTGGCACATATGTGCAAGTGAGTGTGGCTACAAATACGTCACGAGATTTGCATCTCACCACAGAGTGGCAGCGATGTCAGACAGTTTTATGTTTTGCTATAAACTATATTTCAGTGCCAACATTTCAAAGGGACGTAATTGTATTTGTAAACAATGGCTTTAGCCGTCGATTTCTCGCGAATAAAAGCTCACTCATGAAAAATAATGACACCAGCAGGTAGAGGAATGTTTCCTTTACCAGCTAGCATTGTTATTTTGGAAAGGTAAGATTTCATTCGCGAGAAATTTACGGCTAAAGTTATTGTTTACAAAAGCAATTACGCCCCTTTGAAATGTTGGCACTGATTTTTTGTAGGGGAATTTACGTATTCTCGTCAATCTAAGCAGCGTCTGCACTTCTACTAGCATTTTCTCAGCGTCACGCACATATATGATGTGTCTGTTTGTTTACATTCATCTGCTGCTTGCTTCTCTATCCATTCCAATCGACAGAATTTTTCAAAACGTTTTGAAAGCGTTTTTACAACGCTCCAAACTTCTCAGGTGAGTGTGACTATTGTCGGCAGTCTCTTTTTCTTCGACAACCTTCCCATTAGAACTGCGTGTTAACCAGCTGTTCTATTATCGGCAACTCGAAATCAACCTCATTTTGTAGTGCGTATGCTTTATTTGAAGAAAAATGAAGCATTACTGGATTGCTCGATCGTTCAAATATAATCAGATTGAAGCTGAAAGGCTAAACAATCGTTTGGACACATTCAGGGAAGTGCGTTGATGGGAAAACATAGTGAAATTAACGTTTAAATTTTGGTTGCCGAAAACAGTCAATGGGTGCCGAAGCCAACATTTACCCTATCTCTTTAAAAATCGAATGGATTTATCTCAAATAATTTCTTGCTTTGTATCACTGACAAAAATTGTTAGCACACATTCGAACACTTAAAGCCAATTACCGAAACATTTGTTATTCAAATAACCGGTGGCGTTCTGTACCCAGTGACAATCGCGAAGAAATCTCAGCCTTTCATAGTGGAACCTACTCTCGACTACTAGAAATGCACATAGATAATGACAAACTGATTGTGGTTTACCTGGAGGAACGTTGCGAAACTGGGGTGTCTTCTAGGCAAGGACGGCGCACGTCGAGCTTATGAAACTAATTCATTATGATAGACATGACTGTAGTACTCCATAGATCTAGTACCAAAACAAGACAGAAGCTCCATGACCTCGGTAAAGTTCTTTAGTCAGGGTGGCGGCTGAATTTCCATTTCAAAGTATCGTGTAGAACCGTTTAACCACTCGTAGGGGACCTGATTTAAAACCTACTTTGGAATTTCTGCTGTATAAAATTAAATGACCTTCCACGCTTCCAAGCAAATCTTTTTTTTTTTTTGCTAATGGACAGCTTAGCTGAAATAATCCCATTGTGAATTGTCTTTCTTACTAGATCTCTCCCAACCAGAAAGGAATAACTAAATTATAACATCATTATATCAAATTCTGTTATTAATAACAAATCTTGAAATACCGGGACGTGAAAAGAGTCATCAACACAATCGAAGCAAAATCAAAAGTTATTTTGTTAGCAGGCAGGGCAAATCTATTTATTACGTTACGCTTCAAGCAGGGAGGAGGCCGTGCGTAGAATTCTTTGACACGCTCTGTAATTCACCCAGAAATATAGCTTGCATTTAATAATGGATCATATCATGCGATTGTTTTGTACATAGTGCATAGAAATAAGATGTTCTAGTTGAAGAACGTCGAGATAAGAAGATTTAATTTAGATGCTAGGCCTAATAAATCTAAAATGTATTGCTTATAATCTTAAAAACTCTGGTAGAAGGATGCTCCAAATCTACTCCACTATGCCATTATTTATAATCAACTCTGAACTGAAATTTCCTGGTTTAGATGCTCCATTGAATTGAAGAAATCAACATTCTATCTCATCAACATAGTTCATAGTTCATAGCGTTGCATGAACATTTCTAGATAGAGCTGGAATTAGGACGTAACAGCCTTTGTAAACAATGACTACTCGATGGTGATGTCGATTTGCCATGGAGAGCCATGACTTCCGAGAAATCATCGAGAGAAGTCATTGTTTACAAAAGCTGTTACGCCCTAATTCCAACTCTATCTAGATTTTTTTTTTAAATTAATTAGGGTGGTTTAAAAAAAAAGTAAGATGTTGTATCCAAGACACGACCATAGATTTGACGTTGGATTACGATTCTGTGAGCATTTATAGACATTTAGTTAGGGTGGTTCTAAAAAAAACAGTTTTTTGCTCTATCTTTTTTATTTCGATTTCATTTTGAATAAAAAGCTATTAAGTTTTAATTTTGAAAAGAGACGACCTCCATCGCCCCTAAGATTTTTGCTTGTAGTGCGATGTGGCAAACAAAAAATATCTAATTTAAGTACAATGTTAAACATGATTTAAAAATCATATTATTTGTAACGATCTTAAGCTTGACAAACAACTGCAAACAATGAAGTCCTTTCAAAAGTTGATAAATCTGTATAAACTATTAAAAGTTCCCTAAATTCTAGTTTAGTTGAGCCAATTTTGAAGTTTTAAAAAACATATAACAGGGCTGGTAGTGGGTATGTTATGTAATAGAAAAATTACGAAAATAGTAACCAAATAATGACTTTTAAACAATAAAAAAGTGACCAATAGTGACATTTATTGATCGGAAGGATATGGTTCCAATCATCCGTTATTCCGGTATTTTTCGTGCTTTTTTTTAAACAAAACAAATGATTTAAGGATCACATAAATTTGTTATAGAAAAATTAGTATGAATTGAATAAGCAAGAGCACGTTCCAATTCTAACCTCCATTTCCTCACTCTGCAGATCACGAATGTTGGCTTATTACGGGTGTCACTTCACGGTGAAAACGAAGTGAAGTGACCAATTGTCACTCAAGGTGAAGTGATTGCCGTTTAAATCAAATTGGAATCACTTCACCGTGAGTGATAAGTTGTCACTTCACCCTGAAGTGACATCGGTAATAAGGGCCGTTATTAGATCGCGAAATTGAGGCACAGAGGAAAATGTTCAAAGTACCGATTTTAGACATGTTTTTTTATTTTTATTTTTTTTTTATTTTAGGGCAGCAATTTTTGAAGATCTAGGATATTTATGAAGCGATGCATTGAATTCCAGTCTAAAATGTACATAGATCTAAGTTAGCGATGATCCTTCTCTTCTTTGTAGTCGCTATAACGAACTAGTCGCCTTTTATTTTGCTTATTCCTCCCAAGAATAGAATCTTCTGTAACACCTGAAACATAGAAAAAGAATCATAACTCTGGGAACTAGACAACTTTTCTAGATCGCAGTTTAATAAAAAACGACAAGGGACAGCCCTATGGGGTTGTACGCAATGGTGACGTAGGACTACGTGGTCTTATACAATAAATCTTATTTGTTAACTGCAACAGGAGCTTGTGTTTTGTGTAGGAATAGTAATTTGAGCTGGGTTCGCTCTGTTTATAATCTCAATTTTCAATAGTGACATTTTGAAAAATGATGAAGTCCTGAATTTTACAGATGCGTAGAAATATTTATGATCGATTGGTGATAAAATTATTGAAATTGCTTCAGGGGCAGCTGAGTTATTAACGTTCAAAATCTTTCATAATTTTGTTACATATTCCATTTTTGGTTTTCACAAAGTGTACCCCCATATAGAAATCACAGGCGTAGTCCTACGTTAAAAATCTCATTATTATGACACGACGAAAAATTTTCCCAGATGGAATGATCACGGACATAAAACAAATTTGAATGCGACTAGGACTTGAAATATCGATCGTGAAAAATTAGAGATTTATGTATACATTTTAGAGTTTTTTTTAAGACTTGGAACTGGAATTTATGTTTTTGTATTACCGGATTTTTAGAATGGAAAAAACTCTATATAATTTAATTGGCTTAAAAAGGAACTCAAGAAACTGTGACATGATTTTTTTTTCGATGCTTGGACAAATACTAAAGCTACCGGGGGTCAAAGATTATTCAATTTTCTGACCTTTGAACAAAAGTCGAGAGCTTGAAAAAATGCCTAGACCATTTTTTGACATTATACATTGAACGAACGGGAAAGGTATTTTCTCCTGAAAATTCAGGTGACCTCTTCAAAATAGGAATCCACGTAGGTTCACGTGCCACAAAAAAAATTCAATGACATGGTAATGAATTCCACTGGATTCACTTGTCCAGTCCACATGTCATGCTGATGAAGGTTAAGTGAAATTCACGTAAGTTTTTCGTGATTTCATGGTAGGAAAATTTTCTCGTCGTATTCGTAATTCAAAAATGGCGATAGAAGAAAGTGTGCATTGGTCGTTGTTGGACGAGTTAGAATTTCCAGGCTTCAGCGTAAGTTTTAAAATGTTAAATAAATTAACATTAATTTATAAATTAAAAATTAAATTACAGAATACGGGAATGGATATTTCGACGTGCTAACAACTTCAACTTCGAGATCATCAGTGCCAATTATAAAATAATGTAAATTAGTGAATTTTCCTAGAATGCAATCATTCAATGACTCAAATAAATCGAAATATATATCTATAGTCTATCACTAATTTACTTTATCATTACTAAAAAATCCAGTAACATTTACTTGCTAATTCCCGTAACTTTTAAGTGATGCCAATTTGAAGATCATCGGAAAGTCCAATAAAATTTACGTGAAAATCAATTGATTTCTATGTGAATCACTCAAATGTAATCTCTCCCCCAAAACACGTAATATTCAACTGAAAAGTATGATGGAAAATATCTACGTGCTTATTCAGGTGAATTTTGCGTTACTTTTTTTTGCAGTGTAGGCTTGGACAACTTTCAAGATCTCAATGTAAAATAGCCGGAATATTTGGTCTAAAACTCTTTTCGAAACCTATATATGATATGTCTATGACAATTTCAAGATAAAAATAAATAAAATATTAGATTTCGTGAACAGTAAACGTTTCCATATGTTCGTAACTCTTCTTGTCAGACTTTACTCTGAGTTTTTAAAGTGAAATTATTTACTCTCAACATTGGTCGTAAAAAAGTGACTTTAGCGACTAAATATTAAGGAATAGTGACTTTAGTGACTTTTTGATGAAAAAAGTGACTTTTTAGTGACCGACTTGAAAATAGTGACCAAGTCACTAAAAAATGACCTGCTAGCAGCCCTGCAATGGCTCTCAGAACGACAACCATAGAACCACATGACCACCGTAGAACCGGTTCCGGCATAACATCAGCGAGAAATAGATTTTGGCTTAGATTCTTCCTATTTGGATTAATTTGATCTGCTAAGACATAGCTAAAATAAGTGTAAGCTAGGAATTAAATGATATGTCTGCTCTATCAGTAGGGTCACGTTACCTCAATTTTTGCCCCGTAGCGTGGGAAGGTCACCTTTACGTGGTACGTTACGGGATGTAAAATCTACCACCGATTCCTAGTCCTGACTACTTCAAACTAGGAAACTAGTAACAGGATTTCTCAGTAATCAAAGGAACACATCTTAGTCGTTGTTACTGTTTATGCCTTATTGATAGTGACTCGGCTTTGTCCATCGAGGATGATCTTGAAACAAGGAAAACGTGAGTTAGTTAGTCTTCATCTAAGTGATTTGTTCGTTCCCTAGTTTAAAGTGGTTAAGGCTAGGGTTCTGATGCATGGTCATTATCGGTGTCATTGCTTAATTTTGTTGTTAAGAGATCCAATTTTGACTGACAGAGGGTGCTCTCTCACTCTTCGAAGGAACCTTTCAATTAGAATCGATTCCTTGCGATGAAGGCAAAAATGACAACTGTATCAAAACTGAATACTTCATCATTTCTCAATAGTGATGGAGTAATACGACATGCACTAAACTAAGGACAAGGGATATACTACAATAGATCAAATTACTGGTCGCAGTGGTTTTATGCCCTCACTTTTTACCTGTTCAACAACTATGCAAACGTAATTTAGAGACAATCTACAGTAGTTTCCTAATGTTCTACGTAGCCCATGCGCTTTTTCAGTGGTCTCCTTGCACCAAAGTATACCTTAAACATCCATCTCGAAAATGGATGAGAAAGATTTGGAATTGAGGTTATGTGAAAATATTAAAAGATAAAAATCTGATGCGCGAAGGGGCTAACAAAATCGGGTTATTACTGTATATGCAAATAGATCCCAAAATTCATCTTCTTGTTTCACTTATTTGTATCGAATTAAAACAACATCTTTCTGCTTGTTTACATTTTGAGACTTGTTCAACAGGTAGATTGAGGTTAGAGTGACGCTGTTATCGACGCTATTAAAAATAAATAAGTATACTTCAGATATATTAAGCAACAATTTTCCAGAAGCAGTGTTGGCAAAATCAGAAATCAATTGATATTTTTCCACTCTCATGCGCTCGCAATATCACGCGTGATATTGGAACAAAATATCATGCTTGATATTGATTTTACAAGCTCCTTTGATATTGCAAGACTATTCACAACGTGCAAAAGTCAAGCTGAGAGTTGACTCTACACAAAAATGATTCCATTACACATCGTTTTCTTAGAAAGAGAAAGCATAGTTTGCTATCACTTTTTAATCTTTACCGATGGCCAGCGTTGCCAGTATTCCAGATTTATCTGAATTTTCCAGATTTTCGGTCATCCGGCCAGATACACAGACAGATCACGTATATTTCCAGATTTTTAAAATATGTTCCAGATTTTCCCAGATTTTTCAAACATGTTGCTTTAAAAATATCATTGCAATAGATTTAAACTCTAATCAAAAAATAAAAACTGCTTCTTTAATTATTAAAGGCCATAAACGTTGGAAATCATTACAATATCGTACATTCAATTGTTACAACATGTTTGCATGTTAATGGGTTGCAGAATCATGAAAATGGAGCCATTTTCTAAAGATTATTCGCTGAAAAAAATCTTCAAACTTTTATAAAATAGTGGGCCTGAATGTTTGTTTAATTGGAATTTTTATATATTTTATATATTTAAAAAAAATCAGAATTTCAATATGGAGGAATTTTCGTATTTTTTTTAATTTAGAGAAATCGAAAACTGTTCAGGATTGAAAACAATAAATTCAGCCTTGGAAAATTAGCAAGGCATTTGAATCTAGACAACCACCAGGACTTTGAAGTATGTTTGTGAGACTTTTGAGGATAATTCATAAGGAAAATTTGAAAGGCATCTGATAATTTTTAGCATTTTTTTAAAGTACCGGTGAATATCGAGTTACAGCAGTCTGAATTTCTTTAGAATTCTGAATTGCCCTAGAATTTCAGAATTTTAAGGTAATGTTGAAAATAGTTTACAGTGAAGTGTGAGGCAAATTCTTTGCGAAACCAAAGGAGAATTTCAAGTTGATTCTGAGTAGAGTTCCATCAATCTGAGTAAGCTTCGTGGTCGTGCTGTGTCACCCGTCCTTCAGGCGTATTGTGTGTGCCACGAAGTGAGAGTTAGATTCCCGCTCCATCCAGTGGAACTTTTCGCAACCTGAAAATTTCCTTACTGGTCTACTGGGTGTGGTGTGTTGTCAGTTTTCAGTCTGTGCAACCTCCGGTTGAAGACAGTGTCACTTGTCTTTTAAAAACTCTGATGACAATTGCATGGAGATTTTGTGAAGAATGGAAATAGAATTCAGAAGAGAAATCAAAGCATGTTCTTATAATGAAACTTAAGGAGTATGCTGATACGAATCGTGAGAATAATTTCAATGGAATTCTGTTCAATGTTTTTATGGAGATTCATTTTTATAAAATTTTAAGAAATTTAATCGGAATTATGCCAAAAGAACATCTGGCAATTTCTGAGCTATTTTGGCAAAGTATTTGAGTACTAAGCAAAAACTGAAAAGGTTTTCAAAAAAATCCGACCTTACTTACGAAGCAGCTCAAATGGAATTATCGTATAAGTCTGAGAATAGTGTGACGGTCATTCTGAAGAGTGTGACAAAGAAATTGAGGGAGTTCTGGAATCGGAGAGTGATTTATAAGAGATAACAAGGGAACTCTTTGAATGTTACTGAAAATGTTTGGATATTATCAAGATTATTTTAGGGGAATCCAGAAAAGAAATATGATGGAACTCTGATGAACTCCGAAAAAATGACGAAGATATCCTGTAAAGAGTTCCATGTAAATTCAGACTAACAAAAAGTTTCATGATCTGGGACCCAGGAAATATATAAATTCCGCTTTCAGACTTTCATTTTAGTTATATAATAAAATTATTCGTAATATTAATGCAAACAGTTGAGTTACCTGTAGTTTAGGTAAACTGTGTGTGAATACCTCGATGTTAGGCTTTGATTTTCCCCTTCAGCATGGTGAATTTTACTTTAAAATAAAATTGCCTACTGCCTACTATGATGTCAAGAATTACATTGTAAGTCTGATCAACCTCAGGGTTGTATTAGAATTATTTAGAACTATTAAAATCTTTAAGACATATTATGGTACTGCATCAAAAAGTAAGGACTACATCTACTATTAGTTTAAAAAAATCCATCCCATCAAAGTTGCTTGATTCTTTGCTTTTCATTATTTAAAAAAAAAGTTACAATTTAAAAAGAAATTCTAGAAATATTTTCTGCTGTATTTCACCAACGATTTAACTCAATTTTTGAAATGCTGCGCAATGGATATTCAAACATTTTGGACACACTGTGTCAATACTTTTCTTAACTTTTGGAAGATTTAAGCAATGCTAATAAGTTATTTGTTTTATCTAATTTATTTAAACATGTAATTCATAAACATTCTGGTACATTGAATAAATTCAATAATTCAGATGATCATACTGACCGAATTTTACAAGAGATTGGCACATCACTTTGATTTCAATAGCATTATGTTAAAAACAGGATTTTTTTTTAGCCTTCCAGATTTTTCCAGGTTTTATATTTTAATTGGTCCAGATTTTTATGAAAATGACCTGGCAACGCTGCCGATGCCAAGCGCGAAGGGACTGCTGCAAGCCATTATGGAAGTTTCGGTTGCATTCGGGTGTAAAGCAAAAATCATTAAACTCAATCTCACCACAGTTTGGTGAGATTTGCAGTTGGTGAGTTTTGTTAGCTTGATATTCCGAGCTGCGATATTACAGCTTGCAAAATCAACCGCAGTTGTTTGCTTGTTGATTTTTGTCTACGAAAATCAAGCTTGATCTTGGGCGTTGATGAGATTTGATTTTTTGATATTTTCAATAATACCTATATTCATCTGGCCATAATCCAAAAATTAATAACTCAAATGAAATTCTTTATACAGCAAATAGATAAGTTTGTCGATTAGTGGAAAAAATTTGGATAGCGTCCAATAATTGGTCTGCTTACTGTCGTTCAAGGATGCTATCAAATTCTACATTAAAATACCTTCAAAAAGATGGGTCAAGATAACTAAAAGTTTGTTTTTTTGTGGAGTAAAATCTTCATGAAAATTAAATTTCTAAAAATCCAAAAATCTATGGTTGTAGCCCAGAAAGAACCAAGTACTTTTGAGCAAAATCCAAAAAGGCATTTTCCTAGAATATCAAAATGATCGTTTTGGCAAAGGGTGGTGGAAAACAGTGACATCGACATCAGGTGGAATGACCCATTAAGTATTCAATTATTATTCTTTTGACCAAGTGCAAATTTCAGAAGCTAAATTATTTGCAAAAATAACAATTATGGGTCAGCTAAGAATAATTATGAATCATTAAGTTCAGTGCAGGAATGGCAAATCATTTACATTCATTTGCCTCTAACTTTTTTCACCAACAGAATTCCGTAAAATGATGTGCAAACTTTTTTTAGGTTTTGATATTAGCTAAAGCTTTTGTGAAAAACTTAAATCTGTATCTCTTATATACACTGAAAAATAATAACAACTTCTGCCCACTCTAGTCATGCGTAAGAGGTACAGATTTGAGTTATTGACAAAAGTTTGAGCTAATATCAAACTCAATAAAAGCTAAAAACATCATTTTACGGAATTTTATTGACGGAAAAAGTTAGTTGACATAAATTGATGTAAACGAATGCACAAAATGAATGTAAATGATTTCCCATGCCTGGTTCAGTGTGTTAGTCAACTGGAAGTAAAATCCTCAAATGTGGAGTAATTGTATAAAATATAGAAAAAGTAAATGACATTATCGAGATACTACAAAAATTAAATTTTCATTACTTTTCTAAGCTCTTATGTTTGCAAAGCCCCAGAACTTACTGAGCAACTTAGTCATGGAATATGTTTATGGTCAAACGCCCGAACGCTACTGAGTTGAATGGGTCGTTAGACCGAATTGTAAAGAGAGGGAGAATTAATCAAGAAATTTTTTAGTAAAGAAAGGGATGTAAGTGACTTTGATCGATTCTCTTCATCGACTTTCTCTTTCGTTAATAATTCAGCTCCAAACACATTCCTTGATTTGTGTGCCAATCTGGATGCTAGATGAGAACCTCCTTTATCAAACTATGTGGCAGAAATAGCGCAAAATCTGTTTATAAAGAATCGATCAAAATCACTTACACCCCTTTCCTTCTAACTCCCTCATACGAGTTCTAGGGAATATTATTGGAGATCTCGGAGTAATAAATTGTTTGCCCCGTAACGTGGGTAGATCACCTTTTCGTGGTACGTTACGGGATGTAAGATCTACCACCGATTCCTAGTCCTGACTTCTTCAAACTAGGGCAACAAGTTTTTTTCAGTAATCAAAGGAACACATCTTAGTCCTTGTTACTTTTTATGCCTTGTTGATAGTGATGTCCTCGGGTTGCCTGGACCGAGGATGATCTTGAAACAAGGAAAAAATGAGTTAGTTAGTATTCACCTATGTATGTGATTCCTAATCTTCTATTCGTTGTTCCCTAGTTTGAAGTGGTTATGACTAGGTTTCTGATGCATGGTCATTATCGGTTTCATAACTTGTTTTTGTTGCTAAGGAATCCAATTTTGACTGACAAAGGGGCGCGCCTTTGGAGGGTGTTTCAACACTCCGAAGGGTATAAATAGCGGAACCTTTCAGTTAGAATCGATTCCGTGCGATGAAGGCAAGAATGACAACTGTATCAAAACCGAATACTTCATCATTTCTCAATAGTGATGGAGTAAAACGACATGCACTAAACTAAGGACACAGGATATCCTACAATAGATCAAATTACTGGTCCCAATGTTTTTTTTTTTTTTTTTTTTTTTTTTTTTTCTTTATTTTAGAGATTTTTAGCCATAGGCTAGTTTATCTCTTAAGGTCGGTCGCAGTGGTGTTATGTCCCGAAGAGAGGAAAAAAAATAAATTTTTTGAACACTCCGTAGTTCGTACAAACGAAAATCTTAATAATGGGATTGAGAATAAAGAAAGAGAGAAGGATTAGTAATTTTCATTTAATTTCACTAACTTGTTTGCTTGTCTTTGAAAGATACGCGTATTTCGTCTACAATGTGCAGACTTCTTCAGTGTATTGTACTAATACTCGACTGAATGAAAAATTTCGAAAATTCTGAGGCTACGACATTTATAAGAAGCATTTTTATATGATTTTTATTTAAAGATTGGGATTTATAAAAAAAAGGATTGGATTAGAAAAAAAGGGATTGGATTTTCTTTTAAATATGGGATGAGGGTACGAGCAATTTGAGAAAAAATCCGCCACAAATCCACGCTAGCTTTAAACTAAAAAAGCACCAAATCCACAGCAGAACAAATATGATAAACAAGTTCGCACCAAATCCGTGTCTGAATCTGATAACAAATCCGGGCCAAATTCACAAAAATCGCAAAAGTCACGAAATCCGCGTTGTTGTAACATCCCTGTAATGGGATTGAAATGTAGAACTTTGTGGAATTTACAAGACTCAAATTAAAAAAAATATACTATTTTGATCCTGGAAAGCTTCAAGGCCGGCAACTTGGAAGAATGTTTAGGGCTCCAACAATTAAAAAAAATCTTCATAAATCTGAGGAGAATAACTATTGAATTTTTGAGAGCATTTAAAAGGCATTTAAGTGTTAATTCTGGCAAACATTCTAAGGGACTACTAACCAGCATTGCAAGATAATTCTGAGAATTGTGGAATTGTGAAAATAACTTTAAGGAAAATTCAAGATGCTAATAATAGCTTATATAAAAACCTACAAAAGCTTTATAAATCACTTCACGGAATTCTGTTGATCGAACAAGTTAGAGGAAAATAAATGTAAATGAAAGCACTAAATGAATGCACGAAATGCCATGCCTGTTTACGTAGTTCCGTAGTTCGTACAAACGAAAATCTTAATAATGGGAATGAGAATAAAGAAAGATTTATAAAAAAAAAAACTTCAAGACTTCGAAAAAGGTTTGGCTTTTCTTTTAAATGTGGGGTCAGGGTTGATTCGAGTAATTTGAAAAAAATCCGCGCCAAATCCATGCCAACTTCAAACTAAAAACGCACCAAATCCACGGCAGAACGAATCTGATAAGCAAATCACCAAACGACAAATTCGCACCAGAACAAATATGATAAACAAATTCGCACCAAATCCGCATCTGATCTGATAATTAATCCGCGCCAAATTCGCGAAAATCGCAAAAGTCACGAAATCCGCGTTGTCGTAACAACCCTGTAATGGAATTCACAAGATCCCAGATTTTAAAAAAATCACTATTTTGATCCTGGAAAGCTTTCAAGGTCGGCAACTTGGAAGAATGTTCAGGGCTCCAACAATTAAAAAAAAATCTTCAGAAATCTGAGGAGAATAGCAATTGAAGTTTTGAGAGCATTTAAAAGGCATTTAAGTGTTGATTCTGGCAAACATTCTAAGGGACTACTAACCAGCATTGCAAGATAATTCTGAGATAATATCCTAAGAAATTCTGAGATGAATTCCAATGAATTTCTGTGGAGAATAATGGACGTTTTGAATTGAATTCTTTGATAATTTTTAGAATAATTCCATGGGAGTTGTGAACATAACTTTAAGGAAAATTCAAGATGCTAATAATAGCTCATATCAAAACCTACAAAAGCTTTATTATTCACTTTACGGAATTCTGTTGATTGAACAAGTTAGAGGAAAATAAATGTAAATGAATGCACGAAATACCATGCCTGTTTACGTCTCAAGCAGAGAAAACAGAGATGATGTTTTTGTAACATAACGTACGAACAAGTTAATAGCATCTGCAATGTTCCAGTTGAAACGCCTAAGTCAAACAATAAGAAGTTGTACTGACCGTAATATTATTTAGATTCATCTTTGCTGATCATAGAACATACCTGAAATCAAAGAAAAATTAAAGAAATAATTAGAAAAAAAGGAATTCATGATTTTGCGTAACTAAATGTAAACCTGAAAAATCAACAAACTCCAAACGAAAGACCTGCAACAGTCAAAACAAATTGATTAGGTACGTTTCAATTACATCCACTCTTCTCACGAAACTTTCCGCGTAGGAATATTACAGTCCCTTGCTCCCTCTTTCACAGTCAATCTCTATTCTATCAACCTACGACATCGTCGTCATCGCATTCGAATGCACTTGCTCCAACTCTCCCAGCACTCATCGAATTGATGATGTCATAACAGAACCACTTCTGTCGGCTAGCAACATCACAAACCCCTTTCAAACCATTCTCCACACCACGCTCTGAGGAGGGGATCAATCGATGGACAAAAGGAAGTTCATTGCATACCACGTTTTGGATGTTACCACCGTTCGCTCACGGCCAGAATCCGGACGAGTAGAGAACAGGTTACTAATAGATGCACATTGCACTAGAACCTACTATAATGTGTTGTACTACGTGGAAGCGTTCGATCAAGATGACGGATTCCAGTTTGGTTGTACCCTGCACCGAAGATTGATAAGACAAGCGCCACGAGATAGAGAAAGCCCATCCCGTCTACTCTATTAAGTAGTGGCCCCCGAACGAGCAGCAAAAGATAGATTGGCCGATAGCTAGCAGCAATGTGACATGACAAAGCTGTCAGATCCAGTTTTCGCCCTGACACGAACCTGAGCGCCTTGTACTCCCCAAGCGCATGTTGTTGCTGTTGTTATTGTTGTCTGACGTCGTCGTTCGTCTCGATCCATCCAAGCGCGTCCATTGAGATGGACTGCCGCTGATGGCCGCCGCTGCTGCTGCTACTGCTGCCGGTGCGGTGCGTTCAAGTGTTCAAGAACTTGCTTTTATCGCTCACTTTACTTCTGGTTCAGGCTGTTGTCATCATCAAGCGTCGTCGTCGTCGTCGTCGTGGTGGAATCGCTGCGCTCGATTGTCTTGGTCAACACGCTCTTCTTCTCAATCTCCCCCATGTCCATTCACGGGTTCTTACTCTTGTTCGGATTCTTCCACTTGGAGCGATTTCAGACTCATTCCGATGCCATAATTTGCTGTGTATATTTGTTATACTTGTTTTGATTATTATTTGAGCAGCGCACCATCAACACGACACACAGCGAGAAGTCCCTCCGGGAAGAAAACACCGTCCAGCGACCAACACCACCAACGGCTACTGCGGGATGATAATACTACAATCAGTTCCATAGCCTTTGCTAATCACGCATTCCGCGGGCTGTGTGGAGTTTCGAATCTTTTGTTGTAGTGTTCGACTGTGACCGACCATCCCATCCATGCAAGCGGCTGAATGAATAAAACGTCACCATTGCGTTTCACCCGCAAAAAAAAAAAAAAAAACGTGCGCGCTCGTGCGAAATTGGTTCGACCAATGCAGACTTAGCAGAAGTAGGACCAGGCCCCACATATTTGTATGCTTGGTGGCTTTTATCGCCGCACTAAAGTCGCTATCAAAAAGTTTATTGCAGTTGAACGGTACGCCCCGTCGATGAAAGGCTTCCCGGTCGTTCCGCGCCCCTTTCCCCTTGTTGCGAGGAACGAGAGACAGAGGGAAAGGGAGCGAGAGACTGAAGAACGGTGTAGCTGTACAATGGTAGTAGAAAGGCCTATCCCAGCTATAGTCCGCGTTAAATCGATCGAGTTTTTGATGGATTTTTTATTTTGTTTTGAATTTTTTTTTTTTTTGCGAACGAAGGACGACTGCGAACTGTTAGTAGAGACCCGTAAATGTCAACTGTTACATAATTATGCGGTGAATATTAGTTGGTTGATCACCCTGTTTTCGGTGGGGTCTATACATAGTATTTACCACTACTATAATGGGGTTCACGGTCATTTGGTCCACGAGACTAACAGAGTCAACATAGTTTTTGAGTTGGGTACAATCTTACGGGTGGGAGCTAGGGGCAAGTTTGGAAGCATACTTGTCTGGCTCTTTTGAGGAATTTGTTGATTTGTGAAATTTATCTTGCAGGAGAAGAGGGAGATACTTGGATGAAGAAGGAGAATAGCGGTATTTACAATATTCCAGGCTATCGCGCATATTTCTCATCCCGTGATACCTCTTCAGGTGGTTTAGCTGTATTTATAAAAAGTTCTTTGGATAACAAATTAATAGATAATCAAACAATCAATGGCCTGCATTACGTCCATTTAGAGATCAAGCACCGGGGCCATATGTATAACGTTATTGGTATTTATCGCCAACCTTCGTTTGACTACAACGAGTTTCAGAATATTTTAGTCTAAACCTTTTTTCATTGTTGGTGATGTAAGTGTCCCAATTAATCTGCAAAAGAATAACGTAGTAGTTAGATACAAAAACTTATCTTACGGCTATGTAAGCACCAATACCTGCAAGTAACAATATTTTAAATCATTTGCAGAATTATACTATTTTCAGTGATATTAGCGACCATCTTCCTAACTCCCCGTGAGTAATGGAAAGAGGCAACAAGAACTGAGAATGGACATTATCGATCGTGTTAAATGATCTTCAAATTACTAATGATGTTGAAGCTACTCTAAATATTCTATTTGAAACCTATAACAAACTGTTAACTGAGTGCACCAGATCATTCACTAAAATTGTCAGAGTAAAAGGTGAGCATTGCCCTTGGATGACAAATAGCATTCGATAGTCCTGAGACTCGCTAGTGCGAACGAAGTTAGCATCTTACTAAGTCAGCTTGATGTTAGGAAAAGCAGAGGGTATGATAATCTTCCGGCAGACTTGATGAAAGCTAACATTGGTCCACTCTCTAAGATTATTGCCAAGCTCTTCAATAGCATAATAGTAACTGGATCTTATCCTAATGTTTTAAAAATCGCTAAAGTCACGCCAGTGTTTAAATCTGGCGACACTTATGACCCTTCTAACTACCGACCAATTTCAACCCTGTCAGTCCTTAATAAAATTTGGGAAAACTTTATTTATCAACGAAAACTAACCGGCTTCTTAACTTTTTGTGTGCTAATTATGTTCTGTATAAATTCCAGCACGGCTTTCGGGAAGGCTGTGGAACAATTACTGCTATTACCGAGCTTATTGATGCGTTGATCTGTGATGTTGACCGAAAAAAAGATTGTTGGGGGCTTATTCGTCGATCTAAATTTGATACCATAAACCACGAAATTCTTCTGAAGAAACTTGGTCGATACAGGATTAGAGGAGTTGCCAACGATTTAATAAAAAGCTATCTCTCAGATCGAAAACGATTTATAGTTAATATTGGAGTTCCTCAAGGAAGTAACATAGGTCCTTTGCTATTTTTGATATTTATCAACGATTTGAGAACATTAAAACTTCTTGAAACACCAAGACTTTTTGCAGACGACACGGCTTTATTCTATCCTCGTTCTAGTATTCAATTTATTGTTAATGACATCGAATCAGATCTGGTTAGTCTTAAAGAATATTTTAACGGCAATCGTCTTTCCCTGAATCTGACAAAAACAAAGTACATGGTTTTCCACTTGTCACGGAAAAAAATCTTGCAATACCCCGTCAAATGTGTCAGAAATTTGTGCATTGAAAAAGTTGAATCATTTAAATACTTAGGGTTTCATGGGACTCTCACTTAAAGCATGTAGCTAGCAAAGTTTCATCTTTATGTGGCCTCATGAAAAGAGTACGCTGTTTTGTGCCCAATGAATCATTGGTGCTATTTTATTACGCGTGTATTCATTCCATACTTCAATACCTAATCAGCGTTTGGGGTCATGCTGCTAAATCAAAACTTAACAAAATTCAATGCAGAATAGATGTAGGGATCACACAGTTTTGCTTTATACTAGTTCATGCCACAGAATTATTCCAATTCTAGGTTTGCGCGATTCTCAAACAATTTTGTATGTGCACAACACGTTACACAACCGTAATTTCCATCACAACATTGAGTTAACCTTCAGAGCACTAGACATGCAAATGAGTTACTGAGGAGTAGAGCATGCACGAACTTGGGTCTAGGTCGCATCACAAACTACGGTCCATTAAAGTTCAATACACTTCCCATCGACTTGAAAGGAATAATGAACAAAAATTCTCTTTAAAAGCAAGCTGAAGCAGTAAATAATAAGGAACGTAAATGAATATCTTCTCTAAAAGTGTCAACCATTTGCATATGTAGATTTTTCTGGCTCCTGCTATTTTTTTTTCCTGCATCATTAATTATAGTTTAGTTTAATAAGTTCAATTATCTACGTTAAGCCACAAATGTTATAACTTTTTAATTTATTTAAAATTTTCTGTTGAGTAAGTGAATCCCACTGGGATTTACATTGTTTTTAATCGTAGTTTTTTCTCCGCGTTTTCTTTGTTTTTTAGTAAGTGTCACTATGGGGCATTTTCATACAACCAGGCGGTCAAAAATATTTCTATCATTTTTTCACAATTTCTGCTATTATTCTTGCTTTGTTTCATCAATATAAGGTGTGCGTTATCACTTTTCAACATTTTCACGAACAACTTTTGAAAAGGGCCTAACTTTTGATTAATTAAAATATAATTTTTACGATTTTATAAAGGTTACAGTTTCAAGCTTGTTTTCAGAGAATAAAATCTATTGAACAAAGACAACCTACCATGGTTTTATTGGGGGGAACACCGTAAAAAATAAAAAATAAACCTTTTTTTTTTGGAAATATGTTTATTTTTTTCAACAAATCTTCTGTAAAAAAAAATACAAAAAGCCATGATACAATAATCAAAATCAAATATGTTTCAACGAATTTCTTTTTACTCCTCTGTTACAATATCATCATGAACAAATTCTTCTTCAATTTCATCGACTGCTTTCATAAGTTCCTCCAAGGCATTGAAGTTATTAGTA
The DNA here is from genome assembly GCF_037179485.1 of Ochlerotatus camptorhynchus. NCBI lineage: Eukaryota > Metazoa > Arthropoda > Insecta > Diptera > Culicidae > Ochlerotatus > Ochlerotatus camptorhynchus. The sequence goes on from NW_027041058.1 coordinate 990,452, forward strand.
TCGACTACTGAATCACTTACAGAATTTTCAAATATCATGAAACTTTTCACGATGTCGGGATAATCCAGGGATACTTTTTTCTGTCGTCTTTTTGCCATCCAAATGGAACTGATCAGTGGGTCCGATTCATTAATGGCACGAATAAAGACATCATGTAAATTTTCTACTCTTAATCGTTTTCTTGCATGATGGGTTCGATATTTTCTTTCAATTGTTTATGTTGACTTTCTGCTGCCTCTTCCGCTAATGAACCAAGTGGTGCTGGTGAATGTATGATTATTTCTCCGGCATGAGCGAGAACTTTATGCACGGTTGCAGGAATTTTGTACCAATCATACAATTTAAGATAGAGCCTATATGGTTCCTTGCAATATGCATCAAATTTTTCCGGGTTTATTCTGCTCTTGGCAGTTAATAGCAATTAATATATTCCGGAATCTGAAAATTAACTCTTGATCAATGTTCAGCACGGAGCTTAAAAGCTTGGGATTTCCAAATGCTCTTCGACAAACGTTTCCTGTAGTACTGGTACCTGCTCCACCCGATCGTGGTTGATCTACTCTTACTCCAAATTTTTCGTAAAGCTGTGTCGTCACATGTTTTTTTCTTTGTTCATATAGTTCTTTGAACGGTTTCGTTACCTTCCATTTTTTGATATCCATTCTATATGCAATATGCAAAAGGCATTCGAAAAATCTTATCCGGAGATATGCCGTAATGCAAGGCTTCTTCGTTTGATATAAATCCTTCCTCGAATTTCTCTGCATCATTCATTACATTTGGTGTTGCCCCACATATTGGACAATTTTGCATCGACGAATTTCCAGTGATATAAGTTAAGACTTTTCCGTCTATCATACTGATGACAAAATCAAAATCAACAAGTATAAACTTGTCGTTTGAGAGTTCAATTTTCACTGGCGTTAGTTCACTCATTTCTTTTTCTACATCCTGTTTTGTAGCCAGAATAACTTCTTTACTCTCTTTAATGAATTCAAGGATGAATGGCCTACAAAATCGAATACTTTGAGGCATGGGATTAAACCACATAATTTCCTTTCGATCATTGTACATGAACAACTGAATTGGTGTTAAAGTGGACGAAAATACATCTGAATTGTCCGGACATCCTTCTGGTAGCACTTGATGATATTGCGAATATCCAGTTGATCCGTCCATACCCCAGCTACATAGAAGAACCAGTTCCGTAGAAACTAGATCGTTGCTATCCATATACTCGTTGAGCTCTGCATCAATTATTTGGACGATTCGTTTCACTGTATTTTCCATCAGCGCCTGGAGTTTCACTCTTATTTTCAATGCACTTTCTTCGATGAATTCACTAGGAGGGGCGCATATTTTTTTCACTGCTCCGATCACATAGTAAGGTGGAAATCTTGAAGGTGATTCACTATGTATTACTTCGTATTGAAATCTACTCAATCCAGCCTTGATAAGTACACTAAAAGCCTCTTCTGGTGACATCATTCCTCGTTGATCAGTTAGTTGAGCCAGCATGGTTTTAGAGCTTTTCTGTTTTATTTTTTTTTTTAAATATGCCCAATAACTTTAACTAAATTAAAATCCTTTCGATTATAAGCGGTCCGTCTTGCAAATAACAAAGCTTTCTCGATGGTATCGAATTTTGGATCAACTGCTTCTTTATCGATGACGCGACGTTTTCCTCTTTCACTCAAATCCAAGAAAGGTTTTGAAGGTCGTCCACGTTTTGTTCCCGAGGCCGAGGTTGAGGCAACACATTGCTCCTGTTCGATGAATTCCTCGATGCCAAATTCTCCATCAAGCCAATTCCGAAAATACGACTCAAATCGCTCTTTCGTGCGATTAGCTTCATGCCATTTGTTGATGTAACGATTTTATGGATCTTTTCATCGAGACGTTTACGTTTTTCTACCGAGATGTTATAATTTTCACAAATGAATTCAATGGCTCTGTGAACATTGTCACTATGGCTTAATTTTGCGTCTAATAGATTAATAATGGTTCTATTATCCATGCTCACACTTGGTCTCAACCGAAAATTTGAATTACACTGTAGTAGTTTAAATAAAAGCTACACAAAATACACTATGGCTTCAAATTGACACTACAGTAGGTTAAGTACATAATTAAGTATACATTAAACTCATCCGCGCATATGCGTAGGTACATACTTACGCATATGCTTCTATAATCGTCATAACCCAGGTACTTACTTTAGAATAAAGCATAAACGAATGTAGTTTTACGTTTATGATAATGATGACTTCTTTTTGTACAAAAACTTAAGCCCTTTTTAAAAGTTGGTCATGAAATATTCTGAAAATGTTCTTTAACAATATATTTCGACTATACCAACCGAATATAACTCCAAAAGTTGCAAAATAATTGTTGAAAAAGTTTGTACAATTTGAAATCTCCCATAATAACCGAAAATTTTCAAATCGCTTATATTTCCAATGGGGCAGGTTGGGGCATGCAAACTCTTCAGTACTTGTTAGAGTACACTCAAAACTTCATCCAGAGCTGAGAATTAGCCTGGGAATGTGCGAGACTCGAAAGTTTGTGATCAATAAAGTTAAATTTTCATTAATTTTCAATTTTTTTTTTCTATTTTTATTTTTTTTTTTTTTTTGTTTCCATCAAATTTTCAAATGGATTTTATTTTCGGAAAGCTTATTAAATTACCTTTCCAACGATGTATAATGATGTGGTAGTTGTATGATAAATAGTGGATGAAATTTTATTTGAGTGGTAGTGTATTTTTGCGGCAAAATTTGTACTTTTCTTACTCTTTTTTGACTTCGACAACCGATATCTCAGAAACTAAAACTGCTAGAAGCTTGAAACTTTCAGATTCTCTTAGTTGAAATGTTTACTATCGACCAAAAATAACGAAATAAGGATTAGTGAAAGTCGATTTTTTTATTTTTGACCGCCTGATATCTGATAGTGCAGAGGGCTCTCTGTGCGAGCTCCTTGGTATGAGGGTTAGTGGAGGGTAACACAATTATGGAACTATGTCTTCACATGTTACACCTTTATTTTTAAAATTTACGAGTGGGGAAAGGTGTACAGTATTTCAGATTTATAAAACTGAGCCTTTACAGGGACCTTCTTAGAAATCAATGAATATTCGTAGAAGGTAAGACTTAAGAGAACGTCATTTGATTTCAGGAAACTCCCTAGAAGATTTGGGAGCTTTGTAAAAGTTTGGTAAATGTTATAGAATATCAAGGAACTTCATACATCTTCAGAATATTTATAGAACTTTAGAAAACTTTTAAGAACTTCAGGGACTGCGTAGAAGTTCTGGTAACTTTCTAGAAGTGCAACAAATTATCAGTTAGCTTTGAAATCCAGCGAACTTCGTTGAACTTCAATGAACTTCGTAGAATTGCAGGTAATTTTGAAGAACTACAACAAACTTTGTAGAATTTTATTGAAATTTGGAGAAGTTCATTGAAGTTCAGGCATTTTTCTTGACCTTTATTGATATTCTTAAAATTTCAGTGACTTTGGAGATGTTCAAGAGAAATCGAAGAAATGCAGAAGAGCTTCGAAATAATGCTGGAAAACTTCGTAAAAGTGAGAAGCACTCCCTGAAGTGGCAGAAAATCAACGAAATTCTCAAAAGTTTATAGAAATTCAGCGATCTTTCTAGTGAATAAAGTTGAAGTTTGTAAAACTTCGAGATTTTCACAGAACCTTGGGCAACTTTGTTCTACCTTAGCGAACTTCGTAGGACTTCAGAGGTTTGATGCTCAAGGAATATTGTAGAAATTCAGCAAGCTCCTAAGAAGTATTTTTGGAACTTCCCGGAAGTTTTGAAAACTTTATGTCGTACATATGTTGTAAGATAACTAGGGTGAATCCTTCATTAGTCCGAATTGCAAATCAAGAGCAATAAAGGATATAAGAAAATTTATTTGATTTTGAGGCTTTAACATTTACAAGAGGTGAGACAAGTTTACTCTGAGTTGCTTTTTTGCAGCGAGTAACTCAATGTACCTCAATATTTTCTCTGCCTACTCCGTTTACTCTTTTTAAGCATATAAGGGAAATGCAGGTAATGTCAGCCTAAGTGTCCCTAATTTGGGCCCATACATAAATTCAGCAATCGACTAAATTTTAAATAGCAACCAAAAATATCCATTCGTAACGTCCTAATAACGCGTTCATCTCGATAAAATTGATAAATAGCTGATTTTTAGCGATGGGCCCAATCTTAGATCCATAGGCCTACATTAGAGACATTTCCCTTACGTCTCATATTAGACGTCAGTTTTGTTAGTAAATAAAGTAATCCCAAGTGTATTCTGAGCCTTTCGAATAACTGGAATATTATGGAAGAACCTGTGCCGGTGCCTGGTTACTACCAATATCAACCTACACTTCCAACCAACTTTCAGGGTTGTGCTTCCTCCTTAGCAACCAGTCTCAGTCGTCACTCCGAAAGGATCATCTCTGATCAAAAAAGTTCTCCAATATTCGTCTAAACATCTGAAATTCCACCTATAATGCAGCGATCCCATCATCTTACATTTCTCCAGTCGTAACAGCAGTCCTATTGGAAAAGGCATCACCAGTCAATGTGGAAAAGCATCACCAGTCCGATCCTCCGATCCCCTTTCGACTAACATTCCCGTTGGCACCATGGCAAACATCATAGAGTAGTGAGTAATATTTCAACCATGGTCCCTTCAACGGCACCCGCCGCCACAGTTTTCGGTATTGAAAATATCTCCCGGTGGGGCAACAACCAAGTCCAGCTCCGAAGGCACCGCTACAAAACCTTACCCCGTAGAATTTCAGCCAGAGCATCAGTGCAGCCGCTGCCACTGCCGAAGCCGAAGAGGAGGATGACGATGAAGTAGCTGCTGTTTCCGGTGAGTGCGATCCTCTTTTGAACTTCAAACCCATTAACGATCTACCGGACGAAACCGAAGTGAAAACCCGTCAGGAAGACGAGGCACAAATCAAGCTGACAGATTCTCTTCGTCGACTTTCTCCTGGAGACTTTGGTCGACGGCCGCAGCAAAATCTCGGTAGTGTATAGCAAAAACGGGACCGAATCACGACCATCCGGAAAGCCCAGGAAAAGCACCAAAAGCGAGGATGGATGTCCCCCGTCAGCAGAACGGCGCCTTGGTAATTCAGAGCTCGGTTTGCAGTTCCATCCAACGGCAGTTTGTCAAGCGATGGGACGGGATTGCTTCGACGAGTATCGATTTTGAGTATTTGGTCAGGCAGATCGGGTGTTTCTACCACATCAACCAGATAAGCATTCGACCGTCGTAAGTGTAAGGTTGCAACAGGTTCCTTTCACGTTCACGGTTGGTAAGGGTCGAACGAAGGTTATTAAACTGAGATGATTTAAGTGTCTCCGAGTTCCGCTTTTATTGTTGTTTTATTTGACAGCAGCTTTTCGGCTTCGCATGAAGGTGCAACTTCAAATGTTGCTGTGATGCGAAACGTGAGAAAGCAGATGACAGCGATCTTGCTCACTGAGCAATGTGAGTTACTCCAGGTGCCTCAAAAGCAGCTCTGAAATGTCTCATGATTAGGAGCTGTCTTGCCCCCTGAACATTTATCTAGAGTCTTAGGCTGATATTTTTTCGAGATTTATGACATATGCAAATTATCTTGATCCTAGATTTAGATAAGGCTGAATTTTTCAGAATTTAATTTTTGAATCGACTTTTTCCGATGTCAGCAGTTCCACACAGATTCGCAAATCGTTTCGGATCGACCTTTTACGATTATGATGAAACTTTGCACAGTTGTTTGTTATTGCCCAACATGCCATTTTACATATATGGTTCCCTAGTTTTGCACACGACTAACACTTGAAAAGGGCTTATGCAAAAATGATACGCATCAATAGAAAAATATATATCTCGTGAACAATTTGTTTGATCGAGATGGCATCTTAGAACAAGTTGCGGACAAGTATTGTGCCTTCCAAGAAAAAATAAACACTGTAAAAAATTATATTTTTTTATACAAAAAAAAAAATCAAAATTATCAAAAAAAAATTAAATTACTCAAATTGCATATTTTTTTTTATTATTTTTTTGTAGTTTAGATAAAGTAATACCTTCTGACACTGTGCATTTGCTGGGCAAATCATAAACAATAAAGTTGTGAATTATTGAAAAAATAAGTATTTTACAAAATACTACGGATAGTTATCGAAAATCTTTGCAATACACACTAAGATTATTGTTCAACCGGGGACTTAACACTGACTTCAAAGTCGTCGGATAACGTGCACAGATAATTAAACTCGCGGACTTAGACGGTGTAAAAAGTGGACTGTATTTTTCTTCCTAATTCTACAATGTACATGTACAATTAGTCACACGCGACGTGTACTGAAAACGATGTACTCGTACGGAAGGTTTATTGCGAACTAAATTATATGAAAATTCTAGGGATCTACACCACTGCGTGCGATGTTTTTTCTTATCGGTTTGCTACCTACACTCGGCCCTACCGTTGATCGTGAAGCGATCGATATGGTACGGGATAGATTGATAAGGGACATTGGGCAGAATAGGTCAACTATATCTCCTACTGTTCATCTACTCGGGTCACTCATGATCGAGTGAGTGATCTTGCAGTGGTATGGTTTTTTCTAGGTAGATACCCGTGAAAGTGGTGACCGGCGCGAACAATTATTTTACCGAAATCTGTGAAATTTTACCGATATCTAAACAGCTGAACGTCCGGTAAACAGTTCGGTGATTTTTCACAGATTTTCTGTGATTTTTCACAAATATTCGTTAAGTTGAGTTAAGTTGAGTAATTTTAATTTTTTTTTTGGTAATTTTAATTTTTTTGGTAAAGAAAATTATAATTTTTTACAGTGTATATTTTTTCTTGAAAGGCACAATACTTGTCCGCAACTTCTTCCAAGACACAATCTCAATCAAACAAATCGTTGCAAGATATATGTTTTTCTATTGATGCGTATCATTTTTGCATAAGTGTTAGTCGTGTACAAAACTAGGGAATCAAATATGTAAAATGGCATGTTGGGCAATAACAAACAACTGTGCAAAGTTTCAACATAATCGTAGAAGGTCGATCAAAAATAAAAAAAAACGTCATTTGAAATGTTCCATTCCTGCTGATGTGTAATTGTTTGTATTGGCAATGGTTTACATTTTTGCTAAAATTCTGCTATTTTGGATCCTGAGACAAAGTTATAGATGAAAATAATATTTTTCTGGGAAAAGTATACTAAACAACAAAGAAATTAATAATCTAGTACACATTTTAAAAAAAATTAAAAACCCTCTAAATTGCGTGAATAAAAAAAAACACAATCTTAAGTTTGTAGAACAACAACTTTTGGTAAAACTTTCTAAATTTTTGTTAAAACGTTTTTTACGTATATAAACAAAAAAATCGTACCAACAAAAATTTCATCAAAAGTTCTTGTTATACGATTTTTTTCAGTTTTCAAGTGTCCATGGTTATGAACGTTTCAAAATTTTGCATTTTTCATAACCTTTTTTTAAACAAAATTTCGGACAAAGTCATTTTGAGATATGTTTTTTTTTTTATTATTTTTCTTTAAAATAAATTTAAAAACAGTTTTTGTTTTCGGAGACACAGCTTTGCCTCAGACGTCATTTTGATCAGAAATGCCGTTTCCATGCTACAATTTGTTGAAAATTTTCAAGGAAGCCATTTTGAAAATTTTACAAGATGCAATATGGACGAATTTTGGCAGATATGTGAATCATTGGCCAAAACAAACATTTACTCAAAATTTCATACAAATCTAATAAGGTCGATTCAAAAATTAAATTTTTATTTCGCTACTAGCTGAGTGCAGTGCTGTAAATTTTCATATCATTCGATTAAAGATGAACCAATACAACCATTCAATCAATTCTGTGTAAACGAATTCTCACATGACCATAATTTGAAGAGCCCCTTTCTCATTCGAAGCTCATTGTCGCTGTCAATTGAGTCACTCAGTATCATTTGATATACGACAGTGGAGTATGGAAGAAATCCAGCAAAATGGTCCCGAACAGACAAGTCGACCCGATGTCGGATCAATGTAAGGCTAATTTAAGGTCGATGTCGACCCAATGTCGTGTTGTTGTCGGGTCAATTTTGAGTTTATGTCGGGTCAATGTCGGGTCAGCATCGGGTTGGGGTTTGATAGAAGTCAGGTTGGTGTAGGGTTGGCTTCACTTTTTCGCCGAGAATGATCCATGCCGAGGTCCCCTTTGATAGCGAATAGCTACTTTTCTCATTTTCATCCAAAATGTTCAAATGATTTTGAGAATTTACAGCACTGGCTGAGTGTGCCCGGCCTTGCTCGCGAGTTTCTGCGCCGATTAAAAAAAAGCATACTATATTGTACGTAGCCCCCCTCTTATCTAAGGGGCTACCCTCTATTACCATCTCCTTATACCTCCACATGCCAAATTTGGTTCCATTTGCTTGATTAGTTCTCGAGTTATGCAGAAATTTCTGTTTCATTTGTATGTGAGCCCCACTCCCCTTTACACAGTGGCGTCGCGTCCACATGTGCAACCTGTGCACGACACAGGAGTAAATAATTTAAAAAAAATTGTTTAGATTTTTATAGATTTTATGGCCACATTATAGCTGTACTTCTTTACTCCAGACCACAAATGACCATGAATACACTATTTTATAGTGTGGCTCAATTGAATCTTTGACCTTGCTTTGCTTCAAAAAGGATTAAATTCAGTTCGGATGGTCTGCCTAATCCCTAATGCATTGATTCCTAAGCATGTCGATATCACTACCATGACAAAACTCGTTAAAATGTGCACCAAAAGCGAGCTTTTTTGGGTGACGGCTAGCAAGTTTGTCTATCACCTCTTGAAACATACCACAAATTTTCCACAATAAATGGCGGTTTGCACCACTAGTTGTAATTGAAACTTTCAGCAGTCAAGCGTCAAACGGAAGCAACACGGAAACAGCAGTCTGGTACGCTTTGGACGTGTATTAATCATACTTTGCAGACCGGTATGAATGTGTGAGTATACATTAGAAGAACATTTGTGATGTATGGGTGCCTAAAGCGTGCATTTCTCGCTGTGCACTTGGATATCTGATTGCAGGCAAAGAGAGTAATGGAGAAAAAGAGCGCAAAAGCTCACTCTCACTCTCTTGTCAGTTGTAAATCCCGAGGTAAATTCCTCAATCAAATCTCTCCGATGGTTGCGCCGGTGCGCCTGTCAAAACTTATGAGCTTCCCTGGTCCATTCTGATAGTGTTGTTCTGATGAATACAGTTGATTAATTCAAGATTGCTACCCAGGGGACTTCATGAATTTTCTCTAGATTTTGACACTGTGGTGTATCAAAAAATGTTTTCGGAAGTGTTTGATGGATATTCTTCGACTTCCTTGTGATAAAAACGAGAATTAGTTCAGTTTTGCCATTTGTACTACTTCGGTTAACGCGGAAAGGGCCATACAAGTTTTGTTTACACAAGATGATAGGCCGTTCAAATGTTACGTTAGGTAGTGATTAATATAATAAATGTTGGTGTGGTGGTAAACTATAACGAACTAAGTTTAGTGCACAGGTAAACAAATGAGGCGCGCGACGCCTCTGCCTTTACAGAAGGGGGAGGGTTCTCAAACCATCATAAGAACCTTTCCCGACTCCAAAAACCACTGCATACAAATTTTCACGCCGATCGGTTCAGTAGTTTCCGAGTCTATAAGGGTCAGTACCTTTTGACTATAGTTTCACGATCCACAGAATCCTCGGCTCTGTAAAGTTAACTCGAAATAGCCTTATCGAACAAATTAATAAACAAAACAAAAATATCCCTGGATGTGTGTGAAAATTCATATTGAAATGCATATCTGTGTGTGTTTTTATCATTTACCATCACAAGCAAGGAGTAGCGCTTCAACTCAGTGTAAATATATTGCGTTTGTTTTGAAAACCTTTGCTGTTAAGCAAATGAAATGCGCGAAATGAACAAATGAGTTCATTATACATCAACGAATACGCGTTTGTTGATTTTCACCAGTGCTTGATTATCCAACCCAAAATTGTGAAAATCAGAAGCGATCCTCGAAAGCAAAATAATCAAATTTATTTCGAGCAAAATGATTATTTTGCATATTATCGAGCCCAGAGCCTATAACATAGATATTATCATCAATTCAGCAAGAGGCGATAATTTGCCATCGATCTGTGTGTAAAAGCCTACACGACACGTTTTTCAGTGCCTCCCTTAAGGGGCCTCCCTTAGCTCAGTCAGCAAAGGCGCAGCTACAAAGCAAGACCATACTGGAGGTAGCTGAGTTCAATTCCCGGTCCGGTCTAGGAATATTTCGGGTTGGAAAATTTCTCGACCTCCCTGGGCACAGAAGTATGATTGGACTTGCCACACAATTATACAAATGCAAAAATGGTACAGGCATCGAAAGCTCTCAATTAATAACTGTGGAAGTGCATCTAGAACACTAAGTTGAGACATGCAATAAGCTAATATGCGATATGCAATAAGCTTTAAATGCGAAGAAGAAGAAGAAGACGTTTTTCAGCGCGTTATTTTTGTTAAATGAAAATAATCATTTTGCAAATTGATCCTCAAAATCATCCCCACCAATATTAATATTGACAAAACAGAGGCGATAATGAACATCCAGCCACGAATGAAGAAAAACAAATGTTGACTTCGATAGTCAGAGGTTGCCTTGATTAAGAGAATGCTGCTATGTCAAAATTCATACTCATGCAGGTAGTTGGTCAATCTGTTAAGGTTGTCTTCATTTTCAACTAAGTTGAGTGTAGAAGAGATTAAGTTTATCAGCACTGATCCATATCATGAAAATGGGATCAAGTTTAAAAATGCGTTTCTTGGCAACTTTGATAAAAACGTACATTAAGGAATGATGTATTGTTAGAGCCTGCGAGAGTTTTTGAAAAGTTTCTCAAAATTCAATCAGCAAATTCTATTAAATTGATAATGATCAAAGACAAAAATTGGTTTTTCATTTGTCTCAACGCAAATATTTTGCTTTGGTCTACCGGTAACCCTAGATAGAGTGGATACCACCACTAATGGAACTACGTCAGCAGTCCCACACCCCACACTCTCATGGGGCAGTGTTTTTATCTGTCGTTTCGTGTCTATACACTTTTGTAGCACTGGTGGAACTGGCAAAAACCAAGCGAGGCGGCGCAAAAACAACAACAACAACAACAACGTATGGATAAAGTTTCAAAGACCTCTGACTTTGCAACTTCACGCCAAGCAGCGGCAGCAGCAATGTCGTTGATAAGAGACGCGGTCAACACGGAGGCAATCACTTTTTGAACTTTTGCTTTGGCCTGATGGCTTGACTTCTGGCGAAAGAGGCTCCGCTGCTGCTCCGGTGGATGATCGAAATCGAAAGATGATGATGGCAAGACAAGAAGGCGTATCCGTGCCCGGTCCGGGTGTTGGCGAGGAGGAGGATGGCGAGCATAAAAGGGATCAATAAGAAAATAACAACACACGTTAATAACCGCGTGCGCGGCGCGTTGACCAACAAGTGAACCAATAACGAGCAAGAAGAACCGACAGGCAGGACGAAGAAGCAGGGAAGTTATTAATTTTCTCGGCTTTGGGGGCTTCGATGAGCCTCGGTCAAGTCGATCGAGCTTGACCATCGAGGAACTACTCCGGTGCATGATCCTAGGTAGTAGCGTGTTTCGTGCGTGTGATGTCAATCGAGACAGAGACAGAGGAGACCAGGGGACAACATTTTTGCCATAGCTCTGCCCAAGAAGCGAAGAACGCTTGTACATATATCGAACTTCGCCAGTATTAACGGCAAAACATTAATAATCATAAAGTTGCTTCGTATGGTGGCGAATGGTGGTGCACAGAGGAGCAGTGCGCTTGCTTTCATATGGAACTACGGAAGGCGAAGAACGAAGCGATAATTAATCGCGTAGTCTGGAAGTGCGTGGCCGGAGCTGCTAGAGTTATGGGAGGCTGTCAGTGGCAGTATGAAGCCCTTTCATGCACACATGATCGAAATATGCTTGCCTTTATCATGTGAAATAATTAAGCATAAGATGCAAGGTGAATCATAAACATTCTTGAATTAGGAATTAAGAATGTTGGTTTCATCAGAAGTGTTTTCGTCAATCAGTGTAGACCTTAAGTGCATTTTTTTTACAATGTGTACGTAGTTTGCAGGATTTTATGTTTAAGGCAAAACACCGGAAATTCACCCCAATTGAAAAAAAAAATAATAAAAAAATGTAAGGCTCCACAATCGTAACGTATTGTTTCACAATTTAGATAATTGTTCGAAGTCCGAAATTTGAAATATTTTTAAAGATCTAATGTAATGTTTTTGAAAGGAACTCTGCCGAACGCTACTGGGCCGAGTGGGTCATTGAACCGAACATTATCAATTGATTGATATCAAGGTGCAGTTCCACGCCAAATAAACCATCGATCAGAGTTGACCTTCTCCGAAATGCATGAAATTTTGCAAAAATGTGTGTTATGGACAATCATTCACATTTCTGCTGATATAATGAACTAGCTCTCGGCTAAAATCCACTTTAATAAAGAAGAAAAATTGGTGGGGTTGTGTACAAGACACGACCGCATGGTTGACGTAGACTACGTTAAGCTGTGTAGTGAAATTCTCGTTCATTTGTCAAGATATTGATTTAAAATACAGTAGAAGTAACCTATGATTTCGGTCCTGTGTACATATTTTGGATGTCCTACTTAGTAAACACTTGGTTAAATTGAGTACCTCATAAAAATGCGAATACATAGGGTAGAGCCCTACTTCGTCGTAATCGCTCATTTCCGTTCTATCGATCAGTAAAGATCAATAATATCAATGATTTCATTGTGCACATATCAATAATATGTTTGTTCCGATGCGTTAGTTCATAAACTACAACATAAATCCTATTTGGGCGCATTGTATGAATATTTACGCTCATTGTTCTCAAAACAAAAGAAGCGCTCCTAGCGAATCCCCTTTTCCTACGTTTATCCGTAGGACGAAGAAAATCTAATGGCGTTTCAATGCGTTAGAACGGAATTGAAACTCGTACGACGAATTTAGAATCAAGAAGCAGTATTAGATTTTTAACAATATCTCTACAATTTGTGACTCTTTATCAAATCCAACGGTACGTATGGAAAGGTGAATGAATTTAGAAGTAATACTTGATAGAAATATTCCATTCTTTGTTCCATCCGGTTCTAAAAAGAGAGGTAAAGCGGGGGTTGTGCTTAATAGGACGGAAATGAGATCAAAAACCCTATTCTATTACATTTGGTTCCTAAATTACAATCAGATATGAGTAAGGTGGCGGTCAGGGTAGACACGATTCGCGATGCGATGCGACCAATTCAAAAGAATCCTATTATTTATTATTATTTTCTGCGTGAGACGCATCGCGTCGCGTCGCGTGTGGCGTCTACCCTGGCCGCCAACCTAAGGCTTTCTTCAGGTGCCTCATTGAAGCGTCCAACAATGACCGTCATGACGACTGATATTCCCTATCACTTCAAGATTTCTAGGGCATAAATCTTGGACGGTTGTGATTTCACTGCAGCAAACGTGAAGTTCCAGTTTCTTTGTTATAAGTTTCATGAGTGCTGATATTTGTGCTATTGAAATTTTGATGTGGTACTGATATTGATCAAAAATAAGGTTTCATCAGCGATTCAACTTCAAAACGCTAAAAAAGAATGCACACACAAAAACGGAGTGCACAATTTTGCACCAATGTTATTCAACATTTTGTAGTTACGGCGAACTTGAAGATTTGGGCGTAATTGCTATTGTAAACAAATATGTCAATCGCTGTTTTTTTGCTAATAAAAGCTCAATCTCGCGAACAAACTATTCCAATACAACCTGTAAGAGTACTACAATGAACAAATTTCAGATAATATTCAAGCTGAACATTGCATTAGGTCCTAAGTAGCATTCTCTTCGTCGAGTTTCTCTTCCGTTAATAACTTGAGCACAGAATAGTTTCTTGTTGTGTTTGTCGTATTAGATGCTAGATAAAAAACTTCTTTTATCGATATGTGTGCTGAAAATATCTGGGCCGAGTGGATTCAAGAAGAAAGTCGGCGAAGAAAATCTTGTCAATGTTACTTAGGACCTAATGCAATATTCAGCTTGAATTGTTTCGCTTAACTGTAGCAATGTAAAGAGAAAATCGATGAAGAGAATCGACCATTACAAGTAGGCCTTTTTGAACGCTCACTGCCGAATTTCAGTACCTAGCACTGAAAAAACTCGACGGCACTGCTAAGAGTTAAGCATTGTAAGTCCCTCCTACTTGGAAAATTATGCAATCGAACGGCTTGTTATGCCTCGCCCCCATCAGCAAAAAATCTGGGATTTTATAAACCTTTCTATGGCATAAATAGGATGGCCTTTCATAGCTAATCTAAAAGTATAAATAGAGGTACCGTCTGATAATTTCAGTGCTTGGTACAGGAGTCTGTAATCTGTGTATGGAAATCCTTTTTTTTTCACCACAGAAACACCCCGTTTTCTTATGCAACATAATGGATGTGCGTTCAGAAAACGCACGAAATCTTAAAAAAAACATATTTAGTAATTTTTTTTATTCAATCAATAGATTAAATATGTACCGAGAATTAAATGGAGGAATTTCAGGCTAAAATGTTCTGATCGCGAGATATTGACGATCAATACCGAAATTTCGCCTAAATTTCCAACCCGTTTTGTGTGGTGTGTGCTGCTGATTTTCACTGTTGCCCAATGATTAGAGAACTTTCATAAATAACGTAGTAGTTGAGGGAGGAGAGGGGTTTCAGAAGTTGGGACCGGCCATGTATAAGGTGTATTGCAAAACACGCTCCGAGGGGGAAGGGAAGTTATTTTGAAAAAAATATAGACGTAATTTATGGATGGCCCTAATTTTGCTTCCAAGGCTGTGTCGCAATGGGCGAGTTAAATTTAACTCGTGGTTAAAAGTGACAGTTGAGTTATCGAATAACCCTGATATACGAGCGTGGTTATTTCGGACCGACTAGAAGATAAATTTTGGTAATTGTGGCTGAGTTCTGTTTGAAACTGATCAATTTCCGGCATTTTCGAACATTGAAAATAACTTTCGAAATGTCACGTTTAACCACAAGTTAAATTTAACTCGGCAATTGATTCACAGTCCAAGAAGTATTTCTCGATTACTTTTTCGAAGGGACGATCAGCTTTTGTAAACAACGCATTTGATCGTCGATTTGGCGTAACTGGTAGCCCACCCACGCATGCTACAACTACCATCAGATAGGGTAAATTTCCCCTACCTGATATAGTGGTGTTAGTATGTGGGGCGAGCTATCAGTTATGCCAAACCGACGATAAAATGCGTTGTTTACAAAAACTGATAAGTCCTTTCGAAAAAGTAATCGAGATTTGTAGTTATCATTCAGGCAAGGAGCGCTTGCGCCGTCGAGGCGACACCGCTACCAGCAGCCAGTGATTTCGACGGGAACGACGCGCAAAGTTCGAGGTGCAAAACTCGAACGCTGCGCGCTTGACAGAAACCGCCTTCCTACTGCTGCTACTGCTACCTGCATACCCGCCGTCCGAAGCGAAAATGAGTTGAGGCACATTGACAGCGCTCTTTTATAACTTTTCAGATTCAAGCAGCACGATGTGCAACCAAATGGTACTCGATTATCACGACTGGGTTTGGGAAGAACGTTTATTTCATGAAAACAGTGATAAAATTATCACTTTTTATTTGTACATTTTTAAAACAGTTTTTATGGAAAATTAAAAAAGCTTTTATTGTAACAGCTTACGCGAGTTATTTCCTATCGATTGGTGTATTTGGATTTTAATTTCATCTATAAATGACAAAGTTATAAGCGTTCAAAACCTTACACCTTTTAGTGACGGTCGCAATTTTAGATTTTCGATTTACCCCCAGTACCTTCCCGTAAGACGTAGTCTACGTCAAAAACATTTCTACTGAAAATCGGCCATTTTGAATCATAAGATATTTTTCAACATGACGTTTTCGACACTTTTCAAAAGGTCGTATTCGTACGTCACTTCTACTCCAAATGACTTCTGCGACAAAGTTGTAGGGGAAAAAATCAAGTCTTTCTACCAATACTATTTTTCGTTATTTTGAGAAGAAAAAAAAAGTAAGAGGTTGTATCCAAGACACGACCGTAGATTTGACGTAGGATTACGAAAGGTAGTTTCGATGTCATAACAAATGTATAGTAAATATTAAATTGATTTCTTAACTCGTTATCAGTGCAAAAGTTCGATAGATTGAAATTCGGAAGCAGTTTGAGAGTTCTGTTTTTGAGGTGCTGTGTTGGTGTCCATGTAGTACAAGCCAATCCTGGACGATATGTCTTGAATACAAGCGCTTACTTGAACTCTTTAATTAACTCTTTTATCAGTCATTTGTGGTCCTAAAAAGGATCGATGGGTTGGAAGCTTGAAAGCCAGTTTAGAACAATGCTGTGGAATTTTTTCCTCGATGTTCTTGTAGATGATAGCGGTACTCATGCATTGCACCTGGATCTATCGGTAAACAGTTTGGTGAAGGGCGATGGAATAGTGGTCCTCAATTGATGTTCTTGGAGAAGGTGGAAGCAGTGTTCATCCGTTGCATACAGATGATTGAGATTCTGTCAAATGATTGACAGAACATTTATAAACTAGTGTTTTCGTTAAACAACGTGTGTTCAACACAGATGAGGCTGGCGAGCTGTATGTTGTTTGGTACGAGGGTTACACGCTTGGTATAGATGACCCACAGCGGCTCACGACGAGCAACTGAATCCGATCAGCGGCCTTGATAGCTAGCTGCTTGCTGGGGAGCATTTCGTTGTGTACTGGAGAACACCACCACTCATCACACGCGGTGATTGAATAAACACCGTTCGGTGAGACCGGATGGAATTCAATTTTGAAATCTGTGTTAGGGAAAGCACTTTTCGCAGGCAATCGATGATAATTTTAATTATCATAGCAACAGTTGCAAATTTGGGAAATTTTCAATAATGTCATTTTGAAAAATGATAAAGTCCTAATTTTAACAGATTCGTTGAAACATTTCCTATCGATTAAGAATTAAAGTTCATCATCTCTGGATCAAAATCAAAAATTTCAACATATGGGAACTGACATCCGATTGATGACCTTAACAAATGTCCAGAAAATACTCTTTAACAAATTTATGGTGGTCCTGAAAAGTACCGTTTTGTCGTGATGGTTGAGTAATGCTGAGCTATTAGGGTGTTCAACACAGATGAGGCTAGTGAGCTGTATGTTTTTTGAAACGAGGGTTACGCGCTTGGCATAGATGGCCCTTAGCGACTCACGAAGAGCTACTGAATGCGGTGCGGCTTCTTCCGGTCATGTAGACTGCAGCTCGCTGCTTGCGGGCAGCCTTTCGTTGTGTACTGGAGAACAATGTTCAACGCCACGCGCCGAAAGCACTGCTGCTGCTGCTGCTGCTGATGACGACCGACCGGACACCACCACACGCGGTCATTGAATAAGCACCGTTCAGTGAGACCGAATGGAATTCGATTTTGAAATCTGTGTTAGGGAAAGCGCTTTTTTGCAGCCCATCGGTGATAATGTGTTAATCAATTGCAACAGTTGGACATTTGTGTTTTTTCCAATAGTGACCTATTGAAAATTGATAAAGTGTTCATTTTGACAGATTCGTGGAAAATTTTCCAATCGATTGGCTTGTTTAGAATTAAAATCCATGAGCTATTGATAGAGTTATATGTGGTCAAAACCTGACCACTTTTCGTGATGCGGTCGATTTTGGTTTTTTGAAATTGCACCCCCAATATGTTGCTGTAGGACGTAATCCTACGTCAAAAGTGTTAAACAATTTAATAACAAAAAATGTCCTCGTTAAACACGTTTGATTTTTTTTTTAATCTTATGTAAATGCAAACTTTTGGAATATTGAAAACCTTGAACACTGACAAATTTACAAAAACCGTAGAACATTTAAAAAAAATTAAACCTCTGGATCGTGCGCTATTTTTTTATATTATTTGCACCCACAATATGTGTGACATCTAAATCGTAAAATTACAATAATATTTCACAAAAAATAAACTGACATTTTTACCAAAACATGATGTTTTACGATTTTTATCGTATTTTTATTTTTATGTTTACCGAAATCCGTAAATATTTAAATAAATAGATCATTTATTGTTATTTAATTTGTCTTATTCTTATTTCTCAACTTTGTACCAGACCTCATTTCGATTAGGAGTAAGTTTTCGTGCTACAATTTATTAAAAAATATCGCAAACGCTTTTTTGAAAACAAATTTCAGATTCAAAATAGCCGAATTTTAGCCATCAATTTCAAACATCATGCCTGTCTTAAAAAAGGCGTTCAAAAATAACCGTTTAGAGGTAATCATATAATTTTTTGAGCCGAATTGCTCTACAATACGTCTACTTTGTAGAAAAACTATGAGATGAGATATGCATTAACATGTTGATGATCTGGATCTCCAAAATCTCATGGAATCATGAATTCGTATAAAATTAAAGAATTTCACTGTAAAAATGAAATCTTGTTTTTGTATGTTGGTTAAAGCATAAATCAATACAAGAGACCTGAGCAGGAAAAAAAGCAGTTCTTCAAATCATCCTGGAGTTTAGATCTTTCTATAAGCAATATAAGCAAATTGTATATCATTGTCCGAAAAACTTACGCATGAGATTTGAGTTTTTGAGTTTTTTCCGAACACTGCTCCCAACATAGTTCATTTTTTTTTTAGGTAGGATTAGTTTTGACCGATCTGGGAGGATTCTACCCAAATTTGGGTTGTTGTGAAAATTCATCCTCGAGAATTCGACGTCTAATGTAATTGTTTACATAACTCGCTCATTAGCCCTTTTCACACGTTCTGCAGAATCGGGTTTTAAATAATCTGGGGCTGGGGCAAATAGATTGGTGTGAACCAGCTTTTGAAAGAACGAGCAGCTTTTGAAAGAAGGAAAATGAATGTGAAGATATATTTTATTCGTTAAGAGACTTTAAAACATTGCATTTCAATTGTCTGTCAAACTTTCAAATTTCATGGGATGTACGAAATTTCTTCTATTCCGTAAAAAAAAACAAAAATCGCAGTCTGAGATCTCCTAACAAGCCCGACTAGCATGAACACATATCTTAGTGCTTAAAATCTTAAAACCTAACGGTGTAAGGAAGCTCGTCAAAATTTATTTGAGTCTGGTTTAACGACCATTCGGGCTAATAACCTTCGGCCACATCCAGAAATGACCAGAACATTTGATATCTTGACAAATTAAATTTCAATAACTGGCAGCTCTATTGCGTGTTTCGTGCATATTGGCTTAATATTACAAATTTCATAAATGCATCCTTGAGGGATAAATGGATATCAAATTGATATGAGTATAATAAGGCCAGATATTCCAGTAAATGGTGTATTTCAGTATTATTCTTAAAATTATAGACGATAAAAAACAAACATTTTATTTATTATATAAGTCTATATACAACTCGACGGTCCCTTCAATATCAAGTTATGGAGAGTTGACAGTATTTACATCAATTATGTCCATTATGGTAACCCTAACTCTAGGCCACCCCTCATCCTGCGAAGAAATTACCCGCCGTTTCAGGTCGTTCCTAGCGCGGAAAAGCAGAAGAAACCGTCCAAATGCAAGTGGAATGAGACAAGAATGAAGGAAACGGGGAGAACGGCGGTACACAAATAAGACAAATATCAAAAACGTCCTTGAAACTCGCTGAGCTGCTACTGCTACGGCGGCTTGTGCTCCCGTTCCAAGTCAAAGTCGAACAGTAGCGTGCTCCCGCTCGTCTTCTAATATGAACATGCCCGTCGACATTGGTTCCCCATTTTGTGTGTTAGTAGTATTATTTATGAGAGTCGGTCGAGGCGAAGGAGTCACGGGGGCGGCATTCTGTGTGCTTTGGTAATGGAAGGCAGCCCCCAAAACGAAAAGAAAAACAACCCGAATCCCGAGGCCCCGAGAGAGCGACGACATTGGACCATCGACGGGCAAATCCAATGTCGAGAAGCAACAAGTATGCAAATATTTCCCCCCAAAATCAATAACTCGGAAGTCTCTCGGATTGACTGGCGACGACTATTTCTCAAAATATTTAATATTGCTCACTCACGCTCATCGCACAAGGGAGGGGGGGGAGTCCGCGTTTGTCCGCGGTGCCAATTGGCACTTTAACCCGATGTGATGGTGCCCCCTGAAGAAATGAAAAAAAAAATAAAAAGTTGCACAGAGCGGGAGAATGAGCGAGATGAGGACGTGTTTGGAAAATGTACTTTTTTATGTATTGATAATGAATACATGAAAAGCTGCCCCGACACTGTGGTCGTAGAGTCGATCGAGCGACCAGGCCAGGCGCAGTTGAACACCACCAAAGCACCGTCCAAACAGCCAGTGAGACGTAAGCAGTTTTATGTGCTCCCAATCGAATTGCCTTGATGAATGGGGATGAGCTACGGCTGAGTTCAGGGGTTTATTTTTATTTTTATTTTTTATTTTTAATGGTGTGATTGCTGGTCCACAAGTGAGTGCCAACGAAAGGGAGCCGACTCCATACCTGCACTAGACTGATGCAAAATTTGACTTTTTCGCTCCACAATACTTAAATGGTTTCAAATTGGGTCCTGATTAGCCTCCCAAAGTTACAACTCATTTGGTTAGAAACAGACTTCGCACAAGCCATTTGAAGTTTGCATGTAAATTACTATGGGAAATCTCAACTTTTTGTTCATTGCCTTCTAGTCTTTTTCCATATTGAGCTGCGAAATAGTTCGATAGCCATTCTTATAGAAAATTTTCGCAGCTACAACTTTGCTGAAGATCGTTTCTATGTAAAACGAGACAGGAAAAAGTTATTAATTATTTAAGAGATTGGTAAACTTATTACAAACTTATAGCTGCTCTGTAGGCAACACTGTATTTTGCAGTGTGACATAGTAGCCATGATTTTTGTGTCCTTTTCAACGCCCCAGAAACACCAATGTTGCCTGCTGAGCAGTTGATTGAGCATGATCATAAGACATCAGCGCATTGAACCATTGATAACTTTCGATCCTTGTATTTAATCAAAAAGTGATCTTCAGCAAAGTTGTAACTGGGAAAATTTGCTACAAGTACAGTTGAAAGCTTTTGAAGTAGACCGATATGGTGAATTATTAGATAGACATGAACAAAAATCTTAGTTTTACCATAGTAATTCCCATACAAACTTCAAATGGTTTCTGCGATCTCAGTTTCTCAACAAATGGGTTCAAATTTTGAGAGGTTAGTCAGGATCCGATTTGGAATCGTTTAAGTATTGTGGAGCGAAAATTTCAAATTTTGCATCACTCTAACCTGCACGCTAGAACTGCTTTCGCGAATAAAAGCTCAATCTCGTAAACAAAACGGAAACCAAATAATAGAGGAATCCTCGGAGGAAAAGTTCCTCTACCTGATTGTGTTATTAGTTTTCGAGATTGCGATTTTAAACGCGAGAAATCGGCGATTGACGTGCTTGTTCACAAAAGCAATTAGCAATATGCATATTCATCATGAATTGACAGTGAATTTTCATTTTGAAATTCACGGTTAAATCTAAAACAATTCCCGGTTACTTATTAGTTATTTTCAGCAGAAAAACGGAATTAAGTGTTTAAATTATACCAGAGATAAAGGGTGTTACGATCAAAATTTGGTCAAACAAGAATGCGTGTGAATTGATTATTTTTTTTTATTAAAAGAAATATTTTTTTTTCTGTTTAAGTTCAATTAGTATAAAATACAGAAAAATATTCAGTTATCCTTCCGGTTGGCCGAAACCGAATTGCCAGGCTTTTTTTAACTCCTGCCGTCAAATTCTATACAGTCACTTCGTCCACTTAGTTCGCCACAGAACGCCAGTTTTCCTTAAACTGCTTCTCGCTTCCAACCGTTTTTTTTTTTTGGGTCTTCTTCAGGTTCCGCTTGATGATGGCCCAATATTGTTCGATTGGGCGGAGCTCTGGCATGTTGGGAGGGTTGTAGCGGTATTCTGATTAGATATTAAATTAATGTAGCATCAGTGGCGTCGCCCTAACCTCAATCTACCTGTTCAACAATTCTCAAAACGTAAACAGATGAAACAATATTGGTATCAATCAATACAAATCAATGAAACTAGAAGACCCTGTGCCTTTTGAAACTGATTAGATTGGAAAAATTACCCTAAATGACGTTTTCAAAGTTGTTGAACAGGTAAAAAGTGAGGTTACGCGACGCCACTGTGTAGCATGAAGTTCAAATGCTACAAATGTTCACTGTTACTATTCGAAACGACACGCACTATCCCAATTCACTTGCATGCAACTGGTGAACTCATATCAAGAGTAAATTATCCCTGCATGAAATTTCACTCATTATTTTGTTCTTCCGCTCACTAGGCGCGTAAGTTTTCTCATTTTTTTATCCATTAATTTATTTGTAAGGCTCAAACGCGTTGGCTTTACGGAGCCGATTCTTACCGTTTTTCATTAATTTGAAATAAAGGAGTTTATAAAATTAGTTCATTTTTTCCTAGAAGCCGGTTGTTTCGTGTTAACTTTCTCTCGTGGCCGCAGTTTTCTTCTTTGTGGAATTGAATGGAATTAAATGGAAGATAACCCTTTTTTGCTGTTTTATTTAAGCATTCCGCTAACAACCCCATTTCATTACTTCATTATGATGGCTACAAAGCCTTTGGGATTTTCTTTATTAGAGAGTTGAATAGATTTTTCTACTTTAGTTTACTTAAATCTTTGGTTTTAATTAGTTAGGTAGGTTCCGATTCAACACATTGTAGTTTCATTTTTATACCTGTGATCTTGACTTTTATACCTAGGGGATGAGTACTTAAGGGGGTAAGATTTTGATAAGTTCTTTAGTGGGAATGACACTGATGAAGACTGCACATTGTAGTCGAAATACGATGGATACCAACATTAATTAAGTGGAATTAAATGGAAGATAACCCTTTTTTGCTGTTTTATTTAAGCATTCCGCTAACAACCCAATTTCATTACTTAATTTCTTTCTTCCGTTTTCTGTGTTTCAATACTTACCTTACCAATCAGGCTAAGGCCTTGTTGTCCTCTGCTGTCCGAAGAAGTCGTCTCCACTCTACTCGATCCATGGCCACATTCTGTGTTTCAATAGCAGTTTTCAATTTCTTCGCGATCAAGAACAATGGATGGCTTTCGGTCTCAAGCTGACTTCCTCTTGCTGCTTCTTCCATGTCCATGGGGTCGTCTTATCGATAGCCATAACTTCTTCATCGAACACCTCAATAGCATCCGCTGAAGCATCGCCGGCTAAAACACCCGCATATGATGTACAATTGTACAGGTAACCACGCTGCTAACACTTTGGGCTTCGTCCGGGTCCGGGTCGTCGTTTGTTGTTTTTCTAGCTTCCTGCGAGGTTTCCGCTTTGGGCAAGAATTCATCTGGTGCCCCTCAATCTTGCAAACAAAGCACACATTCTTGTTCCCGGGATAGAACACGTTTACTTTACGGTTGAGGAAATGCAGTGATGTAGGAATTTCCTTCTTAACATCCATATATACACCGCGGATGCCAGTGTATATATCAAAACCTAGCTCGGCAGGAAATTTCTCCCTAACCACACGTTTTACCTTGCCGTATTTCCCCAGCACCAATGCTAGGTTTTTGTCAGGCACTTCAGGAGGCAGATCGTACACTCTGACATACTGAATGTATTCATCCGTATTCAACATGTGTACCTCTACTGCCTTTCCATCGTCATAACGGAAAGTTAATTGTTCACTGTTATACTCTTCGACCTTGAATTTAATAAACAAGGATTTCTCCTCTGCTACCCTGTATATAGCTTCCATCTGCATAGGATTCGCATCCAGAGTCTTTGCGAAATTAAAAATTTCGCCCATCGACGGTTTTCTAGCTCCATCGCCAAAGCTAAATTTGACGGTGTTTTTAAGTTCAACTCCATTCATTCTTGATTCTATCCACAGGATTCCACACACGACTAGCTGACTGCGGATAAACAATGTGCGCAACACACAATAGCTTGGTCGAAAAACAGACTGCCGATAGCACTATCGACACCGAGAACAAATGCTGCTGTGTCCGTCCACAGCTGAAAGCGAACTGTGTTTTCTTATTCGAGGTAGCATGAAATTTGATCCGTGGGATTGAGTATAATCTCCCAGTAGGATTACTTGTCGTCGGAAATTTAATAATAAGATAAACACTTTAAGTTAAAGATTGGAATGAGCTAGACAGATGTGGGATACTTGGGAGGAAAAGAGATATCTGATCGAATCGGAGATCGCCTTTTGATAAGATCGTTTTTCGGTTTCCGGAACGAAGGCCAAGAATTTGTTTTAGCGGCCTATCTGAGGAATCCCAACTTCTTCCTCGTCCACTTTAATCCAACCCGTGGAAGAGGCAGGACTGTGAAGTTTTTTTGAATAGTTTTGCGGAGTGTTTGTAGAGGTATTTAAAAGGTGAGAAGTGTCTTTAAATTCAGTGTAATTAATTGTTCGTTAATTTCTTTTGATTAGGTGTAGTTACTATTGAATTAGTTTAGTAGCCTAGTGCGGTACTGTGCGCGATTTAAGTTTCAACAAAAAGGTAAATTATTTGCTATGCAGTTTTGCAACAATACGCTCATCCAGTTGAACAGCCGTTTGACGGCTTTTTGTCTATAGTTTCGTCCCACCTCCCGCTCGGCATACCGCGCCGCCTCGTTATTACCACTACCCTGGCCCCACGCGTCGGCATTGAAGGACCTAACTTCGGCCGGAGTTAGAAGGGATATCACCACGCAACGCAGTTGATGAATTCTGGATCAACAATAGAAAAGGGCCCATCAGCATTTGTAAACAAACCGTTCCAAAGCCCATTCCTCACAAATCGAATGCCTCTCACACAAACCAACACCATCATCGTGTAGGTAGAAGTTTCCTCTATCCGATGATGGTGTTGGTTTGTGTGGGTGGCCTTCGCTTTGTGAGTAAAGGGCTTTGGAACGGTTTGTTTACAAATGCTGATGGGCCCTTTTCTATTGTTGATCCAGAATTAGACAATCGAGACTCGCACACAATTTGGTGAGTCCATTGTTTTCCGTGCAGCGAGCGTCGCAGGGGCGAATGACGAAGGGGAGGAGCAGTCGGTAAAGCAGAAGCGTGAGTAGAAACGTACAATGTCTGCATACATGCATTAAATCTGGATGAAGCGCGAGTTATAAATAGCCATTTAGAAAATCCGCACGGTTAGGTAGGTAATTAGAGAGAGAGTAAAGAGAAAAATGAGGGTTCCCGAATAAAAATGATTAGGTTAATAAATTTCTCGTTCCATTAGTTACGAATATAAATTCTAAATAAATGTTTTTTTTAGTTCTGCTAAATAATTGTGTTGATTGTTAGCTTAGAATTTCTCGTTAAATGTGTGCACTGGTCTGAAGAAGTTTCTCACGGTTCGTTCGTTGTTGTAGTTTTTCGTTGTTTGGTTTTACTCCAAGTCGGACTGCTTGGGAATCTCAGTTCTTCATTTCTGCCCTGAAGCGTGTAGATTTTGTGTTTGGGGAAGAGCTTGACCTGTAATGAGAACAGGTCGCCTAGTGCATTTGCTCCGGTAGACAGACGGTTTCTGATTAGTTTCCATTCGGTTGGAATTAGTGTTTTCTTTTGAATCCCAAGCACTTAATGTCTACTAGCGCGTTCCAATCCTTTGCGTTAGACTGAACTCGCCCTGGGGTTTTGAGTTTGCCGTGGATCCGAAACGACAAGTGGTCCTCAATGGAGGTGGCGCTTAAGCCATTTGTTTAAAAACCAATCTACGGAAAACCCTAGTAGACCGATTTCGACCGGCTACAGGTTCTTGTCCTTTGGCACCACCTGCACGTTGTTAGCGGCATACCGCTCAATGGTCTTTTTTTCCGTAATGGCGGGATGTAAAATTTTTAAGTCACAGGTATACTGCCGTTATACGCATAAGAGTCACACGGTACATAAGGATTCCATAGAACATGGGACAGTTATGCGCGTAACGGCAGTATAAATAGCCTGCCAAACCAGCGAACTTCAACAGTTTCATATGCTTGAACATGTTTGCCACCTTTCCCCTTCCCGTTGCCGTATAAAACACCAGCCTAGAAAGCTGTTTGAAGTCGATTTCGCTAACTCGACGTGTGAGTAGTTCAGATTTTCACGATGCGCGTGCTAAATTTTGATGCGTTGCTCCTCTTGCTTGGACCTTGGACGCCATTTTGATAACTGAAGAGCAAATTTCAAAATCAAATTAGAGTCATCATTCTGCACGCACACACCTGCAAAATGAGGGATGTTCGGGGTTTTTTTTTTAAATGCTCTATTAAAAGAAATGCGTCCAGTTTAAGCCGACCAAATTTTGATCGTAACACCCTTTACTTCGAATCAATTTAGATATTTTGTTTAAGCTAGAATCCTTTTATGATTCCAAACACCAGAATTAACAAAGTAATTGAGCCATGGATTTTTTTTTAAAGGTCACTGTCACCAGCCGAACTCTATCGGGCTAAATGGAAATTTTGGAGTGAGAGACTAAATTAAGAAACTGTTTTATACATCTTGAACATCATACGAAGATATCGGAACATGAACATGTTTTAACACATCGTGATTTGTGCTTACGACGTAATTTTTTTTTTAGAAAATTTGCGTTATTCGGAGGCTTTGACATTTGTTTAGAGTCTAATGGCATTTTTTCGAGATTTGTCATTTAACAATGATTTTGATACTGTATTCAAATGAAAAAAAAACCAGAACTGGATTTTTTAACAATCTGCGATTTAGAAAAATTCTCACAATGTGGGATTTTGAAAAAAAAAAACACTATTTGGTAGAAAATAATTTATAAGCCATGGGAAATTTGGCAGACATGGATAATTTTTTAGGGTTTCAATAATTTGAACAATTTGTCGTTACTTTAACTATTTTGTTTCTATTACTATTACTTTCTGCGTGAAATTAACGATTTAGTATATAATAACGATAGTTGAAGGTGCTAATCGTCAGATAACAGACTTAAAGTGGTCATTTTATACGATAGATCAGGAGATGAAAGTATAGAGTTGATAGTTGCCGTTAGAGTACGGCAGTGTGAAAATTGTATATAGAGAGTAGAAAGCGAGCAAGGACAACTTTGAGGAAGGTACTAATCGGGTTGATCATCTCTCTTTACCAAACTCCCCAGTTGGGGAGGGATGGTGAGGGGTATCCCCCCCGTCACCACTGGCAAAAAGAGATGATCACCGATTTGCTCATGTACCTCCGATGTGCGGAAACTGTTATATCGATTGTTTCACACTCAAATCGCCATCTGATGTAAGCATCTACCTGATTGCTCTACCCGATTCGCCCTCCACCCAGATAACGATTCCCCCTCCTTTCAGATAACAACTTGAGTGCGGTACAATCGATAGAACTGTACAATTTTTCGTTTTCGGATTTCTTTTTTGAAACACAGTTTCAGTTCAACCGTAAAACTGTATTATCTGTTAACTTGACGGAGGTTCGCAACACACTAGCTATGCTTTCAGTTGCATTCGACTTGGTCCTGGTCCTGGGTCCAACACACAACTTACTCACACATTCGCGGTCACTCCCAAACAACATACACGAAGCATCATTCGCTCACACCGGTGAAGCCAGTTTAAAGGAACTTGTGCAACCGAGTCGTTATAATTCTAAGATTAAACCCTAAGGAATTCTCAGAAGAATCCCAAGAAAGAATTCCTAGGTGGTTCTGAGGAGAATAGCAGGTGAATTTTAAGAAAAAATAGAGAGAATTATAATTAGAATTTAAAGATTGTGTTAAAGATAATTAAACAGCGATACTGAGGGATATTCAGAAGAGAATTTCAAGGATATTCTGAGGATAGTTAAAAAAATTGGGGAGAACTTACAAGAAATTCTTAAAAAATCAGAAATGAGTTCCAACGTATTCTGAGGAGAATTCTGAAGGATATCTAAGAAGCGTTTTGCGTAAACTTGAATAGACATGGATTTGCGTAAATTTTAGAGGAATCTTATCCTCAGGATAGTTTCACATAAATTCTAAGGAGGATTCAAAGGAAATTTTTTAAACGAGTTTCGAAAAAATTTCAGGATAATTACGAGAACAGTTCCAAGATAATTTTCTTTTAAGTTTTCACATATTTTTCAACGTCTAGTTTCTTGAATATTATCCTTAATACAATGCACATTACACCGGGATTAGAGCAGGAAAGACAATTTTGAAAAAAATGTCAATAACTGATGGGAATTATGCATCACAAAGAGGAAGTCTTTCTTTTGAAGAAGATTTGCTCTGTTTATCTAATTGATTCTGAAACTCTGGCGTAAACATGTATTCAATTATTTTAAGAACTGTTGGGTATTTTCAAAGTTCTTCTCAGTGAAGCAAAATCTCGACAGTACACGGTGATATTAACAATTCTGCTTTAGTCACTTATTTGATCGAACAGTAATCGTCAAGGCGAACTATGTCAATTACAGTGCTGTCAATGACGAACATGAGTAGATTTTTTTATTAACTAAATTGGTAATGAAATTAAATGACTTGAGTAACACAATTACATAGAGCCGTTAAAGTGAACAAGCATCTGCGTCCTGAACTGCTTGAATAACAATAATGTGACACAGAATCGTTGTCATTGACGAAAAAATGAATGAGATTTTAACGAAGGTTTTTTTTTTTGAGGATCAAGTCTGTCAGTGACTATGTGAAAAACATGTTTGTCAATATCGCGTGAAAGTCTGTAAATGTCAATGACAAATCTCAGAACTGGTTCTACTACATTCATTAATGTATAAATCATTAACTTATTTCGAGACAAAACTACGGTTTATCAATCTACGGGCTGCAATCCACAGGTTTCTTCATATGGCCATATTATTGATATTATTTTGGAAAATCATAACCTTACCTCCCATTAATGATGACAACAATGCACACTATAATTTAAGTGGACACCCCAACAATCAATTTGAACTGATTAAGGGCTGAGTAAGCTAATTTTTATCTGAAGAAGCATCGTTTTGTATAAATAAGCTCTTCTTTAGATTCCAATGTTTGTTGGGAGATGTTAAAGTTTATCAAATATTACCGGTTCTTCCGTCGAATTCACGGATGTTTCCTGTATTTCCGGATTAATTTTCAAATTCTCCGTTATTTTCCGAATCGTTGGCCACCCTGTTACAGTGAAAAGAAAAACCCACACAGAAAATTCCCGATTTTGGCCACATATGATTGAAGCCTTGTTGCCACAGATCAAATACCTATAGGTGGTTGAAGTGGAAAACACTAAAATTTAGCACAACATGAAACATTTTGCACGACATAAAAACTGTTGCGCGACATGCAAAACTAGCTACAATGGGCGCCAGTATCTCACTTTCCGACAGGTGCTTTAAAAAATATTTTAATTTGTAATCGTAAAATTGAACACATTGGTAGTTCTGTGGCGAACGTTTCAGCTCAATTTATCTTAGGAGAACAAAGTTACAACATGCCAAAGTTGATCATTTTGAATGAAAATCGGCATGCTATTATATCGAACTGCACTGTAATTAGATGAGATTAGATGCGATGGATTCTTCAGTGGTATCTGCCCCGAGTACGTGGAACTGAGGAAATCTACACGAAGTGAACGAAATAGGCTTATCTGTCAAAAGATAAGCATTGATAGCGGAATGAATCATGTTACCATGCTTCTGCGTTAATTTCCCTTCAGATGTCACTGCTATTCTGAATGGTGGCATCTATAGGAAATTACGCTTACACTTAGTTCCGTTAATTATTAACAGAGGGCAGTGCGGTCAAAACATCCGGAATTCCTCCTTTCTTACATAATCTGAGACAAAAATGCTTGCCATGCTCCGCCCCTGGATGGAAAATCTAATTGCATAAATAAGGGTTCCAACATTTTATCAGGGATAGGTACTACATTTTGTAGTCTATGAAAGGGAAATCTCATATTGTGTGACATCAATATACATGGCATGCTGAGAGATTGAGCTCGTGAGAGAAAACTTTCAACTATGAAACTATGCATCGAAAGCGAATTATTCCCACTTCTCTCAATTGCTATATGGCACCATCTCTGTAGAAAATGGCTTGGCGATATGATTCATTAAAAGGAAATAACTCAACCCACTCAAAGGCTCTTCAATCCGGCGTAACCGTCAAGGAGAAGGTGTTCATCGGTTTAGAACATCTGCAGATACCAGGATTTTGGGGATGGAATTGTTGGTGGCATTGCAGATTCAAGAACTCATTATGATACCGTGGTGCTAAATATAGTTCCCTTAGTTGGCCAACAAATGAAAAAAAAAAACACCTTCGAATTCGAGGTTCAGAAAGTTCGGTTTCATGGTTCAAACTATTTTCGTTTTTTTTTTTCCATAATGCATCAATCATATGACAGTTTGCCTTCTGAGGGTACTCTAAAAATCATTCGATATTTGGTAGCTGAAGTAATCGGAAGCCACACAAACTCTATTGGTCGATCCTGTATCTTGTGCCAAGTGTATTTTCAGCAAGATGCCAAAACTGTTATCTTAAAATACACAGATGCGCCTAAATAAACAATTAAAAATCACTTGAATTCTCCTGATGTTGTAAACATCTTACCGTTATTTATTAAATAATTCAGATTCAGAGACACTTAGTTTGCTCGAAAACACAACTTTCAAGCTACTGACAGAATAATCTTCGCAGCCCCATGGTCGTTGTCAGTTAAATAAAAATTGAAAGTTATGCAGAAAAACATGCTTTTATTTGTTATGAAAAACTAATTATTGGAGTATCATAATGGAAAATTAATCCAAATTTCCCTTGATATCTATTCGAGTATCTATAACCGAATTTGTTTTTTATTCAGTTCAAACCTGGATCGGGTATCAAGATGAATCTGCCTGTTTTCTGACCGTCAATTTGATGGTTTGTCAGGTTCGGTTTCGAACCAGTTCCAACCCAATAGAAAAAAAAATCGCTATATGATCGATAAAGTTTCCAAGTGGCAGCTAAAAACTTAAGGCATTATGATCAATTTCAGCCCGAGAAGTAATTGCCAATGGCAATTTAAGAAATTTTATAATGTAACGAAGCGATTTGCTATGATTTAGAAGGGCAATAGTGGCAAATCTGCTGGCAGCTTTTTAACCCTCTCCTTCTGATGACAACTCATGCTCAATCTCTCGCTCTACCTCTCTCTCTCTCTCTCGAGTTGAACATTTTGTCCAAATAAAAGCAACTTTTATAGCAAAGCCCCATCAACAAATCGATATTTCGATAAAAACACATAGACAAGCGAAAAAAAAATACAACAGTCAACTTACCTCTTATCAGCCAATATCGACAATCTCAAAAATCGCGACTTGCCAAAACTGGAACTGTGGAACTGAAACTTGTCTTATATCATCACATTATCATATTCTGCCTTCTTGTGTGCTGTTCTTCGGGTTGCCGATTCTTCTTGTTGCCTGTTGAGTGCTTCTTCGAGTCTCCTGCCTGCCTTGCCTCTTCAGTGTCACTGTTTTTTTTTTTGCTATTATCACTTCGCTATCAATTTAAGCTTTCCTTCCTGCATCCAATCAATACACACAACGTCTCTTCCTGTAGGTTTCCCTCATGAGCCGCAAAAATAAGCGGTGCACCAAATGCAACGTAGGAATTCTGCTTGCTGTCAGTTCCACTCACTTCCTCCTGTGGAGGTCCCTTTCGCCTGGCTGACTTGTTGTTTTCACAGACGCGTTGAAGACCTCCTGCCAACCTGGACCCAACCAGAGACAATCTCCTCCTCGGTCCGTGTTGTAATCACTGTTTTGTCTCTTTCACACCATCAAACATGTACCTTCTGAACTGACACCGTCCTCCTCCTCGTCGTCGCCGTCGTGTGGGATGTCTTCTGACTTTTCCTTAGGAACCAGAATGTTGTCTTGCACTAACTGCGACGGCCTCCTCGACTGCGTTACAAATCACGGATGTTCCTCCGACGAATCTAGCACTGCACTTTCTTCCTTCTTCATTCCAACACTGCGAGCACCGAACCGAAAGTTTTCGCCTTGCTCCTGACACTGCAAAAATATTATGCAAAAGCTGACCGCTCTCTACAAGCCGTCGTCGCTCCCCGTCTTAAAAACGTCCCAGACACTTTCCTTGGAATCGATACACCAACAATTCCTTCACCTTCGGTCGCACCGAATTACGTACGGTTCAGATTGATCAGGATTTTCCTGCTTCTGCTGGCGAAAAAAAAAAAGAAACTGCGAGATTTTTGCACTCTCCTGTCTCTTCCTGCTGTTGACTTTTGCTGCTCTGTCTACACCTCCGCTGATGGCAAGATCGAAACGACGAATAAACTTTATGCGTATGTTGGTGCTACTGGCTCGTTGCTGGGCACCTCTCGCATTAAAACCAATGCACGGGCTTAACATTCATACCTCCACACACAGCATACAGCCGGAACGTCGGTGAAACACATGTATTTGCGGTGCTCTGCTCCGTTCCAAACTTCGATGCTGCGAACGATGGGAATCTGCTGCTTTGCTTGTATCAGAATTTTATTTTTCGACGATCGTTTCGCCATGACGTTTATCGTTGCGCACACCACGAACGAAAACACGACGCGGGAGCTTTTCCACAATTTTTCTGACATCAGCGTGGCAAAAGCTTTCGACGAGGGGCGTCTGTTTGGGGGGAAATGGAAATGGAACAGTGCTGGTCAAAAGTTATAGACATTTTGTTTAAATTTATCTTGGTTCTTGGGGGGTATTCGTAGTCTGCACCTATCTGCACTTAACTAACAAACTAAACAGTTCACTCCCATAAAGTTCCACTGAGGGGAAAGAGTATGGTGGTTTTTGCTAATGTAATCGCACTTATTTAAAATAGTTCCAATGTACCAAAGTTGATAAAATTTTGGATATCGGTTCCATTTTTAATGCAGATTACGAATATGCATTACACCCATTCAGATTCATTATTGCTACTTGCATCGAAAATGAAACTGCTCTAAAAATGGAAAAAAAAGTGTGATAAAAGTGCACATGTAGGTCAAATTGTCTTGAGGTCTTCAGAGCAATTGTTGTTTGCATCATAAGGAATAAGTGCACCGAAGAAACTAAAACGATTACACGTGGACGTGATCTTTTATCACACT
Organism: Ochlerotatus camptorhynchus; assembly: GCF_037179485.1. NCBI lineage: Eukaryota > Metazoa > Arthropoda > Insecta > Diptera > Culicidae > Ochlerotatus > Ochlerotatus camptorhynchus. The sequence goes on from NW_027041058.1 coordinate 1,023,731, forward strand.
TTTAAATCATAAAAAACGTGCTTCCTTGGTGTGAAATGCGCAATATATTTCAAACAAGATTTGGCAGTGCTGCAATGGTATGCGAGCCAAATGGAAAGAATAGATTGGAATAGACAGAAGGATAAATAGGGATATTCAGGATATCTTGCAAAACAATAGACAGAAATTCATATGTTGATGAAGATGGATGAGGATGTGTCGTTCCTCCTGCATGAAACTAACAAATTGACAGCTCGCTCTCATACAAAGTACCACCGATGAACGCTATGATGGTGATTTTGTCTAATGTTATCACACTTATTCCAAAAAAGTTCTCCTCCAAAATTGATGAAACTTTGGATTTCGGTTCCTTTTGACATGCAGATTACAAATATACAATTAACCACTTCATTCGAGCAGTTAAAATGACGTTTACTGCCACTTGAACTTTGAAATAAAACATTAATTTGAGATTTTTTCTTCTAGACACTCGAGAAAAGTAGCCATCATTTGTGCGTTTCATAAAATAATAGAAATTAGTTGGTCAATTTTTGTGGAATCGCTGGACAAAGTGGTCAATTACCTCAATTCCCCTCTCGATTCCCCTTAAGACCTCAATTCGGTTATTTAATTTAAAAAAAAAATATATCGTTTTTTATACATCATATGAAATAGAGCTTCGATATTTCAGTGTCAACATTTCAAAGGGGCGTAATTGCTTTTGTAAACATTGGCTTTAACCGGCGATTTCTCGCGAATTGGGTTCTTTAATTTTGAAAAATATATCGGTTTTTATATATCATCTGAAAGAGCTTCGTTTTCTGAGCACATCGATATTTTTTTCAAACCCACACACTTTCATCTCGATTTTTAAATCAAAATTTATAGCAAAATAATAACTTCACTGTTTGACACTAAACTGACAAACTGACAGCTCGCTCCCATACAAAGTGACACCGAGGGGCGCTAATAAGGTGATTTTTGCTAATGTAATCGTATTTATTTAAAATATTTCCAGTGTACCAAAATTGATGAAATTTTGGATTTGGGTTCCATTTTTAATGCAGATTACGAATATGCATTAACCTCAATACCCTTAAAGAACCCAATTAAAGCTCACCCCTCCAAATTAACAATGCTAGCTGGTAGAGGAAACATTTATCTACTTATTGGTTTCATTAATTTCCATGTGTGAGCTTTTATTCGTGAGAAATCGACGGCTAAAGCCATTTTTTACCAAAGCAATTACGCCCCTTTGAAATGTTGACACTGATTTGTCAATTTGTTAATTTTGTGTCAAATAGAGATATGGTTATTTGCTTTAAATCTAGATTTAAAAATCGAGATGAAAGTAAATGAGATCGAAAAAAATATCGTTGTGCTCAGAAAATGAAGATCTCTCAGATGGTGTATTAAACCCGATATATATTTTTCAAAATTGAAAAAAAAAACCAATTGTTCGACAATATCAGAAAATTTCTTTGTTGATGATCGTCTGGTTGAGTAGCAGGGTTAGTTGATAATTCTCCATCTACCAGTTGAAGCTAGAATTCAGCAAATTGAACACAGCCTAAAGAGGCTGAATTCAGAAAGAGACGATGAGTCAAAATTGGAACAATTGGCTATCTGTCAAAATCTTGGGAAAAGCTCGGGGAAAAGCTAGGGGTATGGTTCAATCGAATTCACTAATAGCGAATTCATTTATTATTCAGTTCCAACCTGTTCCGGATATCAAGATTGGATCTGCTTGTTTTCTGACAAACGTCAGTTTGCTCGGTTGTTTTTAAAACCTAGCTCAGGTTGAGGTTCACACCGACAAAAAGTTCGGTTTCGCACTGAGTTGGAACCTAGGTTGGAACTGGTGTTAACCCCGATAATAAACGAATTCGCTATAAAAAAAAGTAACAGAACACTTTAAAGCCTCTTCTAAGATTTTTCTAACCACGTCTGATAGAAACGTCAAAACTTTGTTTTGTGTGTTAGTGCTCCAGTCGATTTCAACGGAGATTTCAGATGATTTTGACAGAGGTTCCTAACTATTTTCATGGAGCTTACTGACGTTCGCGACGGAGGAGTTTCCAGACGACTTCAGTTGTGAATTCAGATGTTGTCAATGACAGTGCTAGACAATTTCGATGACTGCTGACGTTCCTGATGAAGGAAGTCTTATCTTATCTTATCTTTCTTTATTAAAGAGACTTTCAGCCATCGGCTGGTTCATCTCTGGATCAAGGAAGTTCCAGACGATTTTGGTGGAAATTTCAGATGCTGCCAATGAAAGATCCCGATGATTGCGACTGATATTCCAGACGGGTTTGACGGAGATCCCACACCATTTCGACGGGATTTGCTGAAGTTCACGACGGAGAAGGTTCAAGCCGATATCGACAAAGATTTCATTTGATTTCAAATGAGATGCTGATGTTTGGGACGGAGATTTCCGACTGATACTCCATATGATTTTGACGGAGGTCCCACACCATTTCGACGGAGTTTTCTGACGTTCACGACGGAGGAGGTTCCAGACGATTGCAGTGCAGATTTCAGTGACTGCTGACGGCTCTAAATTATTTCTACAAAGTTTGCTTTTATTTTTTTTTTTTTCCTTTATTAACGAGACTTTTAGCCTTAGGCTGGTTCATCTCTACCACAAAGTTTGCTGATGTTGGTGATGGTGGTAGTTCCAGAAATAAATAACGGGCTGATTCAGTTTGTTTTCCATCACGATATGACGATTTTTCGAATATGGGATGCCTCGATAAGCAAATTGTTCCATTGAATGGATGCAGATCACGGTACAGCCGGAACATTCTAATCAAGTCAATTGACGACAGAGGCACATCCAAAAAGGGAGGCCCACAAAACTGGAGGTAAGTCAGGAAGTAATTAGTAGAGCTTCATTGGCAGCCTCTGAAATCTCCACTACAATCGTAGGGAACGTCAACAAACTCCGTTGCAAGGGCCTGGAATCTTTATTGCAACCGTCTGAAATCGACCAACCGGGAATGTCAGCAAACTCTGTAGACATTAAAATGCACGAACCACAATTTTTTTTTCTTAGGAATTCGACAGCTTGTGATTGCGTACATTTTTTCCTCGGTTTTTTCTTAAGCAAACCACCCCTATCTGTTATATTCTAAAGGAAAAAAGTGAGGTTAACATATCTTGCACTTCTGTACCGTTAATAGTGTGTAAACGAACATTATACTTTAAAATACAACTACGCAAGTGTACGTAACAGAAACGTACAAAAGTCAAAAGACGGTAAATCCTTTTGTATGTTTTCCTAAAATTGTTCTAAGCTACGGAAAAGATTAGTAAATCACTGAAAAGTCATTTGAATACACCAAAAAATCAAGGCAAGATTTTTGCTAGTAGCAGCAGAGTAGCATCCCCATAGGTTAATCTGAAAGTGTCGGATCAAAAAGTATAAACACGCATTTGAATACATTGTGCTGTAAATTTTCAGGTTTGTGCTGTAAACGTCAAAGTAAGTCTGTTTGTTTTGATGTTTTAGTATGGATTTGACAGTCGGATTAATAAGTCAAAATCCGATAGTCTGGAATGATTTTGTCGAATGAGCGGGAGTATACTGTACATACCAGGCTAGGCCTGGGTGTCCTCTGCACCGTACACAGAAGTCGTCTCCATTCCACTCGATCCATGGCTGCACGTACACACTAAGATTTTTTTACAGGAGTCAGTATTTTTTTACTGTGTTTTTGAATTACTGAAAAACTCGGTTAAAATTCAAATGACCGTTATTCGTAAGGATTCAATAAAATCGACAAATTTTATTTTTCATCATTAAACGGGTTTAACAGAAGTAAGTCTGTAAATTTTCGTAACACATTTTCGCATCTTTAAATTTTTCATATATTTTTAAAATTTTACCGAACAGTTCCGCAATTCAAAAACTCGGTAAAAATTACTGACTGGATGAGTGTGTAGGGACCACCTTAGCTACAAAGCAAGACTTCCCTGGGCATTGAATGTGATTGCACTTGCCGCACAATTATCCTAATGCAAAAATGGTACAGGCTTAGAAAGCTCTCAATTAGCAACTGTGGAAATGCATCTAGAACACTAAGTTGAGGGCCGGCTTAAAGTCTCAATGGGAACGTAATAAAACCAAAGAAAAAGATGGTTGCTCATCGCCAGCCTCGTAGTCTGCGAAGGCTCCAACAAGTCTCCTTCCACCATGTCCACTCTGAAAAAACCAGCTGTTTTCGTAGCAGCAGACTTTAAGCACCGACCAACCGACATGAATGATCATACAAATTACAAAGAAATTTCTGCTCAAAGCACAAAACTGACATCTGCCGCCGTGTTCGCGGAAAATATTTATCCTTGCCTCGAACACGCGTACAAAATTTATGAGTTGGTTCGTGTCTAATCTATTTCGGACAAATTATTTTTATCTAGATAAAACATTTCTATGGTTTTGACAGATGGAATCGCTGCACATTTGAATCGACCGTTATGGATTCTCGATCAAGAGTTAAGTTTAAGTTTCATGTCGGTTTGTCGGTGGTTTAGATCCTACTGACAATGTGCCACCAACATAATTGTCCATGGTAGAAATAAACGCCACCTCGTTTCCACTAATGACGGTCGCACCACCCATTTTCTTGCGACCAGTGCTGCAAAATCTCGGCAATACACGGCGATATTCAAAATTCTGCTTTGGTCACTAATTTGAGCTAACAGTCATCGTCTAGGCAAACCATGCCAATTGTCAGTGACGAACACGTGCATTTTTATTAGCTAAAGTTGTAACGAAATTAAATGACTTGAGCAAAACAATTACATGGAACCGTTAAAGTGAACAAGTATCTACGTTCTGAACTGCTTGGATGACAATAATGTGACACAGAATGCACGAAATTAAACGTTTTGTTGCCAGGTGAATCTTTGTCATTGACGAAAAAAGGAATGAGATTTTGACAAAGGTTTTTTAAGGATCAAATATATCAGTGACTACGTGATAAACCATTTTTTTCAATATCACGCGAAAGTCTGTCAATGACAATTACAAATCTCAGCACTGCTTGCGACCTTTCAGTAAGATTCCAGTTTTTACTTCTTTCCAATTCTGGTTCTTTCACTTCAGATTAACGATTTTGATAACGTCCAAATCGACACGCTTGTGTCCAAAATGATCGTATCCGTAATACTTGAAGCCAAAATTTCTTCCAGTAAAAGCCGATTCACAACCTCTCTCTTCATGGCTTGAAGAATTCTTGTTTGATAGTTTTACCGTTTTACTAGTTCGTCCAATGGTCGCTTCTTAACGTATTCGAGAGTCGATAGAGCTGAATGGTATTCAGGGCTATGATGACTGCTTCATACGACTTCGACAAGGATAGCAAAAATTGGCATACATGATATGTTTTCTTCAAGGGCCACCTACATTAGAACTGAATCGGACACGTTACGGCAAAGTGACAGCTAAATCTATTGTTTAACTGCCGAATTTACGTCAACGCAACACAAACGGATCTAATGTGGGTAGCCGTTCAGTTTCATGAAGAACCCCATACCCGAGCAAATGATCGAACTATTCCACAAATGTTTTAGACGATACCCTGCACACGTCGTTAAGCCAAATAATTGTATGAATATTGGGCAAAATAATTGTATTGTATTAGGGACTTTATCAAATTGTGACAGGAACGTCTTTACACTGTCGACTTCCTTGAGCCAAAACTCTTGAAATTGCTGCCACGCATGCTTCTTATGCAGTACTCTTGTTTTGATCTTATGAGATACGATGAACTAACATGTTTTTACATTTCCTGTTTCTAGCCTCTGCTTATTCAGTAGCTTCTTCTTCCGTTGTTTTTCCTCAGCATTGTCATCCGGAAGATAACCCAACTAACAGTTTTAGCAGCAGATCAGCTTATACAGGCAAACATTGCGTTATGCAGCTAGTTTTTGCCTGTATAAGCTGGACTGCAGCTGAAATTGTTTGTTGGGAAACTAGGCAGAGAAGAGCTTTAAATTGAACGTCTTGATTGATTTTATTCTTTGCATTCGAATTCACGCATCGCTTTGCATTAGTTTGCCATCGGCCTTAAGATTTGGAAAGCGAATGAATTCAAAATAATAATTATTCAATCTAATAAAAAAAAAATTACTGTATTGAAAACTCATGACTCGCTCAGGCTATTATTGATTGGTCAATAACTGGAGCATATTAATTTTGAACTAATAATAGTTTTTTTAATTTTTTTATTGGCGTTGACTCGGTACTCCTGTGGTAAAATTCATAAGCAAACGTCAGACTGTGCTTAGAACATAGTGGACTTCGTACTATCATAGAGGTAACTTTAAGACTAGTAGCATAGAGGTAACTCTAAGATTAGTAGGTCCCGAAGAAACGTGCTCAACTTTTTGTCTCAGCTCTGGTACTCTCTTCGATCCCAAGCTAATCGATTCACCCCTCGAAACATAGGAAAACCCACTAACCCCTCATTTTGTCTGTCAAACTTTCATAGCGAATCAAAACAAACATTGAGTAGTGTAGTGTCGATCATTGCATAGTTACCTATACTTGTATTAATCTTGAAGATATTATACCTGAACCAAATAGATACATTGCTGCTACCGCTGAACATCCCAACAAACAATTTTAGCTGCAGCTTAGCTTATACAGGCAAAAATTAGCTGCATAAGGCAAATTTTGGCTGTATAAGCTAATCTGCAGCTAAAATTGTTTGTTGGGATACCTTTGTATTAAGAAACCTTGAAGCAGAAATAAAATAGTTTTTGTCTATCCACGAACCGGAACGGACGCGTGTATTTATATATTAAAATTCCAATAAACCGAAACTCTACAAGTAGTACTAGAATTTCGACTAGAATGGGGTCCGTTAATCGATTTGCTTGGGACCAATAGGCTAGTCAAGTAGTGAGCCAATTTAAAATCGATAGTTTCGTATTAAGTTGGTACTATCCTTTCACGCCACCGAAAATTCCCATGAGAAATTATCAATCTTAGCTATTTAAAAGCTCGGCTAAAAGTGACTATTTTCCAACGGTGTCGTCAACGCCAATTAAATAAATGTGGCACACATCCCTGATAACATTGTTATGGTTATTTTACTTACCGACGTGTTCGGGTTATCATGCAAACCATTTGTGGAATAGTTATATCATATGGGTTATCATTCGTTCGTGGTTTCTTTTCTATTAGGGATGCCAAACTGTAGTTTACGGCAAGAATGAGACTACTTTACACATCAAAAATTGATTTCGTGTGAGCATTTATGAATTTAAGACTCTAATGTTTCAATAAATAGTAGCATGAAAGTTTTAATTATATTATTCCAAGTAGTATGGTAGTATTCTCTTTATTCAGAACGAACACACATGCAAAATAAAATTGCTGATACTCAGCGAAACCAGCCTACAACAAAAATGACTGGACAACCCTCGAGACAACCAGTAAACCAACTGTCAAATATGATTGCTGAAAAATCCAGTAAAATTTATTTTGAATAGCTTGGTTTCCAGCAAATTAAAAATAGTGTATAGTGTAAGAATAGAGCCCATAATTTCATTTGTCGAATTTTGTATAAAACGTTCGGCTGAATTATCACATTGATGCACCCCTTGTTCCGTTCCTGTCACGACACAAAACAGCTTCAATCGGAGCTTTAATGCTGTTTATGCTGTCAGCACTTCATCGACCATTCGGGTGTCCCGTTATGCTATGCTGTTCATTCATGCCGTGCATGTGTTTTGTTCATATTCTACAGTACTGTTTCACCAATAATTTTACGCACGTTTGTTTACGTCCTGCCAAACGATGAACAATCAAAAGCTTACTGCCCATTTAAAACTCAATCTTCAAGAATCAAACAAACTGATAAGCAACTACCGCTGGTTAATTGATGCGTATGTTTTAGTAAGTATTCTTTTATCAAATATCTATTAAATTTACATCAATTTGAAACATGATTGCTTCCAGGACTTCTACGTGGATAACCACTGGGACCGTCTTCCACCGTGCTGGCGGTCCTGTTTCGACGAGCTGGACGTTCATAAACTTAAGAATTTGCTGATACATGATAACCCACAAACGTCAGATACCCACATTTGGCCGTTGTCCATTCTAGCCTTACGGGTCCTTTTCCGGAAATATTGTCTGGCACGGAACCTTCCAGGTGAAGTGCCAAATTTGGGAGAACAGCTAGAGGAAGAACGATGCCGATTTTACGCTCAAAGAAGTTTATTCTATAAATCGGTGAAACTGAAAAAGCGTCACGAAATCGAGAAGTTTGGCGTGCAATGTTGGGAAACGGGTAGGAGGACGAAGGTCGAGCACTTGGTGGATATCGGTTCCGGACAGGGCAATCTAGCTCGCACTTTGTGCTACGGATTCGGATTCAAAGTGTGCTGCATTGAACAGGACGAAAAATTGGTTGAAGCTGCTAGGTTGAAGGACGAAGAGCTATCATCCCGATTGAAGCGACAGTTGAAAATCGAAACGTTGCATCACCCCATTCACCTGAGCAAGAAGGTAAATTTGGAGGAGATCGATCCAAGTCAATTCGTTCAAATGATACGGGATGCTTTCAACGTGGAAAAGGATAGCGCTTTCCATTTTGGACTCGTAGGATTACATCCGTGCGGAGATCTTGCTGTTTTCCTGATGAAGCTGTTCCTATCCTGCCCGGAGGCGAGGTTTATCAAATTGGTTTGCTGTTGCTACATGAAACTGACGACCGACGAGGATATGACTTCCAATTATGGGTTCCCCGTAAGTGCATTTAGCAAACAGCTGGGATTGTACTTGAGCTACGAAGCAAGGGAAATTGCTTGCCATGCCGTCGAGCAGTACCACAGCAAACTGGAGAGCGATTACCAAGAGTTGAAGGTTCACGCCTTCCGGGCAGCGGTGGAGAAAATTATCGTCAATCTCCGTCCGGACTGGAAACATTCCGGACTGAGAAGCACCAAGCTGGGCAACCTCAGCTTCCGGCAATACTGTGATAAGGCAACCAACGAAACTGGAATTGAGTTGCCGTCGACGGCGGTGGAATCGCCGGAAACGGCGAACGATCTAAACCACTGGGAAAGGGTGGTCAAATTTTACACGCTGAGACTGATGTTTGCTCCGTTGGTCGAATCGGTCGTGCTGTACGATCGGTGGCTTTATCTGCTCGAACAAGGTCAGTGACGAAATAGGCTTGGAAACGGTAATTTCTATAATGCAACGTTATTTTACTACATTTTACAGGAATCAACAGCGAGATAGATGTCATTTTCGATCCCTTTTGTTCGCCACGGAATCATGCGTTGACCGGGGAAAAATAACATACGGTGTACTGTTTAGCAAATGAAAGAGATTGTTTGTTTGTTGACATCGACATGAACTTTACACAAAATTGGTTTCCGAAATTCCACGTGGCACGAAGGTATACATACATATACCTATAAATAGACGATTTGTGTAAATGGGCTACTACCACCGACGAACCGACATGCACAGGAGCATTTCGTTTGTCCACAATTCGAATTGTCTGACGAGCGATTCGAACTTTCAAACGGGCGATCAGATCTGTCAAACGAGGTGAGACGCAAACCAAGGCAATCACCCATATTCTTGTTTTCGTTCGAACCGTATTTTCCATACAAAACACTTTTTTTTTGTATGGAAAATACAGTTCGAACGAAAACGAGAATATGGGGTAATATAAATTATACGTGGGTTCGTGTCCTTGCTCATGGTATGACGATCGGATGAGTAGATGTCGGTAGTGTTTAACGTATTTTAAATATGGCGTTTTGGGCACGAATTTGAAAGTAGTTTGTATGAGCTGTCACGTCGGTTCGTCGGTGCTACTACCCCATTTGGTATAATTCCGTTTAAGCTGATGCGGAATTTGTGTTTGTCGCGGATTTCGCGCGTTTTGATAGCTCATTGGCGCGGATTTTGCGAAATCACAAAATCAAAACAATTTAAACCATTTTTATCAGGGCTGTGGAGACGAAGTCGGACGCATTTTTAAGCATCGAAGGAAAAGTAGCATCTCCGACTGTTATGTAAAACAATTTTAAACAAAATTTGGTCCATTTTTAGCTTATCTCATAATCAAGTCGATTGGAATAAAAGTTTCCTTCAAGATAGGCATCAATACAAACATCACGTGGAGGAGCGCCAACACGGAAAGCCAAATAGATTACGTGTTATGCCCACAAGTAACACAATTCAATTATTGTTGCCGGCGAAAAACGGAAGAAAACTTTCAAAGAAGCGCATCGCGGGAGAGATAAAAGTCGAAGACAGCTGCAACTCTGTTTGCTCCATAATTTGTGCGACGTAGAGGCAGTCTTAGCATAAGGTTGTTACGAAGCGGTCGGGGTTGAACATTCAGGTCAATTTGCCTCAAGATAGCCTCGCAATCTGTCCTTCCTTGCAGGATATCGGCCACGGTTGTGTCCCTTCTAGTTCGGAGAAGTTCTAGGTCGATAAGGCTTTCATAACTGGGTAATCTAAACGGATTATTCCAACCCAATCTACGTAGCGCAAAACGAAGAAAGCGACGTTGTACAGATTCGATTCTCTTGGCACCGTTGTTGTAGTTTGGGTTCCAAACAGCTGAACAATACTCAAGCGTCGGTCGAACAAGCGAACAATAGGGAGATTTTAGACAGTAGATGTCGGTGAAGGTTTCAGCTATCCTAAAAATAAACCCTAAGGTTCTAGACGCCTTATCGACAACATATGCAATGTGTTGCTTGAATGATAGCTGCAAATCCAAGATAACACCCAAGTCTTTTACTTGATTCACGCGTTCGATTGTAGAGCCAAGCAGGTCATAGCTAAATATTATCGGTTGTTGTTTTCGTAAGAACGTAATAGCGGAGCACTACCATTCTTTTAAACTGCACCATCTAGCGAATGCATTCAGCTGACGTTGAAGAAAGTGACAGTTACCAATCGAGCGGATTCGTAGGAAGATTTTGAGGTCATCTGCATATGATAATTGAGGAACTTCGATGACCAGATGCACGTCGTTGAAGCACAATATAAAAATCAACGGTCCCAGGTGACTTCCCTGAGGTATGCCTGACGTGGCGAAGAAGCTAACTGATCTGCAATCTTCTATGGCAACCTTTAGTTGGCGACCGGTACGATACGATCGAAACCAACTCAGAAGATTACCGCATACACCGAGCCTGCCGAGTTTAGCAATCGCAATAGCATGGTTCAACTTGTCGAATGCTGCGGATAGGTCTGAATAAATAACGTCCGTTTGAACCCGATCCGACATGCTTTCGGTTATAAACGGTGTGAGACACAGCACTAAAATGCTGCAATGGGACAGCAACAGTTCCGTAATCACAAGCTCGAATAGCTTCGAAAATTCCTCGATAGTTATCCACAGCTCCTTCCCTTTTCGTGGACGGGAAACATGGGCGCAAATTTCCAGCAGGATGGAAATATGCCACTGGAGAGAGACATGCGGAACAGACGATGAAGCGGAATTAACAAGCTAGCAATATGTCTCTTAAAAATACAGATGGAACTCCATCAGGTCCAGGATTGAAGGATGACTTGAGCATAGTCGCGGCCTTGGAAATCGTTTGATCATTTACTGGAACGTTCCTGGCAGCTAGGGTAATATCAACCGGTGGAAACTAACGATTTTAAATTGGCTCACTACTTGACTAGTCTATTGGTCCCAAGCAAATCGATTAACGGACCCCATTCTAGTCGAAATTCTAGTACTACACTATGTTTGTTTTGACTCGCTATAAAAGTTCGGCAGATAAAATTAGGGGTTCGTGGATTTTCCTATGTTTCGAGGGGTGCATCGATTAGCTTGGGACCGAAGAGAGTACCAGAGCTGAGCCAAAAAGTTGAGCACGTTTCTTCGGGACCTACTAGTCTTAGAGTTACCTCTATGATTATATCCTGAGCGGTGGCAGCAACTTCTCCGTTGAATTCCATAGACGATGAGAGGTCGGACTCCCTGCATTGCTCGTTCACGTAGTTCTAAAAGGATTTCGGGTGTAGATTAAGTTTGCGCTGGATGCCTCGTTGGAAACTTGAAAAGCATTCACTCGCTAGTACATGTGATTCAGCCTCACATAATGCACTTTCAGAGAAAGCGTGCGATACTTCGTAAATCTTCTCAAAGCTGCTCTCTTGATTCACTTCAACCTACATACTTAGTTTTTTCTACCGAGCTCGGCTGTGTAAATCTCGGCAAATCAAGTTTTACTGCGATGTCAGCAAACATTTAATTTGTTTGCTGCGATTCAGCTAAGACTCATCAATCAAATTTCACTTTTGCTGATATCTCAGTGAATCTTAAGGCCCAAGCGCAATGACGGCGGAATCGGAACGGCAACGGCAGCGGAAAAACCCGATCTGAGTAAGCCTACTTGTCGGATTGAAAACTAGTTAGATCCAAATCGACTTCTGTTAAGCATCTTGATGTCATTAGTGTCTGTCAACTGTCAAACTTTCCGTTTCCGTTCCGCTTCCGCCCACATTGCGTTTGGGCCTTTATTTTTGCCGAGATTTGCACAGCCGAGCTCGGTAGAAAAAACTAAGTGTGTACGTAGCTCTCTCGCCTGCCAGTGAGACACTTTGTGGTGAGTTCTTTTCGAGGAGTGTCTGTGGTGGTTTACGCTGCAGCCTCAACGTCATCAGGATCAAGGATGTTCTCTCATACCATGCTAGACAATACATCTATTGTTGGGCGATGGAGTTCTCTTTCGAAGGGTCTTTTGAGCACACCTGGATTTTGTATTTCCGAGCGCAAGCTAAAAGCTGCAAGTTTATTAACAATTTTTTTTTTATGTGTTGGTACCTACATCGGTTCATCCTTACTATCTCCTTACGTACCCAACAAGAATAATTCCAGCAATGTTTCCTAGGCTATAAGGCTTATTCAATATATATTTCTTCAAATTTTGTTTACTCACGTTTTCATAACCCCAAACTAACCATCAGCTCTCCTCACGAAATGAGTATAAAACCACAGACAAACAGACGTAACTCTTCATTGTGTATCTTCGTTCATGCATTTAACGGTTGATTTGAATATTATCAGTTCCGCGAACTACTCGCCGCAGCGCTGGCATCGGATCACTTTGACGTTTCTATATATTCTATAGAACTTTTATGCAATATTGTCTACGAGTTAGCGAGCAAGCTTGTTTTCCGCGAGAAGCCAGAGAGATGTCGTTACTGAGGTTATATGTTTTGAGATACTATGTTTTCAAGAACAATTTTTTCAAAGAGTTACGTCTGTTTGTCTGTGATAAAACGTTCCCTGGTACTGTTAACCTATTCGGGTTTATTAGGAATTAGTTCTCGAAATTCATAGTAATTCGAACTACTTACTATCTTGTTTGAATTGCTTTCCTTCTTCTATATTTTTCTTTCAATCGTTTGACCCGAGCGCAGACTTAATCCCATCTCACGTCTTACAATTCTCACACAACGATAGTTTCAGCTGTCATCTTGGTCGTCGTTCAGCGGGTTTCATCCCAGGGGAGTCCAACTGAGGAATTGGTTGTAAGTGGTTGGCGCGAAACACCATAACATCTATTATGGTGGTCAGCTTTACGGAAGTCATAAGAAACCGCAGCAGGATAATCGTCGAAATCACGCACGAGTTTGTCCTCAACCCAAGGAGCCGAGGAAATTAATGCAACCCTGTGCTAAGTGCTCACGAAGGAGAGGTCCAAACTACGATCATTTTCGTTAACTACATGTTTAATTTGAAAAAGTGTCGCTGCGCTGTAGTTGTCGAGAAGGCTAATAGCACCGACAAACCGACATGAAACTTAAACTTAACTCTTGATCGAGAATCCATAACGGCATATTCAAATGTGCAGCGATCCCATCTTCCAAGACCATATAAATTTTCTATCTAGATAAAAATAATTAGCCCGGAATAGATTAGACACGAACCAACTCATACATTTGGCATGCGTGTTCATGGCTAGGATACACATTTTTAGCGAACACGGCGGCAGATGTCAGTTTTGTGCTTTGATCAGAAATTTGATGGTACTTTGTATGGTCATTCATTGGTGAAATTTAGAGCAATCAGGATCTGGATACAGGAATCCGCTGTGAGATGGACGTCACCGAAATGATTATCTCATCAACTGGAGTGGCACCTTCGATAACTGTGAAAACTGACCGACAGTGAGTATCGATGAGTTCATTGTCACGGACTCGATCAGGTGGAATGTGCAGTGCACATTAGACTGATGCAAAATTTGAAATTTTCGCTCCACAGTGCTCAAACGGTTCCAAATTGGGTCCTACTTAGCCTCCCAAAATTTGAACTACTTTAGTAAGAAACTGACTTGGCACAAACCATTTCAAGTTTATATGGGAATTACTATGGGAAAACTTATGTATTTGTTTATATTTATCTAACAATTCACCACATTACTGTGCTTTTAAAAATGATAGCAGTGATTGTAGCAAATTTTCTCAGCTACAACTTTGTTCAAAACCACTTTTCAATTAAATGCACGAAACAAAAGTTATTAATGATTCAAGTCACTGTTGTCTTATGATTATGCTTATTCAACTGTTCAGCAGGCAACATTGGTGTTTCTGGTGAGAAGAATCCCAAATATCATGGCTACTATGTCACACTGCAGAATACAGTGTTGCTAACAGAACATCTGCTTGATCATGCCATAAGATTATCAATCTCTTAAACAATTAATAACTATTTAATTTGACATTTAGCTGAAAAACGATATTCCGCAAAGTAGCTTAGAAAAATTCTCGTATGAAAATAGTTATAGAACTTTTTGAAAAAGCAATATGGAAAATGGGTAGAAGACAATGAACCAAAAATTTTGGTTTTCCCATAGTAATTTCCATATAAACTTCGAATGATTTGTGCCAAGTCAGTGACCATATGAGTTCAAATTTTGGGAGGCTAGTCAGGACCTGATTTAAAGCCGTTTGAGCACTGTGGAGCGAAAATTTCTAATTTTGCATCAGTCTAGTGCACATAGAAATAGTGTGCGATCATCCAGGATGGCTGTCCAAACCTGCTCCACATAGTTCCAAGAATCGTTCTCGATGGCCTTTCCCTCCACCGGTAGATTTACGGCTGTTGTTAGGTTTCCGATCGCAACGAAAGACCTCGTAGTCAGGACCGAAGACTTGACTGGAAAGCGTTCGAGAATCGAGCCAATTACATCGCAGCAACGATCCGATACAGCTAGGCGGTACTCTTC
Source organism: Ochlerotatus camptorhynchus (assembly GCF_037179485.1). Lineage (NCBI taxonomy): Eukaryota > Metazoa > Arthropoda > Insecta > Diptera > Culicidae > Ochlerotatus > Ochlerotatus camptorhynchus. Next base: position 1,038,950 of record NW_027041058.1, read on the forward strand.
AACTTCCGAATTCATTCCACCGGCGTTTTGGTAGAAGAATCGAACGACTGTTCTCCCCGGAAATCACAGATACATCAGGCAATAACTGACCATCATCAAGTCTGATTGAATACTCGCCCCCTCTCCACATTCGACAGCAGCTGATCGCAGGACTGAGACGGAAGGATTGGGGGCTTCCATGGGGCTTTCTACGCCACGTTCCGAGTTCCCAGGATTAAGAGTTACAGAGGCATCATCACAATGACTAACATAGTCCGAATTGCTGAAAATTTGATCGGCTTTTTCTGGCAGTTAATAGTCAATATATTGATTGTAGGTACTTGCCTATATAAACAAGCTGGAAGACTTCTGATCCACATCCAGCTACAGGTCCAGGACGACTATGCTGAGCAACTGGGCTGAAGGAACCAGGAGCTTCCAAACGCGGTCTATTGTGCGTCCCGGCGATGAATTAGGATTGTTCGAACAGTAAAGCGGATGTTGTAAATTAGCAGTATCAGAAGTGCTTCTCAAAAGGAAACAGCCGGCAGATGCTTGAGAAGTTGCACTATTCCGTTTTCCTACCAAAATAATGATTAAAGAACCAAAAGTTTCCTACGTGAAGTGTGTCTATGTCAGACCAGATAACATGGCACCTTTTGCTACTACAGCCCTACTAACTTGATCTGCCAAGCCTCATCCTTAAACATAACACTACGCTACACCTACATCCGCTTCTGTCTTCTACATGCAACGCCAGCAAGCGGCATCAAATTGGCTCACCGGATCCAGACGTCAACCAGGATTGCGGCGACACTGATGTGGCCCTTACGAAGGCACAGGAGTAAGCACGAATTGTGGAAATGCTGGTTACCATCGCCGCTACTAGGCCAACGCCGTTGACGCCTTCTGCGGCCTCCTTCACGCACTGGTTCGATCTCGGCTGGACGTTGACCCCTTCCCACGACGGCTGTGCGGACAGCACGTGTCCCGGTCGTCGACCTATCGGCTGACCCCCGGATTTTAATTGTGTCCAGGCTCTACCGTCGGTATGGCGTGCGCCGGTCGCTGGACTCGTTCGGGGTGACAGCTATCGAGACGGGAAAAAGAAGCCCTACATAAAAGTGCGGTTAGTGTCACGCTTTTTGAGCTCCATGAGCAGGAAGAGCATACCTCTTGTTGAGGCTTCCTTTGTTTCCTCCACGTTGGTCGGGAACCAAACGATGAGGCCTTGTGTATGTCGTGCCAGTCTTCCCAGTAGAAATATTGGTTTATTGGTCAATCAAAGCCACTTAATTTGTGCCATTTTTGGTTACCTTTTTGCCAACTCGCCCTTGCGGTGCTCCACATTTTCGTCTGCTATCGGGTTGGTGCGGCGACGTGGCTCTTATGTTGCTCGGGAACTGCAGTGAAATAACCCGTTCTCAACAGACTTTCCACTTTCAATCGGATTAATGTGGCTCCGCCGATCTTCCGGAGCCCTGCAAGCGGACGCCGCCCGTTGGTTTTCGGCGCACGCCCACGTTGGTGGTCTGTTACTACCCTGCACTTTCACTGTGGGCCATACAAATTTTCACCGCGAACCGACGACTTTCACTGCCACCACGTTGGGCCACCAAATCAAGACTGTTCTGTTCCTCTTCGTTTTCTTCTTTCCCTTTTTCAGCGGAAACCATCTCGGTTCGCCTTCTTTCGATGCGTCAGTAGAAGACAGTGACAGTGACGTTGACTAATTTCTCTTTCTTGCCAATCTTGATAATGGCTGCGTTCTTTTTACTTCTATGTTAGCTTACACTCTAAAGGTTTTTTATTTGATTTAGAGTTAAATTTTGAACTGTAAACTGTAACTAATGTATGCATACTTGCCTGAAGACGATGACTGGGACACCCCACCACCGAACTCGACCGAAGGTTCAGAACGACGATGATGGCAGGAAACAGCTAACGCAACTGGATCAAGTGGTTCGAGGTCTCCCATAATGCGACGGGCAGTGTGTTCTGGTTTACAGCGTTCCAATTCACAACGCGGCATCCAATTCTGAATCAGCATACTGGGTCTAGCCCGAAAATGGAAGTTGAGAGCTCGGAAGGTCCCGGAACAGGAGAGATCGTGATGGTAGGCGTGTTCAAACGAAACATCCACATGTTTTTTTAACCGTCTTCAAATTCATGCCATGTATCCGATGTAAGAGCAACTTCACGTAGTTTGGGAGCCAATCCGACTTTGTACGAGATGAATCTCATACAGCTGATGTCGGATCCTTTTTTAACTAGCAGCACAACCTTAATCGGATCTTCGCATTGTACCGAGGGGGGGGCGACTCTATCTACGATGCAGGAAAGATTGTGTTTTACTGTGGCCAGCTGCGCGCACGCTGAGTAGATAGAAAGAAGATTGATAACGATTCTGATGATTTCCTGCAAAAAGACAATGTGCGATGCAAGTAGATGCGAGAAATGGAAGAAGATTATTCGAAGATTTATTCGCTACTGTGTTACCTGACTTATAACGAATATACGTTGTATACGAGTACCCCGAATACAAAGTATAGTTCGTCTAATTTTACATTGCAAATGCTCTGAAAAATTAGACGAGTCATACGTTGTATTCGGGGTTCTCGTATACAACGTATATTCGTTATAAGTCAGGTAACACAGTAGTGTGAGATTTTTTAAGCATCTACAATTGAGATGCAAATGTGTCGCTCCTCTCGTAAAAACTTCCATTTGCAATAGTTTATAAAATCGAATTGTAGCTGTGCAGCATTTCAATGTGTACAAATCCGACCCACGCATACCACACCAAATAGGAAAGCTTCAATCCAGACTTAACCATAGAATTCATTCATATCTCTGTTTGTAGGTACCTACCAACCTATACATAAGTATGAGAATTCATTCATACCAACAACACTGACTCAATGTGCCTGGTTAGGTTCAGTCGTCAGTACGCTCAAAGTTGTCGGACCGCGCAGTTAGACTCCACCTGAACACTGTTATAGACGTTGCTGAGGGAAAGCTGAGACTGTGTTGTGTTATGGTGTGATAACGGTGCTTCTCTAATCCATCATCGTAGTCACCACCTTTTCGTTCTGATCCATTTTTTTAAATTTAACGTAACTGATAATATCGATGTCCATACGCCAAAGTGAGTCAACAATCTCAAAGCAGTAGGTGGCCTCGCTTCTGCCTTGTTAGGGGATTTTACGTGGCGATAGGTGGGGAAAAACTATGCAAGTGTTGCAATGTTTACACAATGGCAGCGAAAGCAGCACCAGAAGATGATCTACATTCTGGTTCAAATATTAACGACTGTATGGGCAGTAAATAGCCAGCAGCAGCAGCAGCTTCAGGTAAGTTAGGAGAAAGGAAACCATTCATCACTCACCAGACAATAATGAAAATTGAAATAACACCTCTTTATTATTACCCTTTGCAGGTACTAGCCGAGGTGCCGAATGTTAGCGGAACTAACCTGCGGAACAGTGGATACGGTAATTGGCTCCGTTGGATTGTTTTTCTGAATGGCTTGGCACTTATTAGTTTATTTTATTTTTTTTAGAATACCAATATGTGGAGGATTGGCCAAAGCTAAGTAGGAAGCTAGGATCCGTCTCGGCGGTTGCTTTCGACCTTCGAGGGAACGTGGTCGTCTTCCATCGTGGATCGCACGTGTGGAACATTTCGTCGTTTGACCAGAAAAATCGATACACCTATGTTGAGACTGGCCCGATCAATGAGTCCACGCTTCTGAGCTTCGAAAGTGCGGGCGGTGATCTACTAAACGAATGGGGTGCTAATTTGTGAGTATCAACGTTATTCGAACTGAAAAGGGACATCTATTATCACATTACACCTTCTCTAATTTTAGCTTCTACATGCCCCATGGCCTCACGATCGATAAGAGCAATAATTACTGGCTGACGGATGTCGCCCTGCATCAGGTTTTCAAATTCGATTTGTCTGTTTCCAGCAGCGAACCGGTTCTGACGCTTGGCGAGCGCTTCGAACCTGGAACCGGCTCGTCCAGTTTCTGCAAGCCCACCTCGGTGGCAGTTCTAGACAATGGAGATTTCTTCGTAGCCGATGGCTATTGTAATGGAAGAATCATGAAATTCTCTTCCGATGGTCAGTTGATTCTCAATTGGGGGAAGAATTCGTTCGTCCTAACCAGAACGTTCATCCTCCCGCCGGGTCCAGTGCCGGAGAACTTCCTCGCTATACCGCATGCTTTGACCTACTTGGAAGACAGGGAACTCATTTGCGTAGCCGATCGCGAGCAAGGCAGAATCCAGTGCTTCCACGGTCAAAACGGAACATTCCATTCGATGTATAGCAACACCCAGATAGGCAGTCGGCTATTCAGCATCAAGTACCTCCCTCTGGACGGCGGTCTGTTCTTCATGATCAATGGGCCACAGTTCACGACCTCGGAACCGATCAATGGACTGATCATGTCGATGAACAACAGCGAAATAGTGGGTCGATTCTACCCCGACACGAATCCACAGAACGCTTTCAACAATCCTCACGAACTGGCAGTCAGCGCTGATGGTGGTCAGATCTACGTAGCTGAATTACTACCTACCAAAGTTCATAAATTCAAACGAAAAGGTCAGGTACCGAAAGTCATAAAATCGTTGGAGCATTACCGGTTTCCACCGTCTCCACCGATGGTGGCCGATACGCTCTATGCCAGCAGTCTGACGATAGTGTCCATCGTGGCCAGTCTGCTGGGAACCAGCTGCTTGATTCTTTGCGTATCACGAACGATGTGCTTCAAGTCGGGCGGTGGTTCCGGACGGAGATCACGATTCTCCACTGCCAGTGAGAACATTGCACTGCATCGCATGGGTCGAGAGGATGAAGAACGGGGGGAGGCGCAGTGAGGACTTTAAAATGTTTTTTTTAGTACAACTAATGCAACAGAGACAACATCACACATTCCGTCCTTGAGCAACCTGCTAAACCGCATCTGTGATGACCGATAAGGGACTTAAAGCGAAGAATTTTATTTATTAACGGACGAACATAAATAGCCAGCTTACTGGATTGAAAATCTTACAATATACTGGTCAGAACTACTTCTGTCTAAGCGTACCAAAAGCGTCAAACTTGTATTGGATAATTTTCCGAAATTCCATAACAAATGTATACAACCATCAAGAGCAACAACAATCAATGCTGTTGTTGTTGTCCAACGATGCAGACCAGTTATTTGCCTGTCAATCTTTGGTTGTTGCCGAGCTTCCTTTTAGGGCAAAAAAATCATCCGAAACCACTCCATCTTACATTTTGAGCACTTGTTTTTTATGCCTGTGCTTACATTTGGAACACTTGTTTTTTAGTCTTCTTCCGGCATGATGCTTCCTTTCCTTTCCATTACTTCACCTATTCCATCCATCCGCTGGTGTTTGAGACGACCATCACATCGTCGACTTAAACCGCCACAAAAAATAAAGCTATGTACCGTATGCGTGATAATGTTTGCACCATTGAGCAATGTCAAGATTAAAAAAAATCTCAAAAATTTTGTTTTCGAGTTTTTTTTTATTTATTCAAAGGGGGGATGTTTCTCAGAGTCTTGTTAACCATCGATCGAGTTTCCACTTGCTGCAATTACGGCCTCCACACGCTTCCGGAATGCACGGCAGGTTCTAATAATGTAGTCTGGATCGGGGCTGGATGGCGGCCACATATCCTTCGCCCAGAACGGAAGATGTTCCTGCAACCACTTCTGAGTGCGGTTCGAGGTGTGGCACGGAGCCCCATCTTGTTGAAATACAACATTTGGCTTCGGACCGTACTGTTCTTTGATCCACGGAAGAACATACTTACTTAAAATCCCTATGTAGACCTCCCTGTTGACCTTGTCGCCTTCTGGAATGAACACCGGCTCCATTTTGTTGCCATCAGAAGCCACCAATCCAAACACCATAACGCTAGCAGGATGCTTGGTCAGATACACGTTCTTGTGTTCGTCGGCCACGTCTTTTACCGGAAGAGAACTAATATATCGGTCGGTTCTGGAATTTGATACGGGATCGACGGTAAACAATCAAGATTTTCTTGCATTGTTCGACTCGTAGCTCCCGGATGCGGTTGGTAATCATGTGAGTTTTTTTTTCGCGCCCTCGACTTCGCCCTGCAATCTTCCTTTACGATCTTCCGTGCCGTAAAGTCACTGATCCCGTGTTACTTTGCCATTTTCCTTATTGAACGCACTGGATTCACTCGAATCTTCCTTTTGATAGCAGCGATAACCCTCGAAACCCGAGCTGACCTCGGACGACCTGTGGCCACCTTCGCAGATATTTGTCCTTTCTTTTCTCGGTCTAAAACCTTTTTGACGGTCCACCGGGATACTCCCACGGTGATTGAAATGTCTTTTTGCGACATTTGCGCGAGGGACAAATCACGAATACGCTGCCACTTTGTCATGACGCAACTGTCAAACTAAGTAAATCATTTTCTTTTATACACAGCCTACTACGGTATGTGCTATAGGTTACCTGCATGCAACGAAAACCCAGGCATTGTATGCACAGGTGGTTCCTGCACAACGCGCAAGTGTTTTTTCATGCTTTTTACTGCTCCTTAACAAATACCGCCCATGTGGGGGGATGACAGTGTGATGAAATTCCACTGTACTCCCAAACTGCTCACGTATTGGTCTACTTCGGTGTTGAATGTAGCTGACGCCAAAAGCTCCTTTAGCTGGCGGTCGGCACCAACAAAATTTGTGCAATTATCAGACCACAGTTGACTGGGCAAAGCTGATATGAAAGTTTTTGATGATAGATCGGTAGCCGCCTCCAAGTGCACAGCTTTTGTTGCAAGGCACACAAAAACTGCTATGTAGCATTAAATTTTAACGGTTTTCACAGATCGCAGTAGGATGGCCTTTATTGACCAGCATAGTCCAGTATAACAGGATGCTTCATGTGAAATGGCTGGTTGGAATTTTGTAATCTTCCTGCCACACGCAGTGTTCCATCTCCATCGATGAGAGGGAAAAGCGATTTGAGTTTACTGTTAGAAGGAAGTGGTTGACCTTTTCGAAGATGTTCGATATCGCTTCCAAACATCTGATGCTTGTAGATTGGCATCATGAACTTCCAATGGCTTCAGTTGTCCAGTAATCTTCTCAGTTCCTCGTAGCTTCCCTAGTGAGTTGACCTTGAATCTGTAGACCCACGCTAGCTCTCGTTGCGAATCCTTTAAAGATGTATTTCGTTTCAGGAGATATTCTTCAACTTTCCAGTCCGATGCAGGTTTGACAGCAGCTGTAACCGCCGAAATTGCTCTTCTTTGCTCCGTTGTGTCTTCCGTAATGTGTACCGCTTCTGTACTTTCCTTTCAGATGTCTTCGTTGTCGTACAGGAGGGACGGACCAGTCCACCACAAATTGTGGTGAACCAGCTCCGTTGGTAGCAAACCTCTAGATGCACAGTCAGCAGGATTTTCACTCGATGATATGTGATGCAACGACCTACGAGACAGGAAATCTAATATCGCCGATGTCCGATTTGCCACAAAAGTTTTCCATTTCTTGGGATGCGACGTGAGCCATACCGTTGTGTAGAATCCGTCCACGCGTGAAAGGTAACATCCAAGTGATCCAGTGATTCGAGAATCTGCTTCATGAGCTCCACAAGAAGAACGGCAGCGTTTAATTCAAGCCGAGGAAGCGACACTTGCTGAATAGGAGCAACCTTGGTTTTGCTCGCTACCAGCGAAATGCTGACATTGCCATCATCGTCTTTGGATCTGGCGTACACCACTGCTGTATAGGCTAATTCAGACGCGTTAGCAAATCCATGTAGCTGTAACGCTCCGTGGTGATTTACGATCCATCTTGGAATGCGAATGTCTTCAATGGATGCCAAACTTGCCTTGATGTTGTTCCACTCCTTGTTGATAACAGCCGGAAGTGGGTCATCCCATTGTAAGTCATGCAACCACAGTGTTTGGTACAGTATCTTGATACGCACAATTATCGGTGAGATCAAGCCCAAGGGATCAAAAAGCCGGGCTGAACCGATAGAATTTGTCGCTTGGTGTTTGGCTTGTCGATGACGAAATTCAAACGGAATCCGAAAGAGTCTGTGGCTGGGTACCAATGAATATCCAGTGCTTTTACTGCATCCGCTTCTGATTGTAAATTAACAGGGACTGAAGATTGAGCCTCGAGTTGAGCAGCGTTTGCATTCTCATCCAGCAGCCGGGAATCATTTGCTGACCACTTCCGAAAATGAAAACCTGCTTCCGATGTAATTCGAACGATGTCTTTCTTCAACGTGAGTGCGTCTTCCAATGTTGCAGCGCCAGAGAGGAAATCATCAACATAAAAGTTTTTCAGCACTCGATCAGCTGCAACTGGAAACTGCGCACGGGCATCACGGGCAGCTTGTCGTAAGGATTCAATAGCCAGAAATGGCGCACATGAAGTCCCGTACGTAAATGTCAGCAACCGGTAATGTTCAATGGGCTTATCGGCTGCCGCTCTCCATACAGTCAAGGTTGCAAAGACTCATTTCAGCTAAAACAATGTTTTTCTAAATTATGAAATAATTAGATGCCATGATCAAATTTTGAATTGGTAGGATACAAGAAGAGGTTGCAAAGAATGTGTTTGACATATTAAACCTGTTTATTTCACTTCATGAGAGTCACAATCAGCGATTTTTCACAAACTCACTCACTCACTCACTCACTCACTCAGCGATCAGCAAATCGCTGATTGTGACTCATAGAAAGCAAAATTTACAGGTTTTATGTTTCCAACGCATACTTTGTAACCTCTTCTTGTAAGTTACAAGTAAAACATGCCATCATACCATCTTTTGGTTTTATTATTCCGAAAAACATTATTTTAGCTGAAATGAGTCTTTGCAACCTTGCATACAGTACGCAAGTAATCAACATCGTCTCTGTGATGTGGAAGGTAGAAACTTTTCTCCGGCGAAACGTTAACCTCGTCGTCTGGAATCTTCTCCATGTGACCAAGATTAAGGTACTCGGTCATGAACTCACTGTACATCTGTTTGAAGCCTGGATCTCGAACGAATCTCCTTTTCATCGCCTTCAACCGCTGGATTGCTGCTGACATCGATTCACCTAATGCGGGTTTGCTTTCGTCGAACGGTAAACGCACTGTAAATCTACCAGTTTCATCTCGTCGATGCGTAGTATTAAAGAAATCCACTGCTTTTTGCTCCTCCTGTGTCAAAGGTTTCGGTCTGTTGACCTCTTCAACTTCCCAAAATTTCCGAAAAACCTTGTCGATGTCCATGTCCATGCTGAGACTGATGATGGCCGTGTTGTAATTCACCTCGCTGGCGTCGAAAACTTGACCGGCAACAATCCATCCAAAAGTTGAGTTGATCGCCACTGGAAGTCCCGATCCATCTTTTACCTTGCCATCTTCCAAAATAGCCAAAAAAAAACATCAGCTCCTAGAATAATATCGATTCTGCCGGGCTTGTCAAAATGTGGGTTCGCTAGCTGCAATGTTTAGCCGTTCAGGATCCAATCGCTGCTTTGGCCTTGATGTTGACAACCGAATTGTACCAAAAGCGAGAAGAAATTTCCAGGTCGACAACTCCTCTGGTGGTTTCCGATGACTTCTTCTTCTTCGCTTTTCAAGCTTATTGCATATCGCATATTAGCTTATTGCGTGTTCTCAACTTAGTGTTCTAGATGCACTTCCACAGTTATTAATTGAGAGCTTTCGATGCCTGTACCATTTTTGCATTTGTATAATTGTGTGGCAAGTCCAATCATACTTCTATGCCCAGGGAAGTCGAGACATTTTCCAACCCGAAAAATTCCTAGACCGGACCGGGAATTGAACCCAGCCACCTCCAGCGCCTTTCGTGGACAGAAGATTCATTGAAGACGGTGCACTCAAAAATCCTATGGCTTTCTGCGCAAACCGGACACGACTGCTGTTTAACTGCATTGAATGCCTTGATTTCCTTTTTTGCGGTGAGTTGCTTGCGGTCATCTCTATGAGGTTCCTTTCTGCCGCACTCCGAGGGTTTTCCACCGAATGCTGCACATGTCTGCAACGCTTCACACTTCATTTTAAGAAACTTGAGAAGATCGACGAACGTTGGGTCGTCATTATCCACAATGTGCTGTGCCCACTGAGACCGAAGACCATCATCAAGCTTCTTCAGTACGATGTGATTCAACCAAGGATCTCTCGTTTCGCAAGTTGGCCCCAGGGCACAGAGTTGACGAATTACCTCGTCGGACGTTGACACCAACTTTCGTAAGCTTGCAAGATTCAAAGCCCTAATTGTCGGTTGGTCGCAGAACTCCTGAACCAGAGGGGCAACTGTGAACTTTGGTTTGTCGAAGTGCTCAACAAGTGTATCCCACACCTGTTTATAGTTTGCGTCGGTGATAGAGTAACTGCTAACTAGGCTTCTGGCGTCACCTTCCAGATGGGACATAAGTAATTGTAGCTTTAGAGCACTAGTTAGGTTTTAATTATAGACGCCGCTGACAAAAAGATCTTTAAAAGAAGCCCACTGCTTCCTGTCGGCTCTGAACACGGGCAAATTGTATGACGGCAACTGCGTGTCGATTGGCTCCAAGTGCTACTGACGAAACTGGACAGCCAACCCTTCCATATTCGTTGTACTTGTCGCTTGGCTGGAAAGGAGGGTTCGTTGCGTTTCGAGCAGTACACGGACTGCCTCCCTTAGCTCGTTATTAGGATCTACCACTGTAGAGTCACTGCCAGCACTTGATGGACCTTCCTTCACTTGCAGCAACTTTGTAATTAGACTTTTGGTGTGTAGAAAAGTTGTTCGTAGTCCGAACGCACACTGAGCACCGAAGAAAGTTCCTCGTCCGGAACTGCTTCTTCGATTTCAGCTTGAATCCTGTCGAAAGATTCCTCCTTCTCGGCCAATTTCCGAAGCCGACCGTGAACTTCGAACGCCTGTGTTTCATGTTCTGCCAGCTGCCTTGCACTCGCATGTACTCTCTTCAGCCTCTCGAAGGCCACATTTGTTTTCCTGATCAGCTCCTCCATTGTCGCTGATTCACGCCGATCCGGCTCGAAGGACCAAATGTTAATCGTTCGAAATGTTGCGGAAGTGGACAAGGCACGACTACCGAGAACTGACTCGAAGTTCTACCACGCGAAACCGAGACTTTTCCGAATTTCCGAACCGAAAATAAATAAAACTTGTAGAACAAAAATGTTTGCTCTTAAATTCACTTTTATTTGAATAATAAGACGTAGTATCAAAACGATATCGGGTAGACAGGCAAAGTTCCTGTTCTTGAAATCTCTCTCTCTCTCTCACACAGTAATTGTATTGCAGAAAAATCAGTCAGGGATGAACTCAATTCCAAAACCATAAACAGGAACAAGGCTGCCGGCACTGGCGTGCGTTGTGACCATAGTTTCGGTGATACAGCATAGCTCACCTTGTGATCGTATTACGGTAGGAAACCGGGTTCTGGAAGCGGATCGGCTACGTGAACGGTCTGCTGTTTTCAATTTTCGGATTTCTGCGATGAGAAAATCAATGTCCGGCCGGAAAGAACTTTCCGCCGTGTTTTCTGACTCCTTTCCGCTTACAACGACCGCTGAAGCCTGCTGTATCTACCATTTTGTCTGTTTTGTATCCCGCGCCCGTACGTGGTGGCCGAACTCGCGATCCGCGAACATTGGACGCGAATAAAAATTAAAAGTAATCAAAAACTTCTATTTACATACATGATGACAACATATCTCATTCATTCTTTATGCGCTTTGTTGACATCTGAAGGATGACGGATAAAACAGTCACCCGCGAGTCCAGCGGCGGCGGAGTGGATAGGGGTACTCCGTTTTCCAGTTGTCCCTAACATCCCCCCTCTTCAATAGAGGTGGTACGGGTCAAACCACTGCGGCGGCCTTCGGATACGAGAAGACCGGCGTGGAAGTTGTACCGGTGTAGCTGGTCCGCTATCTGCTAAAGCGAACTCTGGAGATGCTGCTGATGTAGACGTAGACGATGATGATGAGGACGAAGACGTAGCTAACGACGAGGACAATGACAGGTGGCAACGGTGTAGACTCGATGGTCCTGGTAGTGGAGATGGTGCTGGCGGTACCAACGTGGTTCTAGGAATACTCCACGCATCTAACAGAACGTCGAGTCGTGGTGCCGACGATTGTGACGTACGGTTGCTAACTGAAGTACCACCACGACTGCGCAGCTGGTTGACGTGTGCTCGAACCATTCTACGATCCTCAACCCAGACCGTGTACATCACTTTGCCGATCTTGCCGCAAACGACTCCTGGTGCCCAGCGCCATTTATTATTGCTGTACACCTTTGCGTAGACCGGATCGTGTGCAGAAAAACTTCTCCTTACTTCATCGTCTGGATTGGGCTCTATCGGCGGTAGAGTAGATCCAAACTGGTTCTGATGCGACGTCCAAACATAGCTTCGGACGGTGATTTTCCATCTTCGACCTGACGATTTGGCGTTGTGCGGTAGGTTAGAAGGAAAATGTCCAACGCTTCACCAACACAGTTCTTCCCCTCCTGGATTTTCTTCAGCACCCGCTTGAATGTGTCCACGAACCTTTCAGCTTGACCGTTTGACTGAGGATGAAAAGGTGCCGTGGTGACGTTATCGTCCGCTGTCACTGCAGAACTTCTGGAAATCGCTGCTCGTAAACTGCGTACCATTGTCACTAACGAGCGTTTCGGGCATTCCTAGACGGGCGAAGATGTTCCGTAGAATGCTGATCGTTGCTGTAGATGTTATTCGTTGCTGTGGATGTTATTCGTTGCGTAGGCACCCCTTCAGGCCACTTCGAATGGGCATCGATGGCTAGCAGGTAGTAGACTCCGTCAATGGGGCCGGCAAAATCCACGTGGACACGCTTCCATGGACCACTAGGCTTTGGGGAATGCGGTGGAGATTTTGCCACGGATGCGCAGTGCTTGCATGCCTTCACGAACCCAACAATTTCATCGTGAATCGATGGCCAGTACACATAACTCCTTGCTATGGACTTCATGCGTTGTATCCCTGGATGTCCCTGGTGTAACTGTCGCAAGCACCGCAATCGATGCTTCTCAGGAATCACCAAGAGTTCACCGAACATGATGCATTTCCCAACAGAACACAACGAATCTCTATGCCCATGGAACCCTGATCGGCTTGTGTATCTTGCTCCACAATCTTGAAGCTCAACGTCCGCAATGAATCGTACATCCTCCTCCAAAATCACGCTCGCAATCACGTAATCCTCCTCAGGTTTGGCATGATTGTTGATCAATCTTGAGAGGATGTCGGCATTCCCAAACTTCTCGGTTGGAATGTACTCGATGGCGAAATCGTATAACAGTAACGTTGACGCTGCAACCGGTTTGCTGTGTACACGGGAATGCCCTTCCGTGAACCGAGTATTCTGGTGCGTGATCGGTCTGCAAGCGAAACTGCCTTCCAAAGATCATTTTGTGGAATTTCGTTACGGCGAACACAACTGCTAAACCTTCGCGATCCGGCTGGCTGTAGCCCATCTCTGCCTTCGTGAGCGCACGTGCCGCCTTCACCGACCCGCCGGGGAACCTGTGGCTGATTGTTGCACCAACGCCTATCGATGAAGCATCCGCCGATACAATGATCTCTCGTCGCAGATCGTAGTGAGTTAGCAGAAGATCGGAACCAAGTAGCTCTTTGAACCGATCGAAGGCACGCTGACACTCGGTTGTCCACAGGAATTCTCCATTTCCTTTCAGCAACTCATCAAGTGGAAACCGCAGTGTACGCATATTCGGCACGAACTTCCCATAATAGTTTATGGCGCCCAAGAAAGAGCGAACTCCACTGACATCCTTAGGCGCTGGCAGCTTCTGAATAACTTCGATCTTTGCTGGATCCGGTCGCAGCCCGTGACGATCCAGCAAATGTCCCAAATAGCGAATCTGGCTTTCTCCAAAGGAGCACTTCTCCGAACGAATGGTGAACCCGAACTCTTGGATTCTTTGCAGCACCGCCCGAAGATTCTTCTTGTGGTCCTCTTCGTCCTTTTATGCCAGCCAGCATCGTATCGATCAACTGCTGGAACGCTTCCGGCGCTGCCTTCACCCCTGGCGGGAGACGATTATAGCGGTACAGTCCTCGATGCGTGTTTATGGTCAGGAGGTCACGAGAACTTTCGTCCACCTCCACTTGCAAAAACGCATCCGTCAAATCTATTTGGCTGAAGACGGTGCAGTTTGCTAGGTTAGCGAAAATGTCCTGCGAAGAGGCAAAGGGTACTGGTGGGACTGCAGAGCGTCATTCAGTCCCGTTGAATAATCCCCACAGATACGGATCGTACCATTCGCCTTACGAACCACCACAATCGGAGCTGCCCACTCCGAGAAGTTCTTCGGTTCGATAATTTTCTTCCGCTCCAATCGGTCCAGTTCATCGTCCACCGTCTTGTACATGGCATACGCTACCGGACGCTTTGGACAAAACACAGGGGTCATTCCGACCTTCAACTGTAACTTCACCTTCGTTTTCTTACATAGCCCAAGATCGCCAAAAAACACATTCGGGTACTCTGCCTTTAACCCGCTTACACTGGCCGGAGTGCTACTGACCTGGTTACAAATTGAGTCGAAAGGAATCGACCACAATCCGAAAGCTTCGATCGTGTCAGAACCCAGCAGGTGTAACTGTTCCTTGGTGACCCGCAACACTCGCCGATCAATGGAAAGATAACAAGAAAACTCACCTTCAATCTGCAATGGCCTACCACTGGCTGTCTTTGCGATGATCGTCGACGCAGACGTTGAAGGGCTGCCAATCTTGCACCAGGTATCCGACGAAATTATCGTGATGTCAGACCCCGTATCGATTTGCATACGCACCGGTAATCTATTGATTCCAACCGGCACGTACTTTCGACGCTCCTGCACACTGCACGAATTCACAGTCACTAACTTGGCCGCTGCAACGTTGGGCTTCCGTTGCCTGAATTTTACCTTCAGTGCACTCCAACAGTAGCCATCCTTATGGCCTACCTGGCTGCAATCGCTGCACTTATGGCTTTTGTACGTGAACTCCCTGGCGTAATGCATGCCACCGCATAGCCAACAAGCTCTTTCCGGACTAGTTTTGCCGCTGCTCGCTCTCCAACTACCCTTCTCACTGCCGGACTGGTTGAATTTCGACGGCTAGGTTCCCTTGAAACGGTACTGCTTCGTCTTCAAGGCTTTCACAGACATTGAGTTCTCCTCAATCATCGCAGTACCGTGCCGCAAGTTCAACAAACGTTGACACTCTTCCGACAGCTGTTCCAGCGTAACATCATTCCACTCCTCAATCTTCGACAAGAGCCGCATCCACACATCTGCATCTTTGTCCGACTTCAAGCCACACACGAATACGAGGCACTTGAACTGCTCCTCCGATAGCTTGGACAGCTCGAACTCGACGCACGATTTGTTAATGCGGCAGGCATACGTCACATAGTCCTCCTGTGTCTGCTTGACGATTTGCAGGCAACGATACCTCCGGCTAATTACAGATTCGGCAGCACCGAACAAGCTGGTCAACTTTTTTACCGTCACCGCAAAGTCAAAATCTTTCGGTGCCTTTGGCAGAATAAAGCTGATATACCTTTCGTGCTCCGATATCCCCAGCTTTCGCATCAGCAAGCGCACTTTTGCTCCTCCGTCGAGTCGGCTGGCATCCTTCGCGAACAAGTCCTCATATCGACTATACCACGCAGCGAACGTAACATTGCTGTCGGGATCGTATCTGAACTCCTTGCTATTGTTCGCCAAGGAATCTAACACAGCTTCCGGATTCGCTGGGACCTGCACCTGGATCGATGTCATTATACTGCGAATCAGCTGCTCCTGCTGGGCCATAAACGCTTGCTGATGTTGCTGCATAACCTCCTGTTGCTGCCGAAAAAGGTCCGTGACATAACCCTGCTGCTGCTGCTGAAACCATAGCAGGAACGGGTCCACTTGTCCGGCTGGAGGCGGATTTCTAAACTGTTGCTGCTGCGGAATCGGTCACACATTGCCGGTAGGCAACTGCTGTCCATTTCCCGGCTGAATCGGACCCGAGTTGTCATCCATTCTTATTCGTTTCACTGTGGGTAACGTTGTGATGGGATATTTTCACCACTCTTCACAACTTTTCCACTACCGAAGTCGCCACTTTTGTATCCCGCACCCGTACGTGGTGGCCGAACTCGCGATACGCGAACATTGGACGCGAATACAAATTAAAACTAGTTAAAAACTCGGAATGAAAATAAAACACGATGTTACGATGAAGAACTAAAAACACTTCTATTTACATACATGATGACAACATATCTCATTCACTCTTTATGCGCTTTGTTGACATCTGAAGGATAACGGATAAAACAGTCACCCGCGAGTCCAGCGGCGGCGGAGTGGATAGGGATACTCCGTTTTCCAGTTGTCCCCAACAGTCTGCCATTTCCGCAAGCTTGGCCATTGTTCCGTCGTGACAAGTGATGATAGGACGAATGTCCGCAGGCAAACGCTGGATAAACAACATCTTCAACAAAATTGTCGTCAATTCCCAAACCAACCGAAAGTTCCTGCATTTTTGACAGCAGATGCGTAGGACGTAGATCCCCAAGATCGTGCGTTCCAACCTGTTTTCCGGCGAAAGCGCGGTGTTGCAACAAGATCGATAATGTGAGAAATGACAGACTGGTCAACTTTTGCCACTATATGGTGAAATTTCGTCTCGTCGATTGCGAAAATTGCGCAAACAGCTTGCGCAAACCACATGGCTGGGTCCGTTTTCCAGAAGTCCGGTAATTTTACACCTACTGCTGCCGCTTTATTGTTGGGCTCCGGGTTAGCCATTTTGAGGTTAGTTTCATACGATTTACCGAAAAACGGGTCTTTGTGATCGAAACGGGTATACCGACCGAATTTGAAAGGTTTTGCGACGTCGCGGGTCACCAATGTGGTGTTTCGAACCGATTTCAATGATCGAAGACGTTTATTACGGATAATCAAACTCTTCATTCTTGGCAAATTACACGCAATTGCAAACTCGGCGTTACAAGAATAATCCTCCTTTTTCTTTCCCCTCCTTCCCGCCGTCCTTTCTCTCCCTTCGCGCACAGCTCTGTCAACGGCTGCAAATTCCAGGGTGGTATCCATTTCATCAGTTACATCCCACACCTCCAAGGTGACCTGTCAAGGAATGTCATCCAAACTGAAACGCCTCACTCCTGCTATGTTCAATGTCTAGTTTCAAAAAAGAAAACTGTATTCAATTCCTTCAGCATATAATTTCGTCGGTTTATATGTTTGTAATTGTTTTGTTTTTTTTATCATCGCTCACTATGAAATCAAAATTGCAGTCGATTATATTGGTTGCTTCAATCTAAAGTTGTTTTCCGTCAATTAACTGTTGCTATCGCCATCTATACATATCAACACACTAGTATTGTTTTTTTTTTCAGCAGTCGAAACAACATACTATAGTCTGCTATTTATGGCATTTTTTTTTTCTCTTTTCAATGAAATGCATAATTATTGTTCCTGGAAAGTTGCTACTACCGCCGTCAACTGTCGTATTTTGTCGTGAGCTGTTCCTTTTTTCAACTCTAAATTATATATGCGCACGTACGTTTGTATATATTCGTTCGCGTAGAATCTAATAAAATCAATCATAATAAGTAACACTTACATAGGTAGAGAACGGAGAAATAGATTTAGTTTTGACATTAAATCAATGATAACTAAATTGCATCAATAGAATTGCAACTGGTGTTTTACGTTTCGAGAATTAGTTTTCGAAGAAAAGTCGCGTGACCTCCCTTCGTAACTATATTGCATTGAACCAAACAAAACAGTGGAAGATGAAACATTGCTCCGTGAGCAGTTGTTTAGAAATTAGTAGAATTGTACACTTTATCTCAAAGACAAACATACGTAACACTTCGAACATGGCTTCCTGCAAGTAGGTCGTCAGGAACCTCGGGAACCTAAGCAAGTGAAATGGATTGCATAAAAACGTCAGCATTCTTATGGAATGAAGCGTTACATTTGTTTGTCTGTGTATGTAGATTTTGTTCCGTAATTAGTGCTGCCATCTATGTTTCATAAAAGATTCACTGAAATTTAAGTGGCACAACTTTTCTTGGAACGCTAGTCCTGTCGTTATACGCATAATTTTACCAAATGCTTTGCAATGGATTAATGCAAGCTGCCAGTTTTGATCTCACAATTACTGACAGCATGACGCCACCTACCAGTTATTCAAAAACATTATGAATGGAGATATGATTTTTTTTCTCCGAAAATAGCGATTTTAGAAGCGAAAGCAGAAAACTAAAATTTGGTAGGTCACTTCGATCAAAAATAAATGCTACCACTTGTACCAACAGGTTCTAATTTCGTAAAAATCATCAGTTTTTACTAGCGACATCTGTTGCGAAAATCAACTATGCTTTTACTGTATTCTTATGGACAGTTATGCGTATACCGGCAGTGTATGTGTGTGTTTAAAATTAGTATTGCTTACACCTAATATGTTAATGTGTTAAAAATTAAAATAAAAGATCATTTTTATAAAATGAGATCACAAAAATGGAATGTTTTTGCCTTTTTAAAGAAACGGAAAAGGGGAAACTTTAAAAGAGATATCTAACCTTATATAGCTCTGGAAGCGTTTTTAGAGTACGTGATTCGTATTGCCGTTTCGTAAACATTAGATTTATGGAGAGGATGAAAGTGGGTGAACGATAGGATATGAATGGGTTTAGAGAGCGAGAGAGATAGAGTAGATTTAGGCCAACAAAAAATCCCTACGAAGATATGGCAAGAGAGGACCACCACCGCCACCACCCCAACCTACTCCGGCACTCGGGTGTTGCAGTTCCCGTGGTACAACTTGATCGTCCCTTCGCAGTGGAAGTAACTGTCGAATACCTTACCGTAGCCGTTCTCTTTCCACCAGGTGCACAGCTGGCGATTCCAGACGCAGTCCAGCCGGTAGATCAACCCGGGGAACTCAAATCCCATCAGCGTGTAGAAGTCCTGATCGCCAAGGTGACCCTTAAACGAGTACTTCTCCACCATGTTCTTGACCGATTCCTGTTTGATGATTTCCGCGTACAGCCGAGACTGCCGGATGCGATCCAGCCGGAGCATGACGACCCCTGAGTTCAGCCCCGGATAGCCGTGCTTGGTTTTCTTCGCCGTTCGACTGAAGAAACCACCCACGGAATTGCCGATTGCTGTTTTGTTCATGTAGTATGGTGTTCCAAACAGGGTGTGTTGATTTTGGGCTCGGTACTTGAACAGGATGTGCAAGTACACCGGGGTCAGTTCCGGTGCTAGGCCGAACAGGTGCTCCGAACCGAACCGATCGAACTCGTCGAATAGATCCTTGACAGACGAACGGAACACCACGTCGCAGTCGATGATTATCGCCCGTTTCATGTTTACGTCGACGATCCGGTGCAGTCCGAGCGAGATTAGGAACAGGGCGTCGCTGTAGTAGCTTCCTGCAAATGGAGAGGTCGTAAGAATTTGGAACTTTCTGTCAGTTGGGACGATGAATATCAGTGTTCATCACTTTTTGATTATAGCACTGGATACAAGTGTCCCTTCGACATAAAAGTCAATAGGATTCTATCAGAGGCAGTTTATGTAGATCTGACGGCGACCTATTATTTGAGCTCAAATCTCGAGTGTGACCCAAAGAAATCACCCCTATTCTGTATTTCGATTCGAACGAAATTCTCATACAAAAAAATATTTTTTTGTATGAGAATTTCGTTCGAAACGAAATACAGAATAGGGGTGAATATCTAGGCTTTTAAAGCTTCTTTTGCCAGCATTTGGCAGGCTCTCAACTCAACTTATTCCACAATTATTAATTGATAGCGTTCTATGCCAACCAATGCATGAATTTGTATTTTGTGTAGCAAGCACAATTACTCTATGTTCCGGGAAGTAGCGAAAATTTCCGGCATTCGCATCCGACTAGCTAACACCGTGCCTTTATCAACTAGACTATGTATCTGATCCACCCCACCCAAAGAAAATTTCCTAATGAATCCAAATCGATCACACCCCAATCCACCTACCCGTCTTATAGTTGAACAACGGAAGCATATTCTTCACAATGTCGCTCGTCTTCTCCGCACAGTCCTTCACGTCGTACAGCGTGTAGAACACCACCTTCCGGTAGTGGGCAATCTGCTCCCGGATCAGCTCCTCCGCCGACGTTTCGCTCTGCTCGTCCGTAATCACGTGCAGATGGATCGGGATGGTGGCATACTTGAGCAAGCTCTTCAGGAACAGCTCGAACTTGTCCCTCAGGTTGGAGTTCTGGCTTTCCTTCGTGTAGATCACAAAGATATTATACTCGGTGGCATTGTTCTCCTTCGGGACGTACTTGACCCTTTTCAGTTCCCCGAACCGTGCAACGCCACCGTCACCCCCTATCAGGTGAGCCACCTTGGCCGCCGTTCCACCACCCCCCGCCAGCAGACTGTTATCTAACACTTCCGGATGATCGGCACCATCAAAACCGTCAGTCTTTTGAAAAATCATCAGAATATTCCGCCGATTGAAGATGCTACTGTTGGCGTAGATTATCAGCAGGAACCCACTGGCAATGATCAGCACCAGCAGGATTTTGTTCATGCTCATAGGATGGTGCTTCAGTTTGACGGTGTTGTTGATCTGGCCAGCCACCAGCGGATTGGTGGAAGTGGTGCGCTCCGTTCTTCTATTTGCAGCTTAATCTAATTACAACACACAGGTGCACGGGTTTTCCACTGCATTTTATAAACTTTTCAGCAACTGCAAAGCGGATTACACTAGTTTGTTCGCAAAACACCAATGAGTGCCGTCATTTTCAGGCCATTTAAAATAACAAAAATTCCTGCGTTTAAAAGGATTTTCTAGTTTCTCTTCTTCGTCCTTCTTGTTCCTGCACTCTTTTTCGCATTTTTTTTATGGAAATCCCTGCTCCGGTATCGAGGGGTGAGCCCATGAAGCAGTGCTCTACGTTATACAAACATCAACATCATCAAAGTCAATAATGAATAGTTAAAAAGCCTCATCGTTCGAAATGTTGTAAACGAACAAATAAATTGTGCATGAAGCTCTAATTACAACATAAAAAGAAAATTTATATTAGAGCATTTTTTAATAGTACCAGCCAAATTTCAACTGGTGGTAGAACGGTTACCTCTAAATCTACTATTACAAAGTGTTTATTATTCATATTGAATATGGACCCCCAGAGATTTGTTTTCATTATTTGTCGGATTAGAGTTATGATTTGTCGGACAAACGGGAGTGTGTGGCTAAAATACCGAATTCAGTTACACCGGAAGCACGATATATCTAGACTATTATTCGAAAGGGGCGGAAGTACCAAAATGGAAGTGGAATTCCATATTTCAGTGCCAACATTTCAAAGGGGCGTAATTGCTTTTGTAAACAATGACTTTAGCCATCAATTTCTCGTGAATGAAATCTTACCTCTCCAAAATGACAATGCTAACTGGTAGAGGAAACATTTCTCTACCTGCTGGTGTCATTATTTTTCATGAGTGAGCTTTTATTCACGAGAAATCGACGGCTAAAGCCATTGTTTACAAATGCAATTACGCCCCTTTGAAATGTTGGCACTGATTTGTCGAGGAATTTATGTTGTTGTTGACTGTATATATTATGAAATAAAAGCTGAACACAACCCGACCAACCGTTCGTGAAACTTCTTCAAAGTTCTTTATATAGAAATAAATATTGATGTCGGCAATTCTTTACTAAAAATTTTCTATGATTTCTATGTACACATTTAAAAATCTTTATTGATCGATACTTACATTTAAGATTATTTCTTCATCAGTCATATGATAGTAATCTATAAAGGTGCCATACTAAATTTCTTTCAATTTCGATATGTCACATGGACTTTAGTATTCTTTACAAATATTCATCGATAAATATTTAAATACTGATATCATTGTAACTTTGAACTTTGACAAAGAACAACAAAGATTGCCATCGATGCACATTTATAATCTCCTTGTTATCGATTTGCATCACCGGTTAAAGAGAGTTCGAGACACACCAGGTGACAGATGACAATGTTTATATTATTTATCGACATATTCGGTATTTCATCGGAAGAAGCAATCTGCCGGTAAATGAACGAGAAGACCGATGGCCGCGACGCAGCAAATGTTTACCATTGTAGTTCTTCAAGTTTACGTCTATATATTTAATAACCCGTGATAGCATGCTTTGTGGGATTCTCGGCATTTGGAACCCAATGTGTAAAATTAATACCTTTTTGGCCTCTAGTACACCTACATTGCTGACTGGTTGATGGTATATTGAATTCATGTATGAAAAGATTTACAGAAATTTCAATACACCACATACTAGAGTGTGTTTTCCTGTCGTTGATAAGCTCATCAACAGCAGCCGTGGACCCGAGGATTAGCAACCAACAACGAAATCAGTACACCCCAGATGGCATGGGATCGAAACTAGAAATTATGCAGATAAAAAATCCCAAATAAAATCAGCAGCTGTGTATCGATATTTTGATTTTACAACAGAAATCGATATTTTGATCTGGCAACACAATCGATATTTTAACATTGGTAACGATTGGTAGCAATATTTTGAGAAAGATCTTTATAAACGATTCACGATTTGACTTTTAGCATCTTTACAATTATTCATGAAATGGTGACGATCGCTATCGATTTTTCTTATGAATGGCTTTGAAGATCGATGTATAGAAAATTAAAGAAAATTAACGAAATGGTTGGTCGGGAACCCGCATAAATGCGAACCATCACTTGATCTTATCGATAATGGTTATAAATTATTTATAATCCCTCCTAAACTTTAACTGAAATGGTTATGGAACTTTACATGAACGTTTGTGTGATAAAGTTTCAAGCTTATGTATTATGGTTTTTTGGAAGCGGACCTTACAAATAATGGGTTGTTAAGAACCATTACCATCCCAAATTCTTGTTTTCTCCATACATTTTCAGAAAGAGAACTATATAAGAACGTTTTTACTTATGATTTGAGAACATTAATGGTAATGGTTATGGTCTCGGTTATGGTAGTCAGTAAGGTCCATTAATGGTTTTGTATTATCGCTCAACTTTACGTGGAATATATCGTGAATTGGTAATCAGTAAATTACAGGCAACCAATTCGCGATATATTCCACATAAAGTTGATCGATGTTACAAAACCATTCGTGGACCTTACTGACTACCATAACCATTACAATTAAAGTTCTCAAACCATAAGTTAAAAGGTTCTAATATAGTTCTCTTTCCGAAAATGTATGGAGAAAACAAGAATTTGGGACGGTAATGGTTCTTAACAACCCATTATTCGTAAGGTCTAGTTCCAAAAAACCATAATACATAAGGTTGAAACTTTATCATTAAACGTTCATGTAAAGTTCCATAACCATTTCAGTTAAAGTTTAGCAGGGATTATAAACAATTTTTAACCATTTTAGGTAAGGTCAATTTATGGTTCGCGTTTATGCGGGAATGAAACTGTTTATTCTCAAGACTACTAAACATTTAACAGACTAATCATAGTTTACCGAACCACCGAATCTATGTATAACAATAATTTGAAAATAACATTATAGTTTTTTAAACGACAAAATGAAACCTGGAAAATGGAGCATTTTTGTAAGAGCAACCGTAACGGTACGCTGCTAAACTCATTTTAGCAGCCCTCATCATAGCGCAGCTACCGTATCGGGGGTTGCCATACGAGTAACTAAAATAGCAGTCGGCTTCTCGGTGAGAAGCGCGCTACCAAATTTAACAGCGCGATAGCAGCGCGGGAGAAAGGTTGCTATTCGTAGAAATGTTAAAATGCTCTCTACCGGTACGGACAAAAGCGAGTAAATTGATAACCGCGATAGCAGCGACCGGTGTGGAGAAGAGTGACTAAACTAAAATGAGAGCGCTGTGCGCTGTTAAAATAGTCGCGCAAATGACAACGACCGTTACGGTTGCTCTAAGGTTATCGTTCAGCTCATTAACCCATTTAATGAGCAGGCCCCTAATATCGCCACATATTTTATAATCTGTGACGTTTTGTAATTTTCCACTAGAAGCTAGTTCAAGCCTCTAAGGGAACATCCATTAAGTAAGTTACGCTGTGGAGGAGGGGGTGTTACAAATGTGTGACATTAGGTAGTGGAACAAAGTGACGAATGGGAAGGGGGAGTACATTTTCTCTAATTTTTGCGAGGAGTACTTAATGCATGCTTTCCAACTCAATGGTTCCAACACCATGGTTTTTTAGGGTGAAATAATAGATTTTCTTTAAACGAAACCTGTAGTACCATAATGTCCGCATGGGAATGTTCAAAGTAAGCGTCTGTAAGAAAAATATCAGGTGAATTGAATGTTATGATAGTCAATTTTAATCACACACGAAGTGACAGACGACTAACTGGTGAAGAATTCAATTAAAATAATGTGGTTCGCTGTAATAGAATTTTCTTAGACGCTTGTGCTATCAGCCACCAGATGGGCTAGTATTTTTGTTTTGATTTGAACAACGTTGATTTTCTGTGCAATATGATCTTTGACAGTATGCAAAGAGTGTATCATTTTGTCATTTTTTTATGCATTTCAGTTTAGAGTAGAGTGAAAGAGATAGAATCAAAACATTGTAGTACATTTAGTGTTGCCATGTGGTACAATCTATTAGTAGTGTTGCCATGTGGTACAATCCAGTAGTAGTGGTGTTGCCATGTGGTACACTGAAAAATTGCAATAGCAGGTTAGTCACCAAAGTTTTCAAGCCGCTCCGTCTGCCACTTCGTTTGTGATTTTAATAAGCGTTCTAAATTTTGTTCTGAACTGATTTTTCGATTAAAACTTGACTAACTTGGCGACCTTTATGAGCTTCAAGTAGAAGGGCATCGTATGAGGGGAAATCCATGGGAATGTTGTTCATTTTTGCGGCCCATAATGCTACGGAAGCTATGAGACTCGGCTCTCCGGCTATAGCCACAGCAAAACACAATATTTCTTGCATCGTAGATAGAGTCGTCCCCCTCGCGAGGAAGTATTAAGCTGGACCATAGCTCAAGATTAGTTTAAACAGCATCATTGCTATTATGCCTCTAAACAAATAAACCTGAGCCCCGTAATAAAAATCTTAAAAGATCCGAAATATTTTATTTATTACTCATTGATATTTATTGATCAAAGTACTGGAAAACTCAGCAAAAATAATGTAAACAAATAAATTACTGAAAAAGTCAGCAATTTTTTTACTGACTAAAACGGCAAATTTTGACATTTCAGGGATTTTTCCATTTACCGAGTTTTTAGTTAAACCAAAAACTACTGAGTTGATTGCTGAAAACTCAGCTGTTTAAAAACCCAGTAAAATTTTACCGACTTCGGTAATCTAAACTCTGTGTGTAAGCCTTAGTTTGACAAACTTCTAATTTTCATAGCATTACTCAGCCCCAGTCAAAACTTGATGTACAAACAATTTCCTTCCCAATTGGGTTCTTTATTTTTTTTAAATATATCGGTTTTTATCTCGGTTTTTATACATCATCTGAAAGATTTTCGTTTTCTGAGCACAGCGATATTTTTTCGAATCTACACACTTTCATCTCGATTTTTAAATCAAGATTTAAGGCAAAATAATAACTTCACTGTTTGACACTTAAATAACAGACTGACTGCTCGCTTCCATACAAAGTGACACCGAGGGGCACTAATAACATAGAGGTAACTCTAAGACTAGAAGGTCCCGAAATAACGTGCTCAACTTTTTGGCTCAGCTCTGGTACTCTCTTCGGTCCCAAGCTAATCGAATCACCCCTCGAAACATAGGAAAAACCATAATAACCCCTCATTTTATTTGTCAAACTTTCATAGCGAATCAAAACAAACATTGCGTAGTACTAGAATTTCGACTAGAATAGGGTACGTTAATCGTTTGCTTGGGACCAATAGGCTACTAAAGTGGTGAGCCAATTTAAAATCGTTAGTTTCGTATTGATTGTTGCTAATAAGGTGATTTTTGCAAATGTAATCGTTCTTATTTAAAATAGTTCCTGTGTACCGAAATTTATGAAATTTTGGGTTTGGGTTCCACTTTTAATGCAGATTACGAATATGCATTTAGCTCAATATCCTTAAAGAACCATATTCCTCGATGATACGATAATAGACTTCTGTCAAAATGTCCTCCGCAGCTGGCTTAATCTTGATTTGTGTCCCAACAAGGATACGTACCAACAATCAATACGAAACTAACGATTTTAAATTGGCTCACCACTTTAGTAGCCTATTGGTCCCAAGCAAACGATTAACGTACCCTATTCTAGTTGAAATTCTATTACTACACTATGTTTGTTTTGATTCGCTATGAAAGTTTGACAGATAACATCAGGGGTGTGTGGATTCATGCAGAACATGCAGGAGTGAGTGAAATAGCTTGGGACTGCTTGGGACCGTTGTTCTGGTACTGAGTGAGCCAAAAATAATAATGATTTTCTTCGGGACCCAGTGGTCTTAGAGTTACCTCTATGTACGTACTGCGAACGTGCATAACAGACGTTCAATTTCTCCAGCTGCTGCTGCTGAAGAACAAAATACCTCAATTAGTTAAATCAGAACAGAAATGAAAATGACCACACTGACTGCCAATGTTTTCTTCAGTTTTATTAACGATAATTTTTTATGTCAAGAATTCCATCAGAATGAATTTTAGCCACAAGAAACCGGTATGAATTTAATTGATTTGCCTTCAGAAAAATAAATAAAACTGAGCAAACTGGAACCGAACCATGAACTTTGAGATTATGGGGCCCTTGTGTTGCTCACTCGTCTTTCAACGCTTGGGAAAGCGAAAAGGTCAAAGGCGTATATGTGCTACCTCATGTTAGACGAAAATCATTCATAAGTTAAGCGTACACTCACAATATTTTCAAATCTAAATAGATTAAAAGTTACGCTAAATTGCAACTCTCCTGACCGACGCATAGCTTGGTATAAAGAGAGAGAGAAAACACACTTAGTATAAAAATGCTTTATACGAAGACAAGTATAAATCCCTGTTATGTGTAATTTGTATAGTTTGTATTTATGCTTACGCTGTTTAATCTGAATGGGGACGATATTAATTTTGAGTGTTTTTGTTTGTTTTTAAAATATCGCATTTCAACCAGTTATCTTTATTACATGTTTAAAAAACAATACAATATATTACAACAGGAGATCTGCTAAGAAATCCACGAACCAAACACTTCCGGAACACGATGCAGTGAAGAATTTAGTCGTGAAATCAATTTATCGTCTCATTATGCCAGCAATCTCTTCCCATTTGTTAACATCACAATCTTCCGGTACTCGTTGTACGCATTGATGTACATCCGGGCTGCAGATTTTCAGCATCTAGGCCATAACGTTCTTATTGGTTTGCAGCCCATGACAATCCCAACCGAACCGGCGCTACACATGGTGCCTTTGCTGGTGGACATATCGGATCACAATATCCCTCGCCGTTCCGGTTGAATATGGCGTAACAAGACAACCCGCTCTGGTTTATCTATTTCGAAAATTTAATGGTTTATAAATTGCACAATTGTAAAATCGAGAGTTGCATCCAGAAATTTAGCTAAAAGCTTAAAGCAGGGCTTAAATCTACTCACCTTAACTTCTTTGGATTGATTCAGAAGGTCTAAAAGACATTTCCTTATTTCCAATAGTCCAGAACATTTTCTTCCTTGTTTGGAATGCTGATGGTCTCCGGCAATCCAGCAAAACACAGAAAAGATTCCTCTACTAGTATTAATATTTAGTATAAAATGAAAATCTACATTAGATTACTTTTTATACATAGTGATGGGTAAAAAGCCTCTAATCGAAAAATGTATAAATTTTATACATTCTGTGTTTAATAATATTTTTGAGTGTATGAAATTCAAATGTGTCGTTCCCTTATGAAATTCCGAGAGGAATTCTTAAGGCCGGCGCACAATAGATACGTTTTCAGGTTTTTTGACAGTTAGCCCAAAAAAACCCGAAAACGTATGCATTGTGCGCCGGCCTTTAAGCTCATTTGCCTCAGAGTGCACTAGTCCCTGCTAAGAATAAAAAAAAAGTCCGATGTACACTCAGGTCTTTTTTTAAACGGGGTATACACACTAACTTTAGATTACTGGAGTCAGTAAAATTTTACTGGGTTTTTGAATTGCGGATCGCCCAGTAGTCATCACAGAAATAATTTGCATTACCGAACTGTCCGTAAAGTCAATCTGTCAAAAATAACTGTTCATTCAGTAATTGGTTCGAGTTGCGTATACTGGAAAACCCAGTATTTTCTTTTTGTTTATTTTGCTGCAATTTAACTGAAAAGACAGTTATTTGGTCCATTATTATACCGTGTCACCCAGGTATATTAAAAGTAGTGAATTTGCAGTCATAAAAGCATGAATCCTGGTGCAATTCACCGTTTATAATATGCCAATTAATATGACGACTTAATCCCTTGACGTACCCCGGAATAGCGCGTCGACAGTGAAAGCAAACAATGCAAACATCCATTTTCTTAATCAAAATTTGTTGGATACCAAGGAACTGCAAAGAGAGTAACGTGTTGGTACTAACGAAATAGTTCTTCAATTTCGCTGTCGAGCTTTCTCAGTTCCGTCATGATATAATTCAAATTTTAACAAAACCGCGCGATTAAACACTTGCTCCCGGATTTTACTGAAGCTAAAATGGCGTCGGGAATAAAATTGACAGGTTAGAGTTTTACAATTCGTGGTCTTGTTTTACCGACTATTGGCTATTTTGATGACCAGTCGGTAAAAAAATAAAGACTACTTTGGGTACAGTAATTATTTTTGCTGACTTTTCGTGAAATCACGAAAATTTGGAAATTAACGACTTTCTTAGTAAATAAATATTCTGTGTTCAGTATTTTGCATCAAACGATACCGAAGTTCAGTTTGTGTTTTGCAAAACGTCGGTTATTCACCTGATTTAAACTGAATGTTCAGTAAATCTTTCGTTTTACCGTGTAAGCCCAGTACAAAAAATACCGAACAACTAAATGCTGGATTAGTGTGTACGGTCCGTGTAAAAAAAACCGTGTAAAAAAAAACCTACGAGATTTTGATTTTTCGCATGCTTAAATCACAGACAAACAGACATAACACTCGCAAGTTGTTCATCGAACAAGTATTTAACGGTCAATTTAAAAGTATCATAGTTGGTAGTATCGCCACCTGTGGCGCGCATAGTCAATTCCCTTGCGTTTGACGTTTACACACTACCGCCATCTGTTCAGCGTACTACCCACCACAGTGTTCTCAACAGATGCACGCAGAAAAATTGATTTTTGTTTCAGGGCCTAATGTATTTTGTTATTGATTCAAACATATTGTATCACTATTTCAACAACACATGTTTTTGAATCAACAAAATGGTTTTTAGAATCAACAAACAGATTATTGACTCTACAACCGGTTTGTTGATTCAAAAATATTTTTCTTTGAATTAACCGAATAATATATTTGAAACAATATCAAAAATATATTAGGCCCTGAGTCAAAAATATATCCATTTGAACTTAAAAACCATTTCTCTGCGTGTGGCGGTAATGTTTTTGCGACAATGTTTTACAGTGAGAAATATTCAATGTGTTATGTCTGTTTGTCTGTGCTTAAATGTTTTTAAAAAATCGGATTTTGATGCCATTTGTAATTAAAGCATGATATGGTCCATATAGACATATTTAAAAAATTTCTGTATTTACACCAAAAATTGTGATTTTTTTTTAAGTATGCCATTCGATTACAAATAGCTTGAAATGGATAATGTGATTGGAATCAAGTCGATAGGTTGTATCGTTGTCGAGAAATCGTTAAAAACGTACCGTGTAAATCGTGGAAAACCGTGTAAAAAAAACCGTGTAAAAAAAAAACCGCGTAAAAAAAACCGTGTAAAAAAAGACTTCAGTGTATTGTCTTGTCTTAGGGCCCAACAATCGGTTCCGCGCGGTGTAATCGCCTGGCTGGTAAACCAGCGCACACCGCTTCCACGCATTTTGACAGTTCAACAGAGAAAAAAAAAACGAAAAAAATAATAAAGAAAAATCCGAAAACATCAGCCAGTTTGTCGGACGACGGAGATGGAGGAGTCACAGAGAAGAGCATTATAACACAGTCGTCGTCAGTCTCAAGAGTCGCAGGAGGAGGACGGTACGCGTTTGTTGAAAAAAAAAAAGAGAAGTCGTAATCGTTTCCACCATAGTAGTTCAGTTCGTAGTGATTTTCAATAAACTTTTTCCTGCGCAAAAATTACATTTTCCGGTCGAAATTTCGCTTCAATCCGTGCGTGGTACGACGGTGAAGGAGCGGGTTGTGAAAGTGACTTGGTGGCGATCGTGAAAGGCGCAGAAATTCTGCGATGAAGAAGTGAAAATTTCAGAACAGTTTTTTTTTTCTTTCGTCTGACATCCGAGACAAGGCCACGGTGGAAGTTGAAGAATACTGCTGCAGTAGCAGCAGCAGGCAGTGGAGAGGCCTCGCATAAAGAATAAGAGGTTGTGCGAATTTCATCAAGAATAACGCACTCACGGTCACGGTGTGTGTTCTCTGCTGGTGAGGATTGAAGAGTGCAGTTATTTTGTTGTTCTTTGCTGGTGTTGTGTGTTTTGTGAGTGGAATATTAGGCTTTAGAATATTGCAGCTGGCAGGTGTGCTGGGCTCTGCAGAAGAGCAGCTCTAAACAGGAAGGAACGGAAGTTGTGAGCAGCTGAGCGCTCGGGACTGGTAGCTGGGCAGTCGATTGTGTGCATTTTGTGTACATATACAAGTCTGCCAGTAGTGGCTGCGAGCGAGAAGAGACACGTAAGTTCCATCCGACCGTCATGAGATGATTGCTAGTAGTACTTATAAACTAACATACATAGATGAAGCGAGCGAACGAAATGGGGGTTTTCTGCTGCGCTTGTTTTTATTTCCCGATATGCGATGTAACCGTAACGTTACATTTCAGAGGTGAACACGGGGGCGCATTGTTTATTGTTATTCTTATTATTGCCCGAGCTATTTAGTGCTAGTGTAGATAGGTCTCACACATTGAGTTTCGCTTGCTACGCAAAAGTATTGCCATTGGACCGGCAAAAGGTGAGACACAGCGTATTATTGCTTGGTAATTGCCATACTTTATACAATTCAGTAGCTACCAACTCCATATCAAATTTTTCCTATAGTAGAGGAAAAAGGTTTACGGTTCTGCCAAATTACCGATTCTAAGTCTGCCTAGATTACAGCACAACTTTCTCACGTTTGCTCGGGAAAGTATCAAAATAGATCATTATCGACAGAAGAAAAAAAAACAGTTTAATTCCCGACTCGATCCGTTGAAATTGATGACTCAAAGCCAGCCAGCAGTAGCGAGCTGTGAACTGCGAACGCGGGGGAAATAACTGTATAGCAATGTGTACACATTATAACAGGCAAGCTCATAGGCGTTTCCAGTCAGACACAGTTTGTTTAGTTTTTGAGTTACAGTGCTTGTTATCAGCCTTTCAGTATTGCTAACATCGAACCTTTATTTGTTTATTTTTCCTAATGGGTTTGCATAGGTTAAGCTTTCGAACAACTAAAACTTCACCACAATGACAAGATTCTATAACTTTAATATGGCTGAAAGTGTTTTGAAATGTGCAGTCATCATCAGTGTCATTCCCACTGTGAGACTGGTACTGATGATGACTGCACATTGTAATCGAAATACGTACCCATCTGTCATGGATACAAAATACTCTTCTGAGTATTCCACTAATAAACTAATTCATAACATTAAATATTTTTAATTGTCAGCTTGATCAACTTCACCC
This sequence comes from Ochlerotatus camptorhynchus, assembly GCF_037179485.1. Classification (NCBI taxonomy): domain Eukaryota; kingdom Metazoa; phylum Arthropoda; class Insecta; order Diptera; family Culicidae; genus Ochlerotatus; species Ochlerotatus camptorhynchus. The sequence continues at coordinate 1,070,863 of NW_027041058.1, forward strand.
TAGCTGAAAATCACGCTTTTTTTAATCAACCAAATATACAATTTAAAATCCAAATACAGGCATTTGAGAATCATTTACCAGTACACGTTTGAGAGGTATTTGTTTGTGTATCGAACGTGTCACGAATTAATTTTTAAACAGCTGTCTCTGGTTTTGTAAACAATGATTCAAAGGTCAATTTGTCGAAACTCTTAGCTCGATCATGCAAATTAACAATACCATAATGTTGGAGAAACTTCCGCTACCTGTAATTTGCGTGGGCGAGCTCAGAGATTGGATCAATATTGACATTTGAATCTTTGTTTACAAAGCAGATACGGCTATTTGAAAGTTCACTCTTGATGTGATTGGAATAATATTCAGGTTTGATAGTAATTAGCGATCAACTTCTCTCCCCAGTTTGCATTACATTTGAAATGATCAGTATGATTATCAATCCTTATCCCACACTTAGAAGCTATGACCGACTTCGGCCATTTTTCCCGAACTTTCAACAGTTGTTTTTTTGTTGTTGTTTTCAACAGTAAAATTCAAGCAGTTTTTATCTAGTTTGTTTATGTGAAAGGCTCAATCGCGTATGCTTTACGGAGCCGATAATTGTTCATTATTTGTAACAAAATTCACTTAATTCTATGTCTAGGTTAGAGGGGTACATTGTCGAAGGATAGGATCAGGGGAGGTGTTTTGGAGTGGGGTTTCGTTGTCTCATCAGAGCGTTGTCGCCAGTATGAATGGTAGTGCGGTTCTAGTTTCGTTCTGGAGTTCTGCCGACTATGGTGACCAGTGGGCTACGATGAGACTCATCGAGACGGGGGGAAAAAGTCAAACAAAAAGTAATAAAGAGAGACCATGGTATTACATTGTTATAGGAGAAATGGATGTTATGTCGGCCTAAATGCCCCTAATTTGGGCCCTTACATAAATTCAGCAATCGACTAAATTTTCAATAGCAACCAAAAATATTCATTAGTACCGTCCCAATGACGCATTCATCTAGATCAATTGTAGAGAGTAATTGAAACACGTCTTTATCGGTTGACGTTGAACAGTGGAATGAAAATTTTATTCAGAAACTTAGCAACTAATAACAAGTGCATATAGCGACGCGAATTACTAGGTTGCTACGATCACAATACTCCTCCCTAATCCGCGACGCCAGTTAGCTTCCGAAACTTCTGCTGCTTCTGAACGGTCATCGGTTTCGTGAACCCATCGGCTGGCAGTTCCGTTGTCGCCGTGTAGCTCAGTTGGACGACACCATGCTGCAGGCTATCATGCACGAAATGGTACCGTATACTAACGTGCTTGGTCCGGGGGTTATACGAACCGTTGTTGGCGATGCTGATTGCCGATTGATTATCGCAGCACACGGAAATCGGTTTGGCCTCGCAAAACTGCGACTGCAGATTACTCCACCACATAGCTTCCTGGATCGTGCGAGACATGGCCATGTATTCCGCTTCACAGGACGAAAGGGCTACGGTAGGCTGCTTCTTGACGTTCCACGAGATCGCACCTCCCTGCATCATGAACACATAACCGGTTGTGGATTTCCGGTCGTCCGCATCTCCTCCCCAATCGGCATCGCTGTACCCAACTATGTCCGCTGGACCGCTTGTCGAGTACTCTAGCTTCTTGGTTATTGTACCTTTCAGGTACTGGATTATCCTCTTCACCGCTTCCCAGTGAGGACGGCCAGGGTTGGCACTGTACTGGCTCACAACGTTGACGGCAAAAGCAATATCCGGTCGGGTGACTTGAGCTGCAAACGACAAACACCCGACTGCTTCCTTGTATGGCACTGACTTCATTTCTTCCATTTCAGATTTCGTCTTCGGTGCCATCGACTTGTCCAACTGATGCTTGGATCTGCTGGTGTTGCAACTGGGTGGGCATCGGCCATACCGAAGCGATTGACGATGTCTTCGATGTAGGTTTGTTGATCCAACCACAGCTTGCCTTCTTCACGCTTCCTCGTGATTCTGATGCCAAGACATTGTTGCGCCTCCCCGAGGTCTTTCATTTGGAACCGCTTGTGCAGATGGGCCTTCAGCTTCTTCTTTTGCTTCCGATCGTTTGTGAAAATCAAGAGATCGTCGACGTAGATAGTCACAAACATCATCTTTCCTCCACGGATGCACCAGTACAAACAGGGATCCACGCTCGACCGTTTCAGTCCGAACTCCTGCAGCACCACATCCAACTGCGCGTTCCATACGCGGCTGGACTGCTTGAGACCGTAGAGGGCCTTCTTCAGTCTGCACACTTTTCCATTCGACGCATCGAACCCTTCTGGCTGGAGCATGTAGATCTCCTCGTCCTTCAGCTCGCTCTGTAGAAATGCAGTGACCGCGTCCATTTGGTCAATATCCAAGTTGTACCGCACCGCCAGTGCCATCAGATACCGGACGGTCGCGTACCGCACGACCGGGGAGTACACCTCGTCGTAGTCCAGACCAGGTCGTTGAGAGCAGCCCTTCACCACGAGGCGGGCCTTGTACCTCTGGATGGTTCCGTCGAGACCTCGCTTCGTTCGGTACACCCACTTGTTCCGAATCGCTTTCCGCCCTTCAGGCAGATCGGTGAGCACCCACGTGCTATTTTCGCTGAGGGATGCAATTTCCTCACGCATAGCCGCAATCCAATGATCTCGGTCCGGCCGCCGCAGAACCTCATCGTAGCTCGTCGGATCATCCATCGTATCATCGTCGCTCGTCGTGTTGAAGGATAACTGAGGGTAATGAACACCACCAGATAAGGAACCGTAACTAATAAAGTCATTATACTTGCCTGGATTACGGCGCTCCCGACCGCTGCGCCTTAACCCTTGCTGCAACTCAGCTGGTCTAATCAGTTGCGGTGGGAGCGCAAAATCGGCACAGGCATCCTCGAATTCGTCTGCCTCACTGGACGAACTGTCGACAACGACGATGTCTTCCTCCGTTGTTTCGGTTTCACCAGGATTGCCACCCGGTTGATCGATAACAACAGCAAGCCCGGCTGCACCAGGTACGACGATGCCATTCGGTTGTTCGCCTAGAGGAAGCACAGCGTGTTGACCATCTTCAGGAGTATCAGCTGCACCGGACTCAGGACGATCATGGATTTCATCCGAACAAAGCTCCATGAACTCCACCGGCTGCACTCGTTGTTCTGCCATACAGATAGCGACGCCTTCTTCCAGTACCATGACATCTCGGCTAACGTGGAAACGGTCATTCTCTGGATCATACACCCGGTAATCTTTCGTGTCTTCACAATAGCCGACGAAAATGCCTTTCTCAGATTTGGGATCAAACTTCTTCCTTTTCGCTTTCGGTACCAGAGTCATCACGCTCGAGCCAAAAATCTTGAGGTGCTTCAAATTCGGCTTCTTTCCGGTCCACGCCTCTTCCGGCGTTTTCTCTTCCAGGGAACGAGTAGGACATCGATTCACCACGTGAGCCGCGGTCGAAATAGCTTCTGCCCAAAACTCTTTTCCCAGCTTCGCATCGTTGAGCATGCACCGCGCCTTTTCAACCAGCGTGCGGTTCATGCGTTCTGCCGCCCCGTTCTGCTCAGGCGTATACGGGCACGTGGTTTGATGTCGAATCCCATCGGACTCCAACACCTTCCGGAAATCTGCATTCACGTACTCCTTTCCGTTGTCTGAACGCAAGATTTTTAGCTTCTTGCCCGTCTGTCTTTCCGCTTTGGCCTTGAACGACTTGAACGCTTCGAGTGCTTGATTTTTCTGCTCCAAGAAGTAAACCACCACCCGCTTGCTTGCATCGTCCAGGAACGTCATGAAATAACGGCTTCCACCCAACGACGAAATCTCCACTGGTCCGCAGAGGTCGGAGTGTACCAACTCCAACAGTTCTTCAGCTCTTGACTCGCTGCTTGGGAATGAACGCCTCGTATGCTTGTCCTCCAGACAGGCAACACATCCTTCTAACGACCCATCTTGGAAATCTATTCCGTTGGCGATTCGCTTGAGCTTCTTCAAACCACCTTCGTGAAGATGCCCCAGACGTCGATGCCAGAGCTCCATGCCGCTTGCCAAAAACGACTTCTCTGGCCAATTGACTCTGTAGAGGCCACCTTCCTCGACGCCGGTGACAACCAGATCACCGTCTTCGTCCCGAACTTCGCATCTGTCTTTGGTGAAAATAACAGTTTTGCCCTTTTTGCAGATCGTACTTACGGATAACAAGTTGGTGGCTAGGTCGGGAATCTTCAGAACACCGCTGACATCGATTCGACCATCGTTGCTGTCCAACACGACTGAACCCTTCGCTACGACCTTCATAGTGGCATTGTTCGCCGTTCCGACGTTGTGGTCCATCTTGACTTCATCGAGAAATTTCTGATCCGGCCGTGCCATGTGGCAAGTGGCACCCGAATCGAAATACCATTCACTGGTGCTGACGTCTCCCATGGCAAAAATGGAACAGAGACCCTTGTGTTTGCTCGCCTTCGCTTGCTGCTGCTTCTCCGGACACTTGGCAGCAAAATGACCCGGCTTCTTGCAGGTGTAACATAACTTTTCGCCTTTGCTACCGTCCTTGGATTCGCTTGGCTTCTTCCGGTTCGCTTTACTGTACAGGGCACCTTCCGCGCCGCTGCTGACCGGACCACGATCCAGCTTAACGTCCTGTAGAATTTTGGATTTCACTGCATCCGCTGTCAAAGCCGCTCCAGAGGCTTCGAGTCCCATTATCATGGGCTCGTACTGATCAGGAAGACCCATCAGCAACATCGCCGCGAGCCAGGAATCGTCCACCTTAAAGCCCACGGATGCAAGCTTGTGGCTTGTGCTCATTAATTCGTCCACGTACGCCTCAACGCTAGCACAGTTGATCAGCCGTACCGACGTAAATTTTCTGAGCAGTCCAATCTTCCTGGTTAGTCCACTGTCCTGGAATGCAGACTGCAGCTTCGTCCAGGCTTCCTTTGCTGTAAACGCATCCTGCACCAGACTGTAATTGTAGCTCTCGAGGCTTAAGCAAATCGTAGCCAGAGCCTGCAACTTCAAATCCTCAGTAACACCTTCTCCGTCTCCGTCGATGGCAGACCAGCTTCCTTCACGGATTAGGATCATCCGCATCGCAAATGCCCACGTCGTTTAGTTCTCCCGGCCTCTTAGCTTGTCAATGGCTGGCAGTGCCACAGAACTTCTGGTGACTCGAACGCTTCCAGCTTCAGTCCTGCCGTTTCCGTTGGCGCCTCCATCTCCTTGACCTTGCTGTCCGGATCCTAAACTTCCGCCTGTGGACATACTTCTTCTGGTCTTGAAATTTTAGAGTCTTCCGGTTAGGTATTCTGGGCCCATAACCAATTGTAGAGAGTAATTGAAACACGTCTTTATCGGTTGACGTTGAACAGTGGAATGAAAATTTTATTCAGAAACTTAGCAACTAATAACAAGTGCATATAGCGACGCGAATTACTAGGTTGCTACGATCACAATAAGATCAAATTGATAAATATCAGATTTTCAGCGATGAGCCCAATCTTAGATCCATAGTCCAACATTAGAGCCATTTCCCCTTCTAGACATTTGCAGAAACACATAAATCGACTGCATATAGGCGAGGTCGCGGGTTCTCAACACGGCTCTGATAGGGATATAGGGTTGTCTTCCTTGGGCCTCGAGGGTATTCAAAAGTCTCTTTCTGGCGGCGTCGTTATCCATACATTGCCAAACTGCGTGATCGATGTCATCGTAACCGTTTCCACACCGACATATGTTGCTGTCCAGGAGTTTTATTCTATGGAGATGTGCATCTAGCGAGTAGTGGTTGGATATAAGTCACGACGTAAGTCCAAGCATTGAAACCACGCTCTCGACGAAACATTAGGAATAATTGAATGTAGCCACCGTCCAAGATTTCCAGTGACCCAATAGGTTTGCCACTCGCAAGGGTACTCTGACGCACTAAATGGTAAAATTCATCGTGTGATATTTACCTGTTATAAAATTCGCCTTCCTGTGCGCGCAATGGGATTGAGCAATGTGAGGGGCTAATCATATACGACCAGCACACTCATCTGCTCCCTTATCTTTGAAAGGAAATAAAATGAGTGCCTACCTGGTACCTGGGTCATCGACCGACTAGCCGCAATCAAACTGAGACTATCCGGGAAGATGAAGTACACCGAAAATAGTTTTCATGTAGCTTCCATTGGAACCGCAAATGATTTTCATCCATACACAAAATTGATGGAATTCATCTGAATTTCACATAACATTTATGGGATCACGTTAATTTTTTATGATTTTTCATCTGAATGTCATCGACCTCATAATATTCCTGTGGTTTTGTGGTGGGATTTTTAGCTATGTGATCACATGAAAGCTTTGAGTGTAATGGTCTGCGCGCATGTTGGAAATCATCCCCAATGCGAAGTTGATTGCTGCCAGCTCAGCAACAAAAACGGAACAAGTTTGCGGAAGGCGCTAAAGCCAGTGGTCAGTTTATTCAATAAAAATACGCGGAATAATAATAGGTCGAAGTTGCTCGGGAATCCCATGAATTGCTTGTTTCATGGTCTGATCATATTCTCTTGAGGAACTACGATTGGTGAAGTGAACACGGTATGGAGTATGTGAAGACACATATCCGTCGATTTATGTGGTGGTGGTAGATTCTCATAAATCGAGATCGTGTGTTCAGCATACGAATTTCTTCAAAATTTGAAATTATAAGTGTGTTCGTCACCCCGCATTTGATAAGTAAAGGGTGTATTCGATAAAAATGGCACACCGAAAATTTTCTGTAACTATTGAACTGTATGAGATTTACTCGAATTCGAGTAAATCTTATTCATAGTGTGTTGTTTACTGTCAAGTTTCATACAGTAGTTCCAGTCATGTCGTCGAAACAAGAAATTGTCCGTGAAAAATTTTTGTGCACTTACAATCAAAATCCAGAGGCGTCCCACCGCAGGGCTGGTAGCAGGTCACTTTTTAGTGACTTGGTCACTATTTTGAATCCTGATGAATGTGGGCGTCTTAGTGGAATACCTGTACAATGAGACAAGGATAAGCAAATAAAGTACTGGAATTAAATGGAAAATACTAATCCTTCTCTCTCTCATTACACTATTTTGAAACCAGTCACTAAAAAGTCACTTTTTACACCAAAAAGTAACTAAAGTCACTATTTATCTAAAAATAGTCACTAAAGTCACTTTTTTATAGTCACTAAAGTCACTTTTTTCACCCTATTTAAGGTGACATTTAAAAATATCAATAAACTGTTTGAATTGAGTACTTGGCACTAAGAAAGTCTACAGTAGTTTTAACAAAATATTCATATCTGTTAACAAATTGAAAATTTTACCCCGGGTGACCACTGAACCGCAAAACTTTAGAACACCAGGAAAACTATTTATTGGGAAATGCCTTCAATTTCGCTTAAAAATCGGGGGAAATATACCTCCTTTCCCAGAATATAAATTGTAAACCTAAGAAACTTTCCGAAGGTATTTGTCTGTGACAGATTTTCAAAAGTCTTTCAAGGATGTTTAGAACTTTAAAAAATCCAATGTAAATTTTATGAGCATTTTAAAGGATACTAGGGTTGACACCAAGATATATCAGTGAAAAATACCAAAGTACAGACTATGAGAGTCTCATGTAAAATTTAGTGCTCTGAGGACCGATTTCTTTTTCTCCGTTTAAATCTTAAGCTAGGTTTACCAATATAGTTAAACTTAGCTTAACACATACGAGCGTCGCTTTATTGTTGAAGCTATTAGAGACGCAAAATTCAGCTCCGGAACAATTCCAATATAATTGAGAGTGCATTTTAACGAGAGTTCTGAGAAAAATTCTATGATGATTGGATGAGGATTCTAGATCCAATTTTAATAAGATTTCAAAAATTAGTTCTGAAATTTTGCTAATTGGAGTTTTGATAAAAATTCCATGAAAATTCCATGAAAATCCCGTGAACTCCAAAGATGGTCTCTGCGGATAGTTCTAAAAAAATTCTAGGGTGATTTCTGAAGATAATTTCAAGAGAACTCTAAAGAGTTCAAAATAAATTCCGAGAAGATTTCCAATGATATCGAGTTTTGAGGGTTCAATCTAAAAGGAATTCTGTGATAGATTTTTGTTTTGAGAATTCTGAGGAAATACTATGGGAATTCTAAGGAGAATACGAATTGAATTTCCAATTGAATGCAGGGGAGAAGTCCAAGATTATTTAAACAGAAATTTATGAAATTTCTGATGTTAATTGCTTGGAATTTCTAAGGAGAATTCAAATAAATTTAAAGTGGATTTATGGAAGGAGCTTTCAGGGAGTTCCTAATCATGTGTTATTACTTCATGCGTAAATTTAACGATTGACATAGTCGGAGATGCGTAACGTCAAATATCAGACTTGAAGTGCAAATTTTATACGATGGATGAGGAGATTAAATTATAGAGTTGATAGCTCCGTTATAGCAACAATCAATACGAAACTAACGATTTTAAATTGGCTCACTACTTGACTAGCCTCTTAGTCCCAAGCAAACGATTAACGTACCCCATTCTAGTCGAAATTCTAGTACTACGCAATGTTTGTTTTGATTCGCTATGAAAGTTTGACAGATTAAATCAGGGGTTATTGGTTTTTCCTATGTTTCGAGGGGTGAATCGATTAGCTTGGGACCGAAGATAGTACCAGAGCTGAGCCAAAAAGTTGAGCACGTTTATTCGGAACCTTCTAGTCTTAGAGTTACCTCTATGGTTATAGTACGCCAGTGTGAAAATTGTATATTCACAGTAGAAAGCGAGCAAGGACAATTTTGAGAAAGGTACGAATCGGGTAATTTACGTCAGATGGCGACTTGAGAGTGAAACAATCGATAGAACTGTTTCCGCACATCGGAGTTACATGACAAAATCGGCGATAATCCCTTTCGCCAGTGGTGGCAAGGGGAAACACCCCTCACCGTCCCTCATTAACGGATGAGCTTGGTAAAGGAGATGCTCTACTCGACTCGTACCTTGCTCAAAATTGTCCTTTGTTCGATTTCTACTTTCTATATACAAATTTCACACTGCCTTACTAAAGGGTGATACGGTCAAAACTTGGTCAAGGGAAAACGCGTGTAAATCGGTGAAATCGTTTATTTAAAAAATCCAATTAAATTTCTTTTTCAAGTTCAATTAGTATAAAATTCAGGAAAAATATTCAGTTAGGCTTCCGCTTTTCCAAATCCGAATTGCCAGGCCTTACGCTTGACCCCTGCCATCAGATTTTGTACAGCCACCTTGTCCACCTTCTTCGCCGCAGAAAGCCAGTTTGCCTTGAACTGCTGCTCGCCCTTAGCAGTTTTTTTGGTCTTCTTTAGGTTCCGCTTGACAATTGCCCAGTATTTCTCAATTGGGTGGAGCTCTGGCGTGTTGGGAGGGTTCTTGTCCTTGGGAACCACCTGCACGTTGTTGGCGGCGTACCACTCCATGGCCTTTTTACCGTAATGGCAAGATGCTAAATCCGGCCAAAACAGTACGGAACAACCGTGTTTCTTCAGGAAAGGCAGCAGACGTTTATTCAAACACTCTTTCACGTAAATTTCTTGGTTGACAGTCCCGGAAGCTATGAAAATGCTGCTTTTCAAGCCACAGGTACAGATGGCTTGCCAAACCAGATATTTCTTTGCGAAATTTGACAGTTTCATGTGCTTGAAAACATCTGCTACCTTTCCCCTTCCTTTTGCCGTATAAAACTCCTGTCCCGGAAGCTGCTTGTAGTCGGCTTTGACGTAGGTTTCGTCGTCCATTACCACGCAGTCAAACTTCGTCAGCATCGTCGTGTACAGTGTATTTTGTTTATCATCGCGATTTGGAGTCACTACCTTCTTGTAAGTCGATAGTCCGGCTCGTTTTTTGGCTCGATGCACGGTTGTAGACGATACACCCAGCTTATTTGCGGCATCTCGGAGAGAGAGGTTAGGGTTTCGCTTGAAACTACCGGCAACTCTCTTTGTCGTCTCAGCGGCTTCCGGTTTTCGATTTCCCCCCCGATCCAGACTTCCTGGCTGTCGACAAACGTTCCCCAAACACTTTAATTACATTTGTAACGGTTGATTTGGCAACTTTTAGCGATTTTGCCAACTTTGCGTGCGAGTAGCTCGGATTTTCGCGATGCGCGAGCAAAATTTTGATACGCTGCTCTTCTTGCTTGGACGGCATTTTGACAACTGAAGAGTGAATTCCAAAATCAAAATAGGAGCAACATTCTACACACACACCTTCAAAATGAGGGGTGTTCAGGTTTTTTAAATGCAAAATTGAAAGAAATACGTCAAGTTGATATTGACCAAATTTTGACCGTATCACCCTTTATAACGGAACTATCAACTCTTTACTTTCATCTCTTCATTCATCGTATAAAATGTCCACTTTAATTCTGATATTTGATGTTAAGCATTTCCAAATACGAAACTTTGTTGATTTTCTGCAAAGAATTTCAAGAAGGCAATATTATTTTTGTAAATGCTTATTTGCCTCTAAGTTTAAGAGAAAGGGAATTATTCTAAAAAAGTTCTTGAGATCATTCTGAAGGAATTCTGTGAAAAGTTCTTAGCATTTTTTTTAAAGTTATCTACCTAGAATCTAGATATATCAAAATTTTAAACATTTCGAACGCAGAATCAAATTTAAGCTTATAAAATAAATGGGAATTACTATTTGCTAGTCATCATGTATAACATAAGCAAAAGTAAATTATTAAAATCACTTCAAATGCTTTTCACAAGAGATTCCGTTCTGAGATTCGATTAAATTAGAGGAATTTATGGAAATTGATTTTAAGTTCCATGACATAAAAAGTTTATTTCAATATCAAACCGTATTAGAACTTCTAAGTAACCATATAAATGGTTACTTATTAAGTATTTACAGGTCACTAATTGGTCACTATTTTCGTAATTTTAGTCACTAAAGTCACAACTATTATATCGCATAAGCACTACCAGCCTCGGATCGCTAAAAAGCTTGGAATTGCGAATACAACTGTGTTTTGTGTGATAAGAACCTTCAAGAAGCGTCTGAGTGCCCGAAGGAAGTCGAAGGGAGTGGTCGTAAAAGTGGTCCAATGGAAAGTAAAATGGCCAGGAAAGTGGTGCAACAGTTCAACAACCGTCCAAACATATCACTTCGAGTTGCCGCTAAAAAGTCCAAGGTGTCAGTCGGTTTTGTGCAGAAAACCATAAAGTGTGCTGGGTTACATGTTTACAAGGTTGCAAATAGCCCCAAACCGGTATGAAAAGCAAAACATCACTGCGAAAATCCGCAGACAGAACATAGTTCTTTTTGAAGCAGTAAAGGGTGATACGGTCAAAATTTGGTCAAGGGAAAACGCGTGTAAATCGGTGAAATCGTTTATTTAAAAAATCAAATTAAATTTCTTTTTCAAGTTCAATTAGTATAAAATTCAGGAAAAATATTCAGTTAGGCTTCCGCTTTTCCAAATCCGAATTGCCGGGCCTTACGCTTGACCCCTGCCATCAGATTTTGTACAGCCACCTTGTCCACCTTCTTCGCCGCAGAAAGCCAGTTTGCCTTGAACTGCTGCTTGCCCTTAGCAGTTTTTTTGGTCTTCTCTAGGTTCCGCTTGACAATAGCCCAGTATTTCTCAATTGGGCGGAGCTCTGGCGTGTTGGGAGGGTTCTTGTCCTTGGGAACCACCTGCACGTTGTTGGCGGCGTACCACTCCATGGCCTTTTTACCGTAATGGCAAGATGCCAAATCCGGCCAAAACAGTACGGAACAACCGTGTTTCTTCAGGAAAGGCAGCAGACGTTTATTCAAACACTCTTTCACGTAAATTTCTTGGTTGACAGTCCCGGAAGCTATGAAAATGCTGCTTTTCAAGCCACAGGTACAGATGGCTTGCCAAACCAGATATTTCTTTGCGAACTTTGACAGTTTCATGTGCTTGAAAACATCTGCTACCTTTCCCCTTCCTTTTGCCGTATAAAACTCCTGTCCCGGAAGCTGCTTGTAGTCGGCTTTGACGTAGGTTTCGTCGTCCATTACCACGCAGTCAAACTTCGTCAGCATCGTCGTGTACAGCCTCCGGGATCGCGCTTTGGCCGTCGTATTTTGTTTATCATCGCGATTTGGAGTCACTACCTTCTTGTAAGTCGATAGTCCGGCTCGTTTTTTGGCTCGATGCACGGTTGTAGACGATACACCCAGCTTATTTGCGGCATCTCGGAGAGAGAGGTTAGGGTTTCGCTTGAAACTACCGGCAACTCTCTTTGTCGTCTCAGTGGCTTCCGGTTTTCGATTTCCCCCCTATCCAGACTTCCTGGCTGTCGACAAACGTTCCCCAAACACTTTAATTACATTTGTAACGGTTGATTTGGCAACTTTTAGCGATTTTGCCAACTTTGCGTGCGAGTAGCTCGGATTTTCGCGATGCGCGAGAAAAATTTTGATACGCTGCTCTTCTTGCTTGGACGGCATTTTGACAACTGAAGAGTGAATTCCAAAATCAAAATAGGAGCAACATTCTACACACACACACCTTCAAAATGAGGGGTGTTCAGGTTTTTTAAATGCAAAATTGAAAGAAATACGTCAAGTTGATATTGACCAAATTTTGACCGTATCACCCTTTAGATAGAATAGAGTGTCAGCTTGTTATAGATATGTTTAATAAAGTAGATTTTAATGCTAGTAGTAAACTGTATTTGTTTTTGCATTATAAAAATGAGGTGAGAAATGCTCACTACACATCTTGGAATTTAAGTGTTAAATTGATTACTGTTGATTCAAATGTTAAGCTTTACCTAATCTTCGCATATCTATAGTAAACTATGAGCCTAATCTATCAATTACTTTAAAGAAAAATAAATTTCAACATCTGAGTGAAAAGTTATTACCAAATGAGCAGTTGGTGTGTACAACTGTGCATGCCCACACCTGAACCCTACCTATCGACCCATCAACTCATGAACCGGGAACGCCGAAGGAAGGCGTGATCAGAGACGTTATGCCTCAGAACTTCCCGGCAGCGTTGACTGGGATTGAACCCAGGCCTGCTGGGATGCTTACCACTACACCACGGGCGCCGCTGCTCTCTAGAGTTGTAATCTTGTAACCAAACTTGGAAGCAGGGGATACTCTATATAAATTCTATTCTAACTCTTTTCTGAAATGAACTTGGTGGCTCTGAAAAAGGCCGTTTTGTTACATTGGTGATAAGTTTTAAGAACATTGGCGTGTTCAGTGTAGGTGACGGCATCACGCATATTTTCTAGGAACACCTTCAGCACACCTCGGGTTTCCTCGAAGATCAGACCGGAGACGCTTGACATAACCACATTGAGCCAGACGACGAATGGCAGGCTACCATATTTTCTCGCTTCCCATTGGCTATATTATATAGCCAATGGGAAGCGAGAAAATATGGTACCGGCAGAGCTGGTTGTCTATATAAGAAGTTGCTATCTACGCTTTAGGCTTAGTCATCGCTCTCTTTGCTCGACGGTTGAGCTGTTCAGTTCGTTTTCTTTTTCGCTCGAGTTCTCGCTTCGATTCGGTTTGTGCTGTCACGTTGCGCCGTGGAAGCGTCGCCACCTTCGCGCGTTCTGGCAAGTTTACTGCAACTTGCCAACACGAAACAAATGGTGCGTAAACGTACCAATGATTCAGCAGCGGGCCCTTCAAAGAAGGTGGTAATCCAGCACAGCGCGTCGCAGGATGACGCCGGAAAACGGGTACTGCAAGCCAACCAGTTTGCGGTGCTCCCCGAAGAAAATGGCGATGGTGACGTCGTTCCCATCGCTGCAAGAGAGCGGATTCCCCCGCTTTTCACGCCGGAGAAGGATGTTGCCAAGCTGCGTGCCGAACTGGCAAAACACAAGCTGCTGCCTCGCTTCAAGCTTTGCAGCATCGGCACCAAAATCATGTGCTCCAGCCTGGAGGAGTACAATCAAACAGGATGTTTCCTAAAGGAAAACAACGTTGACTTCTTCACGCACGATCTGCCATCGAGCAAGCCACTGAAGCTGGTATTGCGTGGATTACCGTCGTTCGAGGCGGCTGTGGTTAAATCCGAGCTGGAGCGGCTTGGGCTCAAACCTGAGGCGGTGTTCCCAATAAACCGGCGTTCCAACCACAACACCAGCTTCCGTGACCAGTTGTTCCTGGTGCACTTCACGAAGGGATCCACCAGTCTAGCGGCTCTGAGATCCAAAATCCGGGACCTGTTTCAGGTCATCATCAGTTGGGAGCATTACAAATCCCAACATCGTGATGTTACGCAGTGTATGAACTGCCTCTCCTACGGCCATGGCACCAAAAACTGCCATATGAAGACTATCTGCGGCAAGTGTGCTGGAACTCACTCGACTGCGTCCTGTGAGCAAGATGATGACATCGAGCCAACGTGTGTCAACTGCGGTGGTAACCACCAAGCCTCCAATCGCGGATGTCCCAAGCGAGTGGAGTTCATCAATATCCGTCGGAAGGCTACGATCAATAATCCAGCCCGGTCGCCTCCGTAATCATCGTTCGCCTCCTGCACGCACGGAAGTCCAGTACCCAGCTCTCCAGCCCCGTCGACATGTTCCGAACTTAGAACCACTTCCGCTCAACAACCAACAAGTCAAGCATGTGAGTATTCCTAACAATCGAACAGTCCAGCATCGTCTCGCTGCTGCTGCTGCCCAGCCAATGCCAGGTCCCTCCACCGCCCCTGGTTTATCATACGCTGGTGTTGTCTCAGGTGAGCCTGTCGACGATTCTCCGTTCACCTCGGAGGAACTTGTGACGCTCGTGGCCGAGGTCATCATCATCTTGCGCACCTGTAAGACTCGATCTGAACAGCTTCATGCTGCCCTGTCTCTTGTCACTAAGTATGATAGAAATTTGATATCTTCAGCAAAGTTGCTTCAAATTGATTGTTCTACAACTCTACTTAGAACACTGCATTGATCTATCTTAAATAATAAAAAAAGATTGTATTTTCAATTCACAAATTTTATGGACCACCCTAATTTCATAAAAAGATCGACCTTGGTCTAAACACTTTTAATTTTTTTAATAGCGCATATTTTTGCTGAAGACACCATGTTTCTATCTCTTATGGTTGATAGTTATGCATTCAAAGTGTTTTTATGTTACTTCATACGCAAAGTTTGCGATTTTCAGAGTTGGTTGGAAATTCTATCTAACATGTAAAGCCCTGATAATTTATTAGCTAGAGAATGATCTTAGAAGAGGGTAGGTGGATAGTTCCGTTAGAGTACGGAGTACGGTACATAAAAAAAAACTTTGAATGTAACAACTCAAGGCGGGAGTAGGCGTCAACAATGATGATGATGGTACAGCACGCAGCAACCACCCTACTGATTTCTCTCTGAGATAACCAAGTTGGTCATGACGAGAGGAGCAACACAATAGTTGGGTAGAGAATTGCATTATAACACACCATCGACTGGAAATGCTTTCGGCAACGTAGGGCATGTATGAAACACTTTTACGGATGTTCCGGATCTTCTGAATGACGGTCCAATGGCAATCCAGGTTCATGTTTATGTCACGACCCCAAATTCATTCTTATAACAGTTCCTAATATTTTTTGAAATAAACTGTGGAGCTCTAGGATCAGTTTCATGGGTTTACCGACTTTTAAGGATATTCCAGATCTTCCAGAGGACGGTTTCATGCCCATCCAGGTCCATGTTTACGTCACGACCTAATTTTTTTCTTATATCACAGATAAAAAAAAAACTGCTGAGCTCTAGAATCAGTTTCATGAATGAACCAATTTTACCGATGTTCCGAATATTCCGAAGGACGGTTCCATAGCCATCCGGGTTCATGCTTATGTCACGGCCCCAAATTCTTTCTTATATTACAGTTCCACGTGTTTTCGAAAAAAAAACTGCGGAGCTCTAGGATCAGTTTCATGGATGGACCACTTTTATGGATGTTTTGGATCTTCCGGAGGATGGTCCTATGGCCATTCAGGTCCAGGTTTATGTCATGATCCCAAATTCTTTCTTATATCACAGTTCCTTATGTTTTCGAAAAAACCGCGGAGCTCTAGGATCAGGTTCATGAATAGACCACTTTTACGGATTTTCCGGCGGACGGCCCTATAGCCATCTGGGACCATGTTAATGTCACGACCCCAAATTCTTTCTTATATCACAGTTGCAAGTGTTTTCGAAAAAACCATGGATTTTCGAAAAAAAATCATGGATTGACCACTTTTACAGATGTTTCTGATCTTCCTAAGCACGCTCCCATGGCCATCCGGGTCCGTGTTTATGTCATAAGGCTTGTACACGAAAAAAAATGCACTATTTTTATCCGTGTGTAACTTTTTTATCCGTGGATAAAAATTAATGAAAATCTGGGTATAACTAATTTGGAGTGAATTGTTAACATGTGCAAAATTTCATACCAATCGGTTCAGTGGTTATTGAGATGTCATCGAAACAAGAAGAAAATCGCCGGAAAATTTAGCGCGCCTTCATGGAAAATCCGACTGCGACCATGAGATGGATCGGAAGACAACTGGGAATCACCGATACAACTGTGTCTCGGGTGGTAAAATCGTTTAAGGAGTCCCAGACGACCGAGCGGCGGGCTGGAAGTGGAAGAAAATCGAAGACAGCTGACCCTGTGAAGGCCCGGAAGGTGCTGGATTATTTCAATCATAATCCGAACCTTTCGATTCGCGACGCGGCTCTGAAGGCAAAGTTTTCCGCCTGGTTCGTTCAGCAAACCATGAAACGAGCTAGGCTTCGTGTATTCAAGGTCCGGAAAGTACCGAACCGGCGTGATCAACAAAACACGGCGACCAAATCCCGCGCAAGGAAGCTGTATCGAGAGTTGTTAACGAAACCGATGTGTGTGGTTATGGATGATGAAACCTACATCAAGGCAGATGCAAAGCAGATACCGGGGCTGGAGTTCTACGCTGCCAAATCACGGTTTGATGTTCCGGAAGACATAAGGAAGAAGAAAGTGGACAAATTCGCCAAAAAATACTTGCTCTGGCAGGCAGGCCATATGCCAATGCGGTAAACTCAGTATGGGTACCATCAACAGCGAAATTTACCGCACCGAGTGCCTCCAGAAGTGTCTGTTGCCCTTCCTGCGGTCCCACGGAGGCGAGACATTATTTTGGCCGGACCTGGCATCATGCCATTACGCGCGATCGACGTTGGATTGGTACAGAGACAATAACGTTGTTTTTGTACCAAAAACCGCCAACCCTCCAAATTCACCAGAGATTCGTCCGGTGGAAAGATCGTCCAAGGTGTTTAAGAACGAGCTGGAGTTGAAGAAAGAATGGATGAAAGTGACCAAAAAGGTTGGCTCCACCATTGCACAAAATGTAATGAGGGGTCTTAAGGGAAAGGTGCGGGCTTTCAGCGATGGAAAGGAAATTTAATAAAGTAATTATGCCGAAACATAACACAATCCATAATCCAGTTCATTCCCTGAAAGTTTCAAGAAAATCCGACTTAAAATAAATTTTTGGCGAACACTTTTGTCTGGTGCATGAAATTTTTTTCGAGTACATGTCTTAAACCCAAATTCTTTCTTATATCACAGTTCCTAATGTTTAAAAAAAACCATGGAGCTCTACGATCAGTTTCGTTTATTGACCAATTTTACGAATGTTCCGAATCTTCCGGAGGACCGTTTCGTTGTCTCCAGGATCCATATATAGGAACCATGACATTTGTACCCAGTAATCTAATTTATGAATCTTAGGCCACTTGCAAAACCCATAAACACTTTTTTAAAAAAAAGTGTAACGACTCTTTTCGCTGTTGAATAAAGTAGACGACCCTATTTTTAATCTTTTTACAATCAAAATAATCTACAGACCCTTGAATTCTAGAGGTACCACAATTTTTGAAATTCATCAAGAAATTGCAAACTTGTCGTTACACGTTTTTCGGAGACATCGTATTCGGAGTTTTAATCAAAAAAGATAGCCTACTGGTTGCTTCAGCGTCGTCAAAAGTTCTAAATGTGTCTTGAATAACGTTTTTACGGGAAATTAACGTATGAAAAAATATTCAAAGAAAACTGTTTTTTAGGGTTCACCCTAACCTTCTTGTTTAAAAAAATCATAACTCATGAACCATAAGAGGTAGACATTTGGTGTCTTGAGCAAAGTTGCTTCGAATTGATTGTTGAAAATCATTGCATTGGTCTATCTCAAATAATAAAAAAGTTTGTATTTTTTTTAACCAATATTATGGACCACCCTAACTTCACTGATTTTTATGACGATCGCTCAAAAAATATGAAGAAACTTTCCCGAATACCTAAAAGTGATAGTTTGGGCGCGAATATGTTTGTCTTCCTAAATACGGCTTTGGGAACATTGTGCACTACCTATACCGAAGCCGTAATTTACCTTATCTGAACGTGGATGCGTTTCTAACTTAACTACTTAGTAGGGTTAACTACCCCATTTCCGGCCTATTAAACACAACTCGCACTTAGTCTTTCTTAATCTAGCGCAGTTTAGCACCAAACAAAATGTTATTATTACTGATGAGAGGCTGTTCATAAACTACGTAGACAGTTTTTTGGGATTCTAGACCCCCTCCCTCCTCCCCCTGCGTAGCCAATTGTCCATACACAATTTTTTTTTTTAATTTGTATGGGCCGTGGATAATCGTCAACCCCCCCCCCCCTAAACTGTCTACGTAGTTTATGGATAGCCCCTGACTTATAAATTTATTTACCTTTCCATACGTACCGTAAGATTTGCTAAAGAGAAACCAATAGTTGAGATATTGTCAAAAGTCTAACACTGCTTCTTGACGCCAAACTCGGCCTACGGATTCTAAACTCGGCCTAACACATTGAAACGCCAATGAATTCACTTCGGCCTATCGGATAAAGATAAAAATTGATTCGGTCGGAGTGCTTGTTTTGTTTTTGGGAATAATGGGTGCAAACGTTCATATCACGCGTTCTTATTGACTTTGTTCGGTAGCTTATTAACTAAAGTATCGTACCAAACGCATAATTGACTTGTTAACTCTGAAATCATGGATTTATTTGAAGGTTTCTGCTCGATAGGCCCAAAATGGGCGATTAGGCCGAAGTAGTTATCTACCCTATGTTCTTTTTTTTTACTTTTTAATGATCTTTATTTCGGATATTTGTGTGGTTTAAATGTATGAATTAACAAGTGACACATATGCGTCTTTTCAACTTTATTTTTCGCAATCTAGTGCCAATCACCGACGGACATCGATTGCCATCCATTGACGGCAATCGAATGTGCACAGGAAGGCAGCTTCCACACCTGCGTAGGATATCGCACCCATTTTCAACACACATGGGCCGCGACCAACGGCTTTACTTCCCTTCCGAAGGAAGACGTGACCAGAGATTTTCATGCCTCAGAAAAATCCCACCGACCTCGACTGGGATTGAACCCAGACCCATTGGGGTGAAAAAGCAGTCACGCTTACCACTACACCATCGGCGCCGGCCTTTTCAACTTTAGTTCATTTGAAATTGTACGCACAGAGGACAAACGAAGGGAAATTAAACACTGGCGGAGACGGGAGATCGAAATCCGGACTGAAAATAATGGAATCGAATTTGTATAGCAAGCGGACTGTAATTTTATTCTTTACTGGTTGACGGTTACACGTGTACTGAATGGATTTTATGTTCTTCTTTACTCTCGATGCTCGCTCGCACAGCGGAAGTCGTGCATTTCAAAAAACTTTCTTGAAACTGGGGTTCAGCACTCTCAATCGAGGGGTAGGAATGGCTCGCGAACATCCTCCCGGCCCTTGAGGCAGCTGCCTCAATCACAAGGTAGTAAAACCAATTTATGCACCGGCCGCTGGTATTCCATTTGTCCTCGACGAAGGGTCACGGTGCGTACGATTCCGTAGCGATCTGGATGTGTGTTCACCACACGAGCAAGATCCCAAGCTGCAGGAGGAGTATTCTCGTTCTTGATTAGAACTAGTTGTCCCGACGTAAGGTTCTGTTGTACTGCATGCCACTTGTTCCGAGGTTGAAGAGTGGCTACATATTCATCCCTCCAACGGTTCCATATAGCTGTTGTATACTGTTGAATACGTTGCCATCTATCCAAACGATTCTCTGGAATGTGGCTGACGTCGGGCTGGGGCAACAGATTCAAAGGTTGACCAATGATGAAGTGCCCTGGAGTGAGGGCTTCACAGGAGTCGATAGATGATGACAGCTGGCATAGAGGCCGAGAATTCAAACATGCCTCGACTTGGCTTAATACCGTACCAAGATCCTCGAACGTCAAAGTGTTGTTTCCGACGACTGCCCTTAGGTGCTTTTTCATACTCTTAACCGCTGCCTCCCAAATTCCACCCATATGGGGGGCTGACGGTGTGATGAACGTCCATTTCACCTTCAAATCACCGAGATATTGACCTACTGCTTCGTTGAACTTTTCGGACTGTAAGTACCTTCTGATTTCTCTGTCGGCACCCACAAAATTAGTGCCGTGGTCGGACCAGATATGATGACACAATCCACGACGACTGGTAAAACGCTTGAGAGCAGCAATAAATGCATTTGTAGACAGGTCCGTGACCGCCTCCAAATGTACTGCCTTTGTGGATAGGCATACAAAAACGGCCACATAACCTTTGGATGTCTTCGCTGCGCGTAGATTGCTGGTGCGAATAAGTATTGGACCTGCGTAGTCGACGCCCGTGTGAACAAATGGTCGAGTTGGCATCGTGCGGACACTTAGTAGGCTTCCCATTAACTGCGTTGAAGTTTTTCCTTTCATCCGACAGCACTGCACACAACTATCGACGAAGGCACGAACGACGGCTTGACAACCGATGATCCAGTTCCGTTGATTTAATGTTGCGATCATCAAGGTCGGTCCAGCATGTAGATTTCTCAAGTGGATTTCTGACAGCAGCAGCTGCGTATACCGATGTAACTTCGGTAGGATAACTGGATGACGAATGTCGTAAGGTTGAGCAGAATTCTGCAGTCGGCCACCTACCCTTAGAGTGCCACAGGAATCGATAAAGGGGTACAGTGTCTTGAGCTTACTGTTGTTCGGTAGAGTGGAATTTCGTTGTAGGGACTCTAACTCCGATCGAAAGGTATCCTGTTGAGCTGCTTGAGCCAGTTGCAGACAAGCGTCGTCAATCTCCTTGGGAGTCAATGGTCCACTGAAGCTTTGAGTACCGTACAATTTAGCTTTGAGGTTCATGGCAACTCGGTTGACCCAGCACAAAATGCGTCGAATGCGATTCAAATCTGAGTAACGATTCAGCAGGAAGTTTTCTATGTCATAATTGCGGTTTGGCATGACATTAGTTGACAAACACGTTACTTTTGCCCGTCTTTCCAACATCTCTTCATCCTCAAATATCTCGTCTTCATGTGATGATACCCAGGTTGTAGTAGTTTCCTTGAGCCAGCTGGGGCCAGTCCACCAGAGAGCGTGGTTCACCAACTCGATCGGTGAAACACCTCGCGAAGCACAATCGGCGGGGTTTTCCATAGATGCAACGTGATACCACCGATTTCTTGGAAGAAAGTTGAGAATTTTCGAGGTACGATTAGCCACAAAGGTCTTCCACTTTCGAGGATGCGACGACAGCCATTGTAGAACAATGGACGAATCCGTCCACGCGAATAACTCAACTTTCAGATCCGAAAACGAATCCATGAGTCTTGTCATCAAGTCCACTAGCAAATCTGCTGCCAATAATTCTAGCCTTGGTAATGAAATTTGCTGAATTGGTGCCACCTTGGTCTTAGCAGCCACAATATTAACGCATACTTTTCCATCTTCATCCATAGAGCGAGCGTAAACCACGGCAGCGTAGGCCGCTTCAGAGGCATCTGCAAATCCATGGAGCTGTAGCCTCCCGTCTTGATGTGAGATCCACCGATTGATGCGGATCGTTTCGATGTGGTGAAGCGTTTCTTTCATTTCGATCCACTCGTCGCAAATACAGGCAGGCAGCGGATCATCCCATTGCAGGTCATACAGCCAGAGGTGCTGGAAAAGTATTTTCGATCGCACAATCACTGGAGCGATCCACCCGAATGGATCAAATAACTTCGATGAATCGGATAATAACTGACGTTTCGTGTTTACACTGTTGATGTCGAATGAAACCTTGAAATAAAAAATGTCATCCTGTGGTATCCATCGTATCCCGAGAGCCTTCACAGTATCTTCTTCCTGCGGCAGCTTGATCGAAAAGATTTCCTCACTGGCTACAGATCCCAGGAGCTGACGTTCGTTGCTGTTCCACTTGCGCAGGTTAAAGCCTGCAATCGCCAGAACATCCCTGATTTCGTTCCGAAGATGTATGGCTTCCTCGATCGTATTCGCCCCAGATAGCAGATCATCAACAGAAATTTTTAATTATTATTTAAAGTTTCTAGTCTTATCAGGCCTATGTTTTTAAGAATGACCATCTTGGTGGGATTGGTACATAGTATGTTCTCTTCTCAGTCCCTTTAAATTCAAATACCTTTTCCTAGCTCTACCTGCCTACGGCCTCGTTGGTACACACCACAAAAGTGTGTATATCTATCCAATATGTATAGCGAAAAAAGCGAAATCAGCTGAGGCAGCAGCACCGGCACTGGACATAGGCACCGGTTTTGTCGTTTGGTTGGTCGCTTCGATCAAAGCAAGCAAATGAAAAACACCAGTGACCGACCGATGAGTATTTGGGTCAAATGGTATTTTTTATGACTACCTACATACACTGCGTAGGTAACAACTAAGCAAGCCGTTGTTATCAACCACACACTTGGAGCTCACTGCTGCAGTGCTTTGGTGAGGGTGGCGGTCTATTGTTTTGCTAGTAGCTTTTCCTCCGTAGGAAGAGTTGAATGTGTGTGTGTGTGTGTGAGTGAGACATTACCCGAATGGGTGTCCCAATGTGAAGCCATCCATCCATCCATCCATCCGTCCGTCCAGCGGAGTCGATGCGGAGAAAGGTTTCTCGTAGTTTTGTATTTATTATTGTCATACCGGTGTATGGGAGAAAACGGAGAAAACCTAGGCAGCGCAGCAATAGCAACAGTAGCCAGCAGACTTCCTTGTTCTTCCTCAGGGGTTGCCCGTGCCTGGGTGGTGGAAAATGTGTGCAGATTTTTAAAATAAAATAAATTATTCATTTGAGACGCAAATGTCAGTCGTCGTTGTGTCGGTGCAGCAGCAGCAGTTTTTGTGGAGTGCAAACATATTGGGGCTGAATTTTTGGTCAGTTTGTTTTAATCGGTACTTAGTAGGAGATCAATAAGCGTATTTTTATTTACTCATTGCAGCAATGATGACTGACAAAAGCGTTCAAAATGTATTCAACAAAGCAAGTTACATTCAATCGACGTCACATGCAACGATGCGTAGTAACGAGCTACAGCATGTCATTTGCGTTATTCGCAGTGGCGTAGTCGGGGGAAAGTCGAAAAATTAATTTAAGCTGTTGGTAAATAGGTATGTCAATAATTAAAAACTTGCATTAATCCACCTACATATGGTGAGATCTGACACGTATGCTTACGTATTTACGCCCTGGAAACTACCCAAGGTGTACCCGGAGCATGTTAGGATGTGTATAATGTGATCCTGGGCCCTTGATATAACCACCATTCGTTTTTGAATTCTCATGTGATTTGTGCTGCTGCATGATGGGTCAGAAACTCTCCACTTCCCTGGTCATGTCCAGATGTGGCCAATGTGGTACTGGACGCTCAATGTGACCACCATTGATCTTCTTTTTGAATTCTCATATGATTTGAGGTGTCACATGATGGGTTTAAAACGATTAAGGCCGATTACAGACTCACAATCTGTTCCCAGTTGGCCGATTCTGAAGACATTCAAAAGCGTTCTATAGGACCATGCCATCAACTATATTTTCTTTGTTATTCACTTTTACTTATTGAACATAATAATTCTGAAGTGGATTTACATTATGAAACTTGATTGTGACTCGAGTGATTTTCAACTACGGACTTGCAGTGGCAACGGGTCGGATGCGCGGTTTATCGAGTTTTGAAATAATGAAATTCCGAATTTGGGCCGAACGCGAGTGAAGGGTGCAAAACGCGTTCCGCTGGTCAGCCGGCAGCAAGAAAGAAGCACTCGCAGCAGTAGCACCACCGGGTAAAAAACTGCACCCGGAATCAGAGGACTAACGCTGGAGGAGCACGAGGATATTTCCAGCTTCCCGTCGGCGCAGTGGAGCTCCCTTGAACGGCGAATAGATCAGGATCAAACAGGAAGAAGAGAAGTCTTTTACCCACGGCCAAGGAAACGAAGCCAATAGTGTTTGTAGTGTGTTGATGTATCTCATCAACATCTCAAGCTGCCTTTAGGTTCAATTGGCTAAACTTGGTGTGTTCGTTTCTTTTTGTTCATTTTATCTTTTCAATCCAGTAACGCTGGTAGATCACCTTTTCGTGTTGTGTTACTGGGACAAGATTTTCACCGAACTCTAGCCCTGAACAGGAGGGGAACAGGAGTTTTCAGTGAGCGGGGTAACACACTTTGGACCTTGTTAGTTTGAATGCCTTATGAATAGTGACAAGACTCGATGCGTATGTAATTGTTGGTGCTGCCATGGTGATTGTATTTGGTGAGCTTATTCCAGTTAAAAACAACCCGTTTGTTTCCTGCCGGGATAACCTCAATCGCGTGTGATCTATTTTACGAGTGCAAGAACATAGTTGAGTCTTGGGGAGGGAAGGGAGGGGGGGGGGAGACATTAGGATTTATCCCAGGCTACTATTGTAGAAAATCGTAATTGATAGATATTGGGTGGAACGCGTCGGAATGTTTAGAATGGTAGGGCGCACGCTTGATCCAGTTTAGGATACATTGTTGACTGCTTTCGGGAACGTGATTAAACTTGTTTAACCAGGGCTTAAATTATCATCACGTCGGTCATAGCTTGTTATGATAGCCTGAACAAATGATAAGACAATCTTATTCAAATGTCGTAATAATACCTCTGACCAAGGCAAAATGATTTATATGGTTTTTATAAAACTTGACGATACCAATACTAATAAGGAAAGGAATTCCACATTTCCTTTTCCCAAGTCCTTTTCCTCTCCTTCCCTTCCCTTCTTCTATTTTCAGAATGCGAGTAATGGCGCTATAACCATATGCCATATAGGGCTAGGACAAGAGTTAGTGCTCAGGTCCCAACCGCTAGAAGAAAATCGAGCATCACTTAACCTTTTTAGACTAGATGATCCCAACGACAAATGATTTATAAATAACAATACAACGGAACGTACGGTACGAGATGTCCACGTTTCATCCATTTATTGGATTCTAAAGCATCGTGTTTAAATCTTGGATTTAAACAGGCTCGATGTTTCTAAATCATCTTGCCCCTCAAATGCTGCACCGTAGGTTTGGCCGTTTTGATATATTTTGTGCATCTATAATGTGCAACATATCCCAAATAGAAAAAAAAGTGATGGAGTTACATCTATCATTTTCCAGGATGCCTGCATGAACTGGCTGTGTTGGTGTTAGATTAGATTAGAGACATGGATTAGAAAAAAGTAGAAGGGTCTGTGCCTAGGGGCACAAACGGAAGCTTGACGTAGGACCGCTAGTGGACGGAATAAATGTGAAGAGCATTAAGTTCTTTTAATTGATCAAATCAGGCATAACATTTGATAACGGCACAAAAGCATTTGTAAACAAACATTCTAAGGCCCTTTACACGCGAACTAAAGTACGCCCACGCAAACCAATACCACTTACGGAAAGGTGATAGTTGCCCCTATGCTATGATGTTGTTGGTTTGCGTGGGCGTACTTTGGTTCGCGTGTAAAGGGCCTAAGAAGGTTTGTTTACAAATGCTTTTGTGCCGTTATCAAATATTATGCCTGAAATATCTATTATCTCAACTCTTTCCGGTTTTGAATTGTAGGCGATCCAAATTTGTAGTAATCTTTTTCAAAAAGAAAGTTGATTACGAGAATCAACAGGGTGGCCAGTGAATTTTCATTTTGAAAATCCCGGTTTTTTCCCGGTTTTTCCGGTTCAAATCTTAAAAATTCCCGGTTGTTAATATGCAACAAAAAAAAAACAAAATATACTGATAGGATAAAAAAATGTGATTTAAGAAGATTCCCAAGATTCTGGAGCTTTGAAATTTGTGTAGAGTCTGAAACTAGAACTTTTCTTCAAAATTTGTGATTTATAACATGCTTCGTGATGCAAGATTTGGAGAAACAATAATTAAAATGTGAAATTTTGAATTTTTTTCAAGATCACAGATTTATAAAAAAAAACATCATACTTATGAGTCGTGGAGTCATAATTGTCACGCTCTGAGACTTGGAAGCATTTTAAGGGTAATAACAAATTACATAGCAATCTGTAGAATCTGGCGGACAAACCCTGGAATTTTTAGTAAAATTTAAAAGAATTCAAAGTGTTGATTAAAAACAAATATTGAGAAGGATTCCCACACAGTTTTCGAAGGAGAAGAGCAGATTTCCATAATTATTCTTACATGAAATCCATAGAAATTGTTAGATGAATTTGGAAGGATTTCTTTGGAGAAGAATGCAAGTTCTAAATTAAACTGTTAGGTAATTTTAGTAGATTTAAAAAAGAATTGTGAAAATAAAAATAAAACATTGCAGAAAATTCCTACGTGGTTCTGATGAGATTTGTATGGGCATCGTGAGGAACATGACTGATGAATTTTAAGAAGAATTCCAAGAGAATTATGATCGGAATTCAACAAGAAACAGAGTTCTTAAAATGTTCTGGCAATAATTTCAACCCTAGTGCGAATGATTCATCACATAACCCAAACAAAATTGATTCCAAAAATTTTGCTGATAATTAGAAAGAAATTCTTTAAAATACTCCAAGGGGTTTATAAATTAATTTTCGAAAGAGATCTTTTGTTTTGAATAGAGTTAAAAGGAATGTTTGAAAAGATTTTTAAACGAATCAAAGTCTCCGGATAGGCGGGAACGGGAATTATATGAAGGATTCCAATAAATTCTTAGAAGGGGTTGGAAGAAAATTCCTAAAAGAATTCAACGGTAATTATTACGCGGAGTGTTTTCTGGTTTATTTCAGAACAATTTCAAGATAATTCAGAGCAGAATTCCAAGTTAATTCTGGAATTCGTCATGAGAATTTTGAACAACGAAAAATTAAAACCCCGGAAAAGAATAATTCAGTTTCGGTTTTTACAAATATTTGTTTCCAAACTCCAGCATCTTCAATATTTTCTTTAGAGGACCATGCACTTTACATCTGAAATTGAAACGACAAAAATCAATTTGCAATACTGCTGAGTGATTAAATTCTAAAAACAATAAGACGGTATACTGAAGAAAATTATGCAACAAATAGAGCAAGACATTCATTTGCTAAAGGATCACTCTGTTTTAATGGTTTATTCTGAAATTCTGATGTAAAAATTTGTTCCTATGATATGGTTAATTTATTTTCCCGGTTCTCTTGCAGAATTCACGGGTTTTTCCCGGTTACTTTCCAAATTCCCGGATATTTCCCGGTATTCCCGGATTTCCCGGTTTGCTGGCCACCCTGAATCAATCAAAATCACTTGCACCCCTGCTTCCAAGTTTGTGTGGTCGTTGGGGGCTTGTGGTTCTGAATATGGACAAACAAGCATAGATAAATTATATTCCAACTCTTTACTGATGTAAGCTTGATGGCCGTTTTATTGAAGAGGACATCCATGGCCACTTACGCTTGGCGTGTTTAGTGTAGGTGACAGCATTACGGACCTCATTTTCCACGAACACCTTCAGCACACCTCGTAGATCAGACCGGAGATACGTCAGACACTGCGACGGCGAGCCAGACGACGGATGGTTGTTATCTCGAAGAATTTGCGATGACGATTGGCATCTGACTGAGTGAATCCAATCTTTACTTTTCTCAAATTCGGGAATTTTTCCCTGGAAAATCCTGGGAAAACATGAGGAATATTTACTCATCGCTGAGTTCCTGCACTTATTTCTGAGATAACTAAACTCAAATTTGGGTCGTTCTCATTCGCCGTGATAGGTATCAGCGCCGGTGGTTAGCGTGATTACCTCTCACCCCAGCAGGCCTGGGTCCAATCTCAGTCGGCACCATCGGCATGTTCTAAGGCATAACATCTCTGGGAGCTGCCTCCCTGGCGTCGGTAGCATTGGAGCTCAGTACGGAAAACAAATCTCGCGTCACTTTTCAATAGGTCCTATCTACATTGATCGATTCTCTTCATCGACACTCTCTTTCGTAAATAACTCGGCTTCACAAATCTGGATCAACAATAGAAAAGAGCCCATCAGCATTTGTAAACAAACCGTTCCAAAGCCCTTTACTCACAAAGCGAAGGCCACCCACACAAACCAACACCATCATCGGATAGGGGAAACTTCTACCTACAAGATGTTGGTGTTGGTTTGTGTGAGCGGCCTTCGATTTGTGAGGCTTTGGAACGGTTTGTTTACAATTGCTGATGGGCCCTATTCTATTGTTGATCCAGAAATGTTTCCTGCCGTCTTCGTCGAATTAGATGCTAGATTGTTGCTTCTTCCATCGAAAATATCCGGCCGTGGCGATTCAAAGTTGATCAAGGTTGATCAAAACAATTTGTATCCCTGCTTCCAGTTTGATCACATGAGCATTTTGTGTGGTCGGTGGTTCTGAATATGGACAAACAGGCAGATGAATTCTATTCCTACTCTTTACTGTAATAAGCTTGGTGGCCCTGAAAAGAGCCGTTTTGTTTCCAATGTTGGTGATGATTTAACCTCTGAAACCAAACAGAGTGCGTCTCTGTCACTTCAAAAACGTAGATGACATCCATGGCCGCTTACGCTTGGCGTGTTTAGTGTAGGTGACAGCATCACAGATCTCATTTTTCAGGAACACCTTCAGAACACCTCGTAAATCAAACCGGAGATACGTCAGACACCGCCACGGCGAGCCAGACGACGGATGGTGGTTATCTCGAAGAATTTGCGTTTGGTTCTGAACATGGCGATGAGTGTGTAAAATATTACGCAATTCCATCCTCCCTATTCGCACGCGCCCGAGGATCGGAGGTGAATGCCACTTCGACTTGTTTCGTCTACTTACTACTCTCTGACGACTGTACTGGGGAAGCAGCATATGCATGTAGGTAATTGGTGGATTTGTTAGTTAATTCGACGCTTTTGGACAATGCTGAACATTTACCAGTTTTTCAATAGTTTCTTGTTGAAAATCAACATTCGGAAGCATTGTTATCAATGCGTAGCCATATTTCTGATCGATTGGTGATAACATTATTGAAATTGGACCAGGGGTAGCTGAGTTATTAACGTTCAAAATCTTTCTTAATTTGTTACATGTTCCATTTTCGGTTTTCACAAAGTGTACCCCCATATAGAAATCAAAGACGTAGTCCTACGTCAAAAACTTATATATTTTGTGAAAATATTCAAGTCAGACATAGAATATTTTCAAAGAACCATTTTTTTATTATAAGGGATAAAGGCTCAGTAACGACTGGTTTTCGTGATGCGTTACTGGCATTAAGATTTACCACCGAAGCCTAGTCCGAACTGCTTCAAACTAGGGGAACAAGATTGTTCTTGTTATCAAAGGTTTTCAAACGTTAATTATTGTGACATAGGGGGGGGGGTCCAAAATCCGGTTTTTTTTTGCGTTATGTAATTTGTGTATCGCCCCTTAGAGATTTAAAATTTAAAGTCCCAGTAATAAAAAAATCTAATGTATCACTGAATTTTTCAAGATCAAGATTTTAAGACCGAAACGCATAAAAAATTATATTTCCGTGATTTGTCAAAATTTGTCTAAATCCGAGATTTCGAACATTTTTCTCTGTGCCTCAATTTTTCATTCTAATCACCAATTCGCGATCAGGATCTAATATCAACATATTAAATTGTTTGTTTTCAGAAACTCGAGGCAGATAAAAGAGTGCAGAGTAAGGAAATTGGTTAGAATTGGACGGTGCTCTTGCTTATTTTTCAAGATCAAATCTATGGGACCCTTAAACCATATGTTTTATTTTCAAAAAGCACTGAAAATGCTTATGGTTAACTTCAGTTTATAAAATTTCTCGAATTGGAAATCGCAATCTACGAAATATTGGAACCATGTATTTCCGATTGGTCATCATTTTCATTATTTTAGTCACTACAGTACTTTCCCGTTTTTTTTAAGCCCCATCTGAAATTTTAGGCTGACAAAAACGGGAAGCAGACAAAATCGGGAAATTTTCTTTTTCAATATTACAACCATCAGATTTTTTTTATTTTTTTTTATTATTATTATTATTATTATTATTATTATTATAGTCACCCAAGAGTGTCATTCGTGACTTGTCTCAGGGTGAGATTTCAACTCGTGACTTTGGCGTTAACAACTACGCCGGGGTCGCCTCCACCATCAAATGATTTTGAAATCAAGTTTAACCATTATTTATCCACTATTAATGGAATTTCTGATTAGATACTATTCATACAACAAAGGGTACACCAAACGTCTTGAAAATTTTGCGTACGGTTTGTTGAGCTGGTACGTACTGTTCGGTTTCCTTAAATTCTGCTTGGTTTTCAGCGCTGCAAGCAAGGCTGAACCTCCATATCTCAGTATCAACGTAAATATACTAGCCAGGAGCCGTCTCTTGTTACTTCTTGGTCCCGAGATGTTTGGTATGATTCTGGCTATCGCGTTGATGGCCTTCGGTGCCTTCTCGTAGGCGTATTCTACGTGGCGATTGAAGCCAAACGGTCGTCGACCGTCACTCCCAGGCATTTCAACATGCACTTCTAGTTTATTGCGTAATTTCTGATCGCTGCAGCGCTTTAAAGTTACTGATCAATAACACCTCGCTTTTGTTGTGGGCTATCTGCAGCTTCGCTTCATGCATTAGGTTTCCAATCATGTCAACCGCCTCAATCGCCTACATTTCCATCTATTCCAGCGTCTTGCCTGTTACCGTAAGACGACGTCGTCCGCCAAGCCAACGATCTCAACTCGTTTGGGTAGCTTCAGTGTTAGACCGCCTTTTTAAATCACGTTCCAGAGCGTTGGACCAAGGATGGAGCTTTGTGGAATTCCCACCGTGATCCTAATCGATCTCTGTCCCATATTTGACTCGTAGATCAGAACCCGGTTCTGGAAGTAACGTCGGTCTCCCAGCTGGAGCTGTTGAACGCATTCTTGACGTCGATCGTTATCACGGCGTAATATCGATCTCCTCTCCACTTCTGTTTCGACGCCAACTGTCCGAATTGCATCCACTTTTGGTCTTCCTTTTCGAAATCCGAACAATCCGAAAGCCTTTCCGACAATCCTTGCTCCCTCTCGGTGCATTTCGTCAGCCTGTTAAGGATGATCCTCTCCAAGAGTTTTCCGAGTGTATCCAGTAGGCACTGCTACGAGTTGCTCGTTGGTGACTTCGTCTTTATCTCCCTCCCCGTGGCCAGGTCGTTGGATCGTGCTTCGAGAAAAGTCGTTCCACTATGACTTTCAGGTTCTCTATGCACATTTCAGCGGGCATGACTTGACATCTGCTCTTCGTCATCACGACACGGTGTGCGTCGTTGGTAGCAGCGTCTCGACCCAGTTCCAGTTGACAGTTTGACTTGCTCTGCTTTATCTCTCGTTTATGTGCTCGGAACATTCCTCTAAGTTTCTCTCTGTCTGCTTTTGTTCTTGCTCTCTGAACACGTCTTCTGGCTCTGAGACAACTAGCGCCTCGTTGCAGCAGTAAGCTGGAGGCCGTCTGTTATTTAGCTCCAGTTTCCTCGGCATGGTCGTGTCACATGCTCTCCCTAACGATTCTGTCAACTCGTCTTCCACTTCAGGTTGCAAGTTCTCGTCCTCTGTACTGCCACATTATTCTGTCGGCCGATGCCATATCGGATTATCTGATGGTCACTATGGGTATACCCTTCACACACTCTCCAATTCATGTTTTCCACCAGCGAAGGACTGCATAAAGTGACGTTGATAATGGATTCCCGGTCATCTCTGCGAAAAGTGCTGGTGGTGCCTTTCTTTGAACAGCCTAATTTTCAGCTTCGCCAGAGCTTCCAGCAGAATGTGCTCTCTTGCGTTGGTACATCTGTTTCCCCATTCCACTACCTAAGCATTGAAGTCTCCTCCGATGACTACCGGTCTTCGTCCAATGAGCTCTTCGGTAAGTCCAACCAGCGTCTCGTGGAACTGCTCCATCGTCTAACTGCAACTGCATATGAATATTCCGTTAATTTTGGCGATCACGAAACCTTCTTCTTGAATGGGGTATCTGCCCATAACTTGTATTGCAGCCATCCCAGCTCTATCCGCCACCTAGTTACCTTTATCGGGAGGGTCTCGATACAGCTGTCCAGTGTCACAATATGAAATCTGGTTCTTGTGAGGATTCCGAGATATAACATATATAGGAAAATAATGTCTACACTAGCGCAGTGTAGTGAGAGAATTTTGAACTAATTTGATCACACAATGTTCCCAAAATACAGAGTTTCAGGGATTTATTCTTGAGGTGAATCATTGTGACCAGTGTTGGAAAAATATCAAAAAATCAAATCTCACCAATGCCCAAGATCACGGTTGATTTTCGTAGATAAAAATCTACACGCAAACAACTGCGGTTGATATTGCACGCGTGATACCGCAACTCGGAATATCAAGCCAACAAAATTCACCAGCTGCAAATCTCACCAAACTGTGGTGAGATTGAGTTTCATGATTTTTGTTTTGTACCCGAACGCAACTTAATCTTCCGTAACGGCTGGTAGGGTAACCAACTTGAATTGGACCCCTACATATTTTGGACCCTTTTCATATATTTTCCTCGCTTACTGTCTAGTTTCTTCAAATTCATCTGGGTTGATGTTGTAATTACATTCTTTCAATTACTTGCTATGTCTCAAGATCATTAGTTCACCTCAAATTGCTTACAATTGCTCAATTTATGCAGTTTTAGAAAATGTTATCGAAAAAGTTTCATGTTTCGACGTTTATCAAGAGGAATCGGCGTTAGTGTACTTGTTTTAAATTTGGTCTAAAATATACAATTCAATGATTTTTTTTATCAAATCAGTTTATCTGACTTTGGAAGATGTATTTCACGTGTTTATAAAGATTTCACCTTAAGATTTTACTTAAAAAGTATTAAATAAAAAGTGTCCAAAAAAGATCGTAAAAAAATGTTACCAACTTATTTTGGACACTTATCAAATGAGAATCATCAAAAGAGCAACAAACAAAATTCCGGTTGGTCGATCGTGCTATTATTTTAGATTTCTGATTAAATTGGTAAGTAAATCAATCAAAATTATATGAATTCACTGTTTTTAAATATATTTCTTGTTTATCAGGCGATTCAAAATGGTAAAAACGGCAAAACACGTAGAGTGGTCCACTCTGAGTTTTCCTAGTTTTCCTAGTTCCTAGTTTTCCACAAAAGTTTTCCTATCTCCCAAACGCATTTAACTAAGGGGCTGTTCATAAACAACGTAGACGCTTTAGGGGGGTGGGAGCGCTTGGCAGATGTCTACGGTCCATACAATTTTTGTGTTTTGTGTTTGAGACTGTCTTCTACGGAAGGGGGGGGGGTTGAAATCTCTCAAAAACCGTCTACGTAGTTTATGAACAGCCCATACAAAAAATAATATGGACTGCAAGCATAGAGTCAGGTCTCCGTATTAAGATTTACTTCTGAATGATTTTTTTTATGGTATGATCAGTTGTTTCCTTATGTTATATTATATTTCCTCCTTTACTCGCGCCAACTTTTGTAACACGAGTACTCACGCGTTGTACTTTGTACAACAGTGTGAGTTTTCCATTTCCATTTTGCAGCCGAGCTACCAATCGATCTGAAATCAACGAGTATTCCTCAAAAAACTTGCTTTTAACTAAACAAGCTAAATATTTATTACAGTTAACCCCCAAAATATGCAGATAATAGAGAAAATGTGAATGGAAACCGCGTAAATGGTGTCCATACTACGAGGGTTCTGACTTAATTGGTTACAACATGGAATATCTCGAGATCCTGACCAGATAGAAAGTTACTGTCTTTGCCAAAGTAGTTCTAGAGATCATAACCTTTTTGCTGGTGGACAGTAGTTCAAAATTTACTCACTACATAGCGCTAGTATACATGTGAAGTTCTCGCATGTGATATATCTCGAAATCCTGACCAGATAGAAAGTTACTGTATTCGAAAAAGTTGTTCAGGAGTTCAAAGCCTATAGTTCAGAATTTTTTCACTATATGGTGCTAGTATATACGTGAAATTCTCATATAAAATACCTTGAAATCCTGATCATATAAAAAGTTACTGTCTTCGGCAAAGTTGTTCAGGAAGTCAAGGCCTTTTTGCTGGTGGACTTAAGTTCAGAGTTTGCTCACTTTGCAACGCTAGTATACATGAGGAATTCTCGCATATAAAATATCTCTAGATCCTGACCACACAGAAAGTTACTGTCTTCGGCAAAGTTGTTCAGGATGTTAGGATCTTTTCGTTGGTGTACAGTAATTCAGAATTTTCCCTTTACGTGGCACTAGTATGCGGGTCATTCAGAGATATTTTATATGCAAGGATTTCACGTATCTTTCAACGTCACCTAGTGAGAAAATTATGTACTTTCCATTAACGATAGGGTTTGATCTCCTGGACAACTTTGCCAATTACAGTACATTTTTAGCAGGTCTTGAGATATATCATATGCGAGAATTGCACGTATATACTAGTACCATGAAGTGAAATATTCTGAACTACCGTCCACTAGCCAAAAGGCCTTGATCCCCTGAACAACTTTGCCCAAGACGTGTATACTAGAACTACATAATGAGAAAATTCTGAACTATTCTACACCAAGCAATAGGCTTTGACCTCCTGAACAACTTTTCCAAAGACAGTAACTTTCTATTTGGTCAGGATCTCGAGATATATCATATGCGAGAAGTGCATATGTATACAAACGCCACGTGGTGAGAAAATTCTGAACTACTGTCTACCAGTCGAAAAGTCTTGAAGTCCAGTACAGTAACTTTCTAGCTGGTCAAGAACTCGAGCTATTGTATATGCAAGAATTAAACGTATATACTAGCGCCTCGTAGTAAGAAATTTCTGAACTACTCCACCAACGAAAAGAGCTTGACTTCCTGAACAACTTTGCTGAAGGCATTTACTTTTTATCTGGTCAGGATCTAGAGATATTTTATACACGAGAATTTCACATGTATACTAGCACCATGAAGTGAGATAATTCTGAACTATTGTACACTAAGAAATAGGCTTTGACCTCCTGAACAACTTTGCCGAAGACAGTAACTTTCTATCTGGTCAGGATCTCGAGATATTCCATGTTGTAACCAATTAAGTCAATCCCACGTAGTATGGACACCGTTTACGCGGTTTCCATTTACATTTTCTCTATTATCCGCATTTTGGGGGTTAATTGTAATCAAAGTTTAGCTTTTTTAGTTCAAAACAAGTTTTTTGAGGAATACAAGTTGGTTTCAGATCGATTGGCAGCAACAAAATGGCAATGGAAAACTCATATGTGTTGTACAAAGTACAACAGCGCGAGTAACGGGGGGTTAACTTTTATGCATACCGTAAAACGGGGTGTAATTTATCAGCGGGGCAAAATTGATCGCTGAAATTTCTCGTGTTATTTTTTCATGTGTAACATGTTTTTCGTTACTAAGCGTACGAATGTATCTTTGTATATATTGTAAAAATATTATGCATAAGTACAATATTGGGTATACTCAGCGATCAAATTCACCCCGCTGATCAATTTCACCCCGTTTTACGGCACCTTCTTTGAAAATTTTCCCACCTAGACGGACCTAACAAATGCGAGATAGGAAGAAGTGACCGTCGTAATCAATTTTAGGCTCATAGGTTGAAAGAACTTCAGCATGTCCAAAATATATTCGTTCCCATTCAGTGTGTCCAAAATATATTATGGACACTGTCTAAAATCAAGTGGAAGGGTCCAAAATATGTGAATATCATGATGTGAAAAGAATTATTTTTCGAGTATATATCAATAAATAAAACATCTAGTGACATTTTACATCCAAGATGAGTAGCTTTCGAACACAACCGCATGTAAATTGCATAATAATAATAAACAAATAATATTATTTTGACATAAACGTGATCTCACTTCGTCTAGGGGTCCAAAATCAGTTGGTTACCCTAGCAGTCGCTTCGTATCTGCCATCGGTGAAGAAAGAAAAAAGAGATAGCAGTATTATACCTTCTCTTTCTAAGAAAACGAGGTGCAACGGAATCATTTTTGTGTCGATTCAACTCTCAACTTCTACTTTACACGTTGTGAATTGTCTCGCCATATCAAAGGAGCTTGTAAAATCAATATCAAGCACGGTATTTTCCTCCAATATAAAGCGTGATATTGAGAGCGTATGAGAGCGAAAAAATATCATTTGTTTGATGATTTTGCCAACACTGGTTATGACATCTTTATTCTCGGAACCACTTCGAAACTTTAAGTGCACAAATATTAGCTTCTACGGCACGTGCAACATTCAAATTGTTGCTCCACGTTTGCTGCACTGCAGCATAAATGAAGTAATAATTTCAAGTGAAATAGGACACCGATTTCCGAGATTTGTGTAATTGCAGGGCTGGTAGCGAGTCACTTTTTAGTGACTTGGTCACTTTTTTCAAGTCAGTCACTAAATAGTCTCTTTTTTTAAGGTCAAGTCTCTAAAGTCACTTTTTCTTGTAATCAGTCACTATTTTCAACTTTTTTAGCGTGAATTTATTTCAAGATAGATCATTCTTTGCTTTGTGGCGTTTAATCGTCTTTCTCTATCTACAGGGTGTCTACTCGTACAGGGTGTCTACTACATACTTTAACGGATAAATGCCAGGTTTATAATCAGAAAGCTATTCTTTAAATGCGTTCAAAATATAATTTTGAAGATGTTCTGGTGTTGTTCTCAGATTAAATTGTAATCCTCCTTTTAGTATTTTCAAAAAGATTCCAAGGACTTATGCTCCGGTTTCGTTTTCTCCCACAACTTTATAAAATTATCCTCAGAAGGCCCTTAGAATGTTGCTCTGAAGGAGTTTTGCTCCTCAGAAATTTTCAAAGTTTTCATTAAATTAAAACAATCCAAATATCGCTTCTCAAATATTTTATCGGTAGTTATCGGTAGGCCATCTTAAGAAGGCTTTCCCGATACTTGAAACCTTTGTGAGCGGACAATACACTGTCCTTTAGTTCTTCTTCTTTAAACGTGTCGAAATCAATATTTCTAATTCTAATGCTAATTCTGATTACACGGAAAACAAAACATAGGTATTGAAAATTTTTCAAGATTACTAAAAATCTGTGATTCTCGGTAGGAAAAGTGAAAAATCGGTAGTTTTTTACCTTTCGTCTGTGAATCGGTAGGACTACTGATAAATCGGTAGGTCTGGCCACCCTGATGTATAGCCTACGTGGCGGCCATTTGTGGACTCTACAAGGAATCACCTTACTACCTCCTTCACATTATAGAGTTATACTTTAAATCGGCTTTCTTTCATAATATGATGTAAAGCGTAGAAAAATTCGGTTGGAAGGCCAGGTACGTAAAAGAAGTAATACTTGAGTTTTAGGAAAAACGTTTTGATCTAAAATCCATATCAAATCCTTCTCAAGAGCAGTTGGTGTCGTCGTCGGTCAGGAAACCTAGTAAAAACAAGTTGAACGGTAACTTGATCGTAATTGTTTGTGGTGACCGATTTTGCTTACTGAGCAGAAGTCCGTGGGTTCAAACCCAAGCTCCTTCGCGATATTGAATCGTTAGGACATCAATTCAGTACATATATCGTTTACCAAAACGAATCCTGCTGCAATCCCAGTTTTGGCACTAGTGCTCCAGTTTTTGGCCCTAGGGTCTAATTGTAATATAAGATAGGTCCAATTTGAGGCTGAATATGGCTACCTGCGCAAATATTCATTCTTGTTTTCGGATTTTTTTTCTGCCATCCCAACCAATCAAAAATATCCACTCAGAAGCGAGACCTCAACTCAGTATCTTTTCAGTTGGTGCTATTAAAATTAACTTACTTTAACCAATGAGAAAATAATAACCGTATCCAAGCATCCGGTAAGTCTTTGACTAGAAACAAATTATTACTGGAATAAAAAAATATTAATTTTATTTGGCAAAACTCAACTGATGTGATGAAGGTTGAACTCGAAAAATCTAGACACATGAAGGCATTTTATATATTTTTTTTTAAATTTCACTGAACCAAGCTAAGAGTGTAAAGAATCACAGTAGGCATTGGTTGTCAGGATAAGTTCATTTGTTTACATCACGTTTTGCACCGGAGCAATCACGTCGCGATCCTGCACGCTCGAAACGAAAATCCCGGTCTATCCGCTCCTGGCAGTTTTCGATCCAATTCCTGGGCAGGAATTTTATACCGCGGTTGACCGGAAGAGTGCCCCAAAAAATCAAAAAGAAGTCGAAATTCCCCAAAAAATTCTTGTCGGGCAAGCAATCTACAGTTGTGTGCTGAAAAGCGAAACTTTCGTTGCTTCAGGGACTATGAACCAGCTAATTTACCAGGAGGAGTGCCTACGGAAGAGACTACTGCCTTTTCTGGATGAGGTGGATTGCTTATTGGACTTGGCAAGCTGCCACTACTCAAATTCCACCATACAATGGTTCAGCGAAAAGGGCGCCACAGTGGTTTCCAAGAAGTTGAAACCGACCAATACTCCGGAACTAAGGCTTATTGGGGAATCCTGGTCAATTGTGAAACACATACTGAAGAA
This sequence comes from Ochlerotatus camptorhynchus, assembly GCF_037179485.1. NCBI lineage: Eukaryota > Metazoa > Arthropoda > Insecta > Diptera > Culicidae > Ochlerotatus > Ochlerotatus camptorhynchus. Next base: position 1,109,684 of record NW_027041058.1, read on the forward strand.
AACAGGGTGGAAGGATTTCAAGCGGAAATGGAATTTGGCAGCCAAACAAGTGCAAAAGATGATGGGCCGTGTATGAAGGAAAGTTCGAGCAATGGCCTGAAGACTGAAACAATACCTACTAATGTATAGTTATTACATTGAACTATGAAAAATAAAACGAATTTTAAAACCCCAACAATATTTTCGTGTCCGGATTTTTTCGTGTTCAACCTTTAGCACTAAAACCAATAAAAAGCAAAATATTACCCCCCTTAAGATAGAGGAAATGGCTCTAATGTTGGCCTATGGGTCTAAGATTGGGCCCATCGCTGAAAATCTGCTATTTATCAATTTTATCTAGATGAACGCGTCATTGGGACGGTACTAATGGATATTTTTGGTCGCTATTGAAAATTTAGTCGATTGCTGAATTTATGTATGGGCCCAAATTAGGGGCATTTAGGCCATTTCTCCTATAACATTGATCTACTTTTTTTATTTAATTTTAGTAAAATGAGATATCAATTTCAATCAACGAATTCTATGCCAGTCGTAAATATATCATTGATGAACATATTCACCTACTTAAAATTGTTGTCCTTGCTAAAATGTGAATGCTGTAAGGTAGGGAACGAAAAGTTTAGATTTTTTGGCCCATTGTCACCCCCACTTATGGTATTTAAAATTATCATAGTGCCATAGTTATGAAAAAAAAAACTGATTTTTGTCAAGTTTGTATTTAACTTTATGAAATATTAGATATGTTTAGTGAAGTCTTATTAACTTAACATCAGTTATAAGAATATAACAGAAGATCTGAGGAGTGAAAGGAAATGCTTAGACTTTCAGTGAAGCTTAATAAACAAGCTGCGGGAACATAAGAAAAGTTCCTAAAACATCTTGTAGAAAACATACAGCAGTTTCGGGAAATTCAGGGAAATTTCGAAATCTTCAGCAAAGCTCCGAAAGAATTTCTAGAACGTAAGGGAAGTTGACATCAAAAAAATTGAAAGAATTTAAAAAATGTTACATGATTATCACGGGAATTTCAAGAACTTCCAAAATAGGCGAAAATTTAACTAAATGATAAGAATTTAAAGACAGTTCCATTAATTAAAAAATGCGATATATTCCAGAAAACTACAGAGATAATTCAAATAAATTTAGAAACTTTTAGATGGGTTCATGATATTCAGCGAAGTCCACCGTACATCGAGGATGATCCGATAGCTTCAGAGCAATCCCATTTAATAAAGGAAATTTGCAGAGACTTTCACCAAGTTCCGTGGAATTATAGGATATTTCTTTTCGCATTTTTTTAGACTCATGAAAGTTTCTTCAAGTCAGAGTTTTTTTTAATAGATTGTCTTAGTCGCAGTATTTTGATTGCTTCGCAACTTCTAATATTTTAAAATAATTAACAATTCTGATGTTTTGAAATAAATTCAAAGCCTCAGAATGCAGCAAATTACAGCTCTTAAAAAAAAACATTTGACCAGAATCAAAGATGAACACATTTGCTCCAGTTCAAGCGAATCATAAAAAGATAACGACAATATCAAATCTGGAAAAACCCGCCACACGACCTCCTAACGGTGGATATTGATCTGAGAAGATGATAGTACTGGCTTGAATTAGTTTCGTTAGCAGTAGCACACGCTTCTTTGTATGCTAACACACTATACTGATAATCGAATTGTTTAGTTTCAGTGCCAAGTAGAACAAATACAACAAACGAGCTGTGTTATCAAAATCTTCCTAGCTTACATAATTTGGTTTTCAGAATTACCTCCGTAACTACTCAAAACAATGCGATGAAGCGGACCTGCTCTCCCAAAATAGTAAAGTTCGCAACACTTGTCGAAGGTCACTGACCATCTCGGCAACAAGACTCGAATTGTTTCTTCTTGAAATAGAGAATTTCACACAACGCATGACGGCTTAACTGATAACAGCCCTAGTAGAAGACCTCGTTTGCTGATGAAACTCTGTTCCGAAAGTAGATTTTTCGGTTTCCCGATAAGTAGGCATTCGACACACTGTCCTTCAATACCTCGCCCAACCAAAGAGAATTTATTATCGAATCCGGTGACTCACGTGCGCAAACTCGATGTTTACCTTTGTCAATCTCGACTCGACCGGAATGATAAGGAGACAAGTTTACAACCTACCGCGACAGCACAGTTGTTGTGAGTGAATCTATATTGTCGTCTTTACTATGTTATTGATATTTGCTATTAGGGCATTGTTGTGGTGGTGAACTAACTTTCGAACGGCATTCAGGAAGTGTCTGCTGCTGGAAGCAGTTGTTTTCAAATCTAGGTTCTCCCAAGCCCTGCGCAAAATGTAGCTTTTCAATTAATTTACAGTCAATTAACGATAGTTTGCTAATTTCGTTATGTTTGTTTTTTCTCCTCGCAGGGTGAAATCACCGAAGCTGAAGATGGACACGGCCACGGGCTCCGGACTGATGGAAGAGTACGACCTGATGAAGCAGTCCAAGTACCGGGTGTACATGTCCAACATCGATAAGGCGCTGAAGAACTTCGAGTACTCCAGCGAGTGGGCCGATCTGATTTCGGCTCTCGGAAAACTGAACAAGGTCATCTCCTCCAACTCACAGTATCAGATCATTCCCAGGCGGATCAAGATTTCGAAACGGCTGGCACAATGCATGCACCCAGCGCTACCGTCCGGGGTGCACCTGAAGGCACTGGAGTCGTACGATGTGATATTCAGCAACATTGGGGTCGATCGGTTGGCCTCCGAACTGTTCATCTACAGTGCGGGTTTGTTCCCTTTGCTGGGCTATTCGGCCATGAACGTTCGTCCTACGCTACTTTCGATCTACGAAAAGTATTTCGTTCCACTGGGCGAAAAGCTGCGACCCGCCCTCAGTGGATTCCTGAGTGGTGTGTTCCCGGGTCTGGAATCCGGACAGGATCACTTCGACCGAACCAGCTCACTGCTGGACAAAGTTTGCGCCGCCGTTAAACCGGAATGCTTCTACACCTGCCTGTGGGAATGCATAGTCACGAATGCTTCCGTACGCCTCCCAGCCATAAGCTACGTGCTGGAACACTTTGATAAGAAACGCATTTGCTCCGAGCAGAAAGAACTGATGGGAGGTAGTGTAGAACTGCTAGTCACCGGTCTGTGCAGTTGTCTGAACGATTCTGTGATCCTAGTTCAACGGAACACCCTGGAGTTCCTACTCCTGGCATTTCCCCTGCACCTAATGATCCTATCGCAGCGGGATGTCACCAAGTTAGTGAAAACCGCACTCAACACCATCCTGAGGCGAGACATGTCGCTAAATCGACGGCTCTATTCCTGGCTTCTCGGGGCGGACACCAGTCTCGGTAAGCACCTGGAAGATATCGGTCACGACGGGGAAACCAGTGACCCCAACACCTACTTCGAGTCCAACTCAAAGCAGGTGCTCATCAGTGCGTACAAACTCATTCTAACATCCAGCATCACCTCCAACCCGCCGGATCTTAGCCCATATCGGATACTGATCTCACTTCTCGACAAAGCCGAAATCGGTCAACGCATACTGGATTATGTGCTGTGTGACATCATCCGGACGATTTCGCTGTGCAACGGAAACCACGAAGTGCAAAAGCAAGCCAATCTCCTGTTTTCCTCGTTCGATCCGTCGTACATCTGGAACTACATGACAACCCTGTATCGGGATGCAGCCATGAAGAAACTAGTGAAGCCAACCGGAGGCGGTAGTGCAACGGTGAACAGTGTCAATATCAAGGAACACATCCGAATAGACGCCGATCCACCGGGGACGGTTGAAGTGTGCTATCTGACGGAGTTCCTGCTCGAAACGCTTTCGTTGGAAATCTACAACGAGACGACGCGTGTGTATTTGCCCAAGTTCTTGCTCTCGCTGATCCGCATGCTGACGGTGTACTCGGAGAACATGAACTCGAACGAGGTGGCCGCCTCGCTGAAGCTGTGCGTCAAGATCGTGTCCAAGGTGCAGCCGATGATTATGTAAGTGTGTCTTTCTTTGTTGAGGGGGGGGGGCAACAATGCCTTGGAAACGAAGAAACGATTAAAATGTTCTTTGCTGGAAGGATTGCAGCTTTTCCAGCTTGGCGAAATTTTGTTGGTTTCCATCGCAATACAAAAAAAAGTGTGTAGACTCTGAGAACTTTCTGAATGTTTTGTTATCAAAGCCCTTCAAGGTTAGTTACAAGAAGTTTCCGAATAGTTCTCTAAACTATCATCCTGCTGTTTGGTGAGCGATGTAGGGCAGATCATCAAAAGGGCGATAATGACGTTTTAAGAAAACCAGGCGAAGCATTTAAGTGAAGTGATCCAAAAACAAATCTAAACCGCAAAATAGCATGTAGGCGAAAAAGACGGCGAGAGCATGTCTTCAGAAATCAATTCTCGCTGTTTTTTATATATTTTAGTGTGAAAAATGGAACTCCAAAACACCTATCTCAGAACTTCCGCAATTTTCCTTCCGCTCCTAAAATTTGCCTTCATCATATTCATGAGCTTGTTTTCGGAAAATTACTTGAACTTTCCTGCTATGAAGATATTGGTTTCGAAGGATGTCTGAACTTACATCTGGAAGATCGTCGAGCTAAACTTTCCGAAATTTGCCTCCGGGTGTGTGTGTGTGTGTGTGTATTCCCTCTAACCCCCACTGGCCGGCAGTGTTATTATGGAAGAACTCTCTCTACAATGTCGCATTTATGGTCATTATAGACAGCTTTAGTCCGGGAGTTAGAAGATGATAGCTCTATTGCAAATCCAGCAACTCATTTCAGAATGGCTGAAGAGTCACGCCCATTCCGAGGTTACTTTCACTCAGTGGCGTCGCCCTAACCTCAATCTACCTGTTCAACAACTCTCAAAACTTAAAAAAATTAAAAGAAATGGCTTCCAATGGATACAAATCAGCACAAATCAGTGAAACTAGAAGATCCTGTGCCTTTTGAAACTGATTTGAATGTAAGCATGACCCTAAATAACGTTTTCAAAGTCGTTGAACAGGTAAAAAGTGAGGTTACGCGACGCCACTGCTTTCACTTACAATAAGCCCCGCATGTATGTATTACCTCTATCAATTTGGATATTAGTAGTACACTTCCCGTTTCAAAATGTTCTTTTGAATCCTGGCAGGTATATAGTTTATTTTTTATTTTAATTATGAAAAGTGAAAAGGACTGGTCTCACCACGTTAATTAATACTTCCTTCGATGAACACAATTTTTCTTGCATTGCCATGGTCATCTGGGAGGAGGCTTGCGTCTAGTGCTTTCCCTAGGAACCTTTCGCGGCCATCAGCTACCACCCGTCCAGTCTTGAGCTTATCCAGCGAGGCATCTTTCATATTGCTCGCAATCTCCGACACCAGAGACCAGCAGCCGAGCACTTTTGCAAGCGGAAAACTTGCTGATTCACGGCAACGTCGGCCACTGAATCACCACCAAAACTCGCGACGGACACATTATCAACACGCTCCCGGGCTAATTCACCAACCGGACCGATTTCTCAATAGAACTCGGAGAACCGGGCTCCCGAGAGGCAATGAAAATCGACACCAAACAATGGAACTGAATCTGTGTTGTATATTTTGGAGGTTAGATTCAACTTCAACCGAGCCACTCAAAGCAAACACAGGCAAAACACGATATACTAAATGATAACTTTATGAACACTTGCAACTAAATTTCAGCACACGAATTAACAAATTTAAAGCCAAAATGTGTTTAATTCGATTACGAAAAATACGCAGCAAAAGAAAAACACGTCAGCTTTCAAGCGCGGCCTCCTGCGATCGTCTTCCGAAATTTGCCTCCGGGTGTTTCTAAAATTTTGCTTCGAAAGTCTTTCGAACTACTTACCTCCAAAAGATCCCTGAGTTTGTGTCGGAAAACAATACGCCTTTTTAATAGAAACGATCAATTCAACCTCTGGTGGTGAATATAAGAGCGTCAATAAGAGTGTTGTGAGCAGAAATTTTTGCCGTGAGACATTGGAAGCGGAACACTTTTCACTTTTCCTGATAATTGATTAATCTAAGATGCTCGAAAACTTGATCTATAGTTGAAAAATTTAATTCTATATCATTGTTGCAAGAATTCTGCAATATTTTTGTTGAGAAAAATGCAAAATTCCAATAGTGCCTTAGTGGTTATGATCATCCGGATTGCTTGTGTGTGAATAATGTAGGTGCAAATCAGTTCAGATGTGTGGAAAATCGTAAAATAAGACAATTACTGATGGAAATTGGCAAGATGTTCAATGAAAAATGCTTTAATTTGTGTTGTGATGTAAACAAACGGTTTGGTTGACGTTTCCTCTCAAACTCGCGTGGTGCCCTCTACGTTGGTGGTGCATTAAAAAGGTCTATACGATTTTACTTTCGGAAGATCCTTGAACAAATCACCAGAAAATTCTTTAACATTGATGTTCCTGAAGCTTATCTTCGAAACTTCCTAGATCTTAGCTTCCAAACTTCCTAGAGAACATGTCATTGGAAGTTGTCCGACCTTACCTTACCTAAGTAATTGCTTTTGAGAGTTTCCGAAACTTGTTTTCAGAAGATTCCAGAAATTGTGTTTGAGAAATCTCCAAACTTGTCAGAACAAGGCACCGAAAGTCATAATCTTATCTTGTCTTCAACATAATCTACATCTTGTAGGCTGTTTCAAATTTTCAAAAATGTGTCTACGCGGGAAGAATGGACCACTCAGGAAATGTCTACGTAAGTTTATGATCAGCCCTTTCTCTCCAAAAGTTCGCTGAAGTTCCCGTCAAATGTTTCTAAGATACGTGCATTTGAAAAACCCTTGAAATTTTTCCTTGAAATTCCCTGAACTTGCTTTCGAAAGATTTCCGAACTTGTTTCCGGAAGAGTATTTAACTTACCTCTGAATGTTACCCAAACATGTCTTTGAAAGTTCCTATATCTTGCCTCCATCGTTCATAGAGCAACCTACCTGAATTTGTCTGGAAGTCCGCATAACCTGGCTTCGGAAGATTACCTCAGAAATTGCCGGAACTTGTATTTGAATGATTTCAGAACTTATCCTGACAATATATGAAAACATGTCTCTGGAGGACTTTTGAACATGGCTCCGGAAGTTTGCAGTTGTCAGAACTCCAGTCAGAACTAAATCCAAAAGATCGCTGAATATGACTCAAGAAGATCCTTTAACTACTTGTCTCTGAATGTTCCTGAAACTTGTCTTCGAAATTACCTTAAACTTGCCTTAGAAGTTCATAGGAAAACCATCTGAAGTCCCCTATGGAAGGTTTCTGACCTTGCACCTTGATACAGTTCACGGAGCTTGCAGATTTTGTCTTTGGAAGATTTCAGGACTTACATTCGGAAGATCACTGAAATTCCCACCTCCCTGAACTTACCTTCGAAATAGTGTTTCCTACCCGGGATATCCCGGAAAATTTATCAAAAATCACGTTTCCTGATTCCCGGGAAACAAATTTTGAAGGATTTTTCGGTGACAGTTGCAAGACATTTTCCAAGAGGAGCCAACTTGTCTCTGAAACTTGTCTTCGAAATTTCCTAAAACTTGCCTCAGAAGTTCATAGAAATGCCATCTGAAGATTCCTATGAAAGGTTTCGAACTTGCCTTCGAATGTTCCTAAGAAAAGTCTTTCTACAGTTCACGGAACTTTCAAATTTTGTTTTTGGAAGATCCCAGAATTTACACTCAAAAGATCGCTGAAATTTCCACGGGAAGCTCCCTGAACTTGCCTTCGAAATAATGTTTCCTACCCGGGACATCCCGGGAAATTTACCAAAAATCACGTTTCCTGATTCCCAGGAAACAAATTTTGAAAGATTTTTCGATGAAAGTTGCAAGACATTTTCCTAAGCAGCCTACTTGTCTCTGAATGTTCCTGAAACTTGTCTTCGAAATTACTTAAAACTTGCCTCCGAAGTTCATAGAAATGCCATCTGAAGATTTCTATGGAAGGGTTCTGAACTTGCCTTAGAATGTTCCCAAAAAAAAAAGTCTTTCTACAGTTCACGGAGCTTGCAGATTTTGTCTTTGGAAGATCCCAGAACTTACATTCGGAAGATCGTTGAAATTCCCACCTCCCTGAACTTACCTTCGAAATAGTGTTTTCTACCCGGGACATCCCGGAAAGTTTACCAAAAATCTTACCTCACCTTACCAATCAGGCTAAGGCCTTGTTGTCCTCTGCTGTCCGAAGAAGTCATCTCCACTCTACTCGATCCATGGCCACAGTTCGCCAGCCTCGTAGTCTGCGAAGGGTCCGCAGGTCACCTTCTACTTGGTCGATCCACCTTGCCCGTTGTGCGCCTCTTCTTCTTGTTCCTGTTGGGTCGCTTTCTAGAACCATTTTCACTGGGTCGTCGTGCGGCATTCTTACGACGTGCCTAGCCCACCGTAGTCGCCCAATTTTTGCAATGTGGACGATAGCTGGTTCTCCCAGAAGCTGGTGCAATTCGTGGTTCATTCGCCTCCTCCACGTTCCGTCATCCATCTGCACTCCACCGTAGATGGTACGCAACACCTTCCGTTCGAAAACACCAAGGGCGCGTTGGTCCTCCACGAGCATAGTCCAGGTCTCGTGGCCGTAGAGGACCACCGGTCTAATCAGCGTCTTGTAGACAATCAACTTCGTGCGGGGGCGAATTTTATTCGACCGGAGCGTCCTCCGGAGTCCAAAGTAGGCACAATTCCCTGCCATAATGCGTCTTTGAATTTCTCTGCTGGTATCATTTTCGGCGGTCACCAGTGAGCCCAAATACACGAACTCATCGACCACCTCGATTTCGTCACCGTCAATCTGAACTCGGGTTGGGAGGCTAACATTGTCTTCCCTAGAACCTTTTCCTTTCATGTATTTTGTCTTTGATGCGTTGATGGCTAGTCCAATCCGCCTAGTTTCAGCCTTCAGTATGATGTACGTTTCCGCCATCATCTCAAAGTTCCGTGCCATAATGTCAATGTCATCGGCGAAGCCAAGGAGCTGGATGGACTTCGTGTAGATCGTGCCACTCGTGTCTATCCCAGCTCTTCTGATCACACCTTCTAACGCGATGTTGAACAGCAGACACGAAAGTCTATCACCTTGCCATAACCACCTTCGAGATTCAAAGGGACTCGAGAGTGTCCCCGATACTCGAACAACGCACATCACTTGACCAATCGCGTCAGTTTATCCGGAAATCCGTACTCGTGCATAATCTACCATAGCTGATCTCGATCGATTGTGTCGTATGCGGATTTGAAATCGATGAACAAATGATGTGTGGGCACGTTGTATTCGCGGCATTTCTGTAGTACCTGCCGAATCGCGAAAATTTGGTCCGTGGTAGCGCGGGCACCCATGAATCCCGCCTGGTATTGCCCCACGAACTCTCTTGCGAATGGTGACAGGCGGCGGCATAGAATTTGGGAGAGTACCTTGTAGGCGGCGCTCAGCAGTGTGATCGCGCGGTAGTTCTCCCAAATCTTGGCAATTACCCAGTGCAACGCTCTAGCCAGCGCTTCACCACCGTATTTTAATAGCTCACTTGGTAGTTGATCTACACCAGTTGCTTTGTTGTTCTTCAGCCGACCGATCTTCTCCTCAACTTCTTGAAGATCAGGGGCCGGTAGCCTGTCGTCTTCTGCGCGTACTCCAAGGTCTGTTGCCAAAAATCACGTTGCCTGATTCCCGGAAATCTGTTCCAATTTCCTGGGAAACAAATTTTGAAGGATTTTTGATGAAAGCTGCTAAAAGAAACTTCCAAAGAAAATATTTCGATTAACTTCCAGAGACCGAATGGACCAGTGAGTGCTGTCCAGATTAGGCTGCGGCAACACCAGATTTTCACACGATCTCGGATCCCGGTGATGGATTCCACAATCAATCTGTGGGGTGCTTACCCAAAATGTCAAATTGTCCTGCATATCAAAACTTCCGAGACCAATACGATATCGGTCCCAGCATCAGAGACGCATTATCCAATGACCCAGACAGGGAAAGGTCACTTCTCGACTTCCTTAAAGACACCGGCTATTACCAATCTACGTAGAACCCCACAACGAACAATGACACGACAATGGACGAACGACGGCACTTACCCAACATCAGCTCTCTAAATGACATGACAAACGGAAGAATGACGACGACAACCCCGCAGGCTACGGACATTGACCCTCTATCAGAAATTAATCACAGCTTTGTTCACTTACCTTACTCTTACAACAGTCGACACAGAACTCTGATATCCTTAAACTCTGTAACAAACACTATGTAATTTCATTTTTCCCTGGTACCCCTTCAGGAATCCCTTCCCTTTAAAGAGACGAACTGGCTGAAAGTTTCTATAATAAAGCAAAAGACGAAAAGAAGAAGAAGAACTTCCAGAGACATCTGAAGATCTTCCAAAGTAAATCGGAAGAATGTTCCACACTGCCAATGAGATCGATCTAAATTTGAGTTCAGTTTACTCGTAAATCGCAAAAAGTGCAGGAACTCACTCAGCGATGAGTAAATTTGCCTCATGGAAAATGACGAAAATTGACGAAGATTTTACTCAGTCTAGAAGTAGTACCAATAGACTGTGTGAATCCAATCTTGACTTTTCTCATGTTAAGATATTTTCTCTGGAAAATTTACTCAGAGCTGAGTTTCCGCACTTTTTACGATTTGTGAGTAACTTGAACTCAAATTCGGGTCGATATCATTGGCCGTGCGGAATAGGTCAGAAGAAATTTCCGAGGGAAGCAAGACGACATTTTCGGGAGAAGCCAGGAAATACTTTAGGGGAAGTCAGAAGACATTTCAATTCGAAGTCAGAAAAAACGAATCAAGGAAAACGGAAGAATCTTCCAGGGATGTTGAATTCTTGGGGTAGTTTAAACCGATTGAATAGGATTGAAGTTTTAAGAAACTTGCTGAAGAAGTTGAATGAACGTTCCAGCGGAAGTCAAAAGAAGCTATCGTGGAAATCGGAAGTACTTCTGAAAGAACTTACTTACTTACTTATCCTGGTCCGGCATACCTCAGGATTGCACTTGCATCACAATGTTACGCCAATTCACTCGGTCCGTGGCTGCTTGTCTCCAGTTTCTTGACCGTCCCACACTTCCAAGATCCTGCTCCACTTGGGCTAACCACCTTGCTCGCTGTGCTCCTCTTCGTCTTGTACCGGCCGGTTTCGAGGCAAACACCATTTTTGCGGGATTGTTGTCCGGCATTCTTAAAACGTGTCCCGCCCATCGTACCCGTCCAGCTTTCGCAACTTTCTGGATACAGGGTTCGCCATTGAGTTACGCCAGCTCGTGGTTCATCCTTCGCCTCCATACACCGTTCTCACATACCCCGCCAAAGATGGTCCTAAGCACTCGTCGTTCGAAAACACCCAGTGCTTGCAGGTCCTCCTCGAGCATCGTCCACGTCTCGTGCCCGTAGAGAACTACCGGTCTTATCAGCGTCTTGTACATGGTACATTCAGTACGGAGGTGAAGTTTACCCGACCTCAGGGTCTTGTGGAGTCCGTAGTAAGCACGACTTCCGGCAATAATACGCCGACGAATTTCTCTGCTGCAGTTGTTATCCGACATTACCAATGATCCGAGGTACACAAATTCATCCACCACCTCAAACTCACCTCCGTCGGTTGTCACGCTTCTACCTATGCGAGCCCTATCCCGCTCGGTTCCTCCAGCTAACAGATACTTTGTCTTCGACGTATTCACCTTTAATCCAACCTTCTCTGCTTCACGTTTCAGCCTGGTGTACTGCTCCACCACTGTCTGAAACGTTCTTCCGACAATGTCCACGTCGTCAGCGAAGCAGATGAACTGGCTGGACTTATTGAAGATCGTGCACCGCATGGTAAAGCCCGCACGTTTCATGACACCTAGCGCAATGTTGAACATGAGGCAGGAAAGACCATCGCCTTGTCGAAGTCCTTTGCGAGTTTCAAAAGAGGTCGATAACGCACCCGATATCTTCACGCAGCACTGTACACCATCCATCGAAGCCTTGATCAGTCAGGTCAGCTTCCCGGGAAAACCGTTCTCGTCCATACTCTTCCATAGCTCTTCACGGTCAATAGTATCATAAGCGGCCTTGAAATCGATGAATAGGTGGTGCGTAGGAACTTGATATTCACGACACTTTTGGAGGACTGCCGCAACGTAAAGATTTGGTCCGTTATCGATCGCCCGTCCACAAAACCGGCTTCATAGCATCCCACAAATCTGCTTGCTAGCGGCGATAAACGGCGAAATGTGGAAAAGCACTTTGTAGGCCGCGTTAAGAATAGTGATCGCTCGATAGTTCTCACATTCTAGTTTGTCGCCTTTTTGATATACTGGGCATATTACTCCCTCTTTCCGTTCCTCCGGTAGCTGTTATGTATCCCAGATCCTGACTATCAGTCGGTGCAGACAAGTGGTCAACTTATCCGGGCCCATTTTAAAAAGTTCCGCCCCGATACCATCTTTCCCAGCTGCTTTGTTGTTCTTAAGCTGTCGGATAGCATCCTTAACTTCACCTATCGTGGGAGCTGGCATGTCCTCCTCATCCGCTGTACCGATGAAGCCATTCCTCCTGCCGCCTTGGTCCTCCGCCTCTGCGCCGTTCAGATGTTCATCGTAGTGCTGCTTCCACCTTTCAATCACCTCACGTTCGTCCGTTAAGATACCCCCGCTTCCTTATCCCAACACATTTCGGCTCGCGGCACAAAGCCTTGGCGGGATGCGTTGAGTTTCTTGTAGAACTTGCGTGTTTCTTGAGAACGATACAGCTGCTCCATTTCTTCGCACTTCAGCTCTTCCAGGCGGCGCTTCTTATCCCGGAAAAGATGGGTTTGCTGTCTTCGCTTCTGCTTATATCGCTCCACATTACGGCGGGTTCCTTGCTGCAGCATCGCCGCCCGCGCTGCGTTCTTCTCGTCCAAAACTTCTTCGTCGAACCAATCGTTCCGTCGATTCCGCTCGACGAACCCAACGGCGCCTTCAGCAGCGCTGTTAATGGCTGCTTCCACGTTGCTCCAGCAGTTCTCAAGAGGGGCTTCGGTGAGCTCTCCCTCATCATTAGAAGGTAGTGGTCCGAATCGATTTTTGCGCCGCGATAGGTCCTGACGTCGATAATGTCCGAGAAGTGCCTTCCGTCGATAAGAACGTGGTCGATTTGCGATTCTGTCTGCTGCGGTGATCTCCAGGTGTACCGATATGGAGGGCTATGCTGTAAGTAGGTACTACAATGTTCTTAGAGGCAGCGAAATCGATGAGTCTAAGGCCGTTGGCGTTTGTTAGCTGGTGAACTTTCCTATAACCGGTCTGAATTGCTCCTCCTTGCCGACCTGAGCGTTAAGATCTCCGATGACGATTTTGACGTCATGGCTTGGGCAGCTGTCGTATTCCCGTTCCATCTGCGCGTAAAAAGCGTCTTTATCGTCATCGTCACTTGCTAAGTGAGGGCTGTGCACGTTGATTATGCTGACATTGAAGAAACGGCCATTTGATTCTCAACTTGCACATTCTGCTATGGATTGGCCACCACCCAATCACGCACTTTTGCATTTCGCCCATCACTTCTGGAAGAAGCTTCGGATAAAATCAGATGAACACTGCTAGGAAAGTTGGAAGAGACTTCTGGGAGAATTCGGATGTATATTCTGGGCCAAAGGAACCGGGAAATGGAAACACTACTTCGGATGGTACGAAAGAACCCCTAATTTGTATCCGAACATGTTTCCGGCGGGTACACGACGTAAGGCATAATTGACGTTTGGTATACGGACGTTAGGCAATACGGACGATAAGCATAAAGGACGTTAGGCATAATCTACCCGATGAATTCCAGAAGGATCATAATGGGGACCGTCTATTGATTGCTGACATCGGTGACTATAATGAAAGAGCCTTAATTTTTGGGACTCATGAAAAGTTGCAACGTCTTGGACTGGCAAAATATTTGGTTGCAGATGGTATTTTATCCACAGTTCCTTGTTTGTTTCGGCAACTCGTCACTGTTCATGGAAGTATCGCTCCCTAACATCAGCAGACGGTTCGCTAGTTTTCGTTCTGATGACAACAAAAACAGAATCGTTGTATCGAAAAGTATGGCAGGGAATCCTGGAAGCAACAGGTATGTTTTTTGTCATTGAATGAAAAACCACAGAATTACCATTCTTTTTTTCATGAACTGTTCTTTGAGGAAAACCTTTTCTTCTTTGACAATTGCAATAAGTGTGTAAGAATATATTACAACAAATGTGTGATTTTTTTATTTCTAGATGTGATTGGTTTCAAGATATACCTAGTTTAAAACTATGCTGAGTTTTCATTGCCAGATTACTTAACCACTACTCAACAAACATTGAAAGAAGAATAAGAGCTAAAAAATTGCTTGTTCAGCCTTTAATCAGCACAAATTGTTTGTTGGGTATCACTACTAATCTTGGATTTAAATATTAAGCTACCTCACTTATGATATTATAAATAATGGATTCCAAACTGTACTTATTGAATAAACAATGTTCATATAACTTGAATCATCTTTTATTTAACGCTTAGTCTAATTTAAGCATTGTTTACCATGCTCGGAACAGGTTTCTAGAGTTGCACAGCAGCAAGGTATTTTATGCCTAACGTCCGTACGCCTAACGTATTTATGCCTAATGGGGTACACTCGTTTCCGGCAGACTCTTGATCCTCTGGATGATGATCATGATGTTGATGATGATGATGATATGGAACTCATTGTAGCAAGCCACCTGTTAGTAGCTGTGGGCTGTGCTCGCTGTTCGACTTGATTGAAGTTTAGTAACTTCTAATTGTACTCAAACTGCCATTGTATGTAGGGCCAAAAACGGATTGGGTAGATCCGTGGGCAACATCGCCCGCGTGCATCTACGGGATGATTGAGAATCTCCTTCCCACAGTAGAATCATACAACCGATCAAAACACAAACCATCCAACAGGAGGATGTCCCAATGAATGGGGAGAAGAACCCGCCCTTTATTCACGAAATGTTAACTCAACTGTTGAAAGTAGACTCTTGATCCTCTGGATGTTCCTAAAACTTAGTGATTTTCGAATGTGCCTAGAACTTGTCTCCAAAGCAAAAATCTCACCGGAAGTTCCGTGAAAGAGTCTCCGGAAGTTCCCTTAACTGGACTCTGGAAGATCAGAACTTGCCTTCGGCAGATTCCATTACTTATCTCAAAAAGATCTCTGTATTCTTGAAACATGCCTCCGGAAGGTCACTTCCTTTGGAAGTTGTGAAAACTTGACTTCCGACCCGGCTGATTTCAGCAGTACTTTGAACTTGCCTTAGAATGGTCCTAAGATACTAAACCTTGGAAGATCCCAAACCTTACATCCTTAAGATCTCTGGATTTGGCTCTGATAGATTCTGGTGCTTACTTTTGCAAAATCCTTAAACTGTAAAATCCTCAGCTTGCCTCTGAATGTCACTAAAACTTGTTTTGTGAAGTTACTGGAATTTGTATTCAGAACGTTCCAGAACTTGCCTTTGGAAAATCTCAAAACATGCACGGCCAATGAGATCAACCCAAATTTGAGTTTAATTTACTCATAAATTGCAACAAGTGCAGGAGCTCAGCAATGACTAAATTTGCGTCATGTTTGTCCAGGTTTTTTCCAGAACAAAATTCCCGAATATGAGAAAAGTGAAGATTGGCACCCTCTCAGTCTATTGATTCTACTCCTAGATTGAGTAAGGTTTTCGTCAATTTTTCTTTAGTTCTTTATTAACGACACTTTCAGCCTTGGGCTGGTTCGTCTCGTACGTAGTTGGAGGCTTCGGAAGGAAGTCCCCCAAATTACAAAGTTTGTAATGGGATGGGACTCCAGAAGGGAGTTCCCCTAGTTACACAGTTTAGGGTGGAGGCCCCATAAGGGAGCCCCCTAATAACAGAGTTTAGAAGGTGGGAGCCCTCCCTAAAATCATAGTTATAGTTTTATCAGAGTTGTTTCTGTCGTAGTTGCTGTCATGACTGTCGTCCGGTTGTTGTTGTCGTATAAATCCCTAAGAGAAATAGAATGTGGGTCAGGTATTGTCGGTCGTCCATGTTCGTTTTCAGGTGAGAAGCTAAAGTTGATCTTTGTGGAGTTGTGCAGAATCTGATCGGGTTCAATATACAAGTGTTAGATGTTTTCCAGTAGTCCGGCTTCTCGGAGAAAACCGAGTCATTTTCCGGCAGATTTTTTAGGGTTTCCACTGGAAAAAATGAGGCAAATTTACTCATCGCTGAGTTCCTGCACTTTTTGCGATTATGAGTAAACTGAACTCACATTTGGGTTGATCCTCATTGGCCGTGTAGCTTTGAAAAATCCCAAAGCATGCTTTCGAAATTTTACAAAAATTCTTCA
Organism: Ochlerotatus camptorhynchus; assembly: GCF_037179485.1. NCBI lineage: Eukaryota > Metazoa > Arthropoda > Insecta > Diptera > Culicidae > Ochlerotatus > Ochlerotatus camptorhynchus. Next base: position 1,126,037 of record NW_027041058.1, read on the forward strand.
AAAATGACTTCGAAGGTTACAGAAATTTGTTAGAGCACTGACACATCTTTCACGTTCCTGGACCTTGTTGTATTTTCATTATAATTTCATAATTTCAGTTCGGTTGAAGAAATCTTTCGGGTTGGAAATGTTCTCAATTTACCTCTGTGCTTCCCACACAATATACACATTCATGCATTGGTTGGCATAAAAAGCTCTCAATAACTGTTAAAGTACATCCAGACCACTAAGTTAAGAGCCTCCAAGACGCTCGCTATAGAAGCGTGAAAAGCCTAGACAAAGAAAGAAAATTTCAGTGCTTATTTCTGGAAGTTCCATAAGCTTCCATTTCGAAGATATTGACTTCAAAATAACCTTTAACAGATATCTTTAAAATCGCTTTACTTAGAAAGTTCCCTGAACTTGCTTCGGCAGAATTTGTGTCCGGAAATTCCATGATCTTGTTTTCCTAAGTGTTGAACGTTCCCCGAACTTGCCGTCTAAGGATCCTAAGAAATTTCCATAAAAAGTTTTTGGAACTTATATTCGGAAGATTCCAGAACCTGCACTTGGAAAATCTAATACCTTGGCTATAAATGATCCTGGAACATGAATCCGAAAATTTTCCAAAATTCCAAAAATTGGTTTGGAATATTCGAAAATCCTGTATTTGTCAGATTCTGTATTCTGGAAGATCCTTGAACATGCCTTCGATTGTTCATAGGAGAATTATTTCTTAAGATTCCTAAATTCGCATCCAGAAGACCACTGGCCCTAAACCTGACCTTTGGACTTCCTGAGTAACTTTCCAGGAAATTTCAGGAAACTTACACGGGAAGTTTAACGATGCTTCGTGAAATGTTTTCAAATCTTAAGCATGGGCAACTCGTTGTAGATATTCCTAAAATTGTCACTTTTGATAACCATTAAAGGATCTTCCTGATCATGTTCCTAGAACTTGCAGGGAAAGTTTGATTATTATTTTGCAAGAGAACCTAAGAAATCATCCCACATATCGAAAAGGAACACACACACAAAGCAAAGTGATTAGCCCACTGTAGTCCGCCCGAAAAACTCATACTCAACTTCCCCCTACCAACCCAAAGCCAATTGCAAATAGATGCTAACAGTTTTCCATATCCTCCCATCTTTCAGGTCGGAAAAGGTCCTGGACCTTTCGATCAGCACCCGCAGCAACAGCATGACGCCGGAAGGCCAGGAGGCGAAGGAGAGCATCTCGCTCGAAAAAAGCAACTCCGACTCGAAGATCCACGAGAGCTCCCTACAGGTGACGGACACTTCCTTCACCCGGTCCAGCTCCAGCCAGGGTCTGAACAAGAAGGGAAAGTACAGCAAAAAGTCCAAGAAATCCAAATCCTACACCAAGCTGAGCGAGCTGGATCAGAACCCCCCGGGGAGCAGCAAAAGTACCGCCAACGTAAGCATAATCTCCAACGGTTCGCACACGACAATCGCCGCGGCAAGTTCGACGCCGAATCTGAAGAACGAGGACGGCACGGGCGGGGAATCGAGTCAGGAGGAACGACACAGCCTGAACAGCGACAAGGAGGATGTCCATTCGGACATTGTCATCAAGGTTCCGATGCAGATTGCACAGGCGCAGATGCCGGATTGTCCGATTCTGGAGAAGTGTATCAAACAGTACGTGCTGTTCTACGAACTGTACGTGTGCAGACAGATCTTCGACGGTACGAATGTTGAATCGATGGGAAGTTCGGGTTCGTCGTCGGAGCAGGTCAGCTTGCAGGATAATCTGTTTATCAATCCGAGCGATAGCAAGTGTTTACTGAATGATGATGTGTATGTGATAAATGCCCTACTGCCAGAGCTGGAGGATGCCTTTCAGGCGTTGCAAATTGTGGGAGTGTCGGATAGTAAGAAGTTGAAGGCGATCCTGGCCAAAACGATGGACCGTGAGAAGGATGGGGAACTACTGTTTGAACAGTGGAGTGGAGTCGAGACGGGGCCGGAGCGGAACTCGTTTGAAATCGACTCACTGTTGCAAAGCAATGGCAAGCTGAAAAGACTGGTCAATGTGAGAATATCGGAATCGCTGAGGAGTGCACTGAAGTTGGCTTGCAATGTCCTGACGGAAATGTCATCCTTTCCTAGCTATGGGAATGACAGTGGGATGAATGAGAAGTGCGATAGCATTCCTGGTTGGTTGAAAGCTCTCACTATCCTGGCGGCGTTCATTGGGGATCTGGACACGCAACTCTCCGCTGCACAGACCCTAATCGACATGATCAGCTTGCTGCGGACAAATGATCGGAAGCCGAAATCCAGAAGCTCCGGTACCACGTTCGTAATGATGATGCCCTTGTTGAAGCTGTCCCACGTACTGTACCTGGAAAAGAAGACAAAAGTTTTCCAAGTTCTGACCACCATGCTGTGGAATCATCTGGAAACTAGTCGAACCGAAGCTCGAAACATCAGTGTCCTACTGTACCGGATCCACAGCTGTTTGGATCCGAAATTCACCGAGGATGTCATCATCAGCAAACTGATCGTACCGCAGCGGGAAGCAAGCCCGGTAGATCGTTGCAACTTGCATGTGTTCTGGTCCACTCCTACTGTATCGACCACGGAACTGAAAATCGACCCGGCTGGCTTTCGACGGTTCCAGCTTCTGTGGAAACTCGGTCGCGATACTCACCATGGGAAGGAGTTTGAAAAGCTGCTATTCATGATCCTGGACGTGCTGACGCTGCCGAGCAATTTGTCCATCCAGGTGGCCGTGTCCAAGTGGCTTCAGGAAGCGCTGGTCCGCGGAGATGTGGGACGTATTTTGAAGCCCCTGTTGAAGATCCTGTTGAACGAAAGTACCAAGCGTAGGAGTATCATCTATACGAAACGGTACAAGCAGGACAATGACACGGGAAGCGAGTGGGAGAAGGACCTGGTGGCGGATGGGGATTCCTTTATGGACAAGGAATGCTTTGCAGTTAGTTCCGAGGATGGATGCATCCGGTACCATATAGACAACGTACTGAGCAAGAAGCGTAGTCCGATCAGGACGATTCAGAAGAAGATCTTTGGAGTTTCGATTGGATCCAAGTCGAATAGCAGTCAAGTGTCGAATTATATCACGAATGATAGTTCGAAGGAAGTGGCCTCAACGGCTACGGCAGAGGATAGCAACTATACGAAGATGTCGGTGATCATAAATCCGCTGGAGACGGAACTGAATGGTAAGAACTCCAGTGCAATGCGGAATCGGTCCAACTCGATGGGATTGATCGATTGCGAGCAGAGTGGAATGGAGTCGGGGTCGCTGCCGAACGGGGTAGACAAGAAGGATTTCCATCGGTCCACGTCGGACATCGACGAGGCGAGTGATGGGGACTTTGAGCGAAAGAAGGGCAGGCTGAGCGAAGGGAGCTACAGTCGGTCCACAACGGCTACGGGGTTTTACGATACGGAAACGATCAAACGGTACGTAGAAGATGGTCCGATTGTGGACTTTGTGAGCAGATCGGGCGATCGGTTTAAGAATCGGAAAACCTACCTTATCTCTTCTAGCGGTTCGGGTTTGACGGTGGATGACGAGGGCTTCGTGTCGTCGATTTCCGAGCGAAATCTCAACTATTCGTTTACGTCCAATAGCTCGTCCGTTACGGCGACGGCCAACGATGTAGAGATCGTGTTCGGGACAGGTTCTAGCGATCCTTCGGCGGCGTCGGTAACTGCTTCCGAAACGCCCCCGAGCAGTAGCGTTTTCGGAGGCGATTCTCAACGGAGCAGCAGCAACAGTAAGGATGGCATTAAAAGCAGGGAGGGTGAGTTGTTCGGGTTCGGTCGGCGGAAGAATTGGAGAAGTTCGTCCAAGTTGTACCCGTTCCATACGCATTTCCTAATCTACGAGTCGATCTTCAACACCAAGCAGATTCTGTATACGTTGGAGACGCTGGAGCACATTCTAGCCAACGATAGTAGGTTCTTTTTGTGCCTTTCGGTGACGACATCGGTTTCCAGCAGTCAGATCCGGTCGTTGTTGGTGCGGCATCGAAGAAACGTCTTCGGAAAAGGTTTCACCGACGGCCACGATGAAGCCGAATATCAAAGCATGTACAGAGGATGCATGTATCTGGAAGTTATCGTCACGATCCTACTTTACTACACACGAAGCTACTATCACAAGGACGAGGACCAGAAGGCTCAACCTTCCAAAGACGATCTGAATGGCAACTCCAAGATTCAATTGGAATGTATCAAGCTGATGAACAAGATCTTCTCCGAACTCCTGTCCATAGTCAAGGACGTCGGCAAGAATCTGGCCAACTACATCGCTGATCTGATGGAGAAATGCAAGGTCCAGAAAATCCTGCTCTACTGTCTTACCTCTTCGGTCAATTACTTTACATCTCCGCAATGTCACACCTATTCGGATGAGATACTAGCCTTCAACGATCCGGAAAGCTCCCGGCTCTACGCGGAAGCCTATCAGATCGAGCTTCTGAACCTGCTTCTAGCCGTAATCAAACTCGAACACGAAATCATGCTCCAGCGGAACGACGAACGCTTCAACGAAGGCATCAAGAATGTCCTCTCCAGTAACTCTCCGACGCGACCAGTTCCCGAGAACAAACGTATCTACAAGTACATTCCTAATCAGCTCGTTAGCCAGCAACCGATGTTCCTGTCGGCTGTTCTGTACGCGCTCAATTCGGAGAAACTCAAGCACATCCACAAGAACTGGACCGACATGATCACCTCCTGCCTCACGTGTCTCCCGTTGAACAACCTGACCAACATCGTCATCAGCATCATCCATCAACTGTGCGCCAACCTGGACCGAATCACCAAACGTGAACGCGTCCACAACCAATGCACCGATTACATCGTGTCTCAACTGGAAGCCATCACAGTATTATCGCACTACTGTCTACTGGACAGTTCCCAGCAAATCTCCCTAGCAAATGTCTTTAGCGCATCGAGCAATATGACCTCCCCTGCCACCAATTCCGGTCAAATCATCAACAGTATCGTGAACGTGTTTCTCTCTTCCTCTCTCCTGAACGTCAACCAAGCCAAAAACAGTCACCAAGAAGTAGCCAAAACTGCAATCCTTAGTCATCTTCCCCGCATTATCATCACCATTGCCACCCTTTGGGAAACCAGCATTAGCGAGTTCCGACACGTGAAGCACCAGCTGCTAGAATTTCTCAGTCCTATCTCACTGCACTACGGCACAAACTTCCTCACTGCCATTTCCGTTGCCTGGTACGAACGTAGCAATGACACATTTAGCACTCCGGCCACGGTCGATAGCACCTCCGCCGACGGTAGCACCGACGGCATCGACTTTTTCGACGTCATGACCAAAGCACTGCCCCAAGCGTGCGAAAACCAACTCCTGCTCGTCAAACTTATCTCCGGCATTCGGATCATGTCCGTAGACTCCTTCATCCTAACCATGCATCAGGTCATCAAATCCCCGCCCCAAATCTATCAACCTCCGGTCGGGTTCAACATCGAAGCCAGCGCCCTCGAGTTGCTGTTCTTCTACCTGAAGAGTGTCGCCCAAACCCAGTTCAACGATTGCTGGAGTTCGCTGTACTCTCTGCTGAAAGACTGCCTCTCCCTGCAAATCCCGGCCCAATTTGTGGCGCTGTCGATCCTGAACGAGTTCGTCCAACGCTGTTCGGTCATTCCCTTTACGGACAAGAAGGACCTGCGCGATTTGCACGACGTCACGTCCCGGCTGGTGGAAGCCATTTCGATCGTGGCCGGATCGTGCCTACAGCAGACCACCTGGCTGCGGAGGAACCTCTCGGTGAAGGAGGAGTTCAGCTCGATCGAGAGCACCAAGGACGGGCTGCTGATGCCGTCCAATCAGCACTACTCCATCCAGGCGCAGTCGGTGAGTTGGTTTAGCGAAAAAGTTAATTAGATAGTGGCATAATTAGGTTACATTGCAGGGGAGGGGGGACCCAGGCAATGGTGTGAACTCTTCTTTACCCAACGTAGTCATAAGTCAAACGGTTGTGTGGATTTCAGGAAATACCTCAAAACCTCTTACCCATGTAGTGTGAGCTAGATAAAGAAGTGCGCATTTGATTAGTTATTGTCGCCCTTCGTTCAATTTCAACTTCTGTTCAATTTTCACACTGCCGTACTCTAACGGATGTATCAATCTATCCGTTTCAGAACTTTCGCTGGCTAATAAATTATCCCACTAAAGCTTCATGTTGATATTAGTATAGCAGTTCCTCCCAACTCTCAATGAACTTTCTGGGAAATTCCCAGATAGTCTGAAATGTTGATAGAATTAAGTGAGCTTGTAAAAAATATCGCGGAACTTCCCACCATTTCAGGGAACTTCATAGAGGATAAGAAAAATCGGATAAGCTCAAGAGATTGGACAGCAGCTTAGGGAACTTCGTTTAAAATCATGGAACTGAGTATAAGTTCAAGAAACTTCATGGAAGTACAGGAACCTTTGTAGACATCCTGAAAACTTCGATGAATTTTAGAGTGGTTCGTTCATATTTAAGAGATATTTGATCAGTTAGTTGATTAGTTAGTTATCTTTATTAAGGAGACTTTCAGCCGAACGCTAGTTCGTCTCCGGAAATTCCACGGTTGATAAGCAACCATGGGAGGGTCTTGGGGAGGTTGTACGCGTCCACCGATAAGCAATTTCCTCTCAGGGTTCCTTCGACCACGATGCCATTTGGGAACGGACTGTGGTTTCTTTGTTCAATAAAATCATCTACCTATTTTTAAAGACTTTAAATTGATCAAGTATTAGGTATTCTGAGGATCTGCAAAAAATCAAATGTCTTATCTCAGATGTTCTTCCAAGACGGACGGTTGATTACGAAATATTCAAAATATCTCCAGCTGATTAAAGATTTTAGTTATGTCCTCTTTCAAGACTTCAGGCTGAACAAGGATTATTCTGAAGATCATCAATTATAAAAAAAAATGCTTACTTGGTCAAATCTTGTGAATTATTTAAAAAAAATCAAGAATGTCCTCTGGTTATTATTTTTAAGACTTCAGTTTGATCACGATGACGATCTGAAGATCTTCAACTGTTGAAAAATTCCAAATCTGCATTTATATAGCAATAACCATGACTTGACTGCTTAAACTATAATAAAACATCAATTTCTGTTGTTGTATCAAGCGGAATTTTCAGTTTAATTTTCGGAAATAAATTCGCGACGAACTATTTTGCGTTGTATCTTGTTTGGGTTTGTATTTGCAACTGACAAAAACAGAGGAACATAATGCGCGGGAATTCACTTGAGCGAGGGAGTGGTTGGTCCCCAACTTGAGGCAGGAGCCTCAATATCTTAAGCTGTCGGCAGCGGTACCAACTTGTGGATCGGTCGTTGGTATTCAGATGATCCTCTGCGAAGTGTGACAGTCCTCACAACACCTTGACGATCCGGATGGACCGCGATAATCCGGGCAAGCTCCCGCTGTGCTGGTGGAGTGTTCCCATTTTTTACTAGAACAAGTCTGTTGATCTACAGGTTATCCTCCATAGATTGCCACTTGGTTCGTGGTTGCAAAGATGAAACGTATTCATTTCTCCAGCGCTGCCAAATTTCTTCTAGCTGCTTCTGACATAACTGCCAAGAGTCGAGTCGATCAACGGGTACGTTTGGGACTGATGGTTCTGGCAGCAGATTCATCGGCTGCCCAATGATGAAATGCCCTGGAGTTAAAACATTGTAGTCGTCCGGTGAATTGGATATGGCATACAACGGTCTTGAATTAAGGCAGGCTTCTACTTGGGTGAGAATAGTATACAGATATTCGAAGGTTTGCGGTCCATGACTGAGCACCTTGTATAAGTGCGTTTTGACACTCTTCACTGCCACCTACCACAAACCACCCATGTGGGGGTGCGGATGGTGGTATGAATGTCCACTTGATGCCTACGTTCGAAGAAAAGCGGCTTGCTTGAGCTCTAAATTCATCGGATTGGAAAAACTCCTGCATCTGGCGATCAGCACCGATGAAATGTGTCCCATTGTCAGACAAAATCTCTGTACATAAACCACGACGAGCGATGAACCTCTTGAGCGCTTCGATGAATACTGCGGACGATAAATCACTGGCAGCCTCTAGGTGAATAGCTTGAGTGGAAAGGCACACGAACACAACTATGTAACCCTTGGTTAGGAGAGGTTTACGAGGATTGCCGCTTTTGAGGATGATTTGACCGGCATACAGCGTTGCCAGGTTGCCAGATTTATCTGGCATAGCCAGAGAAATTTAAGCTCTGCCAGACAGATTTTTTGAGAAGTCTGGCAGCTTCCTATGTTTATTTGCTATGCCAGATTTTTGCCAGACATTTTATTCGGGTTTTGCCAGATTTTTTCAAAATAAGCCTGGCATCTCTGCCGGCATAATCAATCCCAACGTGGATGAAAGCTCGCACTGGCATGGTGCGAACGGCTGGCAAGCAACCAATAAGTTGAGTAGCAGTCTTCGCTTTCATACGACAGCAGTGGAGGCAGTTCTGTACTGCCCGACGAATCACGTTCTGGCATCCAATTATCCAAAATCGTTGATTGAGTATAGCTAGCTGTTGCAGTATTGATGGCACCACTGATCTTTTCATCACTACCACATGCTGGTAGCATAAAATACGCAGCACCGTCAGCCATCATTATCGATATAGTCCTCGCCGTGTTAAGTTCGTTTGCTTAAATAAAGTTGGTATAAATAGTTAACTCTTGGACTTTTAATAAGAATAAAACATGGTGTCAGGAAGTGCCGCAGGCTTCTAACTGTTTCCGGCGTCATAAAGTGAAATCGCGGAAGTTATTGAACTGTTTACACAGAGTGAAAAGAAAAAAAAATCTTAGCTGTTCGCTCGTGTTTCGTCGCGTCGGCGGCCATTTTGTCAAGTGAAAAATTTCATGTGATTTAGGTTCAAAAATCCTCATCGATATGGATAATGACCAATTCAAGATGTTCTTGGAACATCAAACGAAAATATTTACGCATCTGATGAATACAGTAACAGCATCGTCGCGTAGTGAATCAGCAGCTTTTCGAGAGGTAACACAACCACAAGCAAGTGCGTCGTATGTTCCAGTACCGCAGCCGTCACCTCTATCATTGGAGGGCGACATGTCGGAAAACTTCGAATTCTTTGAGAGGAGCTGGGAGAACTATTCGAAGGCCATCGATATGAATAAATGGCCTCCTACGGATAATGCCAAGAAGGTGAGCTTTTTGCTGTCGGTAATTGGTGAACCAGCAAGAAAGAAGTTCTTCAACTTTGAGCTGACTGCAGAACAGCGAGTGGATCCACAAACAGCGCTCGCAGCAATTAAAGAAAAGGTGATAGCCAAGAGGAACGTAATCGTGGATCGCCTTGATTTCTTTTCGGCTGTGCAATCGTTCGGAGAATCAATCGACGATTTCAATACAAGACTCAAAGTACATGCGAAGGTTGCCAAACTGGGTGCGCTGGAGAAGGAACTGTTGGCTTACAAAGTTGTAACAGCTAATAAATGGCCTCGTCTTCGAACGAAAATGTTAACCATCACAGACATCACTCTGGAAAAAGCTGTCGATTTATGCCGTGCCGAAGAAATCGCTGCAAAGAGGTCACAGGAGCTCGGAATTTCTCCAGAAGTGAACAAAGTAACGAAGGTTAAAGGAGCATCGAAACAAAAATTACTGCGCTGTAAATTCTGCGGAGATGTCCATGAGTTCACGAAGGGAGTGTGTCCAGCCTTGGGTAAGCGGTGTCACCGCTGCAAGGGCAAAAACCATTTCGAGAAAGTGTGCAAAGCAGCAGGGAAATCGAAGAGCCGGAAGTCAAAGCGCATAAAAGAAGTGAAAGAGGATAGCGAATCGGAAAGGAAATCTGCTTCAGGAAGTGAATCGTCAACAGAAACGGAAGAAGAATACGAAATTGGCAAGATCTACGACAACTCAAGCAACGGAGGGAGCGTTCTGGCGGAAATCAATCTGAAGCTCGGTGAGTCTTGGAAAACCGTCTTATGCGAATTGGACACCGGTGCTAATACCAGTCTTGTTGGGCATGCTACCTTGATAAAGTTGTCCGGAGTTCAAGTGCCACCACTGCTTCCATCAAAGTTCCGTCTACAGAGCTTTGGGGGCAATCCAATCAACGTTCTGGGACAAGTGAAAGTCCCATGTCGTCGGTCAGGCAAGAAGTTTCTCTTGGTGCTTCAAGTAGTGGATGTTGTCCGCTGTTGTCTGCAAGAGCTTCCCGTGAACTCGGACTAGTTAAATTTTGCAACACAGTGTCGTTTGGCAAACCGGAGTCAGGTCACCTATCAGCACAGTCGGAAGAGCTGTTCAACGTCTATCGGGTGAAAGCGCAGAAGCTCGTCGATGGTCATCGGGAACTCTTTACTGGCTACGGAAAACTTCCAGGAACTGTTGGTTTGGAGCTAGATCACAGTGTCAAACCATCCGTCCAAGCTCCACGACGGGTGCCTATAGCGATGAGAGGTAAGCTGAAAAGTGAATTGGAATCCCTTGAGAATGATGGAATAATTGTCAAAGAAACAAGTCATACGGATTGGGTGAGCAATATCGTGATTGTTCAACATGGAGGTCCAGAATCAGGAGTTCGGATTTGCTTGGATCCAGTTCCACTCAATAAAGCGCTCAAAAGACCGAATCTTCAATTCGTGACGTTGGATGAAATACTACCGGAGCTGGGCAAGGCGAAGGTTTTTACCACCATGGATGCAAGGAAAGGATTCTGGCACGTCGTACTGGATGAAGAAAGCAGTAAACTGACAACGTTCTGGACTCCGTTTGGTCGGTACCGTTGGACACGACTTCCGTTTGGAATTGCTCCGGCACCGGAAATTTTCCAAATCAAACTGCAAGAAGTTATCGAAGGTTTAGACGGCGTTGAATGCATTGCGGATGATTTACTCGTATACGGCATTGGAGATACACTTGAGGAGGCATTAGCAAAACATAACAATTGCCTCGAAAAACTTCTATGTCAGTTGGAGCTTCATAACATCAAACTCAACAAATCGAAGCTAAAACTGTGTGAAAGATCAGTGAAGTTCTACGGACACGTTCTCACCGACGAGGGTCTCAAACCGGATGAGTCGAAGATCGTGGCTATTCGCGAATTTCCGCGGCCGCAGAATCGGAAAGATGTCCATAGGTTCGTGGGTATGATTACATACTTGGGTCGTTTTATCAAGAATCTCAGCACTAATTTGACCATCCTTCGAAAGCTGATCCTGGAAGCAGAACCTTGGAAGTGGACCTCTGTGGAAGAAGACGAGTTTTGTCAGGTAAAATCATTGGTATCGGATATAAAAACGTTAAGATACTATGATGTAAATCAACCTCTCACTATCGAGTGCGATGCAAGTAGCATCGGCCTTGGAGTAGCAGTGTTTCAACGTGACGGGGTAATAGCAACAATCAATACGAAACTAACGATTTTAAATTGGCTCACCACTTTAGTAGCCTATTGGTCCCAAGCAAACGATTAACGTACCCTATTCTAGTTGAAATTCTATTACTACACTATGTTTGTTTTGATTCGCTATGAAAGTTTGACAGATAACATCAGGGGTGTGTGGATTCATGCAGAACATGCAGGGGTGAGTGAAATAGCTTGGGACTGCTTGGGACCGTTGTTCTGGTACTGAGTGAGCCAAAAATAATAATGATTTTCTTCGGGACCCAGTGGTCTTAGAGTTACCTCTATGGTAATAGGATACGCATCGAGAACGTTGACCGCAACTGAGAAGAACTATGCTCAGATCGAGAAGGAGTTGCTGGCCATAGTCTTCGCTTGTGTTCGTTTCGATCAGTTGATTGTTGGAAACCCGAAAGCTACGGTCAAAACCGATCACAAACCGCTTATAACTGTGTTTCGCAAACCTGTCAGCTGTCAGCACCTCGTCGTTTGCAACACATGTTGCTCAACCTTCAACGATATAATTTGTCAATCTAATTCGTCACCGGAGGAGATAACGTTATGGCTGATGCACTGTCTCGTGCACCGTTGTCAAACATCGAACCTCGAGACGAGTACAAGAAGAAGAATATTTTCAAGGTGTTCGAAGCAATTCAAGAGGTGAAGCTGAGCAACTTTCTTTGCGTGTCAAGCGCCAGATTGAATGAAATTATGCAGGAGACAGAAAAGGACCAAGCGATGCAGTTGATCATTGATTACATTCGAAACGGCTGGCCCAAGTACGCTGACAGTGTTCCTGATGGCATTAAGATGTATTTTGGTTATCGTAATGAGCTTTCGACTCAAGATGGATTGGTATTCCGTGAGGATCGCATTCTAATTCCGCAAGTTCTTCGCAAAAAGTTGATTGAGAGCTGCCACGCAAGCCACAATGGAATAGAAGCTACGTTGAGGTTGGCTTGTGCTAATCTGTTCTGGCCGGGGATGACCTCCCAAATCAAGGATTTGGTGAAAGGATGTGCAGTATGTGCTAAGTATGCACCGTCACAACAGAATCCGTCGATGAAAAGTCACGGTTGATCATTTTTCGGATTTCTTCGAGGTTAATCCACAGACAAACAGACATAACACATTGAATGTTTCTCACTGTAAAACATAGTCGCTAAAACATTACCGCCATCTGTTGAGTACACTGTGGTGGGTAGTACGCTGAACAGATGGCGGTAGTGTGTAAACGTCAAACGCAAGGGAATTGACTATGCGCGTCACAGGTGGCGGTACTACCAACTACGATACTTTTAAATTGACCGTTAAATGCTTGTTCGATGAACAACTTGCGAGTGTTATGTCTGTTTGTCTGTGGTTAATCTTTTGAAAGATTTGACTCCCGAATCTGTAATCGCTGCGTGTACGCAAAAATTTTCTCGCTACGGAGTACCACAAAGGGTCGTTACAGATAACGGTACAAATTTCACTAGCCAAAAGATGATCAGGTTTGCTGTAGATTGGGACTTCGAATTGGCTTCATCAGCTCCCCATCACCAACAAGCCAATGGAAAGGCAGAGGCTCCAGTCAAAATCGCAAAAAACCTGATGAAGAAAGCAAAAGAAAGTGGATCTGACTTCTGGTATGCATTGCTTCACTGGCGCAACATTCCAAACAAAATTGGTTCTAGTCCGGCTGCGCGTTTGCTGTCACGCTCAACCCGCTGTGGTGTTCCTACAGCTAGAATAGAAAAGAACCGTAAACAATCGAAATTGCATTATGATCGGAAGACACAAAAATTACCGGAGCTGGATATTGGTTCTCCGGTATACGTTCAAGCGCATCCTGAATCTTCGAAACTTTGGACGCCAGGAATGATTTTCCATAGATACAACGACAGATCCTACTTGGTAAACGTCAACGGGGCGGAATACCGTCGTTCCTTGGTCCACCTAAAGCCGCGTAAGGATCCCAATACGCTGCCGAGCCGCACAATGTCATCCTATCCAATGTGTCCTCCTGAGATCTGCTTAAATGAAACTTCCTCGCTGCTGAACGGAGAATCCAATCAGGTTTTTCCTTCTTGTCAAACGGAGGCTGAGGTCACAGGAATGGAACTTTGGATCAGAAAGTGGCTCCACTTGTCATTTGCGAACACTAGCGCACCTAGCGGTAGAAGGCATCTTCTGCCTGCAGTTAAGATAGGCAGCATGCTATGATAGTGTGAGTGCACATAGAAAGCCCGTGTGGAACGCTACCACAACACATCGCTTGTTGAGCAGAAAAACGAACACTTTTTGATTCACCGATTTGTTTGCACTTCTCCTTCTGTTCTGTGCTGAGGTGATAGCCGAAACATCGCCTACTGTAACGTCGCCGATATCGCCGCCGGTAAATCAAATGTCAACGGGTGTGCCGGAAAAGTTAAAGGATTTTCATCTACAGTTCTGAATGCTTTTGAAGAAAGCGGAAGATGTTGCAGTATTGATGGCACCACTGATCTTTTCATAACTACAACATGCTGGTAGCATAAAATACGCAGCACCGTCAGCCATCATTATCGATATAGTCCTCGCCGTGTTAAGTTCGTTTGCTTAAATAAAGTTGGTATAAATAGTTAACACTTGGACTTTTAATAAGAATAAAACACTAGCAACAATGTGGGTCCTGCATGTAGATTGACAAGGTGTGTGTCTTGAATAATCAGCTCCGTGAAACGATGGTGACTTGGTAGAATTGCTGGGTGCTTCATTTCGTAGGGGAGATTGGCGTTCTGGAGTCTCCCTCCTACACGAAGTGTTCCTTCTCCATCGATGAAAGGATGTAGCGAGCGTAGTTTGCTTTTACTGGGCAGGTTGGTTCCTTTATGGAGACATGTAAGTTCGGTGATGAATGCGTCGTTTTGAGCCATGTGACGCTTGTTGTTCTATTTTTTTTTTTTTTTTTTATATTTATTGAAGAAAATGATTAAATATTACAATAAACGGTTTGACAGCTTTCACCTTTTGTTCTTCTTCTTCATTCTGTTGGAGTTATTGTTCCCACTTTTCGGTCTTCTCTACGAACAGATTTGAGGTTACAAATGAATCGGTTGATAACCGCGAGAATTCGACATACTACTCGAATCGACGAGTAGCTATTCAAAAGATACTGTTCTATGGTGAAATCACTCCTTGGGACAATATTGGTATTTAAAATCGTGACTTGATGGTTTGCTTCACATATTGCAGGTTGTGCGACTAGGTGATCTAGGAAATCATCTTACTTGTAGAGCCAGGAAGGTCCCGTCCACCAGAGTGGGTGCTCCAAGAGTTCAGATGGCGTTATTCCTCTTGACGCACAGTCCGCTGGGTTATCTCCGGAAGCTACATGATGCCATGAGCTTCTTGGAAGTACATTCAGGATGGTTGCAGTGCGATTGGTAACATATGTTTTCCACTTTCGTGGGTGCGATGATAACCATTCTAGTACTATTGTTGAGTCCGACCAAGCATGCATCTGCAGATTGAGGTGATCGAGAGCAGAAGAGATCTTCTTCATCAGCGTCGTCAGGAGCACAGCAGCATTCAACTCGAGGCGTGGTAATGTAATTTGCTTGATAGGTGCTACCTTGGTTTTAGCGGCGATTAGTGTAACTCGTACTTCACCGTTCGGATCAACCGAACGGCCATAGACTACTGCGGCATATGCGGACTCTGATGCGTCTGAGAACCCAACAAGCGGCATTCTTTCTTCGTGATTAACAATCCAACGTGGTATACGGACCTTTTCCAACAGGTGAAGATTGTTTTTAACGCCAACCCACTCTTCCTCAATTGCTGCGGGAAGTAGGTCATCCCAGGTCAAGTCGTACAACCAGAGCTGCTGGAACAGGATCGAACAGCTTCGATGCGTCCGACAGAAGCTGACGTTTGGTGTTGCTGCTATCGATGTTTAGATACACCTTGAAGTCGAACGAGTCTTCTCTGGGCGACCAACGTATACCCAAGGCTTTAACAGAATCCGAGTCATTTGTAAACAGCAAAGGAATTGGGCCATCTCTACTATCTGCAATGTCCTCGACGAGTTCTGGTATATTCGACGACCATTTCCTAAGGGCAAATCCAGCGGCTTGTCGAAGAGATTCTGTAGCTAGATATGCAGCACATGATGTTCCGTACGTAACGGTAAGCAGGCGAAAGTGTTGGATGGGATCTTCGGGATTCTTCCTAAACACCACTCGGAGGTAGTCCACTTGATCCTCAGCTACCCATACTTGTCAATACATCTTCTCTGCATCGCTTGTGAACACTACTGGATAACTACGAAAGTGAGACAATACATCCAGAAAGTTTTCAGTGTTATTAGGTCCAATAAGCAATCGATCGTTGAGCGAGACTCCCGATGAACACGTAACTTAGTCGTTGAGCTATCTTCATTGTGCACAGCGTGATGCGGTAAATAGAAACATTCGTTCGGCTGCTTGTCGATTTCCTCGTCTGGGACAGGTTCCATGTGGCCCAAACGCAAATACTCCGACATAAGTGGTCGTCCATTAATTATGTCACACATTTAGGGGGAAGGGGGGTTTTTGAAAACTGTGACGATCCATACAAAAAAAATTAAGGTCCATACAAAAAATGTGACAAAGCGAGGAGGGGGGGGGGGTTGAAAATGGGCCAAATTTGCGTGACATAATTAATGGACCATCCCTAAAGTGTTCGTACTGCTGCTTAAACGTCGGATTCACCAAATTTTTTCGCTCCATGGCATGCAACCTCTTGACGGCTGCCACTAGCGATTCTCCTAGCGCAGTTTTCGTTTCGTCAAATGGTAGCCGAACCACAAATCTGCCAGTTTCATCTCGCTTGTGAGTTGTTTTGAAAATCTCAGTAGCACGCATCTCATCAGCTGTGAGCGACGGAACTTCTTCACTCTCCCAAAACATTCGCAGCGATTTGTCGATGTTGACATCGGAGTCGACATTGAGGGACGTACAATGTGTTTGAATACAAGCCCCACCTTCGAATCGTCCAGCTACCAGCCAGCCAAACACCGAGTTCTGTGCTACTGGCAATCCCATCTTCATCGGTAATTTGACCCATTCGGAGCATAGGTAGGAACAACTCTACTCCGAGAATGACGTCGATTTCTCGAAGCGTCGAACGGGATCGCTTGCAAGAACATCATTCGCTTCAAATCGAAAGTCTGACTTGGCATAGTTGTAGTCAAAACATCCAGAACGTATGCTTGAGTAGTCAGGATTACTTCATCGTTGAATCGAGATGACAGTTTCACATGTACTATCCCCTTAGTAGTACCAGCTGCGGCGCCTGCCACTCTTACCTCGAATCTTAATGAGTGCCGTAGGTAGCACCGCAATATTGGTAGCCGACTGTGTCGCAAGTACATCCGCTTTGAAGCTCGAGACCTCATTCGTTGAGCGAACTTCCTGTACCGCTGGCTCTGAGGCCGGTGAGCTGTATGCCGATTGGATTGACGGTGCTTGCACTAAATGCGCTGCCTAGCTGTCACCCTGTTGACAGAGGAGCGTGTGTTTTCGCTGATTGCAACCATTGACCCTACACGAAGACTTCGATGAACAATTCTTCACTGAGTGCGACGGCCTGAGGCAGTTGAAGCACAGTCTTGACTTCTGCACTAACTCCCTACGGTCAGCGACGCTTAAGGCTTTGAAGGAGTCACACTGATAGATCTGATGCTGTTCCGAAGAGCACTTCGGGCACAGCTGGGGTGCGATGTGAAAGCTTTGAAACTTCCTCTCTATAGGCTTCGCTTGATCCTTCCGAATTTCCTTTTTCGTAGCTTCCGGATTCGTAAAGATCTTCCGCGTGAACGAGGAACATGTCTCGAGGGCATCACAACGGTTTTCGAGGAATTTCAGGAACTCTTGAAACGTAGGATTCTGCATATCGACGATTTTTGTGGCCCACTGAGAACGTGTTTCCTTGTCGATTTTTTTTCCAAAAGGAGGTGAATGAGCCACGGGTCACACGATTCGTACTGGGCACCCATAGCACTCAGTTGTCTAATAACTTCGTCGGATGTCGTTACTAGTTTCCGAAGGCTGCTCGGGTGCGTAGATGACACGACTGGCTGTTCAAGGAATTTCTTCACTAGCGAGAAAACGGTGAACTTATGTTGATCATATCGTTCCACTAACTTGTCCCACACTTGGTTGTAATTCGCATCCGTGATCGTAAACGAGCTCACCAATGCCTAAGCTTCACCGTCAAGGTATGAAAGGAGATACTGCAGCTTTTGTGAGTCACGCAACGTCTCCTTGTCGTGAATGGTACTAACAAAAAGGTCCTTGAAAGAGCGACAGTCCTTGCGGTCACCGTTGAAGATAGGAATGTTGATTGGAGGAATCGTACGTTGAGCATTGGTTTAGCTGCAATGGCACGAAGTGATGCTTCTCGAAAGTCCCCTAGCTGGGCAGTTAACGCACTCGTTTGGCTTGGTTCTACAGGAGCAACCGTTGCTTGGTTCTACAGGAGCAACCGTTGCGTTTCCAGCAGTGCCGAAACTGCATGCCGTAGATTGTTGGTTGGTTCCTCAAACGTGTCATCACCACCAACAGACCCTTCCTCCATCTGCGAGTAGATACATTTGGCTTCATAATATAACTCCTCAAACTCAGTCCGGTAGTTGAAAACCGATGAAACTGCTTCCAATGACGGCGATTTCACTCTGCAAGTCGAAAAAATTGTTTCCGAGCTGGTGCAGCCGATCGACGCGTTCCCTAACCTCACAAAGTTGAGGGCTCCGGTTCTGGACGCGTTTCGCCATATTTAGCTCCCACTTCATCTTCTCGAAGAGCGAGTTCCGCTTGATCGTCAGTACTTCCATAGTCAATCGTGACATCCGGAACCGAAGGACCATAAAATGTTGTTGTATCAAGCGGAATTTTCAGTTTAATTTTCGGAAATAAATTCGCGACGAACTGTTTTGCGTTGTATCTTGTTTGGGTTTTTATTTGCAACTGTCAAAAACAAAGAAACATAATGCGCGGGAATTCACTTGAGCGAGGGAGTGGTTGGTTGATGTACTCTAAAACAATTTACTCTAAACAATTTCAGTTCATCATTTTCAACATATCATCAAAAATCTTCACCAAATATTAAATACCTTCAAAATGTCTGTGGGATTAAAATGTCTACACAAATTCAAATGTCTTAAAAATGCAGACATATTTTTAAATCTGGCATCCCTGAGTGCAATGTTCAATGCAAAATTGATTTAGTTGTTTTCAAATTGACGAGCATAATTTGGCTTCACTAAAGGCATACAAACTCCTCCGATTTGAACTTAATGAAAACCGTCTTCTCCTCCGTAACCCTATACGTTGCTTCCACTTCAACGAGATTAGCATCCAGTGCCTTCACAAAACTGACAATTTCGTCCATTGTGGGCTTCGCACTTCCATTGGGAAAGACAAATCCAATCGTTTTCTTTACTTCCACCATTTTGAACAACAAAATACATTGGCCGAGCTGTTGTAGGCAGCGAACAAAACGAACAAACTCAGCGAGCTGATTGAAAGCTGAATAAGTATTTTTTGCCTGAATATAATTTATTATTCAGCTATGAATGTTTATTGGGATAGTTGCTATTGATTTTATGGACGATCGAAATGAAAATCAAAACCGAATAAATTATAACCAAAGCCCTTGTTCTCCTTTATCTCACACCAAACAGATCCTGGCAAGCATCCTGGCCCCGCTGTTGGATGTGGTGTTCAGTTCCCAGGAGAAGGACAAGGTAACCACAGTCGTGACCGGCGTTATGTACAACATTGTGCCTTATCTGAAAACCCACACCGTGAAGAACATTCCAACGTTCCACGCGTGCTCCCACTTGCTGGCGAGTTTGAGCACCTATCAGGTCAGTTTCCTATCAATTTGAGCGTTCCCCATATGTGACTAATGTGTTCTGCTATGTTCACAGTATACTCGAAAAGCATGGCGGAAGGACGCTCTCGATCTGCTGCTGGATGGAGCCTTCTTCCAGTTCGATAGCCGCTGCTTGCCCTACTGGAAAACTATCCTGGATAGTTTGATGACCTGTGATAATACCACTTTTAGAGATCTTATGAGTAGGTTTTCCGAAGACTAGCTTGAATTTCAGTAATGTGCAATTCTTTAATTCGCAGATCGCTTGCCACTAGCACAAACCGGAACGCTGAACATATTCACCTCCAAGGAACAGGAGTACGAACAGAGGGCACTACTGCTGAAGCGGTTAGCCTTCGTCATCTTCTGCAGCGAGGTGGATCAATACCACAAGTACATGCCGGAGATTCAAGGTTTGTGACCTTCTGCTCAACGTCATCGGAGAATCCTAGTTGAAACTTTGAACATTTCCAGAACAACTTGCCAACAGTCTACGGCTCCCGCAGGTAGTCCCCCTTATCCAGTCGGCTGTGTTCCTCTGCTTCCGAGTGCTGTTGCTGCGAATGTCGGCCGACAACGTGACCAGCCTCTGGCCGATCATCATTGCCGAAATGGTGCAGGTGTTCCTGTCGATCGAGCAAGAACTGATGACAGATACCGAGGAGTTTAGGTGAGTTCCGGGTTCGGTTGGATTCCAAGTGTCTCTCTTGCTAACTTATGCTCATCACATCGCTCTGCCAGTAGCCACATATCGCGGTTCTTTCAGTTTCTAATCCAACGCTTTTGTAAATACAAATTTCCATCCATACGCTTTCAGCTCGCTCTCTCCTTCTCCACTTCTGACTCCGCCTGTTACAGTAGGACATCACACCACATAACTATTGATTGTAGTAGAATATTTGCTTTTGGTTTTTTCTTATTAAAAAAACAACATAGTTCAAAGAAGAAGTATTGCTCAAATTTTGACCAGTCGATATTTTGTCTCTTTTTCTCTCTTTCTCTGACCACTGTCCCACACTGTTTATCAGGTCGCAATCGAGGTAAGAAAACGTTCCCTCCCTTGAGTAACTTCGCAACTCCGTGGATCCGGTCCATGCCCAAGCTCAAACCATGCTCTTACTAAGGAGGTCTCAATAATTTTATTTTTCCAGTCAACACATTCGGATGCTATCCGGGCTCGACACGGCCTGGGTGACCAACACCAACAACGGTCTGTACTCGTACGGGCATCCCCACTGGCGAATGGTACAGCTGGAGACGGCGAAGCTGCTGGAGCTGGGATGCGTCCTCCCAGCGACCATTTTGCCGCACTTTCAAATGTAAATAACCTAAATTCGGTTGTGGGAGTTTTGGGTGGATTTCCTAACCATGTCGACTACGACGACTCGTTGCAGGTACCGTTGGGCGTTCGTTAGCAGTCAGAACGAGCACTATCTAACACCGGGAAGCTACGACGATGCCAAATGCGTAGCCTTCATTCCTCACGTCACTCGGATATCGCAGCTGATGGACTTCCGGTATACGTCACATTCGCCGGTAGGTACTGAATCTCAGGATGAATGCGTTTATGGGATTTCCAAAGTATGCAGCTAGTTATGGGTACCATTACTTATCCACAGAAGGCCCAAACCACCAAGGGAAGCCACATCATGCTGACCTGCCAGTCGATCAACACCCTGCAGGATCTGTACAGCTTTTTCTCGACGCTGTCGATGCGTTGGCCGTCGCACATTTCCTTCACGGCCGACACCGAGAAGGACACCAAAAACTGCCTCGACGAGGTGGAGAAGGTCCTGGCGCTGGATTTCCTCGAAAAGATGCCCACGGCCAAGTAGAGCATATCGGGTAAGTACTTGCCCATGTGCTCCATTTGAATCGGGTATAACCGAAAACTAGCCGTACGTGAAACTTGAATTGTGATCACAGATATTTTGTTTGTTTTGGTTCGACTTTCCGTTCCATCGTTATTCCTCTCTTTCTGATTGTGTAAAGTCAAAAATTTATCAAATTAACTCTATTTATTCTAAATTAGGACGTAAGTGAAAGTCAGGGAAACGGAACTAAAGCGACGGGGGTTTGACTGCGCATGATGGTCTCGTTCTCTTCCGGATAGTGAAAATATTTGAAAAGTGATATAAAGACAGAACGTATAGCACACGAGATGAACAGACACACACACACGCAGATTACAATATAGATTTACGTAGATGGAAATTAGAGAGCTAATATATAATTTAAATTAAAGAAGAGGAAGTTCGATTTCTGCATGTTCACTAGCTTATTTTTCTATGATTGCAGAAGTTCCTTGAATGATGATGAATCAAAAAATGATTACGAACCGTAAGAATGTGTTTAGTTGACTGTAAGTAAGTTATCAAGACAAAAAAAATTCAAACAAACAAACAACCTAGTGTCCCCAACACAATGAATGGATTGTGAAATGTGAAAATTTTAATAAATTTGAAAAACGTTCGCGATTGTTTTCGAAAAAGTTAAGCCAGGACAATTTCAGTACCGTTTGTGGTGTATCACAAAATAGCCATGATTTCAACGTTGGGAATCTTGTGGAACACGTAGCCATTCAGAAATGAAATCCGACTGGCCATCTATTAGGTATAGCTAATTGCTAACGCTAAAATTGTTTCGATTGTTTCAAAAAATTTTCAAAATGGTGTGTTCAATATTTTTCTATAAATCGTAGCACGAAAACGTTTCATTTAATCGAGATGACGTCTACAATAAACAATAAAAACAATATCATACACGCAGAAAAATGGATTTTTGTTTGAGGGCCTAATGTATTTTGTTATTGATTCAAACATATTGTATCACTATTTGAACAAAACATATTTTTGAATCAACAAAATGGTTTTTAGAATCAAAAGACAGATTATTGACTCTAAAACCGGTTTGTTGATTCAAAAATATTTTTCTTTGAATTAACCGAATAATATATTTGAATCAATACCAAAAATATATTAGGCCCTGAGCCAAAAATATATCTATTTGAATTTAAAAATCATTTCTCTGCGTGTACCTTACCTTACCAATCAAGCTAAGGCCTTGTTGTCCTCTGCTGTCCGAAGAAGTCGTCTCCACTCTACTCGATCTATGACCACAGTTCACCAGCCTCGTAGTCTGCGAAGGGTCCACAGGTCACCTTCTACTTGATCGATCCTGCGCGCCTTTTCTTCTTGTTCCTGTTGGGTCGCTTTCTAGAACCATTTTCTCTGGGTCGTCGTGCGGCATTCTTACGACGTGCCCAGCCCACCGTAGTCGCCCAATTTTTGCAATGTGGACGATAGATGGTTCTCCCAGCAGCTGATGCAATGCGTGATTCATTTGCCTCCTCCACGTTCCGTCATCTATCTGCACTCCACCGTAGATGGTACGCAACACCTTCCGTTCGAAAACACCAAGGGCGCGTTGGTCCTCCACGGGCATAGTCCAGGTCTCGTGGTCGTAAAGGACCACCGGTCTAATCAGCGTCTTGTAGACAGTCAACTTCGTGCGGCGGCGAATTTTATTCGACCGGAGCGTCCTCCGGAGTCCAAAGTAGGCACAATTCCCTGCCATAATGCGTCTTTGAATTTCTCTGCTGGTATCATTTTCGGCGGTCACCAGTGAGCCCAAATACACGAACTCATCGACCACCTCGATTTCGTCACCGTCAATCTGAACTCGGGGTGGGAGGGAGGCTAACATTGTCTTCCCTAGAACCTCTTCCTTTCATGTATTTTGTCTTTGATGCGTTGATGGCAAGTCCAATCCGCCTAGCTTCAGCCTTCAGTCTGATGTACGTTTCCGCCATCGTCTCAAAGTTCCGTGCCATGATGTCAATGTCATCGGCGAAGCCAAGAAGCTGGATGACTTCCTGTAGATCGTGCCACTCGTGTCTATCCCAGCTCTTCTAATCACACCTTCTAACGCGATGTTGAACAGCAGACACGAAAGTCCATCACCTTGCCGTAACCCCTTTCGAGATTCAAAGGGACTCGAGAGTGTCCCCGATACTCGAACAACGCACATCACTTGACCAATCGCGTCAGTTTATCCGGAAATCCGTACTCGTGCATAATCTGCCATAGCTGACCTCGATCGATTGTGTTCTATGTGGATTTGAAATCGATGAACAAATGATGTGTGGGCACGTTGTATTCGCGGCATTTCTGCAGAACCTGCAGAATCGCGAAAATTTGGTTCGTGGTAGCGCGGGCACCCATGAATCCCACCCGGTATTTCCCCACGAACTCTCTTGCAAATAGTGACAGGCGGCGGGATAAAATTTGCGAGAGTACCTTTTAGGCGGCGCTCAGCAGTGTGATCGCGCGGTAGTTGCAGCAATCCAACTTGTCGCCCTTTTTGTAGATGGGGCATACGACACCTTCCATTCACTCCTCCGGTAATATCTCCTCCTCCCAAATCTTGGCAATTACCCAGTGCAGCGCTCTAGCCAGTGCTTCACCACCGTATTTTAATAGCTCACTTGGTAGTTGATCTACACCAGTTGCTTTGTTGTTCTTCAGCCGACCGATCTCCTCCTCAACTTCTTGAAGATCAGGGGCCGGTAGCCTGTCGTCTTCTGCGCGTGCTCCAAGGTCTATTGCCGTGCCACCTTCGTTTTCTGCTGCTTCACCGTTGAGGTACTCGTCATAGTACCAACAATCAATACGAAACTAACGATTTTGAATTGGCTCACTACTTGACTAGCCTATTGGTCCCAAGCAAACGATTAACGTATCCCATTCTAGTCGAAATTCTAGTACTATGCAATGTTTGTTTTGATTCGCTATGAAAGTTTGACAGATAAAATGAGGGGTTATTGGTTTTTCCTATGTTTCGAGGGGTGAATTGATTAGCTTGGGACCGAAAAGAGTACCAGAGCTGAGCCAAAAAGTTGAGCACGTTATTTCGGGACCTTCTAGTCTTAGAGTTACCTCTATGATAGTATTGCTTGCACCTCTCAATCACCTCACACTCGTTCGTGAGAAGGTTACCGTCCAAGTCCTTGCACATATCGGCTTGCGGCACGTAGCCTTTGCGCGAACTATTTAGCTTCTCGTAGAACTTCCGTGTGTCATTTACGCGGTACAGATTTTCCATCGCCTTGTGATCTCGGGCTTCCTGCTGACGCTTCTTCATTCGGAAAACGGAGTTTTGTCTGTATCGCTCCACATTCAATCTCGTACGGTGTTGCAGCATTCTCGCCCGTGCTGCATTCTTCTCCTCTACTAACAGTTTGCATTCGCCGTCAAACCAGTCATTTCTTCGGTCCGGGATTGCAGTACCTAGTGCCGCTGCAGCAGTACTACCTATGGCTGAACGGATGTCCCTCCAGCCATCTTCAAGAGAAGCTGCGCCAAGCTGCTCTTCCGTGGGTAGTGCAACTTCCAGCTGCTGCGCGTAGTCCTGGGCAACTCCGGCGTCCCGTAGTTGCTCAATGTTGGGTCGCGGCGTTCGACTTCGACGTGTGTTATGCACCGTCGAGAGTTTTGAGCGCATGCATACTGCAACTAGGTAGTGGTCCGAACTAGGGTCCGAATCTATGTTCGCACTGCGGTACGTGCGGACGTTGATAATGTCGGAGAAGAATTTCCCGTCGATTAGAACGTGATCGATTTGGTTTTCTGTATGTTGGTCAGGTGATCTCCAGGTGGCTTTATGGATATCCTTGCGGAGGGAAAAGGTACTTCGAACTACCATACCCCGTGCCTACCATGCCTCCCGTCCTACCTGAGCGTTCATGTCGCCGATGACGATTTTGACGTCCCGTTGCGAATAGCCGTCGTACACCTGCTCCAGCTGCGCATAGAACGCTTCTTTCTCGTCGTCGGGTCTAGTGCACGTTGATGATGCTGTAGTTGAAGAAACGGCCCTTAATCCTCAACTTGCACATCCTCGCGTTGATCGGCTGCCAACCAATCACGCGTTGGCGCATCTTACCCAGCACTACAAAGCCGGTTTCCAGCTCGTTGGTGGTGCCACAGCTCTGGTAGAAAGTAGCCGCTCGATGCCCGCTTTTCCATACCTTTTGTCCCGTCCAGCTTCGAAGTTGCGTTATAGTTCGTCATAGATTAACCTATCGCAGCCCGGGAAGCCGAGCGATTTGCAGTTCCATGTTCTGAGTTTCCAATCGTAGTCCTTATTTCGTCGCGTAGGTCTGTGCCAAGTGTTCCGATTCGTATTTCTTTCTTCGGTATTTGCAACTTTGTTTTTTTTTTTCCAGGGCGGCTTCTTGGGCCTGCCCCACCCCCCTGTCTCGCCGAGGGACCATCGTGCACAGCTCTATTTAGAGTCCCACGCTGGCACAACGACGGTGATTAGCCGCTCCTAACATGGAGAACAGACGCCGTTTTGAGCCGCACCTCCATGGTGAACAGACGCTCAGGTTTGGTGAAGCATTTTCTCTATCACCGTACTATGGTACTATGGTTACCGCGCCAGTGTTCGCGTCGCACCTCTTCACTTTGCTATTGCCGGACTGGCAACATTGCCCAGGCTACGCCACCCAGCTGTGTCCATGTTTCAGCTGGTAGTCTTTTGTTATCATATGACTCGGGGAGGCGTGAAGTAGGAACTTATGAGGACCAGGGCTAGGTATTCCGCTCCTTCCAGGTTGTCAACTCACCATTTTGTAGCCCAACAATATCATATTGTTGGTAAAAAAAAACTGATACAAAGTGCACGAGCAAAACAGCGCAATTCTTTAATATTTTTAAACAAACGTTTTCTTGAAGCTTATCCGGGGTGTCTACTACCAGGGAATCTTAAAATTCTCGTACATCAGCATCAAGCAATTCTTCAAAATTAGAATAGAATACATATCTAGACCAACAATTGAAATAGGCGGAACAACCAAACGAAAACAATGACTTTAAACATAAAATTCTCGAGAATCAAAACACTCCCACGCAAACTAACAATGCCATTCGATAAAGGAACTTTGCTCTATCAGATGACGGTGTTAGATTGCTTGGATGTGCTTTGATTCTGGAGGAATTTGCGTTTAAAGCCATTGTTTACGTTTGGTTGTTCCGCCTATTTCAATTGTTCGTCTAGAAATATTGAAGTACGCCGAGGAATGTTTTCAAGAATTTCAATCCATTGTATAGTAGGTATAACCAACTTTCTTTTCCTCGTTATGTCGACCATAACAAACAATTATGCAAAGTTTCATACAAATCGGAGAAGGTCGCGTCAGATGGATTCGTCATTTAGCGTGGATCTACTCATTTTGTACATGGCCCCATTCAACGGTAATTTTTATTCCTCCTGCATCGAGTGTCACCCTAACCTCCATCAAATTGAAAGATAAATTTAGGAGTATTAAGAGAATTAAAAATAATTTTATTATTGACATAGGTCGCAAGAGTTACAAGGAAGTATACAACAATATCAATACACGCAATTAATAAAAAACAGCTTTCTACATTCACACCTGGTTCGTATTCCATCCAAGCCTGAGTCATCCAGCTCAACTTACCGTACCCAAGCTTACAGGAAAAATAACACAAACAAAAATATGACAACCATCGCGACAATCAGCAGATAGAACATGTTCTTGATCGAATACTTTTGATCCAACGAGAGGATGACCTGCCGCAGGTGTGTTCTAATTTCACCCTCCTTCCGGTTGGGCCCTTCCGGCCGCTGACCCCGTGTCGATACCAAACGCGAGGAAACGTAATTGTCGTCGGCTACCCTGGTCGAAGCATAGCTGGGCGCAATCGTACGCCGGATCGGGTGATCCCGCAGCGCATTCAGTTGGGCATTCTCCGTCTTCAACCGGGAGAGGCGTTTGGTGAATTCACTCAGATAGGGAGAATCTGTTGGCTCAATTTGAACTTCTTCGCGTCTTGCTTCCCGAGGAGTGTACGTTGTGGCAAGCGAAGGCCGTCCAAACGACGAAGACAGCTCACTTTGACGACTGGGTGTAGTAGCTGCGGAAAATCCACTGCCTATTGTTGCCCTCTTACTACTTGTGCTGGTGGATGTGATGTTGGTAGTATAGTGCGACTCACGGGAAGGCGTAAGCTGAGGGCGCGGTCTGCGTTCCGGTATCGGTTCTGGTTCTGGCTCAACCACAACGCTACCCGTCGACTCGGTGAGGTCTATTTCCATTTCTTCTAAGATTGGCGGTTTTGCGGTCATTTCCACTTGATGAACGTACGAAGTGGTGACCATTTCCGCCCGCGACAAAGACGGACTTGCCGACTTACGATCACGACGGTTCATCATTTGAGATAATGGGAGCATCTCTTCATCTTCTTCGGAAGAGTCTTCAATGATCACCGGTTCCTTCGAGGCAGTCACTTTTGGAGCATCATCCTTGCTTAGAACCGGAGTAATTCTACCTGACCTACGCTTGTTAGCTGGATCGAGCTTATCGGATTTTGCCGCTGCCGGTTTCGGTGGCGGTAAATCTGGCACCACCGGGAGCGTTTTCGACAGCTTAGATGCAGGTCCGCCGATGGTGACGCGTCGACTAGATTCCTTCTTCTGGACCTTTTTTGGTTCTTCGGCGGTATCCGTGTCATCGTCGGAGGAAAACTTGGTGACGTGAATCGTATCCCGGCGCGTTTTACTGTTGGCACTATCGACGTAGTTCTTCAATTTCTTTACCACCAGCTTCCGGGTCGTTGCAGTGATGGGCATATTGGGCATGCCAAACTCGAGCATCTTCCGACGCAGTTGATCATTGGAGAGGTCATCGAAGTTTTCCATCCTGGAAAACGGGGAAGAAACGTTATAACATCGATAAATCGAAGGAAATCAAGAAAAATGCCCTCTTACCTCACAAACTTAGCCCAAAACGCGATTTTAATATCGAAATTTGTCCGTTTTAAACGATAGCTTACGCTGAGAACTTCTGTAGCCGTTCACTTTTTGCGGTTTTTAATTGACGTTACACCGCGGCAGAGAAGTTGTTTTTTGAAAAGCCTTTAGTCTTGTTTTTCCACGATTGGTCAAGGTTTCGAGCTGTGTGGCAGGGGTGGAATCAAACATTTTCAGCTCGAATGGAGACTGCTCTGACGTTTACTGAATGCTGATGGCTCAAATGTCAATCACTTCCAGGCATTCACGCCCGGTTGTTTGGTGCAATTTGTGTAAAGCCCTACACTAATAAAATTTCAAAGATTGTTTTTATGTGTCCCACACATGAATTTTTGCAATGTGATCAACAAATGATATCTATGTGTCAGACACATACTTATTGCGCATTTCACACCAAATTGGACTAATAAGCGCGTTTTCACTTATTAAAAAGTGTGATAAAATTGCAAGTTTACGTCTACTCGTCTTGTTGTCTCGGGTGCACTTATTCCTTAAGACATCAAAACGATTTGACGGAAACGTGCACTTTTATCCGAGCTTTTATCACACTTTTTGCATTTTTGGGACAGTCCAGTTTCAGATGCAATCTGCATTAATATGTGTACACATAAAAGCCATGTGTAACCACACATACTATTCATTTGACTCATAAATTCCATGTGTGCTTCTGAGTGGATTCTGTTTATGTGTGGTCACATGAAAATTATGTGGAATTGTACATGGAAATTCGTCAATAAAAATACACAAATCAGTCCTGGTGCACAGCATTACGTACATAATTGTGCCCAGCAGCTCACGGTACGGTTCTTGGGTTGACTCACCATCACGGGAAACAACCAGGTTCTTCTCCATAGGCGTCTTGGTCGGGTTACAATCCGTCATCTTAAAGCGTATCAATATTTTTTTCGATTTCGTTTCTTGAGAGAGTTTCATGGAATTCGTCGCACGGTCGTATTCTAGTTTCATACCTAGGAAACGACTGATCTCACCGCAGTCCGTCATCTTGAACGTCGAACTCAGGGCTTTCTTCAGATTCACAATCGTTTCAATCTTCCTCCCAGCGATGAGCAAATCGTCCACATACAGAATGATATAAATTTCGTCTCCTGGTACCACCCGCACTGAACTTTTCGTTCCAGCACCTTGGGGATTGCTTGAGGCCGTACAGGGACTTGAGTAAGCGGCACACTGTATTAGGGGACGCTGCAACACCGTCGGGAACCGCCATGTACAATTCCTCTTTCAGGTCGCCGTGCAAAAACGCCGTCTTGACGTCCATTTGATGGAAATGGAAACACTGTTGCACTCCGACCGCGAGAACCGTCCTGATGGTGGCCAGTTTTGCCTCCTCGTAATCGACTCCAGCCTTCTACAGGAATCCTTTCACCACCAGTCTCGCCTTATGTTTGACCGCATTGCCGGCCGAATCGTCCTTCAGCCGAAACACCCATTTCGATTTCAGAGGCTTCACTCCCTTCGGACAGCTCGTAAGACGCCAGACCTTGTTCTCCTCCATGGAACGTAACTCATCTCGTACCGCAGCCATTCACATGGCTCGGTCAGCACGCTGGGGCAGTTCATCAAACGATTCGGGTATATCTGCGGAAATCAATTCGCCAGAAATAGCTCTATAACCGATGAAGTAATCAAATAACTTACCGGGGAGCCTGCGCTTCCGGCCGCTATGCCTCGACGACAATTCACTAGGAATTTCGCGTCTTTCTGTGGGTGAAGGGAGCGTATTTTCTGGTTCTTCAACCGGTTCTTCAATATCATCGTCGGGTTCTGCTTCAATTCGATTGATTTCAGGTTCATTATTGGCTTCACGAATTTCATCTGTGGGGGCCGGTTGGCAACGTTCCTCCTCTTGCTCGAACGGGAAGTGGACGGTCAATGGGACATCGTTTTCTTGCTGCATCACAGCGTACGGGAAGGACGACTCATCAAACTTGACGTCTCGAGCAATCGTAAGCTTTTGAGCCACCGGGTCCCAAACGCGGTAGCCGTTCGGAGCGTACCCAACCATGACCATCTCCTTGCTCTTCGCATCCAACTTACGCCTTTGCTGCTTTGGAATCCACACGAAACTCTTGCAGCCAAACACACGAAGTTTGTCCAGATCCGATCTGATACCGAACCACATCTCTGCCGGGGTAACACCAGAGGGCAACGCACTTGTTGGGCTTCGGTTCATCAAGTAAACGCAGGCGAGGGCTGCTTCGGACCACAGCTGCTTCGGCACATTGGATTGGATGAGCACGGAACGGACTTTTTCAACCAAGGTTCGGTTGAACCTCTCCGCTACACCATTCTGCTGGGGCGTGTACGCAACCGTTGTCTCTAGTTGTATCCCTTTTCTCTTGTAGAACTGCATCTGATTTGTGGAACAGTACTCTCGTCCCTGGTCCACCGTCATTCTTGAAATGGACTTTCTCAGCATAGCTGTGACCTTTGCTTCGAATTCCTGAAATTTCTCGAATACCTCTGATTTGCGCTTCAGCAAATATATCATCGAGAAATGAGTATGGTCATCGATGAAACTGACTATGTAATCATGTAACCATGCCGGCGGATCGATCGGTCCGCAAACATCAGAATGAATCCGCTCCAGCGGCCGGCTGGCCCTAGCTCGCGTTTTGTTGAACGGTTCTCGGCATTGCTTGGCTTGTACGCAGGCCTCGCAGAAATCAATTTTGGTTGCTTTTTCATTCATACCTTTCAGCATTCCTTTCCGGGCCATGGTCTTCAATCCGCGTTGGCCGATATGCCCCAGTCGACGATGCCACAGGTTTCCAATCGATACTTCGTAATGGTTCTCTTCAACTTCTTCCAACGACAGCTCAAGCTCGTACAGGCTGCCTCGAAGGTGTCCAGTGGCCAGTAACTTACCACTTTTCTTCAGAACTGCTACGTTTCCAGAGAACAAGACATCGATCCCAGCATTGGCCATCTTCCTAACGGATATCTGGTTTTCACGTAGTTCTGGAACGAAGAGCACATTCTTCAGATTGAAATGTACATCTTTGTTGCTGGTCACGTTGATTTCGCCAATCTGTTCAGCAAGTATAGCTTCTCCTTCCTTGGAGACCTTGATCTCCACGCGACTGGTCATCTTCTTCAGGGCAGCAAAAACGAACTTGTCGCCAACCAGGTGGTCACTGCACCCGGAATCAAGCTTGAAAAGGATTCGTCCAGAACGCTTTTCCGCAATGTTTGCATCGGCCATGAAACTGATGGCATCTTTCTTCGCTCAATTGGCTTCAGGCTGGCGACAATCCTTTTTCATGTGGCTGCGACACCCGCATTTGTGGCACTTACCGAGGAATTTCTGGGACTTCTTTTGGGATCTTGAGTCACCCGAGAACGCTGCCGACTTGTCTTCAACTGAATCACCCTGCCGGTCGGATCGCTTCCTTTCTTCAGCCAATAGACGCTGCTTGACGAGGTCCAAATTCAAATCTTCTTGCGCGACGTTCTCCAGGGCCGTGACTAGGGGATCGAAAGAGTCTGGAAGCGTCAAGAAAAGCTGCGATACCAGATCACTTTCCGCTAGAGTTGCTCCGGCCGTCTTCAATTTTCTCACGAGCCCGTCGAATTCAAGTTGATGCGTCCGCATGTCCCCTTCCTTCATCCGCAAACAAGCCAACTGTTTCCGTACTAACGTTTGGCTCGCGACAGACTTCTTCGCATAAGCCGCCTCCAGACTGACCCACATCTCCTTCGTGGTCGCCATCTCTCGAACGATCTCGAGGCATTCGTCCGACAGGCAACCCACCAGCAACGCCTTGGAGATCCGGTCCGTTTTTTCAAACTTCTTCTTTACAGCTTGTTCCGTTGGAGCCACCTCGGTCAGCACATCCGCGATGCCTTTGGCTTCCAGGAACAGGCGCACTCGATAACTCCAGTTTTGGAAGTCAGCTCCACTTCCACGCAGCAACGGGATGTTGCACGAAACGTCCTTCGCGGTGGTGCCCATAACCTCTTGACGGGACAAACGGGAGACTCCAAACGAAGTATACGGTTTAACAAGAAAAAACGGAGAAAAGTTTATTTAAACGTCTGTACTAGACGAAGTGCGATTGTGGAATGACCAGTTATTAATTTTCACAAACAGGTAACGGGTCGTTGCCAGGGAGGGCTTCCCAACAATGTAACAGGGGAAAGCGACGGCTGATTGCCTACTACGCCAACAATATTTCATGGTGAAAAACTGTTGATATGTCATGGATGGGAACAGACATCTAGAAACTAAGCATTTACCTTTGAGCGACAGATGACGCGATTGTACCTGTCTCATAGCATTC
Source organism: Ochlerotatus camptorhynchus (assembly GCF_037179485.1). Classification (NCBI taxonomy): domain Eukaryota; kingdom Metazoa; phylum Arthropoda; class Insecta; order Diptera; family Culicidae; genus Ochlerotatus; species Ochlerotatus camptorhynchus. Next base: position 1,158,461 of record NW_027041058.1, read on the forward strand.
GTATGAGAAAATGGAAGAGTTGTCAGTCTTCTTGATTTGTTGTCTTCGCTTTAAATCAAGTGGAAGTTATAAGCCGGTGCATTTTTGTTAGTGTTCCTGTTCCCGATCCTTGTCTCTGTCGAATTTTATTTCATTATGTGTTTAATGCCCATTTTTGTTTTTTTTATCTATTTATGCCAAGGGGATGGTTACTCCGCACAGTGTACCAAAAACAAGCTTGGTCACACCTGGGCACTGTTTGGCACCCATGGTTACAATTGTTCTGATCTTTAAAGTTACTGGCAACCGAGGGGTGTGACACATCTAAATCTCGATTTTAAATGGTCGAAAAATCTTTTTTCATCTCTTGCATCTAAACCCATAGACTCGCATCGCTCTCGAACTTTTAGCAGGAAATCTTCAAAATCATAATCAATCGTGTTTCTATATATATTAAGCGCGAGTGCATCTCACAACAGCAAAGCAAACAATTTCCTGCATCTTAGATAGAGTCGCCCCCCTCGCTGGCAACACTGAAATTTTTCTGCGGCTGCGCAGTGTGCATGTGTCAAAATTTGTTATTGATGTTGCCACAATATAATCAAATTATTTTCAAAACAAGCATGAATCTCCACTAAGTTTTGCCATGTATTCTCAAAATCGTTAGACCCGTGACGGCAGTCGCGTCCACAGTTCCTCCCAGACGAAGAACAGCTGACAGCGGTATCTTGACTTGACCGAGGTTTCCGGCCATGACTACATGAACTAGCGATGAGCCGGCGCCGGTGGTGTAGTGATAAGCGTGACTGCTTTCTAATGGGTTTGGGTTCATACCAAGCCGACCTCGGATTTGGGATTTTTCTGTGGCATAAAAATCTCTGGTCACGTCTTCCTTCGGAAGGGAACTAAAGCCGTTGGTCCCGGCCCATGTGTGTTGAAAATGGGTGCGATATCCTACGCAGGTGTGCAAGCTGCCTTCCTGCACATTCGATTGCCGTCAATGGATGGCAATCGATGTCCGTCGGTGATTGGCACTAGATTGCGGAACAGAGACCGACGTTAAATAAAGGAAAGAAGAAGAAAGAACTAGCGATGCAGCTCCCACGGCTGTGGCTGCTTCCAATGCTGCTGCTGCTGCTGCTGCAGTGGTCCGTCTTTTTTAACGAATTTTAGAGGAGACGGACCAGCAGAAGGAACAGTACCCAAGTAACCATCAAGCCCGCTAATCACCCTTTTTGCAATATAAAGCTGATATACGGCTGATAAAAAGTATGGAAGCCCTATATTAACCTTATATTGCAAAAACGGCGATTACCGGGCTATTTGCGGGCTTGGTGGTTACTTGGGTAGCTTCCGCTCTTACCAAGCTTACGTGTTTTCGATGTTCTCGTTGCTTCACGCACAGTTCATCGTCTTGGAGGAGGAGAAGCACAGCTTCATAATGAACAGGAATTTTGTACCTTTGTGATTGATCGAGCTGTGGTTGCACTTCATGATGGCGTTCACCGCCAGAGCTACGCTCGGGAACTCGACCAATCCGGAAGAGGAATTTTCTGATTTGAGCGGGAACATTCGCACTTGCGACGGGTGACAGTCCTTGGTGGTGAATGCAGTCAGCACCAGATCCTCGGACGGCACACGGGTGGGGTATTGAAGAAGTGGAGAATGTGATTTTTGCTGGCCTGTGTCAACGAAAGGAAGCGATTGTTCTTGGAGGCGCTGTAGTCCTTGAAGCTGATCGAAGTGTCCGGCAGCGTGCAGGGGTTGGTGGCCTCTGACAAGTAGTTCTGCTTGGAAAATGCAATCTGAATTTTGCTACCATCATTTCCGTTCATTCAATGTTGTTCATTACTTCAGCTTTTCAGTGTTGGCTGTGTTGTTATCGAGTCCGTAGACCATCATCACTGTGCCCTGTTGCTGTGCCGGTTGAATGAATTTGGCTGGTCCGTTTCGGGTTAGCGGTGCGTTCTTCATCAGTCCGACGTGTATTCCGGTCGGTGTTGGTTTCCAGTTTTCCTACGGATGATACTCAGGCGGTGAAAAATTCGGTGCAAATCCATTTCCTCCGCCGGCTCCCAGAAGGGCTGGTTGACTGACGTGCGTTATGCGAGGTCGGCCTTCCGCCGAAGATCGTATAATCGTCTAGCAACGGAGCTCGTCCGTTGCAGACATCTTTGGAGACGGCTGCATCCAATGTGTAGTCCCAACTGGAGTCCGTATCGTTTTTGTAAACATTGAAAAACAAAACAGAAACAAGAGCTGTTAAAATACCGGGTTTCCAAACAAGGCATTATTCACAAGCAAATAAAAGTCAGTTCAATGACTTTTTGGCACTGCCAGCACAGCTTAAATCGAATCGGAATTAAATAGTCAATTGGAATCTCCATGCATTTTATCGGGAAAATCACGTAACTTCTACGTGATAATCCAGTGACGTTGAAGCTCACTGAATTGAGTGCCTCCATATGAGAATCACGTAAAGCAAGCACCACACGGGCAAAAATATTGTCAATACTCAAAAGTATATACAATCATATTGATACAAACATTGACGACGGAAATATTGATGAACATATTGACGTAAAATTAGAAAAGTTTGATTTCATCTTTCAATATTTCCCCTCATTTTCTCCTTCTGTTTGACTACAGCAGCAGATGGTGCCTGTTTCTTGGTAACTTTTGTCAAGGTTGTTGTGATTTGACTCGCAATATTCCATCGGATGCATACATGTTAGTGAGGAGCGACTCTGTATGGATGAACCCCAGAAAATATTGTAGAAAATATTGACATGAAATAATTGATGGAAACATTGACAAAACTTCTGTCGTGTGGGGTGCACTTAAGTCTTACGGGAAAAATAGTAGCATTGATGTGAGGATTATTTTGAGTGTGTTTCCAGTATCTGACCGAATGCGATTGCTTGGGGTCCAAGACTGCATCAACTGATGATTGCTTTACTACTTAAGATTGGTAGGTGAGGGTGGTTGTTGTTGTTGCTCCAGGAAAGTGTGTATTGGGAAAAAAAAAGTTGAACTTCGGATCAGAAATTGGCTCCACTTTTCATTGGCGAACACTAGCGCACCTAGCGGTAGAAGGCATCTTCTGCCTGCAGTTAAGATAGGCAGCGTGCTATGGTAGTGTGAGTGCGCATAGAAAGCCCATGTGGAATACCTCCATAGAGGTAACTCTAAGACCAGAAGGTCCCGAAGAAACGTGCTCAACTTTTTGGCTCAGCTCTGGTACTATCTTCGGTCCCAAGCTAATCGATTCACCCCTCGAAACATAGGAAAATCCACTAACCCCTCATTTGATCTGTCAAACTTTCATAGCGAATCAAAACAAACATAGTGTAGTACTAGAATTTCGACTAGAATGGGCTACGTAAATCGATTTGCTTGGGACTAATAGCATAGAGGTAACTCTAAGACCACTGGGTCCCGAAGAAAATCATTATTATTTTTGGCTCACTCAGTACCAGAACAACGGTCCCAAGCAGTCCCAAGCTATTTCACTCACCCCTGCATGTTCTGCATGAATCCACACACCCCTGATGTTATCTGTCAAACTTTCATAGCGAATCAAAACAAACATAGTGTAGTAATAGAATTTCAACTAGAATAGGGTACGTTAATCATTTGCTTGGGACCAATAGGCTACTAAAGTGGTGAGCCAATTTAAAATCGTTAGTTTCGTATTGATTGTTGATACCTCCACAACGCATCGCTTGTTGAGCAGCAAAATTTACCAGTTTTGTGATTCACCGATTTGTTTGCACTTCCCATTCTGTTTTGTGGTAGTGGCCTAAACTAGGGCCTAAAAGAATCTGCAGCTTTATTTGCGATTTTTTCTACAATGCGATTGACTGAATGCGAAAACCGCGCGATTTAGAAAGTGACAGTAAACATTAACACACTAAAACCAACAATCAATACGAAACTAACGATTTTAAATTGGCTCACCACTTTAGTAGCCTATTGGTCCCAAGCAAACGATTAACGTACCCTATTCTAGTTGAAATTCTATTACTACACTATGTTTGTTTTGATTCGCTATGAAAGTTTGACAGATAACATCAGGGGTGTGTGGATTCATGCAGAACATGCAGGGGTGAGTGAAATAGCTTGGGACTGCTTGGGACCGTTGTTCTGGTACTGAGTGAGCCAAAAATAATAATGATTTTCTAAGGGATCCAGTGGTCTTAGAGTTACCTCTATGGTGGTAGTGATTTGACTCGCAATATTCCATCGGATGCATACATGTTAGTGAGGAGCGACCCTGTATTGATGAACCCCAGAAAATATTGTAGAAAATTTGCCCAAGGCTGAAAGCCTCCCTAATAAAGATAAATTAATTAATTAATTGTAGAAAATATTGACATGAAATAATTGATGGAAACATTGACAAAACTTCTGTCGTGTGGGGTGCACTTAAGTCTTACGTGAAAAATAGTAGCATTGATGTGAGGATTATTTTGAGTGTGTTTCCAGTATCTGGCCGAATGCGACTGCTTGGGGTCCAAGACTGCATCAACTGATGATTGCTTTACTACTTAAGATTGGTAGGTGAGGGCAGTTGTTGTTGTTGTTGCTCCAGGAAAAAGTGTATTGGAAAAAAAAGTTGAACTTCGGATCAGAAATTGGCTCCACTTTTCATTGGCGAACACTAGCGCACCTAGCGGTTCAAGGCATCTTTTGCCTGCAGTTAAGATAGGCAGCTTGCTATGGTAGTGTGAATGCGCATAGAAAGCCCATGTGGAATGCCTCCACAACGCATCGCTTGTTGAGCAGCAAAATGTACCAGTTTTTTGATTCACCGATTTGTTTGCACTTCTCATTCTGTTTTGTGGTAGTGGCCTACCCGAAAAAAAATAACAACAAAAATACAATAAAAAATAATGTAACAATAAGACGAAAATTATTGTCTTAACAATGATTTATATTGTTACGTCTACAATAAATTTACCTTGATTTATGTTGTACAAAACAGTAAATTTCATGGTAAATGGAAAATTTACAATAAAAAAGGGGGGTTGTTAAGTATCTTAACAATGAAATTTTCGTGATTTCCCCATACAATTTTTTTTCAAAAACATTATATATTATTGTTATTTTACTGTTGGTTGGCGAATTTAGTGATTAAAAAAATAACAGTGTACTTTAGAGTGTATGTGTTGGCTTGACAGATCTACTTTATCGACTTTAAAAATAAATCGAAAAAATAAAACATCGCCCCGGGAAGTGAAGGGGGTGGTATGTATGTTACGGGTGATTCCTTTTTTTACTGGTTATGGATTGAGATTCGATCCGGAACTTGTGAGAAATGGAAGCCAACTCCCCTGCACTCGATCTCTCTAGGTCACGTCTCCTTGGTGGTTGAGGGTCGTTGATAAGTTAATGCATTCAACTGGAGAGAATCGCCCATGAAATATGCTTCCACCTGAGAGTTATTTCATGACATTTTCAAGTGGTGGATTTTTCTATTATTATTGTATGATTATTGACTGCACGGAAAAGGTCTGCATTAAGTGGGATTTAGATGATACAGGAGAGTTGAGTTCAACTCAAACCGATCTGGTCGTAGGCGTTCAATTGACTTGGCAACGAATAGAGCCAAACGAACTGTCAAAGCAAGAGCCATATGAGCAGCGCCTATCTTGATTACATTGGCAGTGTTGCTGACCCTCTCATAGTCTGCATGCTTCAATCAGATTTATTTTTATTGTTCGTGAAGTAACCCACAATGAAAACACACCAATATTTAATGTAACAACAATTTTTATTGTAATAGAGTTGTTCATTATTGTTCGTGATCGAATCATGTTAACAATAAAATAAATGAAAAATACAATAAAAATCGTTGTAACAACATTTTATTATGTACATTCATTGTACAGATAGGTAGCAGTTTTGCCGTTTTCGGAAGGGTACAACATTATAACAATCATTTTTATTGTCGACAATAAATATTAATGTCAGAGCATTGTTTCCACTGAAAATTTCACTGTAATTTGTTTTTCGGGTAAACTAGGGCCTAAAAGAATCTGCAGCTTTATTTGCGATTTTTTCTACAATGAGATTGACTGAATGCGAAAACCGCGCGATTTAGAAAGTGACAGTAAACATTAACACACTAAAACCAACAATCAATACGAAACTAACGATTTTAAATTGGCTCACCACTTTAGTAGCCTATTGGTCCCAAGCAAACGATTAACGTACCCTATTCTAGTTTAAATTCTATTACTACACTATGTTTGTTTTGATTCGCTATGAAAGTTTGACAGATAACATCAGGGGTGTGTGAACTCATGCAGAACATGCAGGGGTGAGTGAAATAGCTTGGGACTGCTTGGGACCGTTGTTCTGGTACTGAGTGAGCCAAAAATAATAATGATTTTCTTCGGGACCCAGTGGTCTTAGAGTTACCTCTATGCTAAAACTTATTAGAATAAATAGATAAATAATTCTGACTCACCCAAGATTATCGATAAATAGTGGCTGAAATCGGATGATATCGGCAGGTGCGTGTTATTATTCTTTATTAATCAAATTTATCTAAACACTTCTGAATTATTAGGCAAATTTTATTTAAAACTGTTAAATGAAATCTAGATAGAGCTGGAATTAGGTCGTAATAGCTTTTGTAAACAATGACTTCGCTCGATGATTTCTAGACAGTCAAGGCTCGTCCTTCCTACCGGATCTTACCGACGCATTTTTTTTACAAGGTCAACGATCTGAATGCATCCCAAACATTTTTGACCAACGAGATAAGGATATATGCATAAATCAAGTAGACTGGGGGAGAGCAAAGCAAACAGATGCACTTCCCACGGAATGCTCACGATCACCATCCGTATCCACCGTGGTGGGTTGTGTCTCAAGATTGCACCACTCGCAACGCACGAGAGAATGGTAAGATATGATACACATATAGATATAAGCCCGAAGACATCTAGCTTTATCATCCCGACGCTGTTGACTAACTATCTGATAACGGTGGGGTGGTGGTCCAGCTTTCAGATTATTTCCATGAATCACGGCTAGTCAGATAAATCGTGGCTCGTTAGTAGATCACATCGTTTTGACTGGGATACAGTGTTCTGGTGCTTGATGTCAAACTCTAGTTCGAATCCAGGTGAATTTCTCAAACATGACATCAAATAAAGTGCCGCCGGATGGTGGATATGGGTGGATTGTCGTGATCGGTTGTGCTGTTATAAACGTATGTTTGCCATTAGATTAAGACGTGGCTGATATGATCGTGGCAGTGCTGAGATTTGTCATTGTCATTGAAACACTTCACGCGATATTGACCAAATAATTTTTGGAAGAATTGATTCTCAAAATCGTCAAAAAGTAACAAAAAGCATGCTGTGTCACATTATTGCTATCAACGGCTCCATGGAATTATTTTGCTTAATTAATTTAATTTCGTGCACATGTTCGTCACTGACAATTGACACGGTTTCCCTCGTAGATGACTTTCTGCTCATATGTATGAGCGACCAAAGCTGTTTTGTCAATATCGCCGTGTATGGTCGAGATTATCCAGCACTGGCTCGTGGTTGCTTTATGAAGTTTTCTTTCCTAAGGTGTTCAACCAATCCCTCATATCCGTGTTTGGCTTAATGTTCGGAGATTATTTAACTGCGCTAGGAGCGGATGCGTTTGGAGCGGCACTGGTCATGAATGTGTGCAATATATCCCTCAACTTCTCAGGTAAGAATATTATTCTGTTGTACATAAAGTTCAGAGATAAATTGTTATTCTAAAAACTAGGTCTAATCACTGGACCAATCATAAAAAAATTAAAAACGAGAAAAGCATCTATCCTGGGAAGCTTACTCACTGGAGCTGCTTTAACAGCTTGCGCATATGCAACACAGATGTGGCAAATCTTACTGTCGTATGGCGTAGCGTTCGGATTCGGTTTGGGGCTGATTCAGTCATCCACTTTTGTGGCAGTAAACTCTTATTTTCGGAACAATAAGGGAAAAGCGGTGGGATTAGCCTTGGCTGGTACGGGACTTGGGCAAATACTAATGCCATTGCTGGTTCAATTTTTACTGGATATTTTTAGCTTCCGGGGAACAACGTTGATCATCGGTGGATTAGCATTCAATGGAGTATGATTTGAAGTGCGAATATTTGTGTACATTTGTCTAAAACTGTTAACATTTGCAGCTAGTTGGCGCAGCTCTGTTACAACCTGTCGAATGGCACATGCGGATCGAGACAGACGAAGAAGCTTCGAATGAAAGGATTCCTCTTTTGGACAGTGCTAACAATTCATCGAACACATCGAAAAAGTCCGATAGTGGATGGTCCAAGCTAGCTGCATTGATGGACGTGGCCATACTGAAACGGGTATCGTTTCTCAATTTGATTATTGGGCTGGGCCTGGCATATACGGCGTCAACAAACTTCTCGTTATTCTTTCCCTATTTTCTACAGGTAGGTACTTGCAACATGTTCTCTGCCATTTTTACAGGAAATTCAATATTTGCTTTTCCCCAGAAAACAGCAAACCTCGACATGTTTCAAGCAGCGAACTGCATGTCCATTCTGTCGACGACCGATCTGCTCACTCGTATCACAGTTCCGGCCTTTGTCGATAAGATGAAGTTCTCGCACAGAACTACGTTCCTCATGGCTGGGCTGTGCCTCGTCATTGCGCGGTCGATCATGGCCGAAATGCGAAATCTCATCGCACTGATGATAACCTCCGCTTTCTATGGAATCTTCCGATCGATTACGATTGTGAACCAAAATCTTACAATCGCTGAATATTGCTGCGAAAAAGGCTTGCAATCGATGCTACCCAATGCATTGGGTTTCAACATGATTGCCAAAGGTATTTTAGTTTTAAGCTTAGGACAGCTTCTCGGGTGGTTTGTGGATTATACCGGAAGTTACTCGCTGAATTTGCATGCGCAAAATTTGCTACTGATATCGACATGCATTTTGTGGCTTTGTGAGTTGTATTTCAAGTACAAGGATTAGGAAATTTTAAAAGCAAACCCGTTCTACGCAAGTTCCAAGAAATTGGACTAATTTTTTTGTATATTTCTTCATCCGAAATTTCACTATGAGCCATGTATCAAACATGTGCAAATGGAGCTGCAAATGGGGTGACAGCATGGTTTCTTTTAAACAAATTTAATCGAGAACCCAACCAAAAGATGCTGCACCACGCGATGTGATAGCTGCAGAAAACGAACATTTCGTACTTGGAATAAGGTCTACCCCAATGGGTAAGACAGCTCCTAATCATGAGCAATTTTAGAGTTGCTTTTGGAGGCACCTCGAGTAACTCACGTTTCTCAGGCTGTGGTCCATTTGGTGAATTTTCACTTAAATTTGACACTTCGAAACTAAATTATAATGTTCGAAAATCCCTCTGTTGTTGATCGGCCAATTTTCGAGAAGGTGTGTGTCAAAATTGATTCCTTGTCTGTCAGATATAAGTCTGCTGGAATAGCAGGTTAATTTGGAAATTTTCCATCTGTCAAGTTTAAGTGAAAATTCGCCAAATGGAACACAGCCTCAGTGAGCAAGATCACTGTCATTTGCATTCTCACTTTTCACATCACAGCAACATATGAAAGTGCGAAGCCTAAAAGCTGCTGTCAAGCAAAACAACAACAAACAACCGGCTTGATGTGGTAGAAGAACTCGATCCGCCTGATCAAATACTCCAGATAATTATACGTACCTTGCCGTCCTCCGATACTCGTCGAAGCGATCCCGTCCCCATCGCTCAACAACCTGCCGCTAGATGAAACTGCGATCGTGAGATTCTGCTGCGGCCGTCGAAGGAAGTCTCCGTTGAAATTGAACATAACTTCTTTAAAGAAAATATTTCATCCAGTAGGAAAAAAGTTGTTTTTTTAAATTATTATTCATTGTATTTGGAGCATGTTTCGTTTTTCGGTTTCTCGTCAGCAAAGTCTATAGCGATGATCCTGTACTTGGTTGGATCGGATTTTCTCTTTCGAAAATCTTCAGATCGCCAAGAACCCTTTCCTTCCACTCTTTCTGAACCATCTCCAGTAGCTTGGAGCGAACGCAGAACATTTGTTCTCAGTATTCCTCACCGGTTTTCACTTCGATTTCATCGGGTAGATCGATGATGGGTTTGAAGTCCGGATGAGGATCGTACTCACCGGAAACATTGGCAGCTGTGTCTTCAACGTTGTCCTCCTCCTCTTCGACTTCAGCAGTGTCGACTGTGTTGATGCTCTGGCCAGAGCTGGTAAATATCACGGCCGTCATGTGAAAATGAGAAAACAGGTCCTCTCACTATCACGAGACGAAATTACCTATCATTAGTTTTCTTGTCATTTTCCAATGATCAAGCACTCATGAGAATAATTCTATTGCGGTCTAATAATTCTATTTAATTGCACCTACATTTCTAACTGATTTAGATTAATTCAAGCAAGTAACCGAAGGTAATCGGTAGAGTCAATATATTATTACGATTTTCTTGGTACAAGTAACTTTAAAAGCAATACATGAGCTAGTAATTACGATGATCACAACACTGTCACATTTTGTCATGACGAAAAATTCGATGAGATTTTGAAGAAAATCTCTATCATCGTTTTCTCATCCGATGATAGTGACAGAAGTATTTCTGTAAATATCGCGTGAGATCTTTAATTGAAAATGAAATTTGCCAGCCCTGGCTCTGGCTGAACATTCTGGGGTAGTGGTTGGCAGCGTTTCCTTCGGAGCTGGAATTGGGAATCGGATGTTAATCGGTTTTTATCCAACAGTGATTTCCCACACCGATTTCACGTTCTTCTCGGTGGACATCCACGCCACTGCGCCCCCTTTCGAAGCTTTTCCAGCATCGTTCAAGCCATTTTCTGAACAAAATCTGGAATTCACATCGTTTCAATAGCCAAACAATTCTATTTTGTTTAGAAACAAGACTTACGTCTAATATGTGAAAGGGATAAATGGAGTAAGCCAAGGAGTAACCAGACAAAAACATCGATGAACGTCGACTAAATTTTAAGGTACAGTGAGTTTCTCGCGAGTTACTCGCTGCAAAAAAGCAACTCAGAGTAAAACCAACAATCAATACGAAACTAACGATTTTAAATTGGCTCACCACTTTAGTAGCCTATTGGTCCCAAGCAAACGATTAACGTACCCTATTCTAGTTGAAATTCTATTACTACACTATGTTTGTTTTGATTCGCTATGAAAGTTTGACAGATAACATCAGGGGTGTGTGGATTCATGCAGAACATGCAGGGGTGAGTGAAATAGCTTGGGACTGCTTGGGACCGTTGTTCTGGTACTGAGTGAGCCAAAAATAATAATGATTTTCTTCGGGACCCAGTGGTCTTAAAGTTACCAACAAAAACCATAGAGGTAACTCCATAGAGGTAACTCCATAGAGGTAACTCTAAGACCACTGGGTCCCGAAGAAAATCATTATTATTTTTGGCTCACTCAGTACCAGAACAACGGTCCCAAGCAGTCCCAAGCTATTTCACTCACCCCTGCATGTTCTGCATGAATCCACACACCCCTGATGTTATCTGTCAAACTTTCATAGCGAATCAAAACAAACATAGTGTAGTAATAGAATTTCAACTAGAATAGGGTACGTTAATCGTTTGCTTGGGACCAATAGGCTACTAAAGTGGTGAGCCAATTTAAAATCGTTAGTTTCGTATTGATTGTTGGTAACTCTAAGACCAGAGGTCCCGAAGAAATGTGCTCAACTTTTTGGCTCAGCTCTGGTACTCTCTTCGGTCCCAAGCTAATCGATTCACCCCTCGAAACATAGGAAAATCCACTAACCCCTTATTTTATCTGTCAAACTTTCATAGCGAATCAAAACAAACATTGTGTAGTACTAGAATGTCGACTAGAATGGGGTACGTTAATCGATTTGCTTGGGACCAATAGGCTAGTCAAGTAGTGAGACAATTTAAAATCGTTAGTTTCGTATTGATTGTTGACTGTAGTCTAACGTGAGGGGGGTGACTCTATCTTCGATGCAGAATAGATTGTGTTTTGCTGTGGCTAGCTGCGCGCGGACGCTGAGTAGATAGAAAGAAGATTGATGACGATTTTGAAGATTTCCTGCAAAAAAATGATGCACGATGCAAGATGCGAGAAATTAAAGCAGATATTTCGAATATTGATTCGCTAGTGTGAGATTTTTTGAGCATCTAGAATTGAGATTTAGATGTTTCGCCCCCCTCGGTCTAATATGTGATGCATTTTCTCAAAGGGAGTAAACGAAAGAAAACAAGTCGATGGACGCCCAACAAACAATTTGAGCTGATTAAAAGCTGAATAAGCCAATTTTTAGCAGAAGAAGCAAATTTTGGGCTCTATTAGCTCACATTCAGCATTCAATGCTTGTTGGGCGTCGATCAAAGGGTTGGTCACTCCGCATAGTGTGCCAGAAATACAGACGGGCACACCTGGGCACTTTCATTGGCACCCATGGTTAGAAATTTTCATGATATTTAAAGTTACTGGCAACACTGTACTATATCTGCACCTGCTCTGTGAATGTGTCAAAATGATAATCATTGTTGTTGACACAATGCGATTTTTGATTTCATAACTTCAACCGTGAATTTCCTCACACCGGATATGTTGTCAAAACATTAGAATGAGCGAGGTCATCAAGGCGATGATCTTTGCCAAGTACAACAGTAATCTGAGGGTCTTACTGGAATTCTTCCGGATGGTGCTGGAGTCGCTACCGGAGGACTTCGAGGTCGGAGAACCTCCCCTCAAGACGATCAAACTGTTCGAGGATCTGATGAGGAAGGCTTTGGTGTTTCAGAACAGTTTGATCGAATTTGGGAAGGGGGTGGCATCGTTCCGGAAGCTGATTGAAAAGATGATAATGAAGGGACTAGTACTGCTAGTACTGGTCATAATGCCGATACAGAATGTGATTAGTGAGTTGGTTAGTGGGCACCCCAGCTTTTACAGGTGTTCTCTGGCACTGATTTTTGCCAGAGACATCATACTTCTCTCCATTTGTCCTATCGTTGAACTACCGTGTGAAAATATTAAACCCCACCTTCGCCAGGGAAGTCTGATTCCGGTTGAAATTCCCACTAGAACGCTGACGACGCATCTTTGATTGAGTCGATGGCTTTCGGGAGAAACTCCTCCCCGAAGCGTTCATCAGAATCTGAAGAGCATCTGGACCAGTTTCCTCTGATGATGCACGCTCGCTTCGTCCATTTAACACCGTCACCTGTGGTTCATCCGAGTCCTCATCATACTCCAATCCAGTAGAAGTTGTCGGAAATTGGAAGTGCCTCCCGCGGAGAACGTTATCGCTCCAAGCGTCGATTCGGTGGCTGAGACCGTTGGTTATTAGGTTCAGTGTAGTCCTTTTCTGATAGAATTTGGGAGCAACGAACCGAGAGTCCCGACAGTTAGGATCTGGGATTGGCATTGACGAGAGCTCTGTTACTCTTTACTCCTATGGAGAAATCTCATATGTAACTGTCAGTCTATGTGTGAAACATGGCGGACTTTTTCTTATTCTCTCAACGCAAAACCCCATAAGGAACTGTCAAAATGTGTGTGAAGAAACGTCACTTCGGGACTGGTGTCAAGGCGAATAGGATTCCACTGCTTGTTGTTTTGTTTTTTTCAAAACATAATATGTGAACTGTCAAATTAACCGGGTTGCCAAACAAAAAAATCAGTCTGATGACACCCTCGGTCGTAAGATGACGGGTAGACGATGACAATGGCGCAGTCGATAGATAGAGTTGATGTGGTAGATAGAGTTGATGATTAGTTGAATGCCCATGGCGAAATCCAAACTGCTCATCTGCAAAAATTGAGATCGTATTGATGTGAAGCATCATTCTATTTAAAATTATCTTTTCAAAAAGTTTACTTATTGAAGAAAGCAAACTTATTGGAAGCTTCAGCTGAATTTTTATCCGGCTTCAAAATTGGAACAACTTTTACATTTTTCCATTTATCAGGAAAGTATGCCAAATGGAAACATCTGTTAAATTAATTTACCAAGAAAGACAAGATACTCTCTGGGAGTTTTTTGATGAGGATATAGAAAATTCCATAATTACCTGGAGCTTTCACATTATGAAACTTTTTAGTTATAGACCTTACTGTCGTGACCGGACCGAGGTTTCCAGGATCTGTCACGGCTACACGAATCTCGGCTGATCTGCTTCCTTCCACTGCTGCCGGTATTTCTGCTGCTGCTGCTGTTTCTGATGCAGCTGCTGTACATCCGTTGCTTTCAACAATCGTCACAAGAATGCTTCAACGAGCTCAGCTAGCCCGTATTTGTACCCTACTTAATTTCCCCTTCTTTACACAGTGTTACCATAGAGGTAACTCTAAGACCACTGGGTCTGGGAAAATCATTATTATTTTTGGCTCACTCAGTACCAGAACAACGGTCCCAAGCAGTCCCAAGCTATTTCACTCACCCCTGCATGTTCTGCATGAATCCACACACCCCTGATGTTATCTGTCAAACTTTCATAGCGAATCAAAACAAACATAGTGTAGTAATAGAATTTCAACTAGAATAGGGTACGTTAATCGTTTGCTTGGGACCAATAGGCTACTAAAGTGGTGAGCCAATTTAAAATCGTTAGTTTCGTATTGATTGTTGGTGTTACTAGCTGTTTCGGGATTTCCCCTCATGAAGTAATGGGATTTTGTTCTTATGCTCTCTTTTCTACTATCACCTCTGCCATGTTCCATGCTAACTAGATTCTGCTCATATTGAATGTTTAATTACTTAATTTAATTCTCAAATTGTTGTGCCTTCAAATAAAGTTATCATTTATCATTATTATTCCACATCAACTCTATCTACCACACTACCAGTTACCTCTATGACACTACTATGTTACCTGACTTATAACGAATATATGTTGTATACGAGTACCCCGAATACAGCGTATAGTTTGCCATATTGAACATTGCTAATGCTATGTAAAATTAGACGAGACATACTGCACGGTGTAGTGTGTCTATAGACCTTTAAAAAACCTAGAAGAAAAAGATAAAGTAAATAAAGCGATATTCCATTGCCATTCCACTGAACGAACAAGTTGTTCTTTCTACGGCTCTCAGTATTCATCAAGAAACACGTTTAAGCAATGTGGAGCAAATTTTTCAAAGTTTGCATCAGTCTATTGTGGAGCCTAATCTATTACCTCATTTTAGTCGAAACGCAGCTACAGAAAATTCGAGCAGTTGCCATGCATGACGCAACCCTGCTGCTGACGTCATTGTTGACTCGGCGGAGCTGTCACGCCATTTTCGCCTTGGCCGAATAATGATCTGTGCGCCTATACATGTGATCAGAGCTGCCAGGTGGTTTTATAAAAAATCTGTATCCACTCTATTAAAAAATCTGTATTTTCTGTATTGACGATTTTTTTCTTAATTAATCATGTTTTATTGTTTTACAAATACAGTGCATACAAAATAACCATAAAAAGTGCTTAAACCACCTATTCGGGCTATCGTACTAACCATACGGGATATAATTGCGCCATTTGTGATATCGTCCGTACTTATTTATAAGAGTGATATGAAGCCGTTTGAAAATGTATGGAAATTTTAGTTTCTATTCATTATCTTCCTGATAAGCAGTTTTAAATGCAAAAAAGTGCACGAGTTCATTACTATTTGATATTTTTAATATAGATGAATACAATTAATTACATCATTTGTGTGGTAGATATACCGAAAAGTTGAGAGATGTCGCCCCGCCAGTGCTGGTAAAATCATTTTTGCAGTATGGAGAATATCAGAAAATCCGCAATTTCTTACGAAATACATT
This sequence comes from Ochlerotatus camptorhynchus, assembly GCF_037179485.1. NCBI lineage: Eukaryota > Metazoa > Arthropoda > Insecta > Diptera > Culicidae > Ochlerotatus > Ochlerotatus camptorhynchus. The sequence goes on from NW_027041058.1 coordinate 1,174,281, forward strand.
TTCAATGCAAGTAAAATGTTTACGAGTACTTGTATTTGTACCATTTTAATGTGCTCGGGCACTTTTCTTGTATTTAACATACATGCTTATATTGGAAATATTCAATTAATACTGTAAATCCCCATACAATCAAAAAAGTTATTTTGTTTTTATAAATTTTGAATTTTTTTTTTCTCAAGCATTTTATAAAAATCTGTATAAATCTGTATTGTAATTTAAAAATCTGTGATAAATCTGTATTCTGTATCGGGTCTGTATTAAGATTAAAAAATCTGTATAATACAGATAAATCTGTATAAATGGCAGCGCTGCATGTGATCCAACGTCAGTGTGTTGTGTTGGTGCGCCTCCTTCACGGGCTTCCCGGCTCTCTGCGATAGCGCTCGTGTACAAGTGGAGGAAAACAAACAGTGATTACAGGAGATCACAACGTGTTTTGCTTTCATCCAAGAGCCTCGATAGTGTGAGTGAAAGATTTGCAAAAGAAGTGTACTCCCTCCCAACACAAGCGGAGCTGCACCACTTTAGTAGTTCCTCGCGTACGCATACACTCTGTCTAGTAGTATCCTCAGCCCATGTCCAGTCGTCGTCAAGTCCATCGAGAAACGAGTGTTCGGTCGCTTTTATGCATTTCAATGGAACTCCGCTACCCATTATAATGTCGGGGTTGCTGCTGTAATTATTTTCGAAAGTTTAGAGCGCATAGTTAGGTAGTGCGTCCTGCTGCCCCCGTCCCGTGTACGCGTTTATTGTTGTGCAAATTTTCGTGTGATTCGGAATTCGAATGGAAAAAGGCCGTCGTCGTCGATGAGCGTCGCCGTCCGTCACCGCCGTCGTCGTCGTCGTGTTTCTTTTTTCCCTTGTTTTGGGTGTGCAAAATTACGTGTCCGACTCCGCTCGTTGCTGCCGTATCCGTCGCCGTAAAGAGCTGTAAAGTGGTCAGGGGCGTGCGGTGTTTGTGAATTACTGTGGATGGTGTGTGGAAAAGCGCTCTGAAAAGCAGCCAGTGAAAATGGAGAATACGAAAAACAACTCCAGCAGCACCAGTGGCAAAAGTGAGAAAATTACCAGCGGCCAACCGCAGGGGAAGGGTTCCAAGCTGAAGCGAGCCTTCTCGATGTCGCGCAATCCATTTCATTCGGTGTCGCGACAGACTGGCAAGAAGGCAGTGGAAAAATCCGGAACTGGAACACCAGCAGCAGCGACGATGACGAATGCAAGCGTCGTGACCTCGGAACAAAATTCCATCAACAGTGGAGGTGGAGGCGGTAGAGAAGGAAGAGGTGGCGGAAATGGCACTGATCCGAAGGTGCAAGGCTACTCCGAGGCCAAGAGCGGTTCAGAGAAGAAAATCTTTCGGCGCTTATCGGTGAAAAAATTCATCAATCGCATTGCACAACAAATGACATATGTCAATCTGGCTGTAAGTGGTTCCACGCTCAATTTTTTTTCGATTGTTTTTGTGCAGTTATGGGTTAAAGGGTGGAGGGAGGGAAGGTTGTGGAAATCGAGAAAAGCCCGAGCAAAACGAAATGGAAATGTACGAAGCTCTGGTTGGTTTGATCTGCAATTGGCGACGAAGATGCAGCACTGGATAAGACGAATTTTGGTAGCGGAATGTCATAATTAAAGGTCCTAGACACGCCTCTCGTCGCACAGCTTCTTTAGAATGGGTTATCATAATCATAGTGCGATATACACAGGGAGTGCTCTCAGTCTCAACTTGAGGGGGCGACTCTCAAGTAGCATATTGCAAAAGAACTCTATCAAGCGTGTGTGACGGCCTATCATCTCTACGGTGAGCGAACCGATTCGCGTCCACAGTCGTACCGTATATTGTTTAACTATCCAAAACCTGCTCCATCACCCTTCTGCGAAACGAATGTGTTGTAGTTTCATTTCGCTGAAAGATGGGTAAATATTGCAACGTCAGAACGCGCCCGACAAGGCGACAATGGATGGGAGGAGCGGATGATTACGCCGCGCGTTTTGCTGAAATATAATTGACCTTCTTCGCTGATTGCTCCCAATCAGCCACAATTGGTCGCGGACGAGGGGTCGGACGATCCCTTCCTGTCGGTTTGGTGACATTCCGCCGCCGAACACGAACTTGTGAAGCACTGGACATGGAAGGTAGCTACACAACCAGATGGGTTGGCTCGTAAATCACACCTTGGGGAGATATATTTACAGCAGCGCGCCCCGCAAAATGGTATCGTGTGCGGGATGGAATCATTTGGGCGGGTAAATTCGGTGAAGGTTACATGCTAGATAGATAAAAAAAAAAATAGTTGAAACACCGGATTGCGATGCATGGCACAAATGGGATAAGAGGAGATTTTCAAAATTTTGATCGACATTAAATCTCGAAAAGCCTCCATCAGACGGAAGATGGAAGTCAATCGAAAGCTTGAAAGGAGGATTTCCTGAAGTTCTGCGAATATTTTCTCAGAATGAATCACAGTTAGGAATTATTAGATTCGACTGAATGATTGCAGAATTCTGGGTTGGATGCGTCTGAACCCTAAACGGGATCCGTTTGAATCTACACAAGATTTGTCTAAACCTTAGGCGGGATTCGTCTAAATTCCGAACTTTCATTAACTTCTCTGCGTGTGTTTTCAACCAGCAACTCACTTTTGAGTTGGCGAAAATTCTATGCGATCCTGGACGGGATTCATGTGGATGACAGATGCGATTCTTTTGAATCCCAGGTGCAAGACAATTCGTATGAAACCCAAACGAGATTCGCCTGAACTCCCAAGTTCCAATTTCCGCGAGAATTAAAAAAAAATCAGATTGATTCGTTAGTCTAAGATTGAGATTTTGATGTGACCCCCTGCGGAGTAAATTGAATGAAATTTTTGGAGAAAATCGAAAAAAAAAATCCGAAGAAATTTGAAAGGAACTTTTACGGGAAGTTAGATAAAACATTCTAAAGTCTGACTAAAATTAAGTTGATACGCACAAAAAAGACCTGTAATTCGTGATTCAATAAGTTTAAAAAGTCCATTAATGGTTGCTTTAAAGTACTTTCATTAAAACTTCAAAGTTACAGCATTAGATGGTTACATTTCTCCAGTTCGAACGAAATCTCGAATGTTCCACTTGATGGAGCCCATCAGCGCCCGCACAGTGGAATCGGACACGGAATCAGCGCGATTTCTACCATTTTGCCGCATTTGCTGGATGTTCTTGACTGCCCTGCCGCTTCATCGAAGTCGCTTTGCTTTGAAATTACCCAGTATTTTTCGATTGGTCGAAATTCCGGGCAATTATGAGGATTCATTAGCTTGGGGACAAAATCGATCTTGTTGGCAGAATACCACACCAGAACCACCTTGGAGTAGTGGCAGCTGGCCAAATCGGGCCAAAATATGATTTTGCCCCTATGCTTGCGGATGAACGGCAATACACGCTTTTTCAGGCATTCTTCGATGTAAACTTGGGATGTCATCGTCGAGGATGCGACGAATGGTTCCGGCCGCAACTGCAAATCGCTTGCCAAATAAAAACTTTTGACCGGAAAGCTGCTTAAAATCGAGTTTGACGTATGTTTCGTCATCGATTAAAGTGCAGCCCTTGTGTTTCATCAAAACACGGTCGTACAAGATCCTTGCATGCTTTTTGGCCACCGCATTCTGCTTCATGTGCCGGTTCGGATGTTTACTGGCTTCGCAAGACTTGTATCCTTCCCTGGCAAGGATGTTCCGCGCCGTTTGAAAGTTGGCATTGTACCTTCCTGCCACATATCGGATCGAAGAACCGGGGTTGGCTTTAACGCACCTCAACGCCTTGCTGCGCAGCTGACGATCCCTGGCTTCAGTTTTTTTCGTAGGTCCGCTGATTCCTTTCCACACTCACGGTTTCCTTGTAGGTTTTGAGCCCTCGACAAACTGTTGTTTTCGGCATCTTCAGCACTTTAGCCAGCTTGGAACGGGGCCACTCCGGATTTTGCCATTTGACGTTATTTCTGAACGCGATCGACTACTTTGATCAAACCTGCACCAGTTGTTTGCTATAGAAGTGTAAACAAACCACGCACGAGGGGCGGACCCTTAAGAGGAAGGAAAATCTCTTCTGGAGGAAATTGGATGAACTTTCCAGGGAAAGCTTGCACACTTCCAGGCAGCGAATTAGTTGATGGGTTGGCGAAAACGGCCCCCGCCAAGAGCGATACGAAATAGGGGCGCCTAGCAACCTTTCATTGACATTCAATCGGTGGGATTGAGAACTTCAAGGGAATTATGGAAAGTATCCGTAGTATTCCAATTCTGAATATAATTCAATAGATTTTACGAGGAGAACTACAAGTGAATTCTTTAGAAAATTTCATTACATGGGAATTGTTAGGAGGATTCCATTGAGATTGTATCGAGAATCCCATGAACATTCCGAAGGGGATTCTGAGTAATATTTCAATGGAATTCCGAGGATAATTCCAAAGGATTTCCGACCACAATTCCTCGAAAAATCTGACAAGAGCTCTAAAGAACTCCGTTAAGACATAAATTCCAAGAAAATTGCGATAGTAATTCAAGGGATGGTAGCGAGTCACTTTTTAGTGACCAGTCACTAAAGTCTTCTTTTTAAAGGCTATGTCACTAGAGTCCCTTTTTCTTGTAATCAGTCACTACTTTCAACTTTTTTTTAGCGTGAATTTATTTCAAGATTGATAACCTCGATATAACGTAACTGTCACTTTTGACTTCCACCGTCGATATCTCACAAATAACAATTCAATTGATGAAGGATTGTCTCATATCTCTGATGGTGTTATTTCTTTGTTGATTCAATGATTGTTAGCTAGCAATCAACGATGGAAGTCAAAGGTGACAGTTACGTTATATCGAGGTATACCCACTGACGAACCGACATGCCACAGGAGCATTTCGTTTGTCCACAATTCGAATTGTCAAACGAGCGATTCGAACTTTCAAACGGGCAATCAGATCTGTCAAACGAGGTGAGACGCAAACCATGGCAATATAAATTATACAGTGGTTCGTGTCCTTGCTCATGGTATGACGTGACGTGTTTAACGTATTTTAAATATGGCGTCTTGAGCACGAATTTGAAAGTAGCTTGTATGAGCTGTCACGTAAGTTCGTCGGTGGTATACCTGTAGCACTGACGAACCGACATGCCACTAGAGCATTTCGTTTGTCCGCAATTCGATTTGTCAAATGAGCGATTTGATTTGTCCAACAGGCAATCATATCTGTCAAACGAGGTTAGACACAAATCAAGTCAATATAAATTTTACGTGTGTTCGTGTCCTTGCTCATGATATGTCGCGATCGGATAAGTAGATGGCGGTAGTGTTTAACGTATTTTAAATATGGTGTCTTGGGCAAGATTTTGAAAGTAGCTTCTATGAGCTGTCACGTCGGTTCGTCGGTGCCTGTAGTCCAATCGATGCCTTATTTTCGAACGATTCGAAGGTGTTGTGTTTTCTATAGATGGTTTTTGACGTTTAATCGTCTTTCTTTAAGAACCTCAAAGCAGTTCTATTTGCTTCCGAAAAACTTTTTAGAAGTTCCTAGAATTTCAGAGAACTTCACCGGTGTCATGATAAGTTCAGAAACATAGAGAATTTAAGGAAAATTGTTGAAACTTTTAAGAAGTGCTAAATAGGGGAAATGGATTTAATGTCGGACTAAATGTTCCTAATTTGGGCCCATACATAAATTCAGCATGCGACTAAATTGTCAATAGCGACCAAAAATATCCATTAGTTCCGTCCCAATGACGCGTTCATCTAGATAAAATTGATAGATAGCAGATTTTTAGCGAAGGGCCCAATCTTAGATCCATTGGCCAACATTAGAGCCATTGCCCAGAAAAGCTAGATCTGGAAATCTTTGTGAAATTTCATAAGCGATCCCCACACGTATCAATATATTGACGTGCAGAGGAATTATTTACAATTAAATATTGATGATTTGAAGACAGCAATATTGTCAATACCGATGTATTGACGTCAATATAGAATGTATTACTAGATGTATTGACAATACGATTATTGTCAATAAAAGCAATCGTGTAGGGTCCACTATAGATCTTAAGGTAACTTTAGTCCAGGCTTTTGGAGCAGTTTAAAGATCTTTAAGCAAGAGTTTAGAAAAAAATCAGGATAGTTCCATGATGTGCTGAAAAAAAGGTTAAGATGTTCCCAGAATTTCAGGGACAGAGACCTTCAGAGAATTTATGGTAGCTTTAGAAATATTTCAGGAACTTCACGGAAGTCCAGTGATTTTCAGGAAAGTTTAAAGCTGTTCAACGCAAAACCGCGATCTTCAATAGAATTGAGAGCTTCAGGGAATCAAATTGCAGTAATTTCAAGAAAATTGCAGATACATTAAAGAACGTAAATAAAAAATATAAGAACATCCGGAAAATGTAAGAGTATTTTAAAGTTGTAATATCATGGAAATTTCAAGAAATTTACCTAAGTTGATTAGAGAACATCATCAAAGTTCAATTAATTTAAAAAAAAAGCTTTTAACAAGCACCGATATCTTCAATAAATTCGTGTCGCCGGAGGCCAAAGAAAATGCACCCACTGATGTTTAAGAGCTTTTATTACGCTTCAAAGCTGAAATTGTAACAATGTTTATTTAACAATATTGCAAAATATAATTGAAATGCAAATCTTACAAAACAGTGGGCCTTATCCACTTTGCAGGCCTCCAGAGAATGAGGTTATGTAGTTGGGAATTCTGTGTCTCACTAAAGTTATTAATATGTAATAATTACTTGTCAAAAAAGCTAATGATTGTTACTTACATATGATGCGAATGATTGAGATGTACAAAGTTAAAATAATCAAACTATTACAAATTTTTAATAATAAAATAATACGAGGACTCAATCGACGCGTTTCTTTCTTCGCTTTTGACAGCCCTACACTTGCTAGCGGCTAGTGCATGCTCATTCCCGCAGGGCTTCTACACTCGGCAGGGTTGCCGATTCAGCTGCTACGGAGACAATTCCAAAGAACTTATAATAAATTTAGATGTTTTAAGATAGTTTCATGATAATCAGTTAAGTTACGACTACTTCGAGGACGATCAGATAACTTTAGGGCAGTCCCATTAACTTACGAAAATTCGCATCGACTTACAAGAAATTCCGTGAAATTATGGGATATTCTGAGTATTCTATACATTTCAGAAGCGTTTTATGAATATATATATATATATATCAAAAAAATTGCCGGAACATTAAACAAATTTAGATACTTTCAGGTAAGTATAGAAAACTTCAGGGGTGTCCAGATAGGTTCAGGGAAAATTAGCGATTCAGGCAAAGTTCCGTGACGTTTATAAAGTTTAAAAAGCTGAAGGAAAATTACGGATTTTTCACTGCAATTCAACTAATTTCAATAAAATTGCGGGTATAATATGTTGTGAACACTGCCGGAATCTAGCCGACAAGGCAACGAAAGAGTGGATTATTCACGGCCCAGCTGCGTGCGCACGTCCACTACGCGCACGATGTTGTCGCTTCCAGGATAAATGGCCACAACTCTGGCCATTGGTTCGAAGGGAAGTTGTCCTTTTTCACTAAGACCATGGTCCCGATATGAAACTCGGTTGGAGACTTCCTCCACTTGGCTGGTCGTCGGTGGAGAAGCCCGATGTATTCCCTGGACCAACGCTTCCATAGATTTTGAACGGAGCGTTGTGTGGCCTGGAAATGGTTGAGGCGATTAGTTGGAACCTGGGACAGCTCTGGCTCCGGCAAATGAAAGGTGGACTCTCCTAGTAGAAAATGACCGGGGTTCGTAATGCACTCGGCTTGTGCAATCGCTGTGCGCATGTTGTCGTTGTGATGTGTAGTTGCTCCGATGATCTTCGAGAAGCGCCGCTTGAAGGCCTTCGCTGCAGCCTCCCATAGCCATAATGCGGCGCACGCAATGAACCGAAACTCGATGCCCTTTTCCAAACATTCAGTAGTCCAGGCAGTGCCGTTGAGCTGATCGACCAAAGCTTGTCGCATCTCCCTAACTTCTCGATTCGCACCGACGAACGTTGTACCAACCGGTGGAAACTAACGATTTTAAATTGGCTCACTACTTGACTAGCCTATTGGTCCCAAGCAAATCGATTAACGTACCCCATTCTAGTCGAAATTCTAGTACTACGCAATGTTTGTTTTGATTCGCTATGAAAGTTTGACAGATAAAATGAGGGGTTAGAGGATTTTCCTATGTTTCGAGGGGTGCATCGATTAGCTTGGGACCGAAGATAGTACCAGAGCTGAACCAAAAATTTTAGCAGTTTCTTCGGGACCTTCTGGTATTGGAGCTACCTCTATGGTTGTACTGTTGTCGCAGTGTATTATACGAACGCACCCGACACGACTCGCGAAGCGCCTCAACGAATTGACGCACGACTCCGTCGACAACCCGGCGATGATGTCGAGGACTACGGCTTTTACGGCGAAACAGACGTAGACTGCTACCCAGACCTTAACCGACGCGCCTCTGCCTGCCAATGGTCGAACGAAAAACGGCCCACAGTAAACCAGCCCCGTATGTTCGAATACCTTCACTGTAGTGACACGGCTTGATGGTAGTGGAGCCATGAACTGATTGCTTGCTGGTGGGCGACAACGAACACAAATCATGCAGTGGTGGACTGTCCTTCGAGCTAGATCTCTGACGCGTATCGGCCAGAAGCGCTGACGGAGTGTTGCCAGAAGCTGTGTGGGTCCTGCATGCAAATTTTGCTGGTGAACGGAGTTGGCGATCAATCTTGAAAGGTGGTGGTCTGCCGGTTATATAACCGGGAAGCGACTGTCGGAGGATCCAGGTGATTGCGCTAGCCGTCCATTCAATCGTACAAAACCGGTGATCTTTTAGGGGTGATTTGAAGTCAACTCTACGCAGAGCCAAGTTGTTGCTTGAGTAACATGGATGAGCGATTTCAAAGCACCGTCGTATTCGACCGGAGTGATCGATCCAACATTACGAGAAACCCTCGGCAATCGGCAGTTTTTCGTGAAACGTAGACAGTATGACAGTTGCGAGTAATCGCGGATTACTGAATCGTCGAAAGTGATGCTTACGAGTGCAACCGTTTGCCGCTGCGCAGTTGTCTGCTGCTGAATGTCGGTAGCGGAATCAACGGATCTGGCCACGGTTCCGCTCCATTGACCAAGTAGGATGGCCCATGCCACCATAGTACATCGTTCTTGATGTCATCTGGTTGTACCCCACGAGCTATACGATCTGTGGGATTTTCTAAAGTTGGAACGTGCCGCCACTAGGATCCGTGGGTGAGTTTCTGGATCTCCGCCTACTCGGTTGGATACGAATATCTTCCAGGACGACGGTGGAGAACTTATCCAGTGTAAAACAATCGACGAATCTGACCAGCACGTGACCGTATAGTCGAACTTGGTTGTTCTACGGATTATATCAGCCAACTAACTTCCCAGTACGGCTGCACAGAGTTCCAACCGTGGGATGGAATAACCGCATACTGGAGCGACACGTGATTTTTTAATTCGATAAAACTGTGCAACTTGTAGTTCTTTGGACTCTCTGCGAACACCCATCGAGGGACTCGAAGATCACGAACGATGCTGATTTCCGCTCTGAAGGATAGCCACCAAGCTTGCAGTACTTCCGGCAACTCTTCATCCCAATTTAGATTCTCCTGCCACAATCACTGCACGAACATCTTCGCACTGGCTACCACTGGACCGACAAGACCCAAAGGGTCACATAACTTTGACATCTCCGATAATACTATGCGTTTCGTAACGTGTGGCAGTTTTGGGATAAATTCAGGGCAGCCTAGAACACTTTAATGAAATTCAGAAATCTTTTAGGCAGTTTTAAAAACATCAGAATAAGTCTAGACTATTGAAGAAGCTATCAATTAGTGTCGATAATTTATGAGCAATTCCATGAACTGCAGAAAAATCTTGAGAACTTTAGTGAAAATCATCAACTAGGGGAAATGGCTCTAATGTTGGCCTATGGATCTAAGATTGGGCCCATCGCCAAAAATCTGCTATTTATCAATTTTATGTAGATGAACGCGTCATTGGGACGGGGATGTTCATTAACTACGTAGACATATTTTTGGGATTCTTCCCCTCTTCCTGCGTGGACAATTGTCCATACATTTTTTTAATTTGTATGGGCGGTGAATAATTGCCAACCCCCCCTAAACTGTCTACGTAATTTATGAACAGCCCCTAATGGATATTTTTGGTCGCTATTGAAAATTTAGTCGATTGCTGAATTTATGTATGGGTCCAAATTAGGGGCATTTAGCCCGACATTACATCCATTTCCCCTATATTAATTATTTCGTTTTGATTCCAAGAAAATAGCGGAGGCCTAAAGAAGTTTTTGAAATTTAGGAAAAACTTCGAACAGAAGTGCAGAGATCTTCAAAAACATTTCGAGAACTTAAGCAAAGATCTGAGAACTGCAGGAACTTTCACGAACATTTGCAAATTGCAGGAGCATTTCAAAGAAGTTTAGTAAGCTTCAAACATTGGGTGAATTTCAGGTGGAGTTCAGTTCCATTTGGTTCAGAAAATTTGCGGGAAATGTTATGAAGTTCCCAGATTTTCAAAGAACTTCAGAGATGTTGAGAAAAGTTCAGAAGATCATGGAAGTTTATACATTTTTGGATCAGTTCAATTAAATTCAGGGCAGTACAACAAGCTTCATGAGACCTGCAAAAACTTTAGGGAAGATTCGAACAGAGAACCTATAACAGCTCCGTTAACATTAGAGAAATTATTAAAATTTAAAGAAGATTCGAAAACTTCTGCGAAAAGATCCATGGTCGTTAGGAAAATTGAGGAACAGTGGCGTCGCCTCAACCTCAATCTACCTGTGCACCAACTCTCAAAACATAAACAATTATCAAAATATTGCTTGCAATGGATAGATATCGAGTTAACTAGAAGATTAAGTGTATTTTTCAACCGATTCGTGTATGAATATGGCATTAAATCTGTTTTTGAAAGTTGGTGCACAGGTAAAAAGTGAGGTTACGTGACGCCACTAGATGAGAAGTATTGTGAGCATCACGCTAGCTAGCACGCTAGTTTCTCAAAATTCAAAAGTACTTCAAGGTAGATTCATTAATTTCAGGAAATTTTTGGGAACTTTCAAGTAGATCTGAAGATCTCAGAACAGTCCATTCCATATTCAACGGAGATTTCTCAGGAAAATTCACTTGGAATTTTCTCCTCAGCATTCGCTTTGTTTCGCGCCCGAAATAAGAATTATTTTAGAAATTCACTTGGAACGCTTCTCTGAATTCTCCAAATAATATCACCGGAATGAACTTAAAATACTTTTCGCAATTCCATTTAAATATTCCTCAAAATTTCGGTAAATCTTCTTCTTCTTATTCTTCTTCTTCCTCGCATTTCAAGCTTATTGCGTGCTCTTAGTGTTCTAGATACACTTCCACAGTTATTAATTGAGAACTTTCGATGCCTGTACCATTTTTGCATTAGTATAATCGTGTGGCAAATCCAATCATACTTCTATGCCCAGGGAAGTCGAGACAATTTCCAACCCGAAAAATTCCTAGACCGGACCGGGAATCGAACCCAGCCACCTCCAGCATGGTCTTGCTTTGTAGCTGCTCCTTTACCGACTGAGCTAAGGGATGTCCCATCGGTAAATCTATCCTCCGAAGTCCGAATTAAATTTTCTTTGAATTTTCCTAGGAATAACGTTGACAATTTCTTCAGTAAGAAACCCTTTGGAAAGATTCTCTGAATTTTCAATGAATTCATTTTAGATTTCCTTTTGAATCTCACTTATTCCCTTGGAATTTTACTCACATTGAAAGTCTCATAAGATTTCATTTGCATTCCTCCATACAAATTCCTTAGATTTCCTGGCATTCATTTCCGATTTCCTTTGAAGATCTCCTTTATTTATTTGTTACTGAAGATCAATCCACTTTGGTTCTATTACGTTTAATGTGTGACAGAAAATAACAAGGAAAATTGTATGTAGGGGAAAAGTTGGCTTCGGCAATAGCTTAACCTATTACCGTCAGGGGGGTAAACAAAGTCCTAGAGCACTCAAATTTGGCCAATAGTTTCTCTGAAACACAATGTATCCACATGCCAAAATTGAGCTCTCAAGGACGTTATTTACCCCCTGACAATAATAGGTTAAGGTATTGCCGAAGCCAACTTTTCCCCTATGTATTTTAAAATGCATTCGTTTTGCAGCAATCGTCCTGGTCGTTGACGGCCGGGTGTTTGCTCACCTGTCTGCAGAAGTTCGTGTCCAGGCTGTCGAGAGTCCTGTCCAGAATGTTCGTTTGTCGGGGGAAAGAGCGTCAGTTTTGCTCCAATCAAGTTTCCCACAGTGCGACCAGTGTAGGGTTACCATATGGTATCCTAAAGGAGGACATGTCCTCCTTTTTCAATATTTTTTCTGCATCCTCCTTTTGCCCAAAAATGTCCTCCTTTTTTAATCCTTTCATTTTTCCAGTAACATATTCATAAAATTGTTTTCAAAGAGCGTTGTTTGCAGAGATTATTTGTTTAATTATGTCACAACCTCATCTTATCTAGCAAATGTCATTCGATGGTGGAACTAGGGGTTACTACAGCTGTCAACCCCCCTACATTAAGGCTGCGATCCATTTGATGAATTTTAACTTAAATTTGACAGATGGAAAAATTTCAAATAAACCTGATATTCAACCAGGATATTTCAGACAAACCAGGAATCAATTTTGACAAACAATTTCTCGAAAATCGAACGATCGAACATTATAATTTATTTTCGAAGTGTCAGTGAAAATTCATCGAATGATTTAATTTGATAATGTACATGATAAAAGTTGGGATGGGTTTAAGACTGTAAAACTGTAGTTTTCATCCAAATCAGCTAGACTAAATCATTTCCAAGTATCAACAATTAATTATGAAGGCTAGTTTGATGCATTTTTCAGAAGTATAACAAGAAGATTAACTGAATTGGTAACGACTACAAGTTAAGACAATCTCAATATTGAACCTTTGCAAATCTTGATTTTTGTGATAGCGCACATATTATTAAAACGTTTGATAAAAACTCATTGCCCTCCTTTAATGTTAAGAAAAGGAATCATTGTCCTCCCTAATCTCGAAACCTCAAATGAAATGTCCTCCTTTTCAAGTTTTTTGTATGGCAACCCTAGACCAGTGATACGAACACAGAGGATACTTTCAACAAATAGATCTACCTTTCTACTTCACTCCTACGGTACTTCTGTTTTTCACTAAAAACAACTTCTTTTGCTTTAAAATTACACTATTTTATTTCTACTCGTAAAGCACAAATTTCTAAACTTCTTTTCATTTGAAGACAAATCAACTAATTTTTTCACTCTCTGAACAAATTTTCACTCCCGCTTGCTACGATCTTTATTTTGTTGTTGTGGTTACTTACGCTCAGGGGTGGCCTGACGGTTGACGGCGCGACGACTGCGATACCCGAGTAGAAAAGTTCGGACTGGCAGCGTTAGCAACACGTTTCTTTAAAATATCCTTAGTAAGAAAATGATTAAATTCGCTGAGAAATTTAGAGATTCCCTGAGACTAATCCTAAACGAACGACTTCAAGATACGATCTCTGCATTTCAGGAAAAGCGAGTTTCGTAACATTCTACTATTTTAATAATTTTAAAATTAATCAAATTTCATACTCCATCGTGCGACCCCCCGAGAATGCGCTCCCGCTTTTCATATCCATACCCATCACTTTTTATTAGCGATTAAATCAACTGACCAAGATCATAAAAATGGAAACAACCGGATTAAAAGCTCTACTTATCTTAGTTACTCAATCGCAAAATAAATCGATCACTGGGTGTTTTTTCCTCGCAAAAAAATCCAACGCAAAAATCAATCCCTTCGTAAGTAGGTAGTCGCAAATTAACACGACTTCTTTGCTCCTCTGCCCCAATGTTCGCAGGGCAATCAAAAGGGGGATCGTATCCCACCGGCACCGCCAGCGCACGGGTTCGTATGGCCACCGGATACGGTGCCGGGCGTGATCGGCCTGCGGAACCACGGCAACACCTGCTTCATGAATGCCGTCCTCCAGTGTCTCAGCCACACGGACATCCTGGCTGAGTATTTCGTTTTGGATCAATACAAGGTCGGTTTATCTTCACTCGCAAGCGATTCCGAGCGCGATTCCAATCATTTGTTTTCCCTCTTTCAGGCGGATCTAAAGCGACGCAACAAGATCAATGCGAAAAAGTTCGGAACCAAGGGTGAGCTGACGGAACAGTTGGCACTGGTGCTAAAATCCCTCTGGACGTGCAAGGATGCCCCCGAGTACAGTTCCAGTTTCAAGGTAATGTTTCTTCTATCTTCGAGTTCAAACTCACCCAAGAACCGGGAAGAATATTGTGATACCGTCTCGCTTGTAGGCCGTGGTAGACCGATACGGTAGTCAATTCCGGAGCTCGACGCAGCACGATGCGCAGGAATTTCTCTTCTGGTTGCTGGACAAGGTGCACGAGGATCTCAACACCGCTACCAAGCGGAAATACAAAACGATCAAGGTATGCTTAATATATTTATTTTTTTGCTTGGTTAGCGAATTTTTGAGAACATACGAATAGTCTACCGAAGCATGACGCTGCCAATTTTTGTTAGTGAAGAGATGTTAACCAAAACACTTTTCTAGCTTAGGGGCTGCGATGGTGACGTTGGCTTGAAACCGGATCGAGCTGGATTTGTTTCAGTCGCAGGGACAAGCGACTATTTGCTAAATATTCAACAGTCCGGCAGTCACAACAGCTCAATTGACTCCCTCGGCTCATGGTCGACGGTCAGTTATTAATTGACCTCGCTGCGGCCACCGCGTACTGCGTGGTATGTTTCAGTATGGGAACGGTATGTTTGCGAGTGAAACGAAGCATCCTGTTGTGGATACCTATCTGCTTAAAAGAAATGCCCAGCGCAGGAATATATTTGCTCTGGAATGTCTGCATAAATTCAGAAAATGCTCGATGATAACAATAAGATTTATCAGGTTATTCTCAGAATAGCTCATCCAGAATTTGTTAAAACTTCAGAGGGACTTGTAATTCCTCTAGAAATTTGTTCATATATACTTCAAGGCAACGATTTTCAAACCTTCGATGATTGCGCCCTACTTTAACAAATCCCATAAAGTCGCAACCCACGAATATTGAAAACCGATCCTATCACTACTCCGAAAGTATTTAGCTGGAATAGTCAATATTCCCGACTGTTCCTTTGACCAAGGAAAATGCTATAGGGAACAAAGCAAGATGGCCACTAGACTGATGCAAAATTTGACTTTTTCGCTCCACAGTGCTTAAATGGTTTAAAATCGGGTCCTGATTAGCCTCCCAAAGTTACAACTCATTTGGTTAGAAACAGACTTAGGCATTTGAAGTTTACATGTAAATTACTATGGGAAATCTCAACTTTTTGTTCATTGCCTTCTAGTCTTTTTCCATATTGAGCTGCGAAACAGTTCGATAGCCATTCTTATAGAAAGTTTTCTCAGCTACAACTTTGCTGAAGATCGTTTCTATGTAAAACGAGACAGGAAAAAGTTATTAATTATTTAAGAGATTGGTAAGCTTATGACAAGATCAAGCAGCTGCTCTGTAGGCAACACTGTATTTTGCAGTGTGACATAGTAGCCATGATTTTTGTGTCCTATTCAACGCCCCAGAAACACCAATGTTGCCTGCTGAGCAGTTGATTGAGCATGATCATAAGACATCAGCGCATTGAACCATTGATAACTTTCGATCCTTGCATTTGATCAAAAAGTGGTCTTCAGCAAAGTTGTAGCTGGGAAAGTTATTGAAAGCTTTTGAAGCAGACCGATATGGTGAATTAGTAGATAGACATGAACAAAAATCTTGGTTTTACCATAGTAATTCCCATACAAACTTCAAATGGTTTGTGCCATCTCAGTTTCTCACCAAATGGGTTCAAATTTTGAGAGGTTAGTCAGGACCCGGTTTGGAATCGTTTAAGTATTGTGGAGCGAAAATTTCAAATTTTGCATCACTCTAATTACCACCTTATCGAAACTCGAATAAAATTTTGACCATTTCATTTGTGAATGAAATTCAATTTTAATTACACCATTTTATTCAGATTGAATGTAAAATTTGTTTGGTATAAAGATGATAGTTGTTTATCAATGCAAGACCAACATTTGAAAAGGCCTCAACTCCATTTTGTAAACAAACCTTGTAAGGCCATTTTCTCGCGAACCAAAACCTACACATTTGCAAACCAAAATCACAATCGGTTAGAGAAGAATTTCCCCTACCTGTTCATTTTGTTAGTTTGCGTTGGCGTACTTCGGTTCTCAAAAAAATGGCCTTACAAGGTTTGTTTACAAAATGGAGTTGAGGCCTTTTCAATTGTTGGTCTTGAATGGTCAACTATTGAACATTGATCAACATTTTTAGCTGTCAACAACCAATTAAGTGTTTGCTCGCTATGACTATCGAGAGCACAGAGAGACGAGCCGGTACCACTCGATATATTTAATTTTCTTTACTTTTTTTCTATTCATTGGCCTATAACAGCAAAACACAGGAAAAAAGTGCAGCTTATAACGCGAATCTAAATGCTTAAGTAAAGGAAACGTAGGAAATTTGACTGCAGTTATCGTTTGACTGCCGAGTGCTAAAAAGAGGTGTTTGTTGCGTTGTGACAAACGCAACTAACTAAGAGAGTGAGTAACTTTTACTCTACATTTCTAAAAGCGTAGGTTATTCAGCGCATGAGTAACCTACGCTTTTAGAAATTTCTCCATACGAATGAGTGACTCACTCTCTGAATAAGATTAGTTTTCAGTGTAACTTGTCATCTCGGCTAGAAAAAAAAATGATTCAGATGCATAAGGGATGGTCAAGCGCAGTTTGCAGTTTGCAACAAATTCCACGTTTTAACTTGATAGCACGACCTATCGCATGATTGGCCTCACTCACTCAAATTGATTCAAAAGGCTTGCTTAAGCAGTCTACATTCACCGAAAACGAATCTTATTCAGAGAGTGAATCACTTTTACTGATTCGTATGGAGACGTTTCTAAAAGGTTACACATGCGTTGAGTGACCTACGCTTTTAGAATTTTTATCATACGCATCAGTAAAAGTCTAGATGGAGCTGGAATTAGGGTGTAACAGCTTTGGTAAACAATTACTTCTCTCGATGATTTCTAGAATATCAAGGCTCGCCCATGCAAACCAACATCCTCATCGGATAGGGGAAGACTTCCCCTATCCGATGGTTTTGTTGGTTTGCATGGGCGTGCCTTAAAATCCTAGAAACCATCGATAGAAGTCATTGTTTACAAAAACTGTTACGCCCTAATTCCAGCTCTATGTAGAAGTGACTAACTCTCCGAGTTAGTTTAGTTTTCAATGTTTCGACTAGATAAGAGGTTGCTATTTTTAGTAAAGTTATTCAGATGGACAAGACCCATTGTATACTGGCCAGCTCAGATCAGAATTCTCTTTATCTGTCAGCGCTTATGTACCATTTGACTTCTGATTGATTGCTTTCACTTGACTACTCTGTTACATTGAAGCTTGCTGTGTTTGAAAAAGTTGTTCAGAATGTTATTGTTACGTTCCAACTGGAATTATGCGTCTATCTTAGGCATTAATATTATTCGTCGTTACGTGTGAAATGGTGGCTACGCAAAGTACAATTTTTTTTTTGTCAATCCTTCGTTCGAACCGTTCGTACCATACAAATAAAAAATGTTGTATAGTTCAATACAACATATGGATTAATATCTCACGATATACGCAATTTGCGTGGCAATCGTTTTTCGAAAGTAAAGAGGACAAAGAATAATTAAAGTTATGAAAACTATAACTAGAACTATTAAATGCTCAAAAAATGAAGAAACATTCTAGAAGACATCAAAATGCTACACTCAATAGTTTCGTCCCACAGTTGCAAAATTTCTGATTTTTTTTTTTTTCTTTGGTTTGTTTTCCGTCGATCTTGTTTTCCGTGCTGAGCACCAATGCTACCGACGCGCCAGGAAGGCAGCTCCCACACCTGGACCCTACACTCCAAAAAATATGCACGTCCGATCTACGTGAAAACATAGGTAGCTTTCGTCCATACTACTTTTCACGTAACATTTACGTTAATGTCATGTAGCCAAAAATATTCCCATTTAGTGTTGAAACACCCTCCAAAGGCGCGGCCCTTTGTCAGTCAAAATTGGATTCCTTAGCAACAAAATTAAGGAATGACGCCGATAATGACCATCCATCAGAACCCTAGTCTTAATCACTTCAAACTAGGGAACAACGAATAGAAGATAAGGAATCACATAGATGAAGACTAACTAACTATTTTTTTCCTTGTTTCAAGATCATCCTCGGTGGACAAAGCCGAGTCTTGTCGCTATCAACAAGGCATAAAAAAGTAAAGGACTTAGATGTGTTCCTTGGATTACTGAAAAATCCTATTCCCCTAGTTTGAAGTAGTCAGGACTAGGAATCGGTGGTAGATCTTAAGCGCTGGCCAGACTGAGCCGTTATAATATGTTATAACGGTTGTCAAATAATTGCAACACAGAAACCATCATCAAGATAGTGCTATAACATGTTATAACTCTGCAGTCTGAACGTACTATTACATCTCGTAACGTATCACGAAAAGGTGATCTACCCACGTTACGGGGCAAAACAACTCTCAACTCTCGTTAGCAGTGATGGAATAATCCTCACTCAAATGATTTTTTTTTCGGTCTCAAGAGGTCCCATGTAAAATTGTAGCCACGAATTGGCTCAACACAATAATGATTCCGTTACACATCGTTTTCTTAGAAAGAGAAAACATAGTTTGCTACCTCTCTTTACTCTTCATAGGATGGCAGACACGAAGTTACTGCTGCCAGCAGTGATGGAAGTTTCGCTTCGTGTTCGGATGCACAGCAAAAATCCTGAAGCTCAAACTCACCACAGTTTGGTGAGAATTGTGGCTGGTGAGTTTTGTTAGCATGATATCAGAGCTACCCTATCACAGCTTTTAATATCAACCGCTTGTTATTTGCTGGTTGATTTTTGCTTAAAATAATCAAATGAGATTATGCTCATTGGTGAGATTTTATCTTTTGATATTTTCCCAACACTGCTCGTGAGAATTCACTTTAATTTCTCTTCATAATTATCTTTGACATTCATTTGAAATATGCTTCAGAAATCTCTTGGTTTGCCCTTTTGAATTTAGAAAGTGTTATCCTTGGAATTTACTCCAGAATTGCAAGGGAACTTTCCTGAGAATTCATTTGAAATTCTTCTCAAAATTCCATCAAGCTTCCTAATGCATTAGGAAAAGTTTACGCAGTGTTTCCAAGCACTAGCAAGGTTCAGAGAATTTCTTGACATTTTCTTGGAATTCACTTTGAACTCTCCTTCGAAACTTCTTCAAAATATGCTGGTACTTATACAAAAGGGATGGTAGCAGGCCACTTTTTGGTGACTTGGTGAGTCACCAAACAGGCACTTTATTGATAAAAAAATCACTAAAATCACTATTCTTTAAAATTTAGTCACTAAAGTCACTTTTTTACGACCAATATTGAGAGTAAAAAAAATTACTTTAAAAACTCACATCAAATCACAACTTAATTTGGTAACAAATTTGCGTTAGAAAGATTAATTTAAAACCCATGTGTAAAGTCTGACAAGAACAGTTGCGAACAGATGGAAACGTTAACTGGTGACTGAATCACTAATATTTTGATTTTTTTAAATTCGAAATTGTCATAGACCTATCATAAATTTTCAGAGGTTTCGAAAAAAGTTCTAGATTCTTCTCGGGAGTTAGCAAGTAAATGTTACTTGATTTTGTAGTAATGATTAAGCAAACTGGTGATAGACATTAAATGAATGAGAGCACTGAATTCTAGGGAAATTCATTAATTTACATTAATACATATAAAAGCCCAGCGTCCTTCCGTAATACACCCAGACAATTGAAACAGACGCAGAAGTTAGGCCAAAGGTCACAGATAACAGGCCATAAAATAGTTTTTATTTTTGAAATATTTTTTTTTCATTTTTAATATTTTTTTTATTATTAATATTTTTAAGTTTTTAATATTTTTTTTTATTTTTAATATTTTTTTTTATGTTAAAATTTTTTGTTTCATTTATTTTTTTTTTATTTTAATATTTGTTTTATTTTTAATTTTTTTTTTATTTTTTATATTTTTTTTAATTTTTTAATTTTTTTATTTTTTTTTTTTTTGACAGTCAAAATATTTAAAACGCGTTTTTCTGGCCGTAGCTCAATGGTAGCCTTATTAAGTGTCCAGGATCACACTGGCCATACCCGGACATGATCCGGGTCCGACGGGGAAGTGATCAGAATATGAATTGAATTAAAACCCATCATGCGACAGATCAAATCAGTGTAGGAACGTTTAAAGCCTACTTTGGAGTAAAAATCATAAAAATTCTTTTTCCTGGCCGTAGGAACGTTTTTTTTTGTTTTTGATGCGAAGTACCACAGGTTTCATTCGTCCACAGCACAATAAATCGCCACCATCATTTGTATATTTGATATTGAACATTAACCTCGGAAACTATTTGCATATCAAGCGAAAACGTAGTCCTGTATTGTCGCGAAGCGTTATGGTTCTGAGATGCTCGATGACCCTGGAGGGATCGTTTTTGTTTACTGAGCAGAAAATCATGGGTTTAATCCCAAGCTCTCCATCATGACTCTTAAAATTCATTATCACTAAACAAAATTAATATGTTCTTTCGATAGCCGGCTATCGAGAGATTAAATAAACAACAAATAAACAATACATACTTTTGGTTGCATCGCCAACTTGAGGTGAATCCTAACCGAATACCCTACCCAACCCTCCAACTCCGTAGCACTTATGAGGGTGTCGCTAAGTCGGTGTTAAGTAAGTACTACATCAACATTTCCTTCCCTATCCCTAGTTATGGTAAAGATGGGCGTGGCCGGGAATAGCGACAGTCATGCTTCTGTTACTCTTGATTAGATTGGAACCAATGTTTACTCCTCAGCATTATTCCTGAAAGTAGTCTAACTGAGAATTTCAGAAGAGACGTGAGTGTCGCTAGTATCCAATCTACGAAGTATATCATAACAACGCTAACGCTAACGCTAACGAAGTACCATAGGTTTCATTCGCAAATTACGTAACGCTTAAATTGGTTATTTTTTATCCCGTCCCCCCCCCCTTCGAAACAAATTTTGTATTGGAAGTCTAAAATTTTGTATGGACCACAACACTCTGGCAGACCCAATCGCAATTTTTGGCCATAGAAACGCTTTTTTTTCGTGTCTTTCGGTTTTTTTTTTAAATTAAAATCTTTAAACCGTGATTTATGGCCTTAGAATTTTAGGTCTCAAAATGTTGCGTGACAGAAAAAAATGCTTCGTGGATGAAAAATGTAAAGATGAGCAGGTTTTGTGAAAAGATGCCGAACTTATGAAAAGTCATAACACATATATTTATTAACGAATTTCAAAAGTTCTGGTGCTGATGAAAAATACAAATTATAACTTTCCAAAGCATTTGAAATTTCTCACCAAATTGTTGAGTAATGATTGCAAGTTTGCCGTTCGACGGTTCAGTAGGAGTTTTTTTTTTCCATCTTTAATTAATTAGATTTCTCTTAACATCGATGCAATGCCTTTCGAAAAAGGTTTTTGCAGCGTTTAAAGCGAATAATTGCTCCATAAATGAGAAACGCTCAATTACCCCGTAGCCCTCAGATTTATTGTCCTGCCCATGTTTTTTTTAGTTAGAGGAGCGTAGCGACGGGCAAGCTTCCTCTAGATGCTTCTAACAAAAGCTTTCAAAATAAAATTCTATTGGTTTGATCATCACTATGCTCCTCTATTTCATAAAAACATGAATAGGACAATTAATCTGAAGGCAACGTAGTTTATGGAGCATTTCAGCAAGTTTATGGAACGATTATTCGCTAACAAAACAAGCTACAACGGGCGCCACGGCGTCCACGAACCAACTAGTTGTTTAATAATTGGCACTGATGATTTCGAAGTTGACGTTCATTAACCGTTTAGTAGTACCAACCGGTGGAAACTAACGACAGTCTTGAAAACTGTCACCGTAGAAGTCACTAAATAACTGATCATAGCCACCCATTTTTTTATTTTATCACTCTCGAATCGGACGCTCACTCAAGCAACGTACCTAGTTGCTTTTGTTGACAATGAAAGTTGGTCACTCACCGCTCCACTCAATCAGTCGTGCTGTTTACACTCTTCTTCAGCAATTTTTCTATCAATCAGTATTGTTGACATTCGTTTACCTATCGTTGATGATAATCGTGACATTCATTTTTCCTATAGTAGCCTCCTGTTCTAGCGCACAGTTTTTGTGACCTTCCCACGAAGAAACTGAAGAAAAAAGTATATTTCATTGAATAATATCACCTGAAGGAATCTGCTTTTTCAACGGTTGCTAGAAAAAGTTACCGTAAAACGGGGTGTTTTTGATCGCAGGGGAGACTTTGATCAGGTCGTGCAGCACTGAGCTGCTCAGGCATCAAACTTATCCCTATGCATTATCCATTATCCAATCTATCATTGGATATTATCCGTATCCTATCCGGATAATTTTAAAATGGATAATATTCGAGTAAAATTATCCGGATAGAAAAGTTGTAAAATTATCCGTATAGAAAAAAAAGTGGATAGGGATAATATCCATTATTTTTCTATCCGGATAGTATCCGGAGTACTCCGATTAGCTTATGTTTAGAATATGGATGTTTGATATCAAATATGTACCCAAAAATGTACGGCCATTGGGTTCAGAAAAAAGTGGTAAATACCCTAAAATATAGGAATTTCCGGAACGGGGACGACGTGTCGATACCGAAAATCAATGCCTGACGTCTGGTTTCAACAAGATTCAAACACCCTACAATATGGATATTTTCGGATAAGAGACGACGTGTAGAGGCTGAAAATCGATGTCCGATTGAAGTCCAGGATGGTGGCCATTGGTTTATAAAAACCTGTGAAATATCCTACAATATGGGTATTATCGGAACGGGGACGACGCGTGAAGGCCGAAAATCGATGTTTGACGCCATTTTGGAATGCAAGATGGTGGCCACCTTTTTTAGAAAAAGTGTAAAATGGTCGCCATCCTGAATTTCAAATAGGCGTATGACATCAATTTTCGGCATCTACCCGTCGTCCCCGTTGGATATGAAAAGGGCGTTGGACATCAAATTTCGGCATCTACACGTCGTTCCGTTCCAAAAATACCCGGGTAAGGTATTTGTCAGTTTTTCTGGACCCAATCGCTGCCATATTGGATTCCAAAGTGGCGTCAGATGTCAATTTCCGGCCTAAAGACATCACCCCAATTCCAAAAATACCCAATATTGATGGGTATTTGATAGTATTTCTTACTTTTCAAGAAACCGGAAGCTGCCATCTTGGATTTCAAAATACATAATATTACATACATATACATATTATTTGATATCAAACATCCCTATTCTAAACATAAACTGTTCGGAGTGCTTCGGATAGTAACCGGATAGGAAAATAATGGATAATATCCAAGTTAAAATTATCCGGATAATTTTTTACTTGGATATTATCCGAAGGGAAAGAAATGTGCATAGGAATAGACTACGTTTTCCTATGTTGTAGCCTGTTGTTCCATAGAATGATAACAACAGCATCGGATTGGTCAGTGACATTAGTCAGCGAGTACTGTGCCAAGTTGCCGAGCGTCACAACTTAACTCCCCCCGCTGTGGCCAGGTGCCAAAGCCGTGCGGAACGGGCATGCATTTTACTAATGCACCATACGAATGCCCATAAATGCATCACTAAAGGGCTTAGAAAAAGTGGAAGGTCCCACCATCATTGTGCATGGCATCATTGCCATAGTTTTAATTTTCAATACTTTACTAACGCATCTGTTCAATTTCAGCTTAAATTTTACTCGTCAGCATAAAGCAAAGAAAGAATCGTTTCACTTTTTACGACAATCATAACAAAACCAATAATTGACAGCTATTTATTTCTACCTATATATGTGATACACAGGTTCCACTTTTGCTCAGAAGAGGCGTTGTCGTTACTGTCTCCTGATTTTTGGCAGAGGTGCCAGTCTTCTTGATTTGTAGTCTTCGGTTTTAGTCACTTAGAATTCTCCTTCGAATGCTTAAATTCTTTCTCATTTGCTTTGGATTTCTCTGAAAAACTACCTAGGAACTCTGGACTTCGCTTTAAATTCTTCGTACAAATTTCTTGAAATACTTCTCCAAATTACCTGGAACTTCTAGTCAAATGTCGTTTGAATTCTCCGCAGAATCCTTTAAAATTCTCCTCAAACCCAATTTGACATTCTCATCAACATTCTTCAGACAATACTTCAAAGTGTTAAAATGTTATCCAAATCCAAGAGTACAGATTTTTTATAAATCAGATATCTTGAAAATTACGCCGTATTTGAAATTTTACATTTTTCCAAAGACTAAAATTTTGAAATATTCAATATTGTAAAAATCTAGCATAACCTCTTAAAAAATTTCTTATATAATCTTCAAAAAATATAATCTTAATCCGAAGTCTCCTCAGATAGACTTCTAAGGTTCTCAAACATTAGTAGATCCAAACAGGTTTTAACAGTATGAATTTATAATGCACCACCAGGCATGGAAAATCATTTACATTCATATCATACATTCATTTACATTCATTTGCCTCTAACTTTTTTCATCAACAGCATCCCGCAAAATGATGTATAGAGCTTTTGTAGTTTATGTTATTAGCTACAATTGTTGTTCATAACTCAAATCTGTATATCTTATGCATCACGAACTAGAGCGGGCAGAACTTGTTACTGTTTTTCAGTGAATGTTAAATACATTCACTGAAAAACGGTAGTGGCTTCTGTTCGCTCTGGTTCGTCATACATCAGAGATACGGATTGGACTTGTTAACAAAAGTTGTAGTTGATAACAATACCTACAAAATCTATATACATCATTTTGCGGAATGCTATTGATTAAAAAAGTTAGAGGCAAATGAATGTAAATGAATGCACGAAATGAATGTAAATTTTTTTTTTTTTTTTTTTTTTTTTTTTTTTTTTTTTTTAACTCTTTATTTGTTTCAAATTCAAAATAAATTACATTTCATTTTAACCTAGGTGCTCCAGTTACTGCAGTAACTTACCAGCCTTAATTGTTATGATATATATCTAAGTGTTTTTACATTGTTCATGTCTTGGCAATTCAGTATTTTAAACAGGTTTTTTAACCTGCATGTCAGTATAACAATTGATATCATAAAACTAAACACTAAAACTAAATCTTATCTAAGTATAAAGGGAATTAATCGTTGCAATTGAGGATTGCAACGATTTTTGCCTGAAATTATTAATTATTTTGTTGGACATTTGTGCTAAAGTCTCAACATTCGAAATTCTATGCACTTCGGTTGTACTGTACCAGGGAGGCAACTTCAAAATCATTTTCAGAATTTTGTTCTGAATCCTTTGAAGTGCTTTTTTCCTGGTAGTGCAGCAACTAGACCATATTGGTACAGCGTAAAGCATGGCCGGTCTAAAAACTTGTTTAAATATTAGAAGTTTATTCGTCAGGCAAAGTTTGGATTTCCTGTTTATAAGAGGATACAAACATTTAATA